>NC_137900.1:79213441-79813441 GCF_963455335.1 Martes martes
TAATTCTTGTATTTATTCTCACTAAAGACTGAGGGATGGATATTGAATTGTGTCCCAGGGCTGAGTTTGGCTAATCCCACTACTTCAGGAAAGCTACGCAGTGCAGTGATGCAGAGAAGAGTCTGCAAGACATGTATTCAGATCTTCCCTCTGCTACTCACAAGCTCTGTAAACCTGGACAATCCTCAGTGATCTCCCGTGAAAAACGTGGTTACAGACTCTTCCTTCGTAGGGTTGATATAAAGATTAAACGAGATGATGCACGTGTTTTAAGTCAGGTTTACCAGAAATGACACTCAAAGGCAGAGATTGGCATGTGGGAGGTTTGCTGGGGGTTCCCTGATAAGGAACAAAGAGGAACTGAGCAGAGGGAGAAGCCGAATCACCATGCAGTTTGAGCAAAGCCCTTAGCTGACCCCAGGGGAAATTCTGGAGCTGGGATGGTCCTTCAGAGTTGTCCTGAATCAAGACAACGTGTCAGGCCTTTGTACCCCCACACTAACCAGGCATAGGATGTGGGCTATCCTTGGGGAGGGGACAAGTGCTTAGGTGAAGTGGTCCTTTTCAATGAAGGACATTTCTCCCAGAAAGATGCAGAGCCAGTGGTCAACCACCAGCATTCCTGGAAGCTGGAGGAATAGTGCCTACGTTCTAATGAGAGATTTGGACCTAGAACGACGACATCCACTACAGTGTGTGACGTTCAGCAGCACATTTTGAAATCTCAAATAACAGGAGCTATTTTAGTTATTATTTGGATTTCTTACAAACTTACAGAGCTCTGAATTCAATACTGGTTAACAGATCTCTCTTAAACATGAGAAAAGCATCTCTGTAAAACAGAGTGACTCAGGGCACCTGGGTGGCTCAGTCGGTTAGGCATCCAGCTCTTGATTTCAGCTCAGATCATGGTCTCGGAGTTGTGAGTTTGAGCCCCAAGTTGGGCTCCATGCTGGACATAGAGCCTGGTTAAGATTTTCTCTCTCCCCATCTCCCTTAGCCCCTCACCCTGCTTATGCACATGCCCCCCTCAAAGAAATACATAAAATAATTTTTTTTAAAGGGAGTGACTCAGGGCACGTGGGTGGCTCAGTGGGTTAAAGCCTCTGCCTTTGGCTCAGGTCATGATCCCAGGGTCCTGAGATTGAGCCCCGCATTGGGCTCTCTGCTCGGTGGAGAGCCGGCTTCCTCCTCTCTCTCTCTCTGCCTACTTGTGATCTCTGTCTGTCAAATAAATAAATAAAATCTTAAAAAAATAAATAAAATAAAAGGGAGTGACTCAAAAGTAGGTTATCATCAACTGCTTTTAAAAGGTATTCTACCAAGATAACTGTTGGTTTAATGGCAGAAGGGAGTTACCATCCCTTGAACACCCTCTCTGTTCCAGACCCTGGGATGAATGTGTTACAAATCCTGTTCGCTTAATTCTTATAACAGCCTTATGGGGTAGGTGTTTCCCCCATTTTATAAAAGGACAACATGAAGTTCAGAGAGAAACTAGTAAGCGGCTAAAGTAGAAACTTGACTCTAGATTTCTTAGCATCCAAAGATGGGACCTGTCCATTATTCCAGGCTGTCTTGAGAGTTGGGGCTCTGGCTGGGTATCAGGCAGAGCTGCCCTCAATGGTGGTCTTGCTTCTTTTCTGATAGTCTGTGCATCCCCCATTATCTTTAGTGTGGGGTCTTTTGCTTTCTCTGATAGATAGTGCTTTCCTGCAGGGAAGAGGTCATGACTCATTCATTAGTCCTTATCAATCCAGCCCTGAGTAAAGTGCCCGGCACATATTAGCAGGTTAGAGAATGTCTGTTGAATGAATTAATGATCCCATAGGTTTTGGACTGATGTGTTTTCGTTCTCATTAGTTTTCATGAATGGTTTTAATGAAATCAGAGTTCCGTGTTTGACTAGAAGGGATTCCAACTAACTTCATGGGATCGTGAGGCAGGAATGCCTTCACACTGACCCCAAAGTTTTCTGTTTCTTTGCTTTGACTTTTGGTTTTTATCCTGCGAGAGCCAGAATACAAGATTAGCCCTTCAGTGTCTCCCCGGTCCCAAACCAAAACTTGAATTGACAGTCATAGCCCCCGAGCTCTCATTCATCCCATGGGCTTGCAGTGTGGATTACCAAAGTAGAGATGTTAGAGGGACTCAGTGTGAAGGGGCAAGGACATGTGGCAGGGAGATGCCACATCAGATAGGGAGAGGAAGCAACTGCACGAAACGTAATTGCCGAGACTTAATCCACATGTTCATTTAACCAACATTTATTAAGCTCCTCCTTGTATAAGAAACAGGGACAGAGAATGATTAATGGACTGAATCCATCAAGAAAATTACACACTAACAAGGGAGATCAAATGTGTGCACAGATAGATACGATACAACCTAGAGTGCTGGGAGCACCGCATGGCAAGGATGGGCATCTCTGCATCTAAGCAGAAAGAAAAAGGGTGTCAGAGAGGAATCGCTGAAGAGTAGTTGGCTTTTAAGCTAGATCTGGAAGGAGACGAAGGAGAACAATACACTTGGCAAAAGTTGAGGTGGCATTTGCCCCTTGAGGCTCACCTTCAGACCTGGCTTGTGCTCCTCTTAATCTCTCTCATACTTACAAGGCGTTGCACACAACTACCAGCTGTATGTGCCATGTCACAGATTTAGTCATTCATCCATAGATTTATGCATTTAACAAATAAAATGGCATACTATGTGCTGGCTTCTGTCTCAGCCTCTGGATGAGCAAAATATGGTGTCTGTCCACTGAGTGCTCACCGTCCAGGAAGGGAGATCGGATTTAGCAAATCTAAAGCAAGTCATGAATTGTTTTTTAATTTCCCCTTTCTTGTTCTCCCATCTAGATTGTACATTACTTGAAAGCAGACTATGTCTTATCTAACTCTGAAATCACCATAGTGTTTAGGGTTCGGTGGGGGTTCAGAAGATGACTGAGGAGTGTGTCCATGCAAAGAATGAAGCAGGGGAGAGGGAGAGACAGAGAGTGAGCACAGGCTCAGTAAGGCCAAAGAGTGGCAAGCGGCGCTCTATGGGTAGTTCTAGCATTACTTTGATAATAAAAACACAGGAAAGGGATATAAATGCATTATTCCATGTGTCTCCTATATCTCTAGTTTTCCAATGGACCCTGTTTAATTTTCTTGGTTTTGGATCGAAAGCACCCCCATTTTCTGGGTGCTCTAAGATTCCTCTTTGTGCTCAAATCAATCTCCCCAGAGAGCAGTGACTA
This sequence comes from Martes martes, assembly GCF_963455335.1. Classification (NCBI taxonomy): domain Eukaryota; kingdom Metazoa; phylum Chordata; class Mammalia; order Carnivora; family Mustelidae; genus Martes; species Martes martes. Next base: position 79,216,686 of record NC_137900.1, read on the forward strand.
TGAAATGAATCTTTGCCAAAATCTCAACTTCAAAATGTCATGTTTCCTTATTTTTCTATATATATATATTTTTTTTCTTCCACTGGCTTGTGGGAATATACATCATCTAATTAGCCAAATGGATTTTCAGTTCAGCCCAATCGTTTCCTTATCTAGCATCTGAAGCTCAGCATTGCTCAGGGGACTGCCTGGGCACGGAGGTCCTCATTAACTCTGATCTTCAATTACATTGATTATAAGCCTGCTTCTGTAATTGTGCAGCATAGATCAGAGGTGAGCTGCAGAGCTCAGGCCACTCCGTAGTGTTCTCTGAAAAGCCAGAGGCATATCGGCCCCTAAAGAAACAGAAAGCTACAGATGAGAACTAAAAATACCACGGAAGGAGGTATCACCAGACAAAATTGCCTGGCGAGCCAGACGGCAGCTGCAAATCCCTTTCATTATACCTCGAATCATGAGACAGACCTCTGAGAACCATGGATGGAAGATTTCAAAAGAAGGCTCTGGTCACAGTGGTGAATTAGAAGCAGAGGAAATCAAAGGTCGTATGGTGGAAAGATGGTCATCACAAATGATGATCAGGGAATTTTTTGGCCAAATGAATTCAGCTCTTCCCTCCCTCCATTCTTTGGGAATATGTGATAAATAATTAAAGGTTTATTTCCCAATGTTACATCATGTTTCCCCATGATGATCCCATCTGTCAGGGGCTCGGACCTGGGAGAAAGGTCTTCTCAGGGTCACAGGATAGAAAACAAAACCAAGACAAAGCAGAATGAAGGAACTCACCTAACTTCAGCTCAACAGACCCATGAAGAGTGCACCCACTCCCACCTTCCTCCCCTGTCCACAGAGCTTTGAATACATCTCACCACCTGCCATTGACTAAAAGCCATTTAAGGAGCAAGTGACCAAATTCCAAAAACAAGAGGTTAGAAAGAGCCGTTTGAGGGTTTGTGAGCAAGGGCAGAGACAACCCGGAGGGCTGGGAGTGCTCATTCCCTTGGGTGTCGGGGGAAGTCTCTCTTACACCTATTTCTGATGGAGTCTTCAGTCATTTTTCCCTACGTTGTCATCTCCTGATCTTAAAGCTCCAATCCCTTCTGCCATTTTCTTCCCCCTTTCCTTGGATCAACTTCAACCTATCCCTCTGTACTACCTACCTGTCCTTGCCTGATCATCACCCTCCCCAAAATTTGTATGTTGGAAGTCCTAATGCCCAGTACCTCTGAGTAGAACTGTCTTTGGAGGTGGGTTCTTTAAAGAGGCAATTAGGGTTAAATGGGGCTGTTAGGTTCAGGCCCTAATCCAATAAGACTGGTGTCCTTATAAGAAGAGGAGATTAGGATACAAACACAGAAGGAAGACCATGTGAAGACCCAGGGAGAAGACGACCATATACAAAGAAAGAATAGAGGTCCTCAGAAGAAACCAACCTTGCCAACACCTTGATCTCAGACTGCCAGCCTCGAGAACTGGGAGGAAATAGATTTCTCTTGTTTAACCACACAGTCATGGTACTTTGCTACAATAGCCCTTGAGAACTAATGTACTCTCTGTCTTATTTGACAAAAATGACTTCTTAATCCCAGCATCTGCCCTGTTTATTAACCTTTATTTTTGTCATGGATCCCTATGGATCACTTTTCAGAATAGAGTTTTCAAATGCATGGTATTACAAAAGGAACGGATAGTTGAAACACAGTTCTGTCCATGGATTCCCCACCCCCCCAAAGATCGTGAACCCCGGGATAAAAACCCTAGTCTGAGCTAAGCTATTTCCATCCTTTCCACAGATGCCCAGTCTGCTACCTGACCTGGTTCCAAACACTTGAACATCACTGGATGGACAAGGGAGTGGCAGCCAGATTATAATGAATATGCAATCCTGCTGAAACATGTGAATGAGATGCAAATGACAAAGAGAAGAAAACATGGAGAAGAAGTTCCACTGGCTGTTTTAAAGAGGGTCAGACTCTTTCTTTGTGTCCAAATACTATTTTTTTAAAGCTCTGAAGAACATAGAAACTTGGCTAAAATTAGAACTTTCTTAGAACAATCACACAATAAATCATAATTTTATGAAGCTAAGTATATATTTAATTTTAAAGAAGGTTCGAAAACTTTTAGTTCCTTTATTCCAGAGGATCTCAGCCTTTTTTCTTTTTTTTTTCATTATCACCTGTTTAGATAATCTATTCCTCAACCATCCTCAATCCACAGATATGTTGTGTATACGTGTATGCACTGTGTTTTTGCTGTACATCAAAAAAAAAAAAAAAAAGAGCAAAAGGAGGTTCCCTCACCCCCAGAATCAATTTTCAAATCGTTGGAGGTATTCTTGTCCTCACTGAGAGTGGATGGTCTAGTTAGAGATAAACTGAGGGTCAAGAAAGGAAAGGGATGTGCCTAAGATCCACTGGGTCTAGTGGAATAGATACTAGTAGCTGGGAGTGAGGTAAGGGTTGGAGATGGACTGGCTTCCCCAGGGCAACAGAGCTGGAAGGTGTTGGGACTGGGCCAGAGCCCGAGTGTGGTGACCCAAGTGTATAGAGTTTGTCCCGGGATTCCACACTGACAGTCGAGACTAGATCCCAAGGAGGTGAGTTGTCTCAAGGCTAATAATTCTCCCTCACTGGGGGGTGTCAAATGGTAGGTAATAAGTTTGAGAGGTCCATGTCAGAGAAGAACATGGAAGGACTCATCACCAAATATCCCTTAAAAAGGAGCATGGAGATGGACAGGTCACTGGTATTTAGAGAGTTACTTCCCAGCAAAGCTGTATCAAAGGTTGGTTTTCGCTCCTCAAATGGAGGTTTCCTTGATTTCCTCCAGGCAATTGTGTTTCCGCTGTTTTCTGTCTTCCCCACTTCAAATTGTGATCAAAGTCTGGCTAAAACAGATTGCCACCAAATTCCACATGCCTTTATGTATCACCACAGTCTCGCTTCAAAGTTGAGTTAGGGGTGTTTGAATCTGGACGAAAGAGGTTTGAAGTGTTGCGATTTCAAAAAATTATTTTTCTCCCCTGGGATGTAACAATTTGGTACCAGGCTGGTCAGGAGAAGAAAAGAACAAAGTCATGAAATGCCTCTTGTTTTATTCTAGATTATTTAACTTTTTTAAAGAATTGCTAAAGATTGAAGGCAACTATTTGCTTTCCATTTAGGATTTTTTTTTCTTTTTTTCTTTTTTTTTTAAACTTTCTTCATGACTTCATTGGGAATATATGCATCAAACCCAATCTCAGTGTTGGATTTTTTTTTGATCTGAGATCAATGCCTCTTGAATGAATGTGGTGGATAGTTGTCCCGGAAACTCAAAGGTCCTATAGCTCTGATTTGCTAATATATTAGTAACCTATTATGCACAGGGGAAGCATTCCAAGACCTACGATGAATGCACAAAACCACAGGTAATACCAAATGCTACATATGTTTTTTTTTTCCTATACATACCTATGTATGATAAAATTTAATTTATAAATTAGACAGAGTAAGAGATTAATAATAGGGGCACCTGGGTGGCTCAGTGGGTTAAACCTCTGCCTTCAGCTCAGGTCATGATCTCAGGATGCGGGGCTCGAGCCCCGCATCAGGCTCTCTGCTCAGCAGGGAGCCTGCTTCCTCCTCTCTCTCTGGCTGCCTCTCTGCCTACTTGTGATCTCTCTCTCTGTCAAATAAATAAATAAAATCTTAAAAGAAGAGATTAATAATAATAAAATAGAACTATAACAATATACTTAATATAATTTATGTGAATGTTGTCTCTAAATATCTCACTTTACTCTATCACCCTTCTTCTTGTGATGATAAGAGATGATAAAATGCCTATATGATGAGATGAAGTGAGATGAAGGACACAAGCGTTGTGATAATGTAAGGCTATCCTTGACCTTCTGATGATACATCAGGAGGAGAATCATCTGCTTCTGAACTGTGGTAGACTGGGAGTAACTGAAACCAAGGATAAGTGAAACCACCAACAAGGGGCCTCCTGTGTTGAAAAATTTCCCTCTCCATTGGTTGCCCAAGTAAGCTAGGATCTCACATGGGAGGCAAAGGGCTGGACTATAGGATTAAACAGGTATGGTATAAATCCTAGTCTAGGCATTGACCTTCTGTGTGACCCAAGAACCAATCATTTCATCTCAGCAAGTCCTCCTCCATTTTCTAATCTGTACAACGGAAATACTTACTTCATAGAGATTCTATGACCATTATAGAAAACGCATTTGAATTGCCTAAGGACAGGACCATGCCTGGGTAGGGCCTCTGTGTTGTCCTACTCCGGGGGATAAAATTGATGTAGCCAACCACGCACTCTACATATAATTGCATGTCTACCCATATAGATCTATATGTTTGTGTATTTCATATATGTACATATAATGGGTAATCATGCGATCATGTATATATGCATACATGCGTGCACATACACATAAGCACAGATAATTCTACAAGTATGTCCTATGTGGATGGTACCTCCTGGAGCTGTGCCCCACGGCGGTCCTGCCTGGGGCACACACAGCAGTTTCATTAAAAAAATAATAAGCACCTTTCTCCTGCCTGTCCAACCAACTATGCTCATTTCCCCCATGCTGAGCCATAGCCTGTCCCAGGTGCACCACCGATTTTCACCATATCCCAGGATGAGTTGGGGAACACAGGAGTGAGGGATACAACTTGACCATGCGGGTCAGAAGTGAAGGGACATGGCAGAGAAGAATGCCTGGCACACATTAGGTTCAGGAAATCCCCAACAAACATACTGTGTGTGTGGCTAAGACAGGCCCGCCTGACTGCACGACCCAGTGAACAGACGTAGCACAAGACCTTCCAGATCCATCAGCTTAAACTTATCGCTCAACCTGCCCTGCCTCTTCCTCTTGGGGTTCACCGTCTTCTACGACATACATGCCTTTCTGCTTTTCCCAAAGAATCTGCACACACGTCAGGGGCTGTTTGGCAAAGATGGTTCACAACTGCGGGCGCTAAGAATAACCATATTAGCAATGCCTCCCGGATCTGTTTCATTACTACACTGTGGGTTCGATGCCAACCGACCAAATTAAGCCCAGGCACCTGCCTGCTTTCGTGTCTCTCACTGTCAGTGTGCATGTGTGTGTGTGTGTGTGTGTGTGTGTGTGTGTGTGTGTGTGTTCCTCTCTCTCTAGTTCTCTGGCCTTCTCTTCTTTCTGTCTAGAAATCAATTCTGTGGGAAAAGCACAGACCCTGGGATTGGCAAAGCTGGAATTAACAAGTACCCTTCCCGCTTATTATTTGAGTGACCTCAGAAAATGCTTAATATTTCTTTTCTCAGCTTCCTCCTCAAAGAGGGAATGAATACTACTTCCCCCGGAGGCTTCGCATGCATATTAAATGTGACTGCCTGGGAACCCGACGTATTGGACGTGCTTATCAAATGGGAAGTTTTACTGCTGCCGCTGTCACTAATCGAATTGATCCTAGAAATCGCCCTGGGGGGCAGGCGTTCTTTTTTATCCCCATTTCACAGATAAGAAAACTCAAGCTGAAGGAGGTTAAAGGGCTGTGTCTTCAGTTGCATGGCTAGGAAGTTGATGATTCTCAAGGAGGACTCCTCTTCCTATCTCTGAGGCTCGAGCTCTGTCTGCAACACCAGGCTGCCTCCTGTTCCTCTCATTACTGGATGTGCGAGCGTGTGCATGTGTGTGTGATGGCGTGTGCATGTGCGTGTGTTCAGCTTCTGTCAATATTCATCCCTAGTTACTTCTCTGAGTACTAAACTTCTCATGGTGGCGGCTGAAACATAAATCAGACCATGTTGAGTGTGTGAGAGAGAGAGAAGGCAGGGAAAGGTGACACAGTCTTGTAATTCAATACTTAATATCTCCAAAGACATGTAATACATCCTCATGACATTTCCAGAAGATATTTTCTGGAAACTGGACAATAACTCAAATTAATGCTAAGCCTAAATCTAATTGTTTTATGAGGCTACGAAGGACTACATAGGATCAAGCTTCCCAAAATGCAGAGGCTTCCACAGTCATGTTGATGGAACAGATTTCACTGTCTGGCACAGATGAGAACAGCTGCCTAAATATATAATATTGGTACCTAGAGCAACATAACAAAGGAGATGTGCAGCTTAGCCACACCATAACGTTCACTGCCGTGAGCCCTTTGCCAGCCAAACCCTACAATGAATTACGGCAAAGATAAGGAGAGTAAGGATGAAATTTTATTTGAGGGCTAAAAGAAGGCCTTGAGGCTCAACCAGGACATGGGATGGCTGAGACCCACATTTCTGGTATGTGACAGGTGAACAGGTGAAGGATGAGTTATTTCATTCTGCTCCCAGAGGGACACGGAGGTGCTTCAGGGAGCCAGGTCCTGGAGCCAGCTGGCATGGGTGGGAGCCCAATCCTGCCATTTATCTGCTGATTTACCTGACCTTGTAAGCCTAGGGGCTCCTATTCTATCAAATGGGGACACTAGTACCTACCACATAACTCCTGTGTATAAAGGGACATCGCGATATCCACGGTTGACGAGGAAAGCAAGGTGACCAAGAATATATACAACCTTATCTCAGGTTTCCAGCAAACATCCAAAGGGCAATTTAGTGTGTGTATGTGTGTGTGTTTGGGAGTCACAAAAATTCTGGAAGGATATACACAAAAAAGAGTCAACAACCCAACGGACTAGGACCTGGGATATGAAAAAGAGCATATTTGGTATTTTCCTCATTCACTCCTCTGCCACTTTTGTAGTAAGAATGCTGCTGCTGCTCCTACTATTACTACTACTGCTGTGATTACTACTGTCGCCACCATACCAGTATTAACACCAACTATCTCAGAAGGTTCAGGAGGAATAAAGGATAGAATATATATAAAGTTACAGTATCAAGTCCAACACATAGTAGGTGACCAAAATGTGTTTGTTCTTTCTTTCTTTGTCCCTGGCAACTAAGGACTGTGAAGGGGTACTGGATGAGGACTGGATGGGGCTGTTCCTCCCTCCCACGCATGTCCTTCCTAGCCCACACCCCTGACTTTGTACAGACTCTTCCCCCACCCTGGATGTCCTCCTTACCATACTCACCCTTCCAGTGCCCAGCCAAAGCCAAACTCTTCCTTCCCTTGTCCTCTCACCCGGAAGTGACCTGTCTGTCCTTCAGTCCCAAGCGCCCTGGCCTCTGAACCTCTCTCCTCACATCAGTGTCACTGCTAATGCGCATGCTTACTGAGTACCCCTCAACCCCCACCATGTGGCGAGGTCTGGGGCACGCCGGATGGTTCATCCACCTCAAAAAAGACTGAGCTTTCTGAGAGACAATTCATGTCTAACACATCTTCAAATTACTGTTCCTTGGCCTACGGTTGGGGACTTCGTGGGCAATCAGGAAACATTCTAAGTAGATGGATGGATGAAGTGAGAGATGGCGCTTTCAGTTTGAGGAACACAACCTTAGAGGCTATCACATGGAAAGAAAAGAGGGAAGCTACACAGCTCTCCCCACCCACTCTCCAAAGGTGCTTCAAATCTCACTCGAGACTCACTAATGAGCCTTAGTGGCAAGCAATTTTTGTTTAGCATGTAAGGTGCCCTATGACACCTTCACAACCAATGTCTCACATGGTTCTCAAGCAGGATATATGGAGGCTTCTGGGGTCAGACATCTTGCTCGGCAGCTGTGCAAGCTTGGATAAACCTATTGCCCTCGTTAGGACTCAGTTTTCCTCATTTGAAAAAAAGAAATAGGAAAATAATAGTCACTTCCTCTAGGATCATTGTCAGGATGAAGTAAGTTAATGAATAGAAAATATTTTTAGAGTGGTTGGCATTCAGTCATACTATACTGTGTGTGTAAGCACATATGTTCCATGAATTATCCTCATCCCCCTGTCACAAACAAAGATGCTGAAGTACGAAAGGTGTTTCTCGCCCAAGTTACATACAATTACTTAATGGCAAACCTGGGACTACAGTCTGGATGTCCAGACTCTGGGGGATGGGCTTTATCTACTGTCACTTTGCCTCTCAGCAGAGTGGTTATTACGCTGAAGTCTGAATGTATTCAACTGTACATTCAACCCATGTTTATCGAGTGCCATATGTGTCCCGGGTCTGGTTGTAAGTCCTGGACATCTAGCAGGGAGTGAAAAAGACATGGCACCATAGCACTTGGCTATAAAAAGTGCTCAGCGCTGACTTGGAAATGGGCATTAAACAGGTAAATGCACCAATACTTACAGGGCTACAAATAAGAAAGGAGAGCCGTGGGTTAGGAAACAGGGTGTTGTAAGTACCCAACTCTGTGCCTGTGTGTGTGTGTGTGTGTGTGTTGGAGGAGAGGAGGGAAAGTGGTGATATCCACAAAATAGTGTCCCCTGCAAAGAAAATGAGACACGTGAAGTTTCTGAGATCGCAGATCGGTGAGGTTCTGTTCCCAGTCGGAAGGAACAGCAGCAAACAATGCGAGATGCGAGATGGCCCAGCGGATAAGGAGAACCTTTGCCATATGGATATGTTTTTGTTTTCAAACTTCATTAATATGAAGGGCTTAATATCTGAGAGAACCCAGTTTGAAGACCCAAAGCACGGTTTTTGTGAATCCAAACCAAACCCTTCGCGGTAGCCTCATGGCTTACACAAGAGGAACGGGTATTAGCAGAGGTCACGTAGAAACCACATATAAAACTAACATCATTTCAACTTTGGCCAAGAACTAGTCAATTTTCCACATTTTTTGTTGTTAATTTCATTGCAATGCTGAAGCCCTTCTGTTACTTCATAGACAGCGTTGTCTTGTATGGTGCTTAAGGGCAGGAATAAGGAGTCAGGTGGTCAGTATTCATGCTCTGGCCCTGCCAGGAACTAACCAAGTGGTAATGATCCACTTAAATGGGCCTGGGTTTCTCAGCTATAAAATGGTAGATAATAATCTCATAGGAATGTGGGAGGTAATACATGTAAATTAAATTTCTGTTGTTTCAAATTACTCAGTTTTAATGTAAATGAGCTAATACATGTAAAGTACTTAAAACAGTACCTAGTACGTAATAAATGCTTAATAAGTGTTAGCTATTCTTACGCTATTTCTACCTACATAAGTTGATGATCCTCTTGTGGAAGACAAGGGAACGTTGCCTTGTTCAAATATGGTTTGGCAAAAACAAACACAATAACCCAGATTCCCGCTTAAACAACATATTAGCTCTGGATGCAACTGTGTAAACAAAAGCTCATTCTTGACTCATTTCTATTTTCTTAATTGCCCGCTCTTGCTCTGGACCCCAGCCAGGAGTCCGTCTTTAGCCACGCCACGGACACACACACACATCAGATTCTGGGTGTGCGTAAACAAGAACACACAGCTTCTGGGGGCTGCAAAGAAATGACATTAAAAGTGAGTGATTTGAAACAACTGAAATTTAATTAAAAACAAAATTAAAAGTTGTTCCAAGCCCAGTGCTTCAGCCAGCAAGGCTCAGAGGAAATTAGTAAGTGGGACTAATAGCTGGAACGAATTCACAAACCTCTATGAAGAGATAGTCAGAGGGAAGAAGATGCATATTCTTTAGATGAAACAATTAAAGATCACTTCTGAGAAATAATCATGAACAGTATCCCAGGGCAAAAAGGAATATTATTAGCTGGTGTGTTTCTTTTTTGACTTTCTCATTTCCATTACAGGAAAGTGCCCTGAAATTCCCCAAGTAGCATCTTCTATGGCAACAGACAAGGATACTGATTTTGAAAACCAGACTTAAATGAGTGGGAGGTGGGGCAAAATTCCTTTTAAAAAATAATTATCACCCACTGCTTGACATTCCACCTTACCAATTTATCTATCCTTTATAATTTCAAGAACTCGGGTTGCTTAGTAAAACTCCAATCCCCTTCAAATTATGGGTCTCAAACAATGAGCTGACAAGCGTCGGCTGGAAATGGGAGACCGGGTTCCAAGACGATTAAACACGCTGGTTTCTGGGGCGCCATCACGGATGGGTTCAGAGTGGGAAGGAAGGCTGTGTTTGAGACAGAGTAGAGTGGCAGGTCCAAGAGAGAGGTCAGTCTGTCCCTGGTTCTCAGTGCAGCGTGGAGATGGGCAGAGGAAAAGAAACACAAACACTGTCAGGAACCAGGAAGATGCAGGTAATGAGCTGAAGGTGATTAAGAAGGCAAGGGGGGAAGTGCAGGAGAGAAGTAACCAGAGCCAGGATGTTGAGAGTTCCTGTGGGTGTCAGCTGGTTGGACGTGGGGTGGCCCAGTTGAATTTAAACACACAAAGTTGGGGCATAGAGCCCCTGAACAAAGGACACTCATCAGAACCTGACTTGCTGAACACCAGCTCCCTTGCCAGGGGGAAGGAAAAGAATGCTTCCTCCATAGAAGATCAGGTCACTGGTCTCCTCTGCAATCCCCCCTAACCGCGCCCCCCCCACCCAAAACTGGGCAGACCTCATTCCAGATGTCCCATTGCTCTAGAGGCTTTGGATACACTCTGGCTGGGACACACTTTCCTCCCCCGCACCCCACCTGTCTCGGCTTAAATGGCACCTCCTCAGAGAGGTCTTCTCTAACCACTGTATCTGGGCTTGACATCCCAACGCACCTCTTTGTTTTCCATTTCTGTTATTTTCCCAGCAGCTCTCACTCATTTCACTGCCACAGTGTATTTCATTATTTTGCTAATTTTCTTAGCCAAGTGTCTGTCTCTTGCTGAGAATGAAAGCATTATGAAGGCGGGGTCATTCATAATACCTTTTCCAGGATACCATCTCTATCACTCCAGGACACATAAGGATATATGAAATAAATATTTGTTCCATGTGTGAGTGAGTTCTGTAGAGATTAAAGAAGACACTGCCGGTCAAACATCTAGCACACTGCCTATCGTGTCAGAGGCACATGATGACTTCTAGCTCATACCTTTATAATCATCTAATATTATATTGATTCAGATTCTCACAGTGAGTTTGATCCCAGGAGGGCAGAAGGCTGGAGAGACTGAGAAGGCAACCAGAGGGCTCCAGATACCAAGTTGCTGTCCTCATTTTGTGTCTGGAACACCAAATATGACACAAGAATGTGCTCCTTGTATATATGGATCTTACTGGGGCGTCCGAGGATGGGGAAGGGGGTGGTGCTGAAGGCTGATGCAGCAGGTCTATCACGGAGAGGGGAGAAGCTGAGACCCATTCTCTTTTGCCCAAACCAGTTCTACCCTATCTCCAAACAAATTCTTTGAGGAAGAGGATGGATCTGTCCAAGATCAACCTTCCTTGATGCTCAACTCAACGCCTACTTTCTCCAGGAATCTTTGAGATCTAAGGCACCTAGGTGGCTCAGCTGGTTAAGTGTCTCACTTTTGGTCTTGGCTTAGGTCATGGTCTCAGGGTCATGAGATCAAGCCCTGCATCAGGCTCTGCACTGGGCATAGAGCCTGCCTGGTATTCTTTCTCTCCCTCTCCCCCTCCCCCCAATACCTGCTCATGTGACCTCACACACTCTCTCTTTCTCAAAAAAAAAAAAAAAAAAGTCACCTGGGTGGCTTAGTCATTGAATGTCTGCCTTCATCTCTGGTCATGATCTCAGGACCCTGGGATTGAGACCCGCATCGTTCTTCCTGCTAAGCAGGGAGCTTGCTTCTCCCTTTTCCACTCCCCCAGCTTGTGTTCCCTCTCTTGATGTCTCTGTCAAATAAATAAATAAAATCTTTAAAAAAAAAAAAAAGAATCCTTTGAGATCTGTCTCGGTGAGAACTGTCTTCTCCATCTTCCATTCCGTTCTGGATAGAGCTTTGTGAACCGCACAGCTCACATTTCCTGGCTCAAGACTGGTGTTCGGAAGCCCATCTCATTGTCAGACCATGTGACCTGATTTTATGTCTTGAATGGGAAATAGATCTAATACGAGGCTCCACTCTATGTTAGAGACTGTGACAAAATTTGGAGCCCCTAAAAGTGGAAGAGACAGTGTCTGCCTGACAGTAGCCTATGGTTCAGCCGGTAGAAAACCGGACAGACCCGTATCACAGAGCAACACCGGCGCTGTGATGAGGCCAAGTCAGAAACCTCTGGGCACACAGAGCAGGGACCCTGCCTCCTCGGCAAGGTCCCCCTGGCCACACCTGAGCTAAATGCCCAAGCACCAGAAGGTGACACCTAGGAGGAATGGAGGGAAGAGAGAATCCTGGCAAAAAGAAAGGGATGCTTGTTAAGCAACAAAAAAGAATGCTTGGGGCCTTCAGGAAACAGCCACTTTGTTTGGCTGGCATGCATATGTGATGGGAAACAGACAAAGAGGGGCTGGGACGTAGCTCTGGGCGCTCACAATTTAGAAAACTGCTATGCTGGTTACCTTGCAACAGACCCACGGTGTGCCCTCACCTCTGTACCATGTTCTCCCTCTGGACGTGGCAGAAGCCGCCATTTTTAATTGATTCCATATTTCAAATGTGACAGCAGCTCCAGTCACTGGGCCGCTGGGCCGCTGGGCCCCTGGGCCTCCCCCCAGGCCTCTGCTTCCACAGTCGGTCCCATGCCCAGCACATTCATGCGGCATCTGCGTCCGTGCAGGAAACGGCCACCCCCAGAGTCTTCACGCTCACAGAGCACAGCAGCAACTGTGCGGGGGCCCGGAATGATCGCACACCAGCCTCCGCCCCAGCCTGAATCTTTGGAATCCCCTAAAAGGGGGATTCCAAAGGCATCACTTAAAATATCACGCACACAATCAGACCTTTGGGAGGGCAGCCTTCAGAAATCTGGTGAATTAATCTTGCTCACAGAACACAGTGACATCTCTTACTAGTAATTTTCATCCAGGCAGGATCTGTACTGGTCCAAATATTCTGTATTCTTCAAATTTGCTTGTGCATTTTTTTTCTTTCCCCCTACAAATGTAGCCAAGAAGTGGGCATCTGCTTCCTCGTCCTCACACAGGTGAGCTGGTAGGTGAGCACAGCAGTCATAACGGCAAGCCCGCAAGAGTGTTTACTAATGGTCAGGCTGTAGCATTTAACCACCCTTTTCATCCTTACAGCGTGGTCTGATTCCCGGCACACTGGCATCCCCATCTTCCAGAAGATGAACCAGGGCCACGGGAAAGGTGGAGTCAGGATTTGAAACCCCGTACTCTGCCACTGGCACTCGTGGTCTTCACCACCACACTTCATGGCTTGGCAGAAGACATTCTTATTTTGATATCTGGGGTCACCAGGCTCTCAGGGGTGTTGGGAGGCAGGTGCCGAGCCGTCTCTGACTCCTTTCCCTCCTTGGTGCCTCCTTGCTGTGAATTACTAAATGTCCACGGTTCCAGCCTTATAGGAACTTCCTGTCTTCTTTGTCACTGCCAATGCCCTAGTTTAGACATCATCCTGCAGACAAACGTAACAGCCCCTTAACAGCTTCCTCCTTCCATGCTGTAGTCCGTCCGCCCACCAGTCTTTATTGAACACCCACTGACTTACCAGAGCGTTCACAGGAACAAGCGAGCTACACTCTGGGCCCTTAAGGGGCTGAAGGTGGCATTAGCCTGGGTGTACTGAGCACTGACTGTGTGCCATGCTGGCCATCCGCTTCATAGTCAGTCACTCGACTGCTCTTGGAGGTGCTTTACTGCTGTCATCTCCATTTCACAGATGAGCAGACAGAGGCTTTGGAATTGAATAACTAGTTTAGTGCGACATAGCTAGGAAATACCAGAGCAAAGTATCGAACCTAGGGAGTGTGATTCTACATCTCAGACTCTTAACCAAATTAGACATCAAATAAGCAATTGTAAAATGTGCTGAGTGCACACTTAACAGGGGAATCAACTTAGACGAGGAGGGTGAACTACCAGTGACAATGAGTATTAGTGAGTCGCCCCTGTTTGCCATTCTGCTGGATGCGTCACAGATAGTATCTCATTTAATTTTCCCGAGAGGAAGCTATTATTATCATCATGCCCACTCTATAGATTAAGAAACAGGCCAGAAAGGTTCAGTAACATCTGTGATATCAACTAGCTACTCATTCACAGGGTCAGCATTTGAACCCAGATGCAGCTAACCCCACAGCCTGAACTCTTGATTACCATCCTGCATTGCCTTTTGTAAGAGCAGCTGTGACCTCGGCACCCTCTCGTTTACCTCCTTCAGTGGCTCCACACCTTCTGGTCACTTCCAGGAGGGAAGCCCCCCAAAGAGACCCTGCTCGTCCGCCTACGCCTCCCATTAATCCCCACCATGCCCCCTTGGAGCCTGGGGCGCTCTGGATGTTTTCTCTTCTGGCCATAGCTTTTGTCCTCTTGGTCTGAAATATTGTCCTCCTCATTCTCACTCCCTCTTGGATCTCCAACACGGCACACTCTCACTCCCAATCCTGCCCATCCAGCTCCTTCCAATGGGACAAACAGTCTCACTCCCAAAGGCTTTACCCAGATCTGGCATGTGCAAAATACCCCAGGTTTCCCTGGCAACCTTGCTGACTCTTGTCTCTATGCCCTACCTGGTCCAGATTATGATTTGCCTTCTATTGTAGTCTTCTGCTTTATAGTTACCCTGTCACTTTAAATAACAGGTGTGATCCTTTTGAGGATATGATTAGCATTTACTGAGCACCTGTTGTGGGATATTTTCATATCACTCTCTATTTCATCTTCACCGTCACCTTGTGAAGTAGGGGCTAAGGGCTTTACTTTTACAGATAGTGAAATTGCCGGCTCAGAGCAGGGAGGTGACTCACCCGAGACCCACAGTTTGTAAGCAGAGAACTGCAGACTTGAACCTGTGGTTTTCCCATTCTAAATCTCTTGTGCTTTCCCCCTCTCACCCTGAGACGTGAGGACACAACTGACTCAGGGACATGACTGACTGTGTCCCAGAGGGCGACTTCTTACCCTGTACAGATGCTCAGCAAGGGTCAGCTAAACGCCTTAGTATCTCGATCTACCAATAAATCCCAAATGGGAGTTAGGTTTAAAGCAAAAGACGGAACACATGGAAAGATCAGGGGTGCTCCGGGCTCTGGGGGTCATTCAAGCTGCAGGTGAAGATGTCCAGGTCTTTAGCAAAGGTTCAGAAAGTTGCCAACGGCTGCCCCCAAACCCAGGCTGTGCAGCTGCAGACACATTTGGCTTAGATCATCCATAGGGGTGGCTGGGGAGGAAAGTCAAACAGCGAGGACCGGCTGGGCACCAGGGGCCTGATGGAGGGAGTACGGGGAGGCAGGAGGGATGTACAGGTTTTAATTATTCCTCCCATCTCATCTCTACCCTGTGAATAGGATGCATTTTCTCCCTCCCAGACTCTTTCTGGCATCTGAGATGCTCAAGGTCCCTTGGCAGCTGAAGCTGGGAACTGGAGATGGGGAGGCATCTCTCCCTCCATGGCCCGGCTCCCCACCCCTTCTTTTTTCATCCCAGCAGCCTTGGGAGCCCACAGTCCCTGCCCAAGCTTGGCTGTGATCCTTCTAAGCTTTCTTCAAATGGCAACTTGTGGGCTGTGAAAGGTTTGCTCAGCTGCCTTTGCTCCCAAGATCCTTGCTCAGGAGGCTGCGAGGCCCAGACAGAGAGGCCCAGACAAGAGTCAGAAGAGACAGGGCTGCTAACGGGTGGTTGTGTAAAGACTCCAGAGGCCATGCACACAATGGGATGAGTAAAAGGGGACTTTGAATTGCAGGGTTTTGCACTCCACTTTTAGAATGTTAGGGCAGGAAGGAATTTTAAGTACCATCTTGTTCCCTTCCCAGATTGTGCAAGGAAAAAACCTGAGGCCTGGGGAAGCAGAGATCGCCAAAGTTCTGGAGAATTCGTGGCAGGGCCACACCCCAGGTGCAGGCATCTAATTCTCTGTCTACCGCATTCTGCAGCAGCTAATTTGAAATAATTTTGCTCAACCCCTTCCTGCCTTTGGAACATTCAGGTGGTCCCATAAACTGCCTGGGCTTCAGTTTCCCTTAAACTTACAATAGTTAGGAGAATGTCTGGATCTCCTTCATGAGGTATTAGAAGTAAATGAGGTAACCCTTCGCAGGGTCCTTAGCAAAGGGCCTGGCACTTAGCAGTGTTCTGTAAATGCTACCAATTATTAGGGGTGATTGTAGCTCATCATCATCAGAAGGCTTAACCAGCAGGGTCTGGATGTATGTACTGGAAAGAGCCCATGCCTCTCTGAGAATCCTATCATCTAGCACCCAGCTCTAGATAATCAGCAGTGGCTCTGAGTTCTAGATCAGGTAGCACCCTTCAAGACATCCTCCCCTTAGCGGCACTCTCCTTGGGGCAGCCAACTACCCCACAGCATCCAGCACAACTTTCTCTCTATAGGAAAAGTCAGAGAGTGTGTTCTATTCATGTCTGCACCCCTGATATCTACACATGCCACGGAGAAGGGGATGTGCAATATTTGTTGATAAAAGGAAGGGAGAAAGGAAGAGAGGGAAGAAAACAGGTATTGTATGTGAATAAGGAAGTGTTGTAATGAACTAATTCTTAACTATTTAATGTCTTCCCTTTGGCCCAGCTAACCTTCAACTGATGTGGCCATACCCACTAAGAGCTCTTTCCAACTCTTTTATTGTCTTTATAAATAATAACTTTATGAACAACAGAAAGGAAAAACACCCCATTCTCATTATCAGACTTATTCTCCTACTTGGCCAAGTGAGCCCACATTCATCAGCCCTCTGACACTCATTTGAAGCAGGGAGTAATAACAATGCTTTTGGATGAAGAAACTGAGGCTCAGGGGGATGAGTTAATATACCTAAGGATGGGGGGAAGACAACCTAGAAAGCAGACTATCTGGGAGTAGAACTCACGTCTCTTGGGTCACAGATCAATGCACTTAGCCACTGCACCATGTTACCTTCTCTCTCCCAGCACTGCACCTCTGCCTCACCCCTACACCACTCTGCAAACACCAGGCCAACAAGGACAGAACAACTAACTATAATCTCAAGTTCCCTCTCATCAAAGCTCCCATCCATCACTCTCCCCTCCTTGTTGCAAAGTCAACGTGGTCTTCTGCCCACAGCAGCAGAATGGAATTTTAATGAGAAGAAATTAAATTTCCCTACCCCTTTCAACCCCAGTTCCTAGGAATGTATTTTTGGACTCAATGTGCTATCAAAACACAGAAATTAGTCTCCAATTTTGGACGTCAAACTCAGTTATCCCTTTTGTTAAGAAAGGAAATTAATAACAATTCCTCCTGGTCAGACGCCAAGCTAACATCTTAGCACAGAGTGTCATTAAAAATCCCAATCCAACTGGCTGTTGTGATATCTTTAAAAGCCTGAACATGTACAGCAGCTGAAAACGGTTTTCTGGGGTTTATTCTCCCTCAAGCCCTTTGTCACTTCTAACCTGGGGATCAGTTACTATTTAAAGAAGAAATGGCTTGAAGCATTTTTTTTTCCTTTCCATGGTTTTGTGGATTCAGAATTTTCTAATGAAGAGGTTTGATGGTGGGAGGGGAAGCAGATTCCACTCTAGGGGGTATGCTCTGCTCCGAGCACCGGCTCCAGGCCATTGCTGAGCGAGCTGCCCATTAAGTACAAGAGGAGGGAGAAGGGAAAAAAAAAAAGTTTTCACAGTTTATAATTATATTACCAGTTTCATTACAGATCTCATTTTAATTCTGACTGAAACCTAGCCTTGCCTTCTCCCTGCACTCTCTCATGTATAGTTATTAAATCTGGGTTGGAGTTCAACCTATTCTTCCTGATTTCAGCATATTAATATAGTTTATTGGTATTTCATTGCCACCTCCCCCTCTGGGTGTTCTGAATCTCAGCTCAATTTATATTTTCCCCTCTGCCTGGGCTTCCGGATAAAGCTTGCTTCATTTTGGTGTTGGGGGAGAAATGGGATTTTGATTGGAGTTTCTTATCTTTGGGGATGGGAACAAAAACCATGGGGAGTGAAGTCAATCACAGAAGGAGAGGCCAACTCAGATTTCGTGTACCGTCTTTCCCCAGGATATATCTTCTGAAGGCATCTGGGTCCGCCTGCTTCCCTGCCCTCCCTTCATTCATTTCACAGACACAATTTATTCTATGTCTACTGAAGCCTCTGCTAGGTTTCACAATAGGTTAGGACATGAATAAGCTGTGGCCCTTGACCTTGAGGAAATTTAAGTCTAGCTATGGAAATCACTTCATTTTTTTTCATTTCTTTTCCTCTCTTCCTTCTTCTCTCTCTCTCTCTCCCTCCTTCCCTCCCTTTCTTTCTTTCTTCCTTTCCTTCCTTCCTTCTTTCTTTTCCCCCTTTCCCTTTTTTCATCCCATAAGTGCTTTTTGGTGACACAAACTCTGTTTTGGACACTGTCCTAGGTGTTGAATATAATGAGCAAAACAAATAGCATCTCTAGCCTTATGGAGCTTACAACTTAGTGGGAAAGCTCAACATTAACTGGATAATATATAATTACCAACTGAAATAAAAAATCAAGGAATAGAGGAGGGCTGGTAGAGAATGATTAGTAAGGGACCTCATAGAAGCTGGGATGTGAAATGGGGAGGTCAGTAACTTTAGAGTAAATAAATTTGTCCCGGTGAAACCAAGTAAGTGGGGAGAAATTTTTTCAAGCAGTAGGAAAAACTTTTGCAAAGGCCCTGAGGCAGGAGGCAGCCAAGTTTATCTAAGGAACCCATGTAGAGACAGTGGAGTAAGTTGAAGCTGGAGAGAGAGGTAGGCAGGGACCCTGATTCTTGCAGGGACTTAAAAGGCATGTTACAAAGTTCAGTCTACAACAATTATAATAAGAGGCACTTAAACAAGTTTTATGGGAAGATGCAATATGTTGAGATTTCATTTTAAAATATCACTCCATTTGTACTGTTGAGGACAGGCTGGAGGGGAGCCATATTTACCACAGGAGGCCAGTTCTTAGGACCATGGCAATTGTCCCAACAACACATTCACAACAGTAACAGTGATGAAAGGTAGACTGTGGGGTTATTAAAATGATACAAATACAGTTCTATGTGGTTTTCAAGGAAGGAGAGATTA
This sequence comes from Martes martes, assembly GCF_963455335.1. Taxonomy (NCBI): domain Eukaryota; kingdom Metazoa; phylum Chordata; class Mammalia; order Carnivora; family Mustelidae; genus Martes; species Martes martes. Next base: position 79,235,681 of record NC_137900.1, read on the forward strand.
TTTCTGACTGGAATTTTCTTTAAAAAGTTTTGGGGGTTTTGCAAAAGAAAGTTTTCTGGAGGAAGGAGAAAACTAAGTTAGGCCTTAGAGATGGGAGGATTGCGGTATATGGAAATTAGGAAGGGTACTGGTGGAAGGCAACATTTAAGCAAATGCATAGAGGGAGGAAGATACAAGACAAGGTAGCCCATCTGTCGTAACAGCATGGAACGTGTGCAAAATATGAAGGACAAACAAGGCAGAGACCCTGCCATAGAGAACTTTGATAACCAAATATGTCCTACGGGGCTCCAAGGTCTGCAATCAACACGGAATATTTTAAAACAGCCCCAGATCATGCCAGGGAGCAGAAGGACCAAGGAACTACATTCTTTAGACAAATTTCTTTGCACTTTGTGACTCAGCAGCCACCTTTGGTGTGGTATCGTTTTTCCTTCTAAGAGTTGAAAATACTCCTTCCATGTATCCAAATCCCTGCAAAGTAGCTCTGAAGTCGGGTATAACCTCATCCTTCAACAGCACAAAGCCACACATTAGCTCACTCCCTTGGGTTGAAAGACATGAAGTAGGGGTGGAAGCAAGTATAGACTGTGGCTCATTGTATACAATTTTTTTGTCCAAAAGCAGCTACACATATGGCTTATTAATAAACTAGGCCAACCTAATGATGGATAATTCCACTTCAGGATTTCATAGGCTGGTAAGGAACCTTCAGACCTCAAATTCCTCGGTCATAGAAAACAAAGAGGATTTGAATATCACCTAGTCTATCTCAAAAGGTGATGCTAACAACTTGACCTTAACACATAAATAGTTTGGCATGAGTATTCTGATGCAGTGAACATAACATAAACCGCTGTATGTCTGTGCATGCATTTGTGTGTGTGTGTGTTTATCCAAATACAGTATTCAAGAGATGTCCCTAGCCTTCACTCATTCCTGAGTTTTACTCCATTTCTGAGCCTAGGCAAAGATGGGGGACACCCTGGGATGAGGTAGTAAAGAATAAATAAACATACTTTGAAAGTCCTAAAAAATTAAGTGTTTTAAAAAATTTATAATCTGATAAGATGGCTCTGAATCAAAATATCATGTACCCAAGTCAACTTGACTTTTCTTCTATGGCTTCACAGAAATGTGGTCATCTCTTCTCAGGAAATTTCCTGTGACGGGGAACTCCTTACCTTGAAATGACCCCCTTCCAATATTAAACAAAAATGATCACAACTACTAACATTTATACGATTTACTGAGCCATTACCAGATCTCCAGAACTGAGCTAAAAGCTTTGTGAGCATTATTTCATTTATTCTTCACAATAACTCTATGAGATAAGTATTGCTATTATCCCCACTTTATAGATAATGAGGTTGAAGCTCAGAAAGTAAAGACATTTTCAGGCTAAAGATAAATTTTATCTCATCTCTGACCACACTCATCACCTGGCTATCTCTAGTTTTGCTTCCTGGGGACTTGCAAGCCTGTCCCCCTTTTCAAGATAAATAATAATGACTATGGTCATATTTGTAAAAGAGTGGAACATGGAAGGACCTTGGACCAGGGGTTCAGGCAGGCTTGGGCTCTCACACCTTGCTTCATTCTGTGTCAGTCTGGCCAAGTCACTTAACATCTCTACGACCTACCTTCCATGTATGCAAAACAGGGATGCTAAATGCTGCCTCACAGTTTTGCTATGATACTTGAATGAGTAAATAATTCCATGAAAGTATATGAACACTGCCATATTTATCACAGATTTACTCAATAATATTAGGTTCACTTTTTGTTTGGGTTCTTTCAACTCTTCTTATAGAATGATTGTCCTCCACCCTTTCCTTAAGAGGTCATTGGGTAACCACAATGTTTTTCCAATCTCAACTACAAAGCCTCTCTTTTGGACAACTTCTAATATATCACCCATCTTCTCAAAGCATGACTCCCAGAACAGAACAGAATGTAACAGAGAACTCTAGGTATAGTGTTATTTTTCTACACTAGAATGGAACCATCTCACCCACTTAATCTAAACACATTATTCCTTTAAAAGTTGTCTTTTCTGGGGCACCTGGGTGGCTCAGTCAGTTAAGCATCCAACTCTTGATTTTGACTCAGGTCATGATCTCAGGTTTGTGGGATATTTCCTCTCTCTCTCTCTCTGAAAAAAAAAAGTTGTCTCTTCTACTGGCTTACTGTAGGGGAAGAGTATTGGATAAATATATCCTGATTTATACTGGGAGCTGCAAGGATCACACAAACCGACATCTCAAATAAGATAACTTTTAAAATTAACCAATAACCACTCATCTATAATGCCACTTACAGGACAATTTGCATGAAACCCAAGCCCATATTACCAGGGCTGCTTTGTTATAAAATTCATAGCGGGACATTCACATTGTATTTGGTGCTATGGACAACCACTGTAGCTACAGCATGAGGCAGCTCCATTGATATGACATTGATAAAATCAAAGATGGAAAAACTAAAGCCCCTTAGAGGAACGCAAGGGGTCTCAAGGAGTTATTACTTCTGTTTGAATGAAAAAAAAAAGTAACATTTACAGAGATATTAATGTATTAACACAGCTCTCAAACTTCTGTTAACTGATCACAGAGTTCTCATTAAGAATATTAATACTTGTGCTCTAACCCTGGAGAATGTGATTCACTAGTTCTGAAGCTTATCAGCCCAAAAGACCCAAATGCAGATGCCTTATAGGCCACAGCTGAAAAAACAGCTAAATTCAGTAAGTTTGGACACACACTTAGTCCATGTCTTCACTGTGTACTTAGCAAGGCAAAAAGCCACTACTGGCCCTGAGAAGACCCAGACAAAGAAAGGGGTGATATTTGCCAAGGGTTTGGATGCGGGCTGTCAGGATTTATTGCTTGTGCCAACTGGTGTCTGGACAAGTGTTATATTGTGCTGACCTTTACCTATAATGGGCAGTAAGCATCAAGTATAACACAAGTGCAGAATTCATTTTCTTTCTGAAGACTAGTCTCATTATTCAGCCCCCCCCCCATGCTTCAGCACCATGGACAGCTCAGCATACATGGTTGGATGCAGGCTCTCTAAGGGCTGGCAGGTTGACAGCTTAAGGTTTCTGGGTTAAGATAAGAAAAGTGAACACTGTCTTGGCCAAGGTCCTTGGGTGGCTTTGTCTTATGGAGTCCTTCCTATTTGATGGGGGCTGCTTTCTTCCTGATAGCCCTTATTATGATGTTGTTTATAACTCAGCCAGGGGCCTTAGGTGGGGGCCTATATTATGATATGTGGATATATATATATATATATATATATATAATCATTGAATTATATACTTTCATTCTGTTTTCCTTACTGTATTTATGTTATATATTAATACATTTACAAAAATTAATGCCAAATGATAATCAGGGTTCAGGAAAATAGACACCAGTATCACTTCCCCTTTTGCCTTCCTGCATAACACTCCTGGATCTCCAGCTAGATCAAATCAGATCTAGCTAAACCAAAGCTAGAACTCCCACTAGTCCAATTCTATAAACGGTTCTTTGTTAGGCCCAGCTCCACCACCATAAAAAAAAAGTGGGGGGGATTCCACCCTTTTCAAGTCCTAGTTTTCTTATCTGTGAAATGGGGATAATAAAGATCACTTTGGAGAGCTGGTGGGGGACTGGAAGGTGAAATATACATAGGTTATCCACCCACAGGAGGCATTGGGATCATGCTGGGATGGATCTGCTTGCTGAGAACTATTAGATAGCCATCTACCCGACCTTAAGCATTCATTGCTCTCTGAATTCCTGCTGATCCCCAAAAGAATCATAGTAGAATCTGCTAGACTGTTTTAGAACAGAAGAATCTCATCTACTTAGTTTCTTATGCCTTCTTGTCCCACCATGTTCCAGCTTCTGATGTCTCTTCCTTTATGGATCATTTTAGGAATAAGAGCAGTAACTACTACCACTTATTGGGCAATCATCATGTTTTAGTTATTTTACATATATGATGCCACTTGATCTTTCCAAAATAATCTCCATTTTACAGATGAGAAAAATTGAGACTCAGGGTGCTTAACTGACTCTCCTATATTTCACAGCAATTAAAGAAGGAAACTGAGATTTGAAACCAAACATACTCATTTCAAAGGACACATTCCTAACCAAAACAATGCATCATTGTTTTAGAGGAAAGGGGTTCCATTAAACCTTGAGACTGAGACTCAGTCTTTGGGCTATGTCCCGCAGCATTGCCTGCCATGTTTGCACTCTCTAGTACTTGTATACTCCATGGTCATTTTCAATCATCCTTGATCTGTATGCATTCTCTGCTTTAGTTTTCCTTGACTCAGTCTCCCCTTTCTTCATAGTGATCTACTAGAAGAATCCCAAATAACCATTTATAAGTCTGCTTTTATTTAGGTTTCCTTCATTCATTCAACACATATTTACTGAGCATCCATCATGGGTCAGGCAGTGTGCTTGTTATCAGGGAGATGATATCTCCACCAGAAGACACAACTCCTCCCACAACTCTAGACTCCAGTCTAGAGTCAGAAATACACAACTCTATAGAAAGTTGTAAGGTTTTAAATTTATGATAGAGGACAGAATAAGGACCACTGGGGAAGGGCACCTTTTAATTCACCACATTTTTGTCTATCTTTCTGAGCCATCACAAGTTTTAGAGTTTTCTTGAGTGATCCCTTGATTTTTGCCACTTCCCAACTTCATGTTATCTGAAAATCTGGTAAATGTGGAATTGTAAGCTTTATAATAATCTGAAGAAATAGACATTATTATCATACCTATTTTATAGACACAGGGACTGAGGCCCAGAGAGATAAGTGTTTCACTTAGCTATAGAAATGGCAGTTAACAGAAAAACTATTTGAATCCATGTTTGTATTATTTTATAGTTTCTGCTGTTAGCCATTAAGGTATTTACCATGACTCTGAACAGGTTACCTAGACTCTTAGGAGCTCTAATATCTACATGCATGAAAATATTCAAAATTTGAATATTGCTAAGGCTCATCAATCTACAGTTAAAGAGTAGGAACTAGTAAAGCTAAATAAGGTCACGTGCCTTCAACAGTGGCCAAAATTGATCTCTTTGGTCTTTCCAAACTCAGTGTTCATCACTCCTAGTCTTTCATCTCTAATATGCCAACCATACCTAGGTTCTGGCAATTCTTCCAATCTGAATTTTCATCAGCCTACATGACCTAAATGCTTCTGTAAATTCAGTTCCTTCTGCTTCCCTCGCTATCCCTTTTGTTATCTCACGCTCACAGTTTTGCCTGTTACATGTGCATTCACGATTTGATAGGAATGAACCGAAAGTATTATGCTTAGGTCAGAAAATCAGCTATTCAGAAATACTGAACTTACTAGCAGTTCAGGCGAAAAACAAGCAGAGGCTAGATCACATGGTGAAGTGGGAGCAATCATAGAATGCATTAATAGAAGTCTGAGTGTTTCAGAAAAAGGAGATAAAACATTCACTTTGGAGAAGACATACTGAAGGGACTGGTGCTAAGTTCTGAACAGGAACTTAAAAATTTCAAGATAAAAGTGAGTTACATTGAGATAAGGTTGACAAATATCGAGTAAGGATGTCAAAAACATTCAATACACATCCAACTGGAAAAAGTTCTAAACAAATAATGGTGCTAATATGGTGCCAGAAGTCAGAGGGTGGTCACCTCTGGGAGGGCATTAACAGGGAGGGAGTATAAGGAAGCTGAAGGAACTGGGAATGTTGTGTGGTTTAATCTGAGCGGACTCTTCTGTACAAATTCATTAAGCTGCACACTTAATATGTCTCCTTCATTGTACTGCTGATAGTCTTCAATACACTTATGAACAGGAATGCCAAGCACTTGGGCAAGCATTTGGGAAAACGGGTGCCATCATATCCCGCTGGAGTATGTAAAGTGGAACGACTTTTTGGAGGGCACTTTAACAATAGATCTCAAGCACCTTAATCAGTTTCTTGGGCCATGTTTTGCAAATGATTATAGTGACTACAGTGTCTCATTAACTCAAATTAATTGGGTGAAGTGTAGGATATAACATACTTATAAAGTACATTTACAGGGAATGAAATGTGAGTGTTCTCCAGGATATTCAGGAAATTCCAATAAAGCTCATATGATCTTGCCTGTCATATTTTTAAATTAGCGAATAGTATTTTGGGGGGATATTTTTAGTTATGAATAGGATTCAGAAGCATAGTAAGAAACAGTAGGTTTTCTGAAGTAGCTCAATCTTTCTGCACTCATGTTTGAATTCTTCCTTTATTTAACAAATCTCATCTTTCCCCATGGCAAAAATCAGTGTAATTCCATTCCAATAATACAGGATTCCAAATCATAAGGGCCTCCTTAAGGCCCTTGGATTTGAATGCTCTTTAAAAAAAAAAAAATCTAATTGTGAAGTTGGGCCGTGCATGGAGGACATCTGACCAGCGGGGGCTGCAAGGTGATGAACATGTACGGGGTATCTTTCATGCTTGCTTCTTACCGTCTGCAATGAAGTGCTCAGGCACATGCAGAGTCACCTTCACGGTAAGTGGACAGGACATCTGACTGCCGCACACCATCGCCAGGATACAGGAGCTCACAGCAATCAGCGTCAAGGCTGTCTTGTTCACTGGGCTTTTTAGCAAACCTGGTAACAAAAATACACACAGAGATACATAAGTCCATGGGGTGAGAAAATAGGCATAGCATGGAATTTGGGAATCCTGCTCTTTTCCAAATGAGAACCGGGAAAAGAAACCGTATTTTCTAACTTCTGTGCCCGCCATGACATCTCAGTAGCCCTTGTTGGGTCTCAACTTAACTCTCTAGAAAATGGACTTATTATGCCCTTTGATGTAGATGAAAGAAACAAGCTTCATGGAAATTGTGGCAATTCTCCCTCCCACCCTCTCAATTAGGCTGGTTATTCCTGATATTATTTGGATGGCATTAAACTCTCTACTGGCATTAGAAGCAAGTAGGAACAAAAAAGAAGTGTTGAATTCATTGAGCCTCGAGGAATGAGCATGGGCTTTGGAGTTCGACATCCATGGGTTCAACTTTGGGCTTTAGCAACCTTGTTGGTTGTGTGACTATTTCCTTCTGTGAACCTCAGTTTTCATACATGTATGATGAGGGTAGTAGGAAATAGCTCACAGGTTGTGATGACATGGTATAGTGTATACACAATGTCTGTCACCGAACTGGCTTTCACAGAATGGTGGAAGCTAATCAGTTCAAATTAATTTCACAGGCTTTTACTGAGCACCTATTATGTAGACACACATAGAGCAGGAGCAGAATAGTTTCTGATCTTCAGGAACTTGGAGACTAGGGAGCAAAGGCAGGCATACCCACAGCTAGTTAGAATCCAAGGCAAGTTGTGGTAGAAACTAATAGAGAGGGCACAGGATGGGGAGGAGAGTTTTGCCTGGGAAAATGAGAGACAGTTTAATGGGTGCAGTAGAATGAGTAGATTAGATGTGCATGGCCAGCATAGTGCTGGGCCAGCAAAGAAATTCTGTGGACTGTGTCCTAAGCCCCCACTGGTCTCACTCTTTTTTTTTTTTTCTTTTAGATTTTATTTACTTATTTGACAGACAGAGATCGCAAGTAGGCAGAGAGGCAGGCAGAGAGAGAGGGCGAAGCAGGCCCCCCGCTGAGCAGAGAGCCAGACTCGGGGCTCGATCCCAGGACCCTAGGATCCACTGGTCTCATTCTTTAGGCCTTGTTATTCACATGTTATTCACATCGACTTTCAAGGTTTCAATTACTATTTTTAGAGCAACGGCTCCCAAAATTTCTATCAACCACAAGGCTCTTCTTTTGAGCAAATCATTCTGCCCAAACCTCCCAGACATCTTCCGATGGAAGTCCCAAGGGATAAACACATTCAAAACTGCACGTTATTTCCTCTTTAAACCTGTGCTTCCCCCTCTACCTCCTCCTCCCGGGCTCCCCAACTTATAGAAAACGCCATCATTCACCTAGATGTCCATCACACTTCTGTTTTCTTCCTTTATAGTTCCTATTTACTCTGCGTCCTTAGCATTTACACCTCTTTCCTCTCCTCGCCTCTATCGTCTGATTGCATGTGGAATGAGCAAAGTATGGACACATCTTCCCATCGCGTTCCCCGCTGGAACCCCTTGAGATATTTTACAGTATCCGGGCACAAGATGACATCCATGCTCATCAGCCTGGCATCCGAGGCCTTTCACGGTGGGTCTCGGCACTCACGCCTCCCGGTGCTCTCCACTTCCTGGCCCAGGTGGTGGTGGGGGGGGGGCAGGGCTGCCTAACTGCAGTGCCACCCCAGTCAACACTTCATCATGCTAACATGAGCAAAGGTATTATTTCCTTTGCATAGAAATCCACTTGTTTCTGTGTTCCTTATCACACATTGAAATTAATCACAAACGTAGATTCCTCTCCCTCTAGGCAAACACACAGCCTACATTTGCTGTGTTTCTCCAGGTATCTCATTCAAACACTAGATTCTAGTAACTAGATGGTAACCTCCTGATGGCAGGCGCCATGCTCTTTGCTTATCATTGTATCCCGATGCCTAGCACAGGGTCTGGGGCATGTTAGAATCTCAGCAAATGCACCCAAACTCCCAGGGATGATAGTAAAATATTAGTAAACAGACACAGGGGCTGACCAATCAAAAAGCAGGCCAATCCCAAACCAGCAACATTGCCAGGCTGGTGAATCCTAGTGGAACAAGAACCCCATGGACAGCTGACTTTGGATTTTTTCTATGGATATTTCTTTTTCTTAATAAACAGTGAGCTTTTTTTAAGAAAGACTTTATTTATTTATTTGTCAGAGAGAGAGGGAGAGGACACTAGCGGGGGGAGTAGCAGGCAAGGGAGAAGCAGACTCCCGACTGAGCAAGGAGCCCGATGCAGGACTCCATCCCAGGGATCATGACCTGAGCTGAAGGCAGTTGCTCAACTCGCAGAGCCACCCAGGTGTCCCCAAAACAGTGAGCTTCCTGAAGAAAGGAATCCCATCTTCGCCATCTTTACATTTCTCACACTAAGCTCAGTGCCTGGCGCCTAAAAATTCCTTAGATTAAGAATAGCATCCTGATCTTCATCCCTAGTCCTAGGACAAGGCATAGGTTATGGTAGAGACTATTCCTCTATTTGTGGTTACCGTATTTGTTGAATATTTGTTAAATGGGATAGCAAATGTAAAATTTAAAGAGTTGATCCTGGTGTCAGGTGGATAGGACATCTCTAAGCCTAAAATGACCACCCCGAAAAAGGGGAACACATTTTCTCTCTCCCCTAGGAACCACAAAAAGCTGTTTCAAACTCTGAAATATAAACAGCTTAGTACCAAATAACATAAGCAAGCTAACATTGGTGTTTTCTCCTAGAAAGGGTATGGACTAGGAGTTGGCACTTTGGGTAAGTCTCTCCTTAAAAAGTCAACATATTATCCCATGCCTACATCCTTAACAAAACCCCCAAAGAGCAGTCAGTGAGAGCACTGAGTTTCCACTCAAGATTCTGTGGAGTCTGTTCTGAGGGGACACACATATAAGGATGAGTCCAGCATGAACACATTCTTGGGAAGGTGACCCAGAAGTGAGATGTGAAAGGTACAGGCTCTTGGCATTGGGAAGACGGGTGCCCTGGATGGACACTAGCACACTGTGGGGCTCCGGGAAGGCATCTCTCAGATGTGGCCCACACAGCTGCAGAGATGGAAGTAACCAAGACATTCCTTTCACTAACTAACCAACTACCAGAAATCCCATCCAGGCCCCACAGGGCTGGTTTCTGGTTGGGAGAAGAGGGCTGATGGGCAGGTGTGGGATTGCTCACACTATCTCCTTGGACTCACGCTGGCCTAGCTGTCCTAGGTCCCATGTCATTTAAACCTTCACAGTCAACCACAGTGTATTAGGAGTCAGTGGGGGTGGGGGGTGAAGTCACTTTAGCATATTGCCTCTCAGTTTTCTCATCTGGAAAATGGGAATAAGACAATACATCCTTTAAGAGTGTGGTTAAGAGCTAAATGAGACAGCAAATGTCAAATGCCTAGCACAGCTTTTAGCACATGGTAGGCCCTTGGTAACTAATCACTTCCAAGCCAAGTATCAGTATTTAATCATCGATGGCAGAAACCAGGACTCATTTACTTCTTTGTCCAACACATTATCAGAACATATTAGGAACTGAAGTACTCTTTAAGGAACTGAAGACAAAAAGAGTGGATAGTAAGGGCAAGTCAGAGCAAGAGGGAGGAAGTGGAAGGGAGAACGTGAATGAACAGTGTCCTGGGGTAGCCATTCACTCAGCAAAAACCTGAAATCAGCACAGTTGTCTCTGAAGTTCAGAAAGAAAAAAGCACGCAGGTCAAGTCTACACTTAGGCCAGATGCCTGTGGAGCCGCCCATGGTGCTTGGGGAGTTTCCATGGCAACTAGATCTGGCAGAAACTTCGCAGTGGAACTCAAACAGAGGTGACTTCTTAAGAGTTCCTGGCCCAGGGAACTGATCACCAGCATTTAGCTCTGAGTAGAAGCTATAGACAGCAGCAAGGTAGAAACTTTCTCTCCCAAAAAACCCACCTCCTTCTCATCCAGGTTCTGTATTGCATTGTAGGAAGCAGAGACAGGGAAGAGAACCAACCTTTGCAAAATGCTTACTATGATCCTGGCACTACGCCTAGCACTCACATCTATCCATCCATCCATCCATCCATCCATTCAACCAATTTTGATTGAACACCACCTTTTCTCCACATTGTTCTAGGCAAAGAGGAAATGACAGTGAACAAAGCCAAGGTCCCCGAGGCTTACATTTTAGTGGAGAATTACCTCATTTAATTATTTAAAGGAACAGTCACCACTATCCCCATTTTACACATGAACAAAGGGACAGAGCAACCAAATGACTTTCTAAGGTCAAGGTCACTCAATTTGTATGTGGCAGAGAAGAGATAAGAACCAGTCCTTTCCATCCTCTCCCATATCATATTACCTTCCACCTCATTCCACAACAAAGGTCCCATATTGGCATCATGTAGTTGCAGAAAGAGCAGGACTTCTGAAGCTAGACCTGGCTGTGTTTAGGTCCTGGCTTAAACACAACATCTCCATGGGATGCTTGCCAGTTGATCTAACACTAATAAAATATTCCCACCTGAAAAATGGAAAGAATGCTCTTCTTTCAGAGAAGATTGGAGGATAAAAGATAACACATGCAACTGGCAAAAAATAAATCAATAAATGAGAGCTCCAGATCAATAAATGATAGCTCCAGGTCATAACATGAGCATTGTCAGATGGCTAGGGTCATAGTTGTTTCTGTATTGCATCCTGGTTCATAGTTTCCTCCCTGTCACTTGTAAGAGAGAGAGAGAGAGAGAGCGAGCTGTGCTGTCGGAATAGAATTACACCAGGGTGTATTGATTGCTGGAACTGGAGAAAGTTAATAATCTAATTTCCCTTTCATTTCCCCTCCCTCTTACCCCTCAACTTCTCTCATGGCAACAGAGAATGGCATAAAATGCATTGCTTGAGAAATTCGACCGGAAATCACTCAGCATTGTTGAGCCACACGCTGCCTATAATTTGGGGTTTGACTGATTCTCAGTTTGGAGATGCCAGGTTGAGAGAAGACAATCAAATCTAAGCTAAATTTGGAATTGAATCAATCACATTTTACAATGAAAAAAAAAAAATAGATCTAACCCCATCAGACCACTGTGTTCCGAAAACTTAAAGCAGCCATAGCTCCATTGATTCCTTCCTCCTGATATCTCTGGGGGACAAGAGACTAGGTCCCCGGCTGTGAAGTCATTTCTTCCTTCAAATGACATATGGGGTTGGGGTGAGGGACAAGGATTCTAGGAGCCCAGGATATTAGGATGGAGGAGCCCAACAGGTTAAAAAAAGCCACTTAGAAAAGGAGGAAGAGGCTGGGTTTGGGTTTTATTTTATTTTTTTTTAAAGAGTTTATTTATTTATTTGACAGACAGAGATCACAAGTAGTCAGAGAGGCCGGCAGAGAGAGAGGGGGAAGCAGGCTCCCCACTGAGCAGAGAGCCCGATGCGGGACTCGATCCCAGGACCCTGGGATCATGACCTGAGCTGAAGGCAGAGGCTTAACCCACTGAGCCACCCAGGTGCCCCTGGGTTTGGGTTTTAAACAGAGAGATTGGAATCCAGACTCTTCCAATTAATAGCTAACTTGTGGCAAGTTACCTATGCTCTCAGAGCCTCAGTGTTCTGATCTATGAAATGGCAATTATAGCCCGTAACTAGCGGACAAGCTATTTTGATGAAATGGGAGGGTGTATGTGTAATGCTAGGCACATGTACTTTATCTTTCCTTTCTTCTCAGTTCTTCAAATCCCCACTGCCTGCAGATACCAGCAGGACATATGACTCTTTGGCTCAAGCTGGAATTCTGGCCATTGTACTTAGCTGCTGGCCCCCATGGGCAAGTCACCTTACTCCTCTAAGCCTCAATGACCTTATCTGAGAATTAATTCATTCAATAACTAATTACTTATTGTGTGTCTGCTACATGGCAGACCTCATATTTTGTGCCCTCCTAGTATTTCCAGGGTCTGTGTGTCTGAGTAAATTAGGTGCTCAATAAATATCAGTTGAATGAATGAATGAATGAATGAATGAATGCTTAAATATTGTTCTCCATTCTACCGAGAAGTTATCAGTACTAAAATATTGCTACTGGTTCTTTTCTAGTCAAATGTATTCATTTACTCTCTTTGGTAAAGATGAGTCCCCCCACCCCCACCCTCGCACCTCTCCAGGAAGAAATCATACAAAAACCTAACTGAAGGCTGCTAAGCCTCTCGCAGCTACCTACCACGAACCTCATTGAATGCCTCATGCGATCCCTGCCACATCTGGGCTCTAGCACCTCTGCACTTCTTTGTGTATTTCTGGAAGCTAAAATTAGGGCACATCGTCTGACAAGTGCAAGTGTCACGTTGGAACCAGGAGGAATGAATACTTAACATTGTGACTTTCTCAGAACTCTACGGAAGGTGGCCCCCTATCCTCGGGCTGCCTCATGGCTGAGTTGTGCACATACTACTTCAGTGTGATGTCTCAAGAGGAGGCATTCTTCTCCCCTCAGCCCCTACTTTGTCCACCTGGGGCCAAGTCTCTCCTCATCTCCTTCTATCTTTGGCGCGAACCAGTTTCTTGCGTCCTTTGGCTCTTTGACCTTGGCACTTTCACATCTGTGGTATCCTTTAAATCATTTGTAGTTTTCCCAATCTTCCGTAGGACCTTCCTTTGTAAGTCTGTGCAAGGGTTCATCCAGCCTAGGCATACCTCCAGAGATAGCAAACTCAACCCTGAAGAAGCCCCAATTCTCCTCTCAGACAGTTGTTCTCATGGTGCTGGGTGCTCTCTCTACAAGCCAGCTTCTGCTTTCCAGGTCAAATAAGCTACACCTAATACTTCCTCTTTGGGGGCAGCTCTACAGTTAGTGAAAGGTGGCACTTAGGTTGTCTTGAGCCTTCTGTCCTCCAAACCAAAAGTTGCTAGCCTGACTTTATATCTCAAATCATATTTTGAGGTTCTTTATTATACTTTGTATGGATTTTCCTTTTCTTTTTTTTTTTTAACAATGACTTCCCCATGCAAAGAATATCACCATTACCACCATCACCATCATCGGTATCAGCATCATAATCACTACTATTTATTAAAACATTCATGTGCTATATAATATAAACATTTTTTCATGTAGTATCTCACTTTATCTTCACAGAAACTTCATGAGATGTTCTCTATTATCATTCATATTTTACACAGGAGGAAATTGAACTCACCACTCACCAAGGGTCATGCAGCTCAAAGCTTATAGGGCTGAAATGAAAAACCAAGTTCTTAGCCACTACCCTCTATAACTTCGCTATCAACATGCCAGATATAGCCTGAGCAGAGAATAATCAGCCCAACTGGCAAGCTGCTTACAGACCTCAGCTTGTCCTAGAGCCCTGTGGCAACTACGACGGGACTCACAGTGGTCTCATCATCCCACCTGATACTGACCACAGGTCTTCAAGGGCACACCCCTTCAAGGGAACACCCCATATCACCAGAGGGGACTTTACAAGGAGAGCAGATGGTGAGAGAGGTGAACTAGATGGCTCCTTCTCTTCCTTTCTGAGCTTCAGAAAATACTACCTGGCGTCAACTAGTTCAGTGTCCTACTGGGGCCACTGGGGAACAACATTGGCTGGCTCTGCTCCAAAGACAGATGTTGGATGGTGGCACTTTATTGAAGATAAAGCCCCTGGTGTCAGACGTGGCATGGGGCTCCAGACAGCTGATCTTTGGATTTCTCTATGACAGCTGTAGATGGGGGAGCCTGGACGTATGAATGTCACTTTCAGCTGATGACAGTGAAGATGTAACAATGGTGTTGGTGACAAAGATGGCACCACATTTTTTCACTTCTTCTTAGTTTACAAATTATTCTCAAATATCTCATCCACTTTCCACCAAAATTCTATGTCATAAGCATTGCTACTATCTTCAGTGTACAAAGGAGCCTGAGACTTCATGGCGCACGCCTATCTAGACATCGGAGGAATAACTGGGCCCAGAAGCCACATCTTCTGAGCCATAGTCTAGTGTCCTTTTCACAACACTATACCCAGGCCTCGAAGGCAAGGTATGAAGGTAAGATGAGAATCTGTGCCCCCATCTATGGACCCACTGGCCACACAAATGTATCTGAATGTCCCAAAGAGCCATAGAAGAATTTCCCATCAAATAAAATGTATCTCGAGCACAAAAGTTCCATTTTCAAAGAATTCTGGGACATGCTACATTATATATTCACCTCTTAAAGTACCAGAGTTTCTATATTTACGTATCAGGTATTAAAATCTCTGAAAAGGCCTGCATTGGATTCTCTTTAGCAAAATCTAACCTGATGTTTCCCAAAAGTATTAATATATTACAGAGCCATTATCCCATGAAACAAAGTAGGAAAAAATAATGAGCTACTTTTAAAAAAAGCACACAAAAGTTGCTATTAATCATGTCTACAGTTCCCAATAATTAACTGTTTCCCCTATGTCAGGCCCTGTGTTAAAGATTCTAGTTACATTTGCCTGTTAGCTTCTCAACAGCCTCGCAAGGCAGAGACTCTTACTTCTAGCTGAAAATGGGAACACCAAGATTTAACCACTGGGAAATGACAGAGGAAAATCTCATGGTCAGTCTTGTCTGACTCCAATGTCTATATGCTTCCGGTTCCCAAGCATAAAAAGAAAATGGAATTTCACCATAAACTCAAAAGATATCTGCACCCCTATGTTCAAAACAGCATATTTATTCCAGCCATGGGATGAAACAACCTAACTATCCGTTGTGTGTGTGCACATATACCTACATACATGCATACATACAATGGAATATTATTCAGCTGTAAAAATGAAAAAATCCTGCCATTTCTGACAAGATGAATGGACCCTGAAGACGTAAGTCAGAGAAAGACAAATGCTGTGTGATCTTACCTATATGTGGAATCTAAAAGAGAACAGAAATGAAAACAGACTCATATAGAAGAGATCAGCTTTGTGCTTAGCAGAGGGGTGGGTGGGGAGGAAGAGGAAACTTATAACTTGCAGTTATAAGGTAAGTAAGTATTAGGAGTGCAACAGACAACTTGATGACTATTGCTAACATGCTGTATGGCATATATGAATGCTATTAAGAGAGTCAATCCTAAGGGTTCTCATCACAATGAAAGCATTTTTTTCTTTTTTTTCCTTTTTCTATTCATTGCATTTATATGAGATGATGGATGCTGACTATATTTATGGCAGTAATCACTTCACAAAATGTATAAGTCAAACCCATATGCACTGTGCACCTTAAACCTATACAGCGATGTATGTCAATTATATCTCAATTGGAAAAAGATTGTTTACAGAAAATGTAATTTTAGAGTCACAAAAAATACATGCAAAGAAGGAAAAGAGCAGGTACAAGGGGTCAGCTTGAAAGGTTAAAGACTATTCAGCTGGTATTTATCAGCCTGATGGAGTACATTAGGGGAAGGAAAAACACACTGTCCTTAGAACATGAAACTACAGTGTGCGAAAGAAACCACGGTGACAATTCTGAGAGCTAAAGCTCTAGAAAGGCTCAGAAATAAATAGGAAAGATGGAAGGAAGGAAAGGTGGCCCTTGATTTTCAGAGTCACAGGTGATCATCAGCTGGTAATGACTTACAAAATAAAAATGTTTTTAAGACACTGGTGCTTGACCCTCGTGTTCACCCTCTTATACTACAGGCTGTTGAACAGTACCACCGCGTTCAGCCCACACCCTTGATGGAACAGGGAGTGGCAGGGAAGACTTGGGGACAAAGTACTGGGTGCAGAGGGACAGAGCAAAGAGCAGCCACACGTTTCCATGGCTACCGAGGAACATCGGACCAATTGTCTCCCATTTCCATGAAAGGGACATTTTAGCTGCTTTTTCTCAGAGCTTGACAAAAAAGTCACTGTCCTGTTCTCCGAGAAGATGTCACTGGACATTGGCCCAAGGTCTGTGAAAGCAGGAGGAAATGAACAATGTTCATTGTGCATTTAACATGTACTGGGTCAGCTGTGTTGTCTTTTATCTACAGAATCTCCTCTGTTCCACATGTCCAATGTAAACTCTAGGCAATGTTGCCATTTTTGATACTGGAGGAAATGGAAACTCCGAGAGTTTAATTCACTTCCCCAAACGCTCATAACAAGTAAGGGCAGAGAGGGACTCTAAACCAATCTGTTGACCTCCATTCTCAATGTTTCTTCCATTTTATCTCACTGCCTCTAAAGGCAGGAGGTTCCATCAAATCTCTGTGCTCCTTCCTCCTCCCATCTTTGTCCTGATTCTCAGAGGGCACTTGAGAAATAATGGGAAACAAGGTTTTGTCTGATGGTCCATAAACCCTTGAATACACTTAAATTTGCCTGTTCCTTTCCTTGTGACAAGCTGCACGCATTCCTCATGGCTATGCAGTGCTCTTCCTACTTTCATCAACATGTCTAAGGCAGACCTACTTGTTAAGACCAGAGAATTCCCATCTCTTAGAAGTTACCCTAACTCACAGAAACCCCAGACCCCTCTTAAGTCCTGTCCCATGTATCACATGTTCTAATGGGAGCCACAGAATCTCAGATTTATTGGAAACGAAACAGGCTTTCACCCTAACAAATTACACAATACAGGTAGCTCCCTAGAATGCTCCACCCCATGGTCATCCAATCTGTGTTGGAACATCACCTAAACTGGGAGCTTGTTAGCTCAAAAGAAAACCCATTTTGTTGTTGTTGATGATGATGATGATGATGGTGGTGGTGGTGGTGATGGTAATCTTTTATTTTTGGAGCATTTAATACATATAATATGTTACCCTAAATATTTTAGATATTCCTTTGTTTGATCAACCATAAATTTTTGTTAGCACTTCATTTTTCAAATAAGGAAACTGAGTAGCAGAGCCAGGATTCAAATCCAGATGTAGATCCCAAAGCTCTTAATGATGTACTAGCAAATCTCCCTTCACTCTTAACCTTCCGAATGTGGACTATGTGTAAAATGAAAGTCTACTCCTAGAACTATAAGCAGCTAGACATGTTCCTGTCCTTAAGATTCCATAGTCTTGTCTCCATTCCTCTCTCTCTCAGGCAGCCCTTTGGTTTGAGGTTAGAAAGTAGACTTCCCATATCCTTTCACCTCAAACTCATTTTCTGTCCCTTCACTCCCACTAGCAGTAAATAATCATGCAGCCAGAAAAGAGAGCTGGAGGAGTGCCTTTAGATTAGTGAGCCCAATCCATCATGCTAAAGGTTAGAAAGAGGCTAGGAGAAGAGCTCTGTCCAGAGTCTTCATGTTCAGAGCCAAACCTAGATCCCACTGGTCCCAGTTCCCACAGCAATGTTTCTCAGCTCACCACCTGGGATATTTGTCACTTGCTAACAAATATTCCTACCCTAACCAGAATCTCCTGGAATAGACAGTGCATTCTACACTCTCTGTCCATGTGATACTGGCCATAGGGTCACATGAACGACTGTAAGTCAGGTGGGCTCAACTAGGGTACCTTGGTCAAACATACAAACAAAAAGAACCATACCCAAATACTCCCACCAACAACCTCAACAGACTGGTGCGAAGTCCACAGCATAGTAGACTAAGGTAATGGGAAGAACATGGACTTCGGAGTTAGAGAAACTTGGGTTCACATCCCAGTCCTGTTATTTTTTTGATTGACCGCTGGCAAGTCTCATTATCCTAACTGGTAAAATGTGAAGGACATCTACCCCACAGCATTGCTAGAAAGATTAAATAGGAAAACATACATTGCATAGTAGATGCTCGATGAATAGTAGCCTTCATCATCATCATCATCATCATCATCATTGTCATCATCATCATCAAAGGTAGGACCAGTAAATACACAGCCTGGCCTTTATACCCAGAAAACTATCTGCATAAATTCAAGATAGCTCAGAAGTAGAAGAAAGACCATATGGCTGGAAGGATAGTAAAGTTTCAGCAAGAGAAGGTTCCCATGCACACAGAGTGCCTGCTACATCACTAAACCTCCACGGGAACACTTTGTATCCATTATTCAGTTTTCTCTTGACCCACTCCTCGGGTTCCCATTGTGTGGATCAGAGACGTGAAGCTCAGACAAAAGAAGTGTTTTGCTCAAGGATACTCACCTCGCAAGCTGCAGAGCTGGTCATGTAACCCGGGTCTATGTGATGCTGGAAACAGAACATAGACAAGTAGTCCATGTTCCAAGAAGAGTAACCAGGGTCAGGCTAGAGGTGACGTCAGAAGAGGACAGTAGATAAAAGACATGGGACATTTAGCCTTGACGCAAAGAAGACCAAGCAGAGGGACCTCTTGAGGGAGATGTCACAGAAGACACCCAAATACAGAAAAAAAGAAAAGAAAACAGATATTCCACAAGAGCAACTTTGAGAACCAAGGCCCTAGTCTAGGTGCCTGACTTGCCTTGTTCCACCTAGTCCTTGAAACAACCTTCTGGGTTCAGCACCATGATCTCCATCTTACAAATGAGAAAATCAAAGCGCAAGGAGATCATACCCTTGTCCCAAGTTGCACAAACAACCTAGATTCCACCTAGGTCTGCGTGACCACCACCATCTGTGTTCACCTCACATCACACTGGGGCTCCCTTACCATCAGGGTCTCCCGCAGATCTAGGGAACTAGATGGAGCTTCGGCCCAAGAAGCATATTGTAAGACCTAGTGTCTTCTCGGCATCCAAACCCTCACCCTTACCAAGGAAGGCACTGGGGCCCTGCAGGGGATAGAGGACTCTGTCCTTTTCTGGATGGAGGAGTTTGGCTGCTAAGCACCTGGGAGCTTGATTAGAATAAACACACCTGCTTCCAGCCCTTTAACTAGAGGGACATTTTCCTCTGGGTTTTCCAATCCATTGCCTCTTCTTCAGACCACTAACATTTCAGCAAAAGTACATTTGCATTGTGTTTAAACAGCCATTTGGAGATAAACAGCTTTGCCTTTAGACCTTTGAGGAGAGAATATAAAGGAGAACAAAAGAAGGGAAAAAAATGAGAGCGAGGAAATGTTCCTATGCAGCATTTCTGCCCAAGCCCATTTCCATACAGACGCCTCTACCCATTTCAGGCTGATATTCTGAGCCTAAACCTTTCAAGCTTGCTGGTTTGAATGTGTCACCACCAGAAGAACAACAGTGGTCTTAGCCCAAGGGACATGCTAAGGTCTGGTCCTTTAGTGGCAAGGGAGTGCCTGGGGCTGGTGTAAAAAGTGCTGTCTTGGGGGGGACTAGAGAGTAAACCTGAATACTGCTCAGCCACGGGTCACCACGCAACCTTCGGCAAAGCCCCTCCCCTCTCTGGACATCAGTCTCCTCATCTGTAACAGGAGGAAATCCATTCGTTCAACAGAGATTTCTTGAGGGCCCATTCTGCACTGACCTGGGGATACAGAGATGAGAGCCACTAAGGGTCTCAGCGTCCAGTCGGGTAGGAGGTTCGAAACAGAGAATGTAATGCAAGGAGACTGCCATGGTGGCAGAGGTCAGTGCAGAAGAGGGGACCCCTAATCCAGGTTTGGGCGTCCTGAGAGCTGAGGCTGGTAAGATGAGAGTTAGCTGAGTGGAAAAACGTACGCGCGATCGATCCAGGAGACGTGTGAAGAACACCGTTTGTGAACTGGAGTGGAGGCAGGGGGGCAGCAAGCACATGCAGCACAAGGCCGGCAGAGGAGGCCAGAGAGGCCGGGAGGGAGCAGCTTCCGAAGGAAATGGTGGTCCACTGCAAGGACAGTGGGCTTTCTCCTAGATGGTACTTCATGTCTTTTCAGGCCGGCCCTCCTGGCACCAGGCAAAACTCAGACACACCCTCATTCATTCGCCTAGTCGGCAAAGATGTGGTAAGTATCCCTAAGCACCAGACACAGTGTCAGGTGCTGAGGACCCTTCAGGGACGTCATCATCCCAAGGAGTGGGATCAGAAGACCTTGTGACAAAGGAAAACCCGACAAGTGTACCTCTGGGGCGGAAAACACGGAGAGGCGCTTGGGTTAGAGGCAGAAATCTTTTTCTGCAAAGACAGTCTATAAGAAAATCAGAGGCTGTTCACACCAGGAGGCTGAAGAACATTCTGGAAAGAACACGAGAACCTGAAGCTTGGCGATCAATCATTCTGCAAGTCTACAGACATGAAAAAGCATGAGTCACCCAAAATGAAAGAGAGATCTGGTTTGAAGAAAAGGAAAGAGGGCTGGGGACCAAGGTCAGCTGCTTCTAAAATGGCTCCTGATGGCCCTGGCCTCCTCAAGCTCACATCCTCATACGATGCCCTCTCCTAGCAACTCCTTCAGTCACATGGAATACAGGGCAAGTGTGGGATGTCAGTTCTGTGACAGGGGCACAGAAGGTTGTGACTCCTGTCTTGCTCACACGCTCTCTGCCTCTTCTCACTTTCTTGCTCTGGTGAAGTCAGATGCTGTGTTGTCAAGCTGCCAGACAGAGAGGTCCCCCGGACAAGGAAGTGAGGGTGGCCTCTGGCTCACAGCCCCTGTGGAAAGGAATCCTGCCACCACTTGAGGGGGCTGGGAAGCAGATCCTTCCCCAGTCAAGCCCTGAGAGGGGACCACAGCTCTGGCTGACAAGCTGACTTGAAGTCTCACGAGAAACCCTAGGCTGAGAGCGCCTGGGTGGCTCAGCCAGGGAAGTGTCGTCTGCCTTCGGCTCAGGCCATGATCTCGGGGTCCTGGGATCAAGCCCCATGTCAGGCTCCCTACTCAGCGGGGAACCTGCTTCTCCCTTTCCCTCTGTTCCTCCCCCTGCGCATGCTCTCTCTCTGTCTGTCAAATAAATAAATAAAATCTTCAAAAAAGAGAGAGAGAGAGAGAAAGAGAAGAAACCTTAGCCTACAGGAACAGTTACATGGTACCTGGGTCTCTGACCCACAGAATAAATGTCTGCCAAGGTAAGAAATGTTAATAAACTTATGTTTGTTGAGATAATAAATACATAATGTGTGTTTCTTGTCTTAATCTGCAAATGTGGGGACCATTTGTGGCACAGCAGTAGATAACTAGAAACTGGGACCTACTTAAATGAATACATGAGAAAGACTGAAAAGACCTCATCCCCAGAAGGAGACTCAGGGACTTTCAAGTTTAGAAGAGACCCCCTTTCATTGACAGAACGGTTCCCTGTGCACCGGGTGTGCACTATGATCTGGGCAAGCGGCAGGACTCACTGAGGAGGCAGGCCCAGCCCAGACCTGGAGGGACCACAGTCCGGTAGACGAGAAGGTCCGGAGGAGACGTAATTGCACTGTCCCAGGAAAACTGCTAGGTTGCTTTAATGAAGACTTCCCACATGGTGAGGACTGAGAGCAAGGAGACACCGAGTACGCATGACAAAACCAGGTCTGGCTTCCCAGTGGAGGAAGTCCCCTTTACCTCTAGTATGGCATTTCTCTCTGGGAGATCCTACGTTCGCACATAACCCCAGAAGTGAAGCTGGTGTGGTATGGAAGGCTTCTGAGCTCTGCAATCAGACAGAAGGGGCTTGAAACCCAGCTCAGTCATTTCTTAACACTGTGAGCTTACGTGGTTAATAAAAAGGAAGAGTTAGGAGCATAGCCCTTAGCATCACACAGAGCTGGGAGCCAGCACCAGCACTGCCCACTCCTATTTGAGATTTTGGTCCAAGCAATCTGATCTTTCTAAGTCTCAGGGCTGCCATTTATAAAACAAGAATAATTAAAATACCTACTTTACAAGATTACTTGAGCTAAAGCAACAAGTATCCAGCACAGTGGTGGATGGTAAGAAAGGCTTGGTAATTGTTAGCTAATATTCCTGGGTAAGTGCCTTCATTTCTTGATGTCTCTTTATGCATTTCAAGCCCTCAGCCCGTTGCCTGGCATGTCCTAAGCACTCAGGGACTGTTGGCTGCTCTACTTATAGTCAGCGTGAATGGTCATGGCTTCTCCTAGACGAGGGGCTGGTCAGCAATGGTGTTTCCAACTCACACATCCTTGTATATCTGTGAAAATGCTCCCTACCGCAGCCCCACGGGCACTTGGCTCCTTGTGCTAGGATGGAAGGGTATGGGTTATTTCTGCAGTAGGAGCTATAGAGACACATCACTCGGGTAGACATGGCCGGGGCACAGTGGATGTGGTTCCCTAAGCAACCGTAATTCAGGTGCCCCACACACCTGGAGCTTCCTGCATGCACTGTTAAATTTATGGGACAGCAATAATAGTAGCAACATTAGTGCATATTTATTTATAAAATGCCCACACCTGAACAGCCTGAAGAGCTAAAATAGAAGCCCTACTAAATTTTATAGGAAACTACGTGCATGTGTAGGGATGTGAATATATGTGTAAGCGTAGAAGAATTGAGATTAGGATGTAGGTGTGCTTAGAGTGGAAGTAACAACAGCCCTGGGAATCATAACTATGAATTTCTTCTTCCATTTCAATCGTCGACCAGGACCAGCATTAGCAACGTTGCTTCCTTCTCAGTGTCCTAGGTAGTCAGCAGCTCAAAGAAGGGAAAATACCACTGAGAGAGGCAGCAGAGTTCAAATTCCCCAATTCACCAGTTTCTGGCTACATGATCTGGGATGACCATTTCTCTCTCTCTCTCTCTTTTTTTTTTTTTTCTAGTTTTATCAGGTGCCTTAAATGATAAAATGGGCATAACGGTGCCTCAGTCCTATCCAAAGCCTAACACGGGAGATGTGCACTCTCTCCCTCATTTTCTCCTTTCCCTCCTATTTCAAACTACAGACAATGAGTCATATCAAAGGTTACTGTTTCTCTAGACCAATATCCCAACTGACTACTTTCAAAGCATATGTAGTGAAGTCCTATAAGCAGGGAGAGAGGAATGGTGACCTGCCCTACTTTCCCCATGTGACTGCACCTTCCTCCAGGACATGGACCCTGCCTTATTTTCTCTAGCACCGGAGCTGGTACTGGATAGTAGGTAAATCAGTATTTGGTTAATAAATAAGTGGATAAATGACAGAGTCTGCCATCAATCACTTTTTTCTAGAGAGAAGGAACAGACACTGTGGGATCTTTCTGAGAAAAGTAAAACACAGTCATTAAGTGTGAATTTCAGCTGAGGCATCACTCTGTTTCACAATAAAAATAATAACTTCCACGGTTAAAATAATAACTGTGCTGAGTCCTGGACTAAATGCTGTACATCAAATTAAGCAATCCTTATGATACCGTGTGATGGGGTTACTGTTACCATATCTGTTTTGCATAGGAGAAAATTAAGCCCAAAGGAATGCAACTGTCTACCTAACATCACAGAGCTAAAAAATTTGAACTGAAGAGGCTGACCCCACCGTGCCCCTTCAAAACTCTTTGCCACACTGCCTGCCAAGTGACAGCCTTCTGACTCATGGGAGGAGACCTCCCAACCAACATGGCCAGTTCCCCAACAATACTAGGCAAAGGGAGCCAGCCAGAAAGAGAGGTGGCTCCTACCCTCATGAACGTCTCAATATGTAAGGGAATTTGCAGAGGTGAATATATCATTTTGTACTCCGATTCATGCGAGGACAGAGAAGGACAGGATGGGACAAGGGAACATGGCACAAAGACCTCCCCTAGAAAGGGAGAGTGAAGCCCAGTCCCAGCAGCGGGAAGAAAGGGTATTCCAAGCAACAGGATGCATATTCCCGAGTGGAATGTAGTAGAGAAATAAATGGTGAGTGACATGAGCTGAGGCTGGGGAGGTAGCCAGGGACATGAGAGAGAGCTAACAAAGGACAATGAAAAGGAGACGGCCTGATGGAATTAGGTGTTAACGATGCTCAGTCTGTCTGCTGGGGGACAACAGTGTTGCTACCAGAGTGGCAGCAAGGACCCAGAGGTGACGTGACTTGATTGTGGTGGCTACATCAGGAATGTCTCCAATGCAGGTGCATTTGGAAGGGCGTCGCTGGTTCATGGCAGATCGATCTTCTGGGAAGCAGGAACAAGAGGGCATCAGTAGTCTTCCAAATTCTTTACCCAAACTCCACATCAACAGATCATCTCATGGCCACAGACAAGGTCAGACAAGTGCACAGTCAGAGGATGTTATGTCCTTCTTACTTCAGAGCTAAAGATACAGTTCCCATCCTCCTCCCCAGTTTTGGTTACTCACTCATTATTCAATTTTTTTAAATTCCTCAATCAACAAATATGTGCTGCTGTATTCCCTATGTGGGGCCAGACAGTGTCAGGCACTGGAGATAACACAGAAAGATGAGACAGTAACTCCTAAGAGATACGCTCTGGTTTGTTGGAGGGTCTGGGGCAGCGGGTGCTGGAACCAGCTCTAGTTGGCTCCCAAGGGCTAGCTGTTAAATACTCAGGGGTGTTGCTTTACAGCTATTAAATCTAATGCCTTAAAATTGGACATGATGGGAGACTTTACATCATGGAAATTGGCAAATGCTAAAAATATAAAGCTTTTTATATGATTTTTTTTTTTTTTTCTGTGAGCCAGCTTGCCAGCATACCACTGGATTGGATCAATTTGCCTCGATGGGGGCAGACACTTGGATAGTTTCTCTTCAAAGTTCAGAGAAATCAAAACCATGTGAGGGTTAAATGCCACACACCAATACTTTCAAAAAAAACTAAGAATTCTAGGGCCAAATTGTAGACTTTGGAGTCAGACAGACCTGGGTCTGTATCCTGCCGTGAGCACTGACATGATCCAGATCAGGCAACTTACTTTATCATTCTGACCCTCGCTCCCCTGCCTTTGCAATGGAGACTACACAAATGTACTATGATGTCTGCAAGTGCTTTACACAGTGCCCAGGACTTAGTAAGCACTCAACGAATGAGAGGCATTATCATTTGTTTTGTTCAAGAACTGTTTCTGTGTGTCTTTGAAAAAGAAATATTTCTTTATTTTAATTCATATTTAACATTTAAATTAATTTATTTTAATTCCAGTATGGTTAATGGACAGCGTCATATAAATACTAGTTTCTGGTGTATCGTGTAGTGCTTCGACCTTTCCACATGTTACTCAGTGCTCATCGTGGTAAGTGTCATCTTCATCTCCTTCACCTGTATCACCATCCGCCACCACCACCCCCTCCCACCCTGGTAACCATCAATTTGTTCTCTATAGTTAAGAATCTGTTTCTTTGTCTTTTTTTCCCCTTGTTCACTGTTCTATTTCTTAAATTCTACACGTGAGTGAAATCATAAGGCGTTTGTCTCTTTCTGCCTTAATTTCACTTAGCATTATACCCTCCAGATCCAGCCATGGTGTTGTACATCCTACTTCATTTTCTATGGCTGAGTAATATTCCATTCTCTGTGTGTGCACGTGTGTATTACATACCTCTACCAGATCTTCATGCCTTCATTTATCGGTGGACACTTGGACTGCTTCCATAATTTGGCTCTTGTAAACAATACTGCAGTAAACGTAAGGGTACATGTATCTTTTTGAATTAGTGTTTTCCTATTTGGGTAAATATCCAGTAGTGGAGTTGTAGGATCAAATGGTTATTGTATTTTTAACTTTTTTGGGAAACTCCATACTGTTTTGCACACAGGCTGTGCTAGTGTGCCTTCCCCAGTAACAACGTCTAGAACCCTTGACACACATTATCATTACTGCCCTTCTTTTCCTGCTATTTTCCAGGGTATACACTCATCCCATGTTACCCTTGATTATTCTCATTAGTATCCAGCCTTCCCTTACGCACTTCCTACACTTACACACAGGGATCTTACAACTCTCAGTGCAACCCTTTCCACCTCTAATCAGTGCTGGGTAAAACAAAGATGTCTGTTAACCAGAAAACAGTATAATTTCTACCAATTGTTTTCACATATTTAACAATGTGCTGGGCAAACATTTACTACAAGCATATTAAATTATTCAAGTTGCATCAAGGTCAGAGACCAAAACAATCAATGATGCAATATAAATTCTGTCTAGTCTACTGATGAACTTGTGCGAGAGAGCAGGGGCTCTGGAACCAAAGAACCGAATTTAAATTCCAGCCCGATGTTTACCAACTGTGTGGCAACTGACATAACCTCTCTTTGCCTCAATGTCCTCATTTGTCTATTTGTACTCGGAGGAGTTTTGTCAAAGATCAGATTAATTAATATGTCCTCCATGCTCAAAGGAGGTATCTGGTCAACACAAGTGAAAAACCCCTCATGGCACAGGGGAGGTGATACTGTTTCTGAGTGACCCTGTGGTGCTTTGTGGTGAGTACTGGGGGTGTGAAAATGAATAAGAAATGAGACTGCACTCCCCAGCCATGTTGGAAAAGCTACATTGGTGACAGATCCCATTTTTAAAGGGAAGAACTGCAGTTCAGGAGGCCAATCCATTTGTCCATAAAAAGCACGCGTGCTATGCATAAAAAGGAGTCACCAGGGCCCCAAACTCAGGGTTACCACAGCTCCCCATGCAGCCTCCTTTGCCTGTTCCCTCCCCTACAAAATGAGGACTAATAGCTGTGTCTACCTCCTAGGTTGTTGTGTAGACGCATGACATGAGGTTTCTGATACAGGGTCTGGCACGTGGCGGGCGTTCGACAAGTTAGTGGCTTGAGAACCAATAAATGTGACTTCTCTCGAGTCTGCACAGAACAGGACTGCCTGGAAGCCTGGGATCAGGACAGCCCATTTCCACGCTTGCTTCCTTTCCTCCACTGCCCCCTCCCCTTTACCAAGCATCACTACTTGCTTCCTCAAATTCAGCGCAATTCCTGTTTAATTTCTCCCTCCTCCTCCTCCTCTTCTTCTGCACCTTCTTCTCCTTCTTCCTTTTTTTTTTTTTAATGGAAAGATAACTTCCTACCCCACCCCACCCCCCATCAGCTTTGCTGATTCGTAGTTTAGTTTTATTATTTCAAACATTTACATAGGCTCATCAGGGAGAGCCTGCCTGTCTGTTTCTAGGCGGTGTCTTGGCACACAGATAATTTAAATGCATCTTAAGTGTCCAGCTTGAGCCCTTGACACACAGGAGGGAGTCAAGTGGGTAAATCCTGAAGTTAGTGGGAGGCTATAAATCGTGTATTCCAAATGCACATTATGTGATTTGTTGTATAAATTATTAATGCCGGTCCAGGCTGTGGCTTGTTTACATTCTGTGAACAGGGAAATAAATACTGTCATCTTTGAACTTTCAGTGGGAGAATGAAGAGGGACGAAAGGCCCCTAATTCTGTCCTCAGAGGATTTCCTTATCCCTGTGCAAGCAGAGACGGAGGAAGGAGGAGAGGGGGAGGAAACATTTGGAAACCTACTATGTGCCACATTGGACAATACTTTCTTTACCTACGTTATTTTCCTAAGCCTCATGACTACACTCTCAGTACTTCTATAGATCAAGACAAGGGGCTCAGGCACCCCGTGTTACTTGCCCAGGGCCATGCGGCTTGTACTGGGGGAGCTGGGACCTTAAGGCAGGTCTGAGTTGCAAGGATGAGCCCTCCCTTGTGTAGCATATGGAACTCTGCAAGGCCAGAAGCACGACCCCATTAGCAGCCAGTTCCATCCAGTAGGACTGGCCCACCAGTCAGGTTGCTGAGTGGCCCAGCCTGCCCACGTCTCTGGGCCCATGGATTTATGAAGGTGTCTTCCACCCCTGACTACTGTTACTACCAGTTACCCAGAAAGCATCTCTTCTTGGGTAAGAACAAGGCCACCACTACCACCAACAACCAGATTATTGTTCCTACAGATGGAAAATCAGAGAAAGGTTGTTTCACAACCACATGGAGATCAGCTATACATTCAGTGGAATCTCTGTTCAGGTTTCAACCCATGCCCTTGGGTACCCATAGACGCTGATGCCTTCAGATCAATGGTGATGGTGTGACCGTGTGTGCACACACACGTACGTACATGCACCCCTGCTCTTTAGGACACTAGAGACATACAGATGTACTTCTTGAAAATTAACTTCATAAAGGATATTTACATGTAGGGAATGCAATACTATCCATATTTCTCACTTATAAAAGGTTACTTAGGCTTGTAGATAAGACTGGAAACGTAATCCTTATTCATACTCCTATCAACAGGCAGAAAGACTATGGATCCAGAAAACCTTTCAAGGGGCTAGCCTTGGCCCCAAACCATCACTTTTACTATTGCCGGTAAACTCAGGGACACCAGGCTAGAGATTACACAGAATGCTCTGGGCAGCTTCAGAAGCTAACAAGCTCTGTTGTGTCTGGTACTTCAAGTGCATTCTAGAGTAAGTACAATTTTTATAAAATAGCCTTAAAGCCCAACCACATGAGTTCATGCAGATTTCTGTTATATACTTGATATGTTAAGTATAATTCTAATTCAAATCTGTCACATGGTAAAGAGCCAACTCGTGCTATTCTTCGAAATAACCACATTTTAAAGACTTTATTTATTTGAGAAAGAGAGAATGAGAGAGAGAGACAGAGAGTGCGCGCGAGCATGAGAAGGGGGAGG
This sequence comes from Martes martes, assembly GCF_963455335.1. Lineage (NCBI taxonomy): Eukaryota > Metazoa > Chordata > Mammalia > Carnivora > Mustelidae > Martes > Martes martes. The sequence goes on from NC_137900.1 coordinate 79,264,741, forward strand.
GTCAGAGGGAGCAGCAGACTCCCTGCCTGATGCGGGACTCGATCCTGGGACTCCAGGATCATGACCTGAGCTGAAGGTAGTCGCCCAACCAACTGAGCCACCCAGGCACCCCGAAATAACCACATTTTATAACCTTGTCACCCTTTGGGTACATTTCTTCAGGTCGAAGAACAATTTAGGGGATCACCTGGGTACCTGCTGGGCCCCTCGGCTGTGCCATAATGTTGCTGTCCTCCAGGAGGTTAAGTCCACATCTGTGGGCCAGCCTAGGAATTTTGCCCTCGTCCATGTTTGCTTTTATGAGACAGCGTACTCTGCATGCCAAAAGATCTCACAGACAAATTGCTGGCATCCCAGTGGGCTCCCGGGTTGGGCAGCTAGGGGCTGCAACAAAAAACTTGCTGGGGGAGGGGCGGTTCACAAGCCATAGGACCACAACAGCCGGATTACGGCAACCCTAACTGAAAGCTATAAATAGCATGCCAGGTGACCCTAACAAGCTCTTCTGTCCACTGGGGCTGCTCCAACAGCTTTCTCTTTCGGATACATGAAAGCAGCTGAAAGGATTGTTTTCCCGAGAGCTTTTTGGCTGCCCTGAGCATGTCAAGGGACTTTGCTGTTTCTAATTATCTCCCTTTATGTTCAGGGCGAGACTTGTTAATACAATAAACCAGCGTCTCCAGGATGCGCTCACAACGCAGAAACATCTCAAGGTGTTTTACAAGCAGAAGATCATGTTAAATCAAATCAAATACCAATTAAAGATTAACAGCAGTGTTAGAGAGCTGTTAGCGCAGTCCAGCCAGGGCCGCTGGGATGGCCGCTCTCTCCTCCAAGCTTCTGTGGTCCGGCGCCTGTCCAGACTGCTATTTGGGGACCGGTCGAGCAAAATGGTGTTTGCCTGAGTCCCAGGGTCCCAGAATATCAACACCGAAAAGATGTTAAGTATCATCTCAGCTGAGCGCTCTTGTTTGAAATGGGGAAACTGAGGTCTCAAGGAAAGGGGTGACCCAGTATCACCCGACAAGCATCCAAGCTCCCTGAGACACTCCAAAGAGCCCCTTGTCATTGTCAGAGGACCTCACCTGGCTGCCTTCTAACATCTAGGAACCTTTTCTCACTTGCAGGCGTTGGACTATAGGCCCCCAAAGACATGTCCATCTCGTAAAGTCTTCTTATGAGGAAAAAGGGTCTTTGTGGATGTATTTAAGTTCAGAATCTGAACATGAGATCATCCTGGACTTAGGCTAGACCCTAGATCCAATGACTCAGGTCCTTAAAAGAGAAAGACAAAGGGAGACGTGAGACATTCAGAGGGGAAGGCCACGTGAAGGCGGAGGCAGAGACTGGACGGATACAGCCACAAGGTAGCCGACAGCCCCAAGAAGGCGGGAGAGAGGCATGGAACAGCTTCTCTGTCAGAGCTTCCAGAAGAAATGTGTTCAGCCAACACCTTGAGTTTGGACTCCTGGCCTCCAAAACTATGACCGAGTAAGTTTCTGTTGTTTAAAGCCGCCAACTTAGGGTGCCTAGGTGGCTCAGTGGGTTGAAGGCTCTGCCTTCGGCTCAGGTCATGGTTCCGGGGTCCTGGGATCAAGCCCAGTGTCAGGCTCTCTGCTCAGCGGGGAGTCTGCTTCCCGTCCCCCAACCCCCCGCCTGCCTCTCTGCCTACTTGTGATCTCTGCCAAATAAATAAATAAAATCCTTTTACAAAAAAAAAAAAAAAAAAAAAGACGCCAACTTGGAGGTAATTTATCTCAGCAGCCTCAGAAAACTGATACCCGCCTCTACCTGGAATGTCCTTCCTCACCACCTCCATAGGGCAAGTACCTACTTCTCTTGTTTGATCCAGTTATAAGGTTGCTGCCAGTCTGTGTGTGAGCCTCCTTGACTTAGCCTCCAGCTAGAACGGGCCCCAACTTCTTCGGTTTCCCCCAGTGTACACGTCCAGAAAGTTCCGCCCACCATCTGCAACTCATTATTGTAATTACTGGTCCCTTTCCCCTCCCAGGGTCCGGGTTGGTCTAGCACATGGGCCACATCTCATTCAGGAACCAGTCATGCCTGTAGGAGGGTTTAGGAAATGTCAGTAGGATTAGTGTGAGCATGAGTGAATGACATCATCCTTGTTCTTTTTCCCTTTCCAGTGGGAGAAACCCATTCCCGGGGCATCTCCATGCCCACGTGACCTTTCTCCACCCCCTACCTTGAAGGCTATTAAAATGTAAATTTAGAGATTTTCCAGGCCCAGACATGAGGCAGTATAATGGCAAAGATCTAAGTAGCAGCTTTGGGGTCAAATATACCCAAATCTATGCCCTGACTCCATCACTTTTGAGCAAGTAAATTAACCTTTCTGAACTTCAGAGCACTCAACTTTACAATGTGGGGAAAAGATTAAATAAGTGAATGCAAGTAATCTGAACGACAACCCCCTTTCCAAAGCACCATAGCCCCTGTTTTACAGATGAAGACCTTGAATCCAAAAGAAGTGAATTGTTCTGGGTGACATGGGCAGTAAGTGCCACGGGAGGATTTGAACTCAGGACCAATGAGGCCCGAGCTCTTCAACAACACATTCTACAGAATCCCAGGGCTCCCTATCACCCCATCAAGATTCCCCAAGTCTACTTACTGAGTGATAAAAAGTATATATATTTCTATTGTTTCCAAAAAGCAAAGCCTCCCCAGAAAATCACACATCCTTGAATTTATCTTGTTCAGTCTCAGGCTCCTTGGGAGGCCTCTAAATCCGCATCTAATACAGTCTCCAGAGTCTCAGCTGGTTTGAGACACTGTGAATCGTAATGCCGGGAGTATGAAAACAAATGCCTTCTGCCCAAACCATCCTCTTTCAATTACAGATCACCCTCTCCATTTGGAAGCGCCTCCCTTTGCACATAGACGTCTTGCAGTCTGGCACGACTTAGAACTGAGAAGAGAGGGAGAACGGGGGACGCAGGGTGGGTAGGGATGGGGGAATGGGAGACAGGGAGAGAGGGGAAGGGGAAGGGCATCCCCAATGCAAACAGGTGCGTGGAGCTCATCCAGCTCAGGGCCCTTGTAGCCCAGTCCCAGGGGCCTGTCTCCTACAGGTCTGTCAAGGGCTGGCACCCAAGGAACTCAACAGTGGCTCCCAGAGTCGTGGAGAATGGTAACACAGACACAGTCCAACTTGTTTCTTTTCTTTTAAACAGTGGATGAAACTAGGGTACAGAGAAGTTAAGCAGCTTCACCAGCCAGTCAGCCAGGTAATGGCAGGACCAGGAACTCTGACCTCACGTCTCAGGTATCCAGATTAAAAGTAGAGGCATGCACAAAGAGGCTTTGTGGGGAGGGCAGAATGGAATTAAGACTTAAAAGATGGCAAATGAGAGGAAGGAGGAATAGAGAGATGGAAGTAGAATGAGAGGCATCTACGAAGGAGAAGCCAGCTGGGAAACGCGAAGATGGGGTCGGAGAAGAGGTGAGACAGTGGGGGAAGCCGAAGATGACCTAAACAGCGAAAATTCAGAGAGAAGGGGCTTGACAGCCTATGTCTCACCCTCTGATGATGCTTTAGCACACCCCCGCAGCGGGTGTGTGTGGGTCTCAGGCCTCTGTGACCCTGCTTGGCTGACCTCGCCTGGTGCCTCCAGTCCAGCTTCCTGCCTCCGGGGGGTTCCTCTCCGCCGCCCCTTTGCTCTGCTCTACTCCAGATATGCCTGGGTTCACTTCACCTGCGGCTTGAAGACCTCCTGTCCTCCAGGAAGTTCTCCCCTCACCTCTGCCTGCTGTCCACCCTCGGGTCTAGAGTTGGAAGCCTCTCCTCTGTTTCCACGACACCCCATAACCTCCCCCACATCATGTTGCTTATCACACTGTACTTTAAATCTCTGTTTTAATGCCCCCTCCCTCCGCCAGGAGGCGAAATCCCCTGAGGCCAGGAACTAGGTTTGACTCATCTTACCTCTCCAGCACCTCCCACCGGGGGAAGCACGTATTACACACTCAAGTGCTGAGCGCCGGAAGCCTGGCTGGCGAACACGTGATTGGACAAACGGCTCCCTCTCTCTCTCAGGGCAGTGAACAATTACACCTGCGGCCACTGGGGGGCGCTCCTGGGTAACGCCAGCCGCAGACCCCCGAGGGGGAGGGGGAGAGCACAGAGCAGAATTTGTCTCCACCGGACACCTCCACAAAACAGAGAAGGCAAGAGTAATTCAAAACCGGAGAGATCCTTTCCAGACTTCACCAGGGGAGGCTGAGACAGGAACAAAGCTTGTCCTGGCGGATGAAAGACTAAAATGAAAGTCAGAAGAAGGGGACTCCAGTCTGTGGAACTGGTTAGCTCTATGGCCTCAGGAAGTCACTCATCACCAAAGGACAACAGTCTCTACCATGCACACTGGCCCAGGCCATGGCCACTATTATCACCGCCCTCAGAATAGAGCGATGAAGGAGCATGACAGCAATCTGACCTATTGGGGCGGGGGGGGGGGTCGGGGAAGACCTTAACACTACAAGAAGTTGACGTCATCTTGGGTTCTTACTCTAATTGGCGACGTGGATTGCATACCTGTGACGCAAACGGGGCTTCAGACACTCCTACTGCTGGTGTGAGCAGGTCACCACCCCAGTCTCCAGTTCCCCAGAGGGGAGCAGAGACAAAATTTTAAAAGAGATTTTTTTTTTTTAAGATTTTATTTATTTGACAGAGATCACAAGTAGGCAGAGAGGCAGGCAGAGAGAGAGGGGGAAGCAGGCTCCCTGCTGAGCAGAGAGCCTGATGCGGGGCTCGATCCCAGAACCCTGGGATCATGACCTGAGCTGAAGGCAGAGGCTTAACCCACTGAGCCACCCAGGCACCCCTGAAAGAGATTTTTAAAGATTTTAAAAGAGACAAAGACTTGATCATAAAAGAAATATACAGGTACCAGGCTGCGCTGACATTTTGACCAGGGGCATCAGGGCAAGCTCCCGTGGTGATGTTCAATCCAACCAGATCTAGAAGGACTGTCAGGTTTTCCTAGACAGAGCTGGGATACGTGGCCGCCTGGGCTGATGGAACAGGACAGGACGGCAAACACTGGCAAGTGAAGGTGTGCAGGGTGTGTTTGTGGGGGTTCAAACAGAAGACAGAATCCAAGTTAAGGCCTGAGAGGCAGCTTTGGCTACTATTACTGCCAGGTAATCACAGTGGGGATAGGAGAAGCGGAGAGAGCAGGAGGGGATGGTCGTTCCGGCAGGAGGTCTGGCAGCTGCTGCCATCATGGAGCGGAGCAGCCAGGCCATACTGGACAGAGCCGGCCGACAACACGTCCCTGGGTCCTGAATATGGACATGCACACAACCGCATCCATGTGTGTGGACAGCTACGGCTATACCTGTATTGCAACAGAGGTGTCATTTCCACTTCATAATGAAGAACACGAAGCCCAGAGGGGTTAAGCAGCACGTCTACAGTAAGTGAACTGTCAGGTGAACGCCAGGCCTAGCTACACTAGGCTCGGTCCCCTAAGGCAAAGCTTGCAAACGCTACCCTCCACCTCAGCCAATGTCAGGACAACTGGAGAATTTCTCACAAAGGCCAAGTGGGAGCCATGAAAGGAATAAGAGGGAGTGACAATCTAGCACAGGCTTTCGGAAGCTGACTCCAGGGCCAATGGTTCCCCATCAGCTTTGGGTGAGTCCTACCTTCCTTGTCCTAATGAAGCCCCTTCTGGGGGTGACTAGGGGCGGACATGGTCCATTTATAGCAATCCCCAAGCCCCCCAGGGGAGTGCAGGATGGGCCCAGCCCCTCTGACAAATGCTCCAGCCTCCCCTGACCCCAGGGAGTGATTTATCTGAGCAGCCGTCAGCAGCCTCTGATCCAAGGCTGGCGGCCCAGCCTGGGGTTTTTAATTAGCTGAGAGAGGGAAGAGTCAAGCCCTCTCGGATGGAAAGAAAGACACCAAGAAGGCTCATAAATCCAGAACCAAGGATCCGTGGCCTGGAGGCTGGCAGTGCCTGTTGGGGGGGAGGGGGAGAGACAGACCGGCTATCTTGTTTTCTTTGTCACAGTCTCTCCTGCTTTCTGGTCCAGACACTAGAGAGAGGACAGGAACCTATACCACCATTTACACAGGAATGTCTAGAGATGTACCTTTTTCTAGCATGGCTGTGGAACCAGAGTCAGGGAACCTCATTCCCTGCCCCACATCTACCAGTAAGTCGCTGTGCAATTTGAGGCAAACGCTGCAACACAAAAGCTTGCAGCCCTTGGAGGTACACATGAGTTTAAATCTCTATTTTCTAATCCTCATTACAACTGTGACGTGGGCAAGCTGCTTTCCTTCTTTGTATCTCAGTTTTCTCATCTGTAAAGCCAGGATCAGACCTTGTATTGCAAGGATTAAATGAGATAATACAGGCAAAGTGTTTGACCAATAATGGATATTCAATAAATAACAGCTATTTTAAAATTTCTTTTCCTCCCTCTGGGCCTCAGCTTCCCCATATGTAAAATGCAAAGTGGTGCCACATGACATATAAGGGCTTTTCTAGCACTGATCACCTCTGGGTATTTTGAGCTAGAAATGAGAAGACTTGCGTGCGAGGATAAACACTATTATTTCCATATCCAAATCTGAGGGGGGGAGAAGGCTCACTTAGAAAAAGGTGCCGAATTTACTTTTTGCTGGCGTCCAGAAGGTAGGGCCGGGGCTAAACTAGGATAGAAATTTCAAGGGGTACATATTTCACACCCATATAAGCAAGACACTTCTGAGAGCCAGAGCTATGGGCTGCCTCAGTAGTGAGTGAGCTCTCCATCTTTGGAGGAATGCAAGCAAAAGCCAGACAATATTCTGGGGTGGATGTGCTGAAAGAAATTAAACTTTGGATGGAGGGGGGCAGACTTTTTCCTTGACGGTCCCTATGAGTGCTGAAAATATCACAGCATAACGCTTAGAGGGGATATTAACTTACTATGTAGTTTCTCATTTAATTCTCAACATCTGGCCAGGTGGGGGGTATTAACATCCCTGCTTTACAGATTGGAAACTTAAGATGCAGAAGAGTTGCAGAGCCTGCTCGGGGTGGCACCCAGATTGAAGGAGGCAGAGCAAGGACAGGGGCTCTGGGGAATTTAGCACTGAAACCCCTCTCTTTGTGTTACACAGGCTGCTTCCCATCTTTGATCCCGCACCTGACGGCAGACCTCCAGCTTAGTACACACTGATTGTAGCTGTCCTTTCCTTCCTCCCTAACCCCTGTCTCTGTCCCCTGTCTGCTCCTCCACATGTATTTACGCGGGGCTGCCTGGTAACAAACGGCTCGTTACCATGCGGAAGGCGACAGCCGGGCGATTAGTGAAATTTGTTACCCATGCGTCTCTGAACAAAATTAAATTAAAAGTGCTGCTTCGCTGTCAAGATAAGGGCCAAGCTGCTGAGATAATTTTTCACTCTCAAACACTCAATTACCCAGTGAGGCTGGATCAGATACAATCAAAGGGGAAAAAAGAAGTTAAAAAAAAAAAAAAGTAGAGAGAGAGAGAGAGAGAGAGAGGCAGGATCTCCAGGAGCAGATGTAAGAGTTGTTATCCTTCTCTCTGGCCAGGGATGGTAAAGAGGTTGTTGCCATGGTGATGGGGCTGGACCACATGAGGCAGGTAGGTGGGTGTGGCCTGTGAGTCCATCCTGTAATAAAGGGAGATGCTCTCCATCCCCACTGCTCCTGCCTTAGGCCAGGTGGTATCATTTTTCACTTGGATTATTCTAACAGTCTCCTACCTGGTCTCCCTCACCCCTCTTGTCCCTCTCCATCCCAGCTTCCACAAGAGCTAGAGTGACCTTTCTACAAAACACAGCTGAAAACATCACTTCTTTATTGAAATCCTGTGATGGCTTCTCATCGTCATCCTGATCAAGCCAAAATCACTTAGCCAATGTCACCCCTAGCTCTCTCTCCTCAAACTTCTTATTTCAGTGAGATGAACTAGACAATCTCTTCTTCTCCCCTCCCTCCCTACCTACCTCCCTCTCTCCTTTCCTTCCTTCTTTCTCAACAGGAATTATTTTGAGGGCCTCCAGTATGCCAGGCATTCTACTCAGTCTCTCTCTTTTCCCAGGTTCCTCTGTCTGGAATAATCTTCTCCTACCTTCTTTCAACCAACAGTACCATCTTGTTCTTCAAAACTCAGCCACCATGCCTATTATAGAATAGGGATTGCACCAACCGGTCTGGTGTTCTTCCTCTGTGCCATCGCGGAATTCATTACCCCTCCCCCTCATGTGGAGTGCTTTCCACACTCCGGTGGATTGCCTCCCTCTACCAGACTGTGAGACCCACCAGTGCTTCCCATGTCTCCCTATTCCCAAAGCCCACAGAGCAGGCTTTCAGGAAGAGTCTTGGGAATTTAAATTACCTTCAACTTAAAATGGTGAGATGCCTCTCGTAGGTCTCTTTGGGGGATTGGAAAAGCCTCTTTTCTCCTTGTTTTCAGATCATTCCCATTCTTTCTTTACGTTTGGTTTGCTGCTCTGAAGAGCCATCCATGATTTATGGACCCTATGTATCTCAAGACTCCCGAACCTAACCTCCTCAGTCCTGAGCACATGGCTTCCACTACTTTATCTTACCTCTGTTCTGAGAACAAAAACAACAATGAAAATTTCATTGCAACTGGAATCACAGAATTGCAGAGCCAAGAAAGTCATCAGAGAAGTATCATCTGTTTTGCTAAAGGGAGACCGAAGCCACAGAATTGGATTGATCTGATATTCTCCATTATTTCTTACTACTGAGACATTGACCGAAAGCCATCTTGAAAATGCCCTCAGGATGGTGGTCCCCAGTTCTGGCCATCTTTGATGTAGTTCCCTAAAGCATCAATTCTCAATGATAGCTACCCCCAGAGAGCTTCCCTAAAACACTGGAGATGCCCAGGCTCCACTCCAAACCTATTAAAACGATCTCTGGAGGGAAGTCCAAACATAAGCATTTGGTTTTGTAAGCCCACACATACTTCCTAGGTACACAGGGTTGTGAACCATGCGAAGAGGGAAAAGCGACCTTTACTCAAAACATCCTTCAAGGAGAGAATGCAAAGAGCTCATTCTCAGGGTCCATGTCTCTTTCCACCTAGATATTTAGTTTTGATTCTTCTTTATCTTCTTTTATTTTTACCCCATTAGGCCTTCAAGGGTTCCAAGATATCCTCTAGATATCTAGTTCCTAGATACTTAGTTTTGATTCTTCTTTATCTTCTTTTATTTTTACCCCATTAGGCCTTCAAGGGTTCCAAGATATCCTCTAGATATCTAGTTCCTAGATACTTAGTTTTGATTCTTCTTTATCTTCTTTTATTTTTACCCCATTAGGCCTTCAAGGGTTCCAAGATATCCTCTAGATATCTAGTTCCTAGATACTTAGTTTTGATTCTTCTTTATCTTCTTTTATTTTTACCCCATTAGGCCTTCAAGGGTTCCAAGACCAGACACACAATGGTTTGAATGAGTAATGAAAGAGGGACAGACGATCTTTGTCAAGATTTCAAATCAATTTATACACTTTTGAGATTATCTGACCTAGCTACTTGAGATAGTCTCCTAGTACATAAACTGGACAGGCCAGACCTGATGCTACTACCATCTAATCATCACTTATCACTGCCATGAACTGTGCTGAGTGCTTTCCTTGTACTATTTCATTTCAACCTCAAGACCATTCTTAGCAGAAGAAGCCATGTGTATGCTATTACACAGCTAAGAAAAGCAGAGGCCAATAGGATAGAGTGACCTTCCCGAGGTCACTCTGCCAAGACTCATAACTAGCTGTGTTTGGCTCCAAAGACTATACATTAAATACCATACAATGGGCTACCTTCAGCATATGTTTTGAGGACAGGCAAGGTAAAAATGATAACCAGAAGAATACACATACATATATAACCTATTGTGCTTCACCCACATGTTTTTTAAAACAAATTGTTCTGTTTGTCCTCTAAAGTACTTATTGTAGCTTATAAATCCCACCCTTCCTAAAAAAATCATTCTTCACAATTATCTGGTTACATAATATTCCATCAAGTTGATGCGTCTAGTTTACTTAGCCATTCCCCTACTGTTGGATACTTACGCTCATTCTAATTTTTCAGTATTACAGATTATGCTACAATGACTACCTTCAGGTTTACAGCATCATGAAAAATGGGTAGTGTCATGGAAAAAATATGGTCATGATAAAATGTCAAATAAAAAAATGAAATGCAAATGTGTGTGTTGATTATAGTTACAATGATGGGGAAGAATATATAAGTAAATGATGATGGGGAAAAATGATATGAGCTTTCTTCTAGGAGGTTCTTGCTAGATTGTATTTTTCTATTTTCCTCCAGTGGTATTACTATGAGTTTATATTAGTGAAAAAAAGTAAAAAAAAAAAGAAAAGAAAAGAAAAAAAAAGTATGTCACCCATAATGGGGTTAAAACATCTTAGTTCCCTGGGTATCCTCAGAATGAAGAGATGAGCTTAGAGGTCAGTGGTCTTGACTTACTCTGTGGACGGCAACCACAAAAAGAGCTTCTGAAAGGCTGGAACCATGTCTTATTAACCTATGATTCCTAAGAAAAACACACTGTTCCTGGAATCTATAATGTGTGTTAAGTGATAAAAGGATAAGTCAATCAGAGAAAGACCATTATCATATGATCTCTCTGATATGAGGAATTTGGGAGGCCGGGTGGGGGGTTGTGGGGGGTAGGGAAGGAAAAAATGAAACAAGATGGGACCAGAAGGGAGACAAACCATAAGAGACTCTTAATCTCATGAAACAAACTGAGGGTTGCTGGGGGGTGGAGGGGGAGGGATTGGGTGGCTGGGTGATGGACATTGGGGAGGGTATGTGCTATGGTGAGTGCTGTGAAATGTGTAAGCCTGACGATTCCCATACCTGTACCCCTGGGGCAAACAACACATTATACATTAATAAAAAATTTTAGAAATAATAATAAAAATAAAATTCAGTTAGTACATATCACAAAAAAGGACAGAATTTCCTAGCTTCAAGAGGCCTCATATATAATTTATTCAAATGTATTCAAATACCATATCCCAGCTGAATGGATGGAAAGCCAAAAAGCCAAAAAGACTTGCCCAAGGTTCCCCCAACATTTGAGTGCAAGAGCTGTGGTTGACGCCATTTTTTCCTAAAATCTACTGTAATTAGAAGAATATAGTGAGCAAATTTGCTCAGTGAAAGCCATGGAGGAGACGTCCTTCACCAGTCCAACCCAGAATGGGTATGAGTCAGTGACCTGGGGTACTGTACGGCGTCATGCTTCTTGAGTTAATTACCGATCTCTCCCAAATCCCTACGTCCTGCAGCCTCGAAGCTGTTCTTATCAAACAGCTCTGACCTGGGGCATCTGCTTCCTTCTCATGGAGCACCAAGAGGTTTGATTTTACCTGGGATACTGACTGAATAACATTTTCAAACCAGGACGCATGACTGAGGGGGGCGCCCTGGGCCTTTTCAGTTTCTGGTTTGCACCTTCCCTAGCATAGTCCCTTCCTGCCATGCCTTCATTTATCACCCAGTGGCGGCTTCAATCTAAAATGGCCCAGAGAGGGGCACCTGGGTGGCTCAGTGGGTTAAAGCCTCTGCTTTCGGCTCAGGTCATGATCCCGGGGTCCTGGGATCAAGCCCCGCATCGGGCTCTCTGCTCAGCAGGGAGCCTGCTTCCTCCTCTCTCTCTGCCTGCCTCTCTGCCTACTTGTGATCTGTCTGTCAAATAAATAAATAAAATCTTTAAAAATAAATAAATAAATAAAATAAAATGGCCCAGAGAGTCCCACCCCCTAAACACACTGTACGTTCCCTCCTCTTGAATGCAGGTGGGACCGTGAATATGATGGGGTACCTCTTTGAGATTAAGCTACCTGTTATCTGACAAAAGTGAAGGGATTTATCAGATGTAGTTAACGTCCCTAATCAGTTGACTGTGAATTGACCATCAAGGAATTTACCCTGGATGGGTCCGGCCAAATAAAATGAGCCCAAAAAACAGACTGAGGCTGGGGCACCTGGGTGGCTCATTTGGTTGAGCGTCAGGCTCTTGGTTTCAGCTCAGGTCATGATCTCAGGGTCATGAGATCGAGCCCCACATTGGTCTCTGCGCTGGGCGTGGAGCCTGCTTAAGATTCTCCCTCTCACTCTGCCCCTCCCCTCTTGCTTGTATGTGCTCACATGCACTCTCTCCTTCTCTCTCTCTCTAAAAAGAAAAGAGATCGGAGCCTTGAAAGAAGATAGTCTAATTCTAAGAGATGCCTTCCTGCTGGCCTTGAAGAGGCCAATAGTCAAGCTGAGAGCTGCCCCATAGGACCACAAGAAAGGGCCAGAAGGTGACCTCTGAGCCCTGAGAGGTTCCCTAGCTGACAGCAGCAGCGGAAACAGGCATGTCAGTCAGATAGCAGCAGGAAAGGACCTCTGCCAACAATCCCGTGCGTTTGGAAGAGGGCCCTGAGCCTCAGCTGAGGGAAGCCCCAGCCCACTCCTGGATTTCAGAGCCTGAGCAGAGAACCCAGGTTTGACATGACGAGACATCTGGCCTACAGAACCACTGTGAGACAATAAATGTGTGTTGCTTGGAGCTGCCACGTTTGTGACAATGCATCACACCGAAGGAGAGAGTGAGTACACAGCCATGGAGTGTGGATGCCTTCTCTCCTTTCCCAGTGAGTGCTCTGCTGTGCTCAGAGCTGGCTAGCAAGGGCTCCATCTGGTAGTCCTACAGGCACCTCAAAGGCAGCAGCTCTAACCCCACGCTTATCCCCTTCTCTCCTGAAGGTCTGCTGCTCTGCCCTTCCCTAGCTCTGTGATTCTCTCTCTAACCCCTCTGCCAGAATCCCACACTCATCGTCAGCAATCCTCCCCGGCTCACCTTCTCAGAGCCAGACAGCCACTGGGTTCTCACTGTGTTTCCACATGTCCCTGATAGACAGCCCTTCCCACGGGTTCCCAGTGAGCTCCCCTTCTACCTCAATAGCCTCCCAAGTAGTCTACCACCTCTAGTCTGTCCTCCTTCCAGTTCTCCTTCCACTGTGGACAGAGTGATTTTATTAAAATGGACACAGGATGATGGCTCTCTCTTCTTCAAAAACCATCTTGGGCTCCCTATTTCATGTAGGTTCAAGTGCAAGTTCTCTCTGGCTCACGTAGGGATGCATTCATTCAGCACCTGGCCACCCCCATGCATTCATCCCTCAAGTATAAGCTTTAATATGGGTTCTTCAAGGATGCCTTTTAGCCTTTCATCAATTTCCCCATTATCCTGGCTCCCCCACTCTTTTCTTTTTCAAAGGCAATTCTCAACATTTGAAACGATATATTCATTTGTGCATTGACTTGGGAAATAGTCTCCTCCTTCCCCTTTCTCCCTTGCAAGACTGGAGGATTCATGAAGGTGGTCAAGTCATTGGTCTATTTGCCATTATATACCTGGTCCTTAGCCTCGATTCTCACCAGAATTAGGCATTTAGTAAATATTAGTGGATTAAATGAGAGAATAAAATGAGTGAACTTGGTATTTGATGTTTCTCTTGATCCCTTCCCAGCCTTTTTTCCTCACTATCTTCATTCATATTTCTTATACACAATTCTGCTTAGTAATCACATAAATCCTGTAAAGTGGGATTATAACCTTCATTTTTGAGAGGAAGAAACCGAGACCTGGAAAGTAAACCAATTTGTCCAAGATCACCCAAAGTGAGAGCCAGGACTGAATAAGGTCATGCGTGCAAACCTCTTGCAATGCACCTGACACACAGCAGGCAGTCATGACCAGCACGTTCACCTCTTTATCTGGGAAAGAATTTTGCAAAGGTAAGAGAATCTTGGCCATCCCAGATGATTGCAAAAAATGGGGATGACAGAGTGTTGGTGCTTGGGGCGGGAAGCAGAGAGTCACAATCTTTTACTGTAAGGAAAAGGGGGGGAAATCCTGCTGAGCCTAGTTGAAAAACAAGAAAGCAAGAGAGACTGATTATTCCTTCTCGCTAGTGTAAGCAACTAAAAACGACATGTTTGCTTTATCGCCTTTGGTCTCCCATTTGATTCCTGACAGCCGTCTCCCTCCCTTCGATGCGGGGTTGGGCTGTCAGGTGCTGAGCTGGTTGGTATCACAAGGGAGGAGGAGAACTGAGAACAGTTTAAACAATATTTCAGGGACCATTGCTGGATTGTTGGGGGGGGGGGGAGGGGTTGAAGTTGTCTACCTCCCTTCCTGCATTCAAGGAACCCTCCTTTGCCAACATGATGTTTGTCATACGTGATGTTTCTGCGGGTTTGGGGAGAGGTAGTCTGGGAGGAATCACTAGAAGAAAAAAAGAAACCCATCAACAAAAAAACGATGTCTATTTCTTCCGAGGTGTGAGAGAAGGGAGAGAAGAGAGACATCAGACAGAAGGCTTTGTAGCCCATAACAATTCTGAATGCATAATTTTCTCTTCTCTAATGTCTCCCTAAATAGGGCCAAACTCAGGTGTAGATCAAAGCTAGGTTTCTGCATTTGACTGTTCCTTCAGGAAGAGAAGTCCAAACTCCCAGTCTCATCCTTCCATGAGCGAAACTAGAATCTCCCCCAGAAAGCCTGTGTGAGCTACCAGAACCTTCCAGAGGAAGGTATCCACCTACTGCAAATCACAAACAGCTAACTACCAGGGCAAGAGTTACGATAAGAGGGAAGATTCTCCTGGAGGCCAATACTTGGGTGTGGTGACATTGGATTTTGGAGCCAAACAAAATGGGGGACAAGCCTCAGACCTTAAAGGTCATTTTGATTCTGTGACCTCGGAGAAATCACTCTGCCTGGTGTCTGTTTCATTCTTTTACATTCACAAACCAGGGCAGTAACTGATCATGTGGGAAGATGAATGACTGAGCAAGGAACCAGGCAAAAACGCAGAACTGGATAGATAAATGGCTGTTGCGGACTCTCCTCCTTCCTCCTACAATTGCTATTCAAGTTCCCAGCCTGGGAAAGACGGGGTGGGGGGTGCACTCCATGGGGGCCCAATGCCCAAAGAGGAACAGGTGTGTGCGCGGGGGGCTAATAGGTCAAGGAAAGCGTAGATCGGTTTTCTCAACTGTGGCTGAAAATGAGAAGCTGGAAAGGATTGTATACAAATACTCACACCCCTTGGCCAGACATTTCCAGGTAATGGGTCTGAGATAAGTGTTATTTGCAAATGGTGTTTTTAAACATCTTTCCAAGTGATTCTGAGATTCATCTGGGTCACAGAACTACGTAGCTCCAACAGCCCTTCTTACCGCACAGCTGAGGACGCCTCTCCGGCTGTTGACTCTGACCTGGCCCAGGTCCTAGGACTGTCCTTCCCTTGAGTGGGCAGCACCAGAGGGTCCAACCTCCTGCTCGGACCCTAAACCTTCAGCCACCCCAGCGGACCCTGTCTTCTATTTCTGAAAAGCGACCCAGGGCACAGACCCTTGGACTTTGGGGTTTGCTTTGTCCCACTTCCAGTGCGCTGTCCCCTAGGAAAGTGTCTGAAGGTTTACTCTTTCTACAACATGGTCCTCGCAGCCCAGCCTGTGGCTAAATTCTTCCTTCCTTTTTTTTTTTTTTTTAAGATTTTTTATTTGTTTATTTGACAGACGGAGTTCACAAGTAGGCAGAGAGGCAGGCAGAGAGAAAGGAGGAAGCAGGCTCCCTGCTGAGCAGAGAGCCCGATGTGGGGCTCGATCCCAGGACCCTGGGATCATGACCTGAGCCGGAGGCAGAGGCTTTAACCCACTGAGCCACCCAGGCACCCCTAAATTCTTCCTTCTTACTGACAGGTCTTCTCAGTGGGGAGCTGGTAAATGCAACAACGGGCTCTCTGAGGAGGAAGGGGAAGCTTGCACTGCAGTGTTGGCTGATTTCCGTGGTGTGAATACTTTTAGAGTGGCTGATGATAAGCTACCAATGTGACATTACTCAGAGCGGAGTTGGGAATGAAAAGCACAGGCGGCTCTTACAGACTGGTATGGGATGGCTCCAACAGAGCATTAAAGTTCTACCATGTTTTCCTCCTTGGACCCGATATCAGGACCCCTACTTTTGGCGGTGCCCGGGAAGGTCGGCCTGGGAAGGTCAGGGTGGGGGGGGCCTCCATACTTTGTCCTCCATACTGAGCTAACTTCCTAGTGCCTGAGCTGGTTCCGACCACTCTTGTTCCTGGTCCTAGCTCTTGCCAGAGCAGGTGGTCCATGGAGGGCTTAGAGTGGACACCAGGACGCTGTCTGGGATCTGATCAGGCTTTCTGCACCAGCACAGATGCGGGTGTCGACCTCCTGTCCTAGCACACACCTTGTTCCAGGTACTATGATACGTACGTTCCACGCATCTCCTCAATCACATAATGGTCTGACCGGATTTTGAAACCAAACTACTTAAGTTCAAATCCCAGCTCCCCTTCCTTCACGGCTGTCTAGAACTCAGTGTCCTTATCTGTAAAATGAAGATGAAAATCCTCCCTTCTCACAGTCCTGTTCTGAAGCTATGGGACAATGCATATCGGGAGCACAGACTGGCGTAGTCAGAGATCAAGAAATCCCACGCTGTTTCTTCTGTTCTTCTCCTGTTCCTCCCTCCTGGTTGTCTACATCTCTATCACGGACACTCAGCATGGTATCGCCAACAAGAACTTAGAGATCATCAAGTTTTGCCTCCCTCGTTGACAGACAAGAACCAGAGGCCCAAAACCTTGCTCGAGTCTCATAAACAAACAGACACTTGGGATCGGAAACTTCCAGTAGTCATGGTATGGTTTTGCTTGGTGCTTCCTTCCTCTGTCCCTGTCTTCCTACTTCCCTCCCAGCCCCCCAACACCCCTGCTCCCTGGCTTTCCACCCCATCCTAACCTGTCCCTGCTTTCCCCATGACCATGTCCACATCTTGGATCACCTGACAATCCTGCCCCTGATGGCCGGCTCTCACGTCTGAGCCCCCAGCTAAGACTTTGTCACGCTGTCCTCGTTAGGAGTCCCTGCTGGGCAGGGAGGAGGAGGCCAGCTGGGCCAATGGGGTTGACAGAAATAAGGACTTTGGAGAGTTGCTTCTCACTCCTGGATCCCCTGCATACCAGGAACACCTATCGCTCATCCCTGCCCCCACTCCCTCCCTCCACAGCCTGGGCACTGGAGGCCTTCTTTCCAGGTCACTCAAGCTACAAAGGCTTAGAGAGTGATTAAATACCAATCCTTCTGTCTTTGGTGTTTATTTGGCCTTTTCTAATAGCAGGTCCTAGGGATGTGCCCTGAAGGCTGGCTTAGAGCGAGCAGCCAGCAGATGTGCCTGCCACAGAGGCTGACCGGAGGCGAGGGGCGAGGATGGCAAAGAGAAAACCCATATCACGATGTCCCCAGGAAGTCATCCCCATCAAATTTATGTTCTTACTGAAAATGTTTAGTCCTGTTTTTGTTTCTGTTTAGTTTTGTTTTTCCCAGAAGCAAGACCAATGTGCAGATCAGCACATTGGAAAAAAGGCCATAACGCCTTTCTGCTGTGCCTCACTGGTTACCATTGAGTGAACAGTGATCACGAGGCAGGCCCTCTCAGTAAACATGGCCTGTGCACACATTATCTCCTTTAATCCTCACGCCGAGCTTAAGGGAGAGTAGAAGGATGAATACTAGATTTGTCCTCCTTTATGCAGGACAAACAGGCTCAGAGAAGGAAAGTGCCTTTCCCTAAGTCACACAGCTAGGAAACAGCAGAGCAAGGATTTGGACCCCTGCCTGCT
Source organism: Martes martes (assembly GCF_963455335.1). Classification (NCBI taxonomy): domain Eukaryota; kingdom Metazoa; phylum Chordata; class Mammalia; order Carnivora; family Mustelidae; genus Martes; species Martes martes. Next base: position 79,282,506 of record NC_137900.1, read on the forward strand.
GTTTCAGAATCCTACAATTACCCTAAAAGGGCAACTGTTGACTTCATCTTTTAGTCTAGAAGGAATTTCAAACCGATGGAAAAGCTGCAAGGAGAGGAATAGTACAAAGAACATCCATATACCCTTTGCCCGGATTCAACGACTGTTAAAAATGTTGACCATGAGAGACTATGGACTCTGAAAAACAATCTGAGGGTTTTGAAGGGGCGGAGGGTGGGAGGCTGGGGGAGCCAGGTGGTGGGTAGTATGGAGGGCACGTATTGCATGGAGCACCGGGTGTGGTGCAAAAACAATGAATTCTGTTACGCTGAAAAGAAATTAAAAAAAAAATTAAAAAAAAATGTTGACCCATTTGCTTTGTCATTTGAAAAGAACATTGTAAACTTGGGGAAAACGCTTCCCTTTCCTGAGCTTTGGTTTCTCTCTACATAAAATGTTACAAGTCCTTTCCTTAGGACTGAAAAAACCCTGTGGTTTGATAGCAAAGGACAGATAAAGGATAGGGGGGTACCATAGCCATCAGGGCATGGCTTCTGCTCATGTCTCCAGCCTATCTGCCATTATTCTCTAAACCAGAGACCCAGGCTCTTCCCAGTTCTTGCCATCTATGCCCCTCCCACCCCCCTTCCCCACTGCACCACGTAGCGTCTGCCATCACACTATGCAGGTCCTGTTCTGTCAAACTTTCACTCCACCCCATGCCCACTCCCTGGAGTCTCCACACCACGCCCACCCATCCCCCCACTGCCGCCTGCACGGTCTCCTACCCTCAATCCCAAAGGCTTCCTTTCCTGCAGACAGGGCTTGAATTTTCCCTCGCCTGTCCTCTTTCTCTAAAAGAGGATTAAACCGTGTGTGTGTGTGTGTATGTGTGTGTGTGTGTTGGTAGGGAGAAGCACAAAGAAAAAATATCATACATCCATACAATGAATACAAGGTTTTGTTAACGATTCAAGAGTTCTCGTCGTGACAGAAAATCTCAGTTTAAGAATTGCCGAATTAAAACAAGTAACTAAAATAAAGAAAGAGGCAAAACCACGGGGGCACTTACGCTCTCGTTGTCTCTGCTGGGGAGCTGATTGGCAAAGCCTAAAGGAAAGTGCATGAGATTGGGAATAAGAGGATGTGGCAACCGGCTGATGAGAAGCGCAAGGTTCAGAAAGGGAGAGACAGTAGCCCAAGGCCACAGAGCCACCCGCACAGATAGGCCGGGAGGCCTCCGCTGGGTACTTGCGCTGCTGGAATCATCCAGCAGCTGTGGCGGCTCTGTCTGCAGCTCAGTACTGTGCCTGGGGCTGGGCAGGCCATCTGGCCTTCTCATCTGGACCTCCTATGATACACGAGCTTCTCCTGATCAGCACTGCTTCTCTGTGTGAACCACGGCACCCCCTAGGAGTTTACAACCACCTTGAGGCTTGGCGGCCCAGGCCCCTGTTTCCCACAATGCCCAGCATCCTGCTTAGTAAGGTTATTGATTCCATAAATATAAGTTAGACTACAATGAGCTTCAGACCTGATGGCATGAGGCACCCGTATCCTTGTTTGACAGATGGGGAAACTGAGGCCCTCGGAGGGCACGTGCTTCACAAGGGTCATTGAGCGAGTTAGCAGTAGGGTTACAGACTTCAGTACACATCCCCTACCTCTGGTTCATAAAGGTGAAATTCTGCCCAGCGGGAATCTATCATCTCCAGCTACTTCATTAGTTAATCCTGTGGGACACGGGCAGAATTGTCGGCGCCCAGACAAGTGATGGATTGAATGGTTATTTCCTTGACCATACACAGACCTCTGTGCTTGACAAATAGACTCCTTTAGGCAGCAAGATCATGCATGAAATGAAATCAGATTCATTTCACAAGGCATTGTGAGATTTCGCTCATGCTTCTTGCAGCGGCCCTACAGATGAGGGCCCCTCTATGGTGTGGAGGTTTGGGGGCAGGAGTCAGCAAACTGTGAGCCACAGGTGAAATCTGGACCCGCATCTGTTTTGGAAACAACATTTCCTTGGGACACACGTATGTTCCTTCATTTACGTGTTATCTTTGGAAGCTTTCGAGGGACAATGGCAGAGTTGAGGAGTTCCAACGGTAACTACAAGGCCTGCAAAGACGAACATGTTTATGAATCAGCCATTTACAGAAAGAGGTGGCTGACTCTTGATTGTGGAAATCCTACAAGACCCACAGAGACTCTGTTTCTCAGTTCCTTTGTCTCTCTTCCCGTCTGCGCACTCGCCATATCGATTACGACAGTTCTCTGCTCATGGTGTTCTACCTGGCTATACCAGACGCCTTTGAATGACTGTCTCAGTTCCCTTATAAAAAAAAAAACCCAAGACTCACGGAAGCCAGGGTTGATTCTCAGAATGTATCACAAATCTCTTTTCAGGAGCTCCTATTGCCAAAAATGAAATTTCAGCTGACTTAATTTTGGGCTCAGGATGCTTTCAAGGAAAGGGAAATTTCAGGAGAAAGAACAGAATTTCAGAGTCCTGGAACCTCCCATCTCTGGAGTTGCTCACTCTGGGAGGTGGGTGTTGACAGCTCTATTTTATACAGAAGGACGTGCTCAGAAATGAAAAGCCCACCGTGGCCACACCAAGGGGATGGGGCAAAGCCAGGATTCACAGCCAGATTGAGCTGAATCTGATGCCACTTATACGTCTCTTGTGGGACATGCGAGAGAGAAACCGAGGTAGGAAAGCCCCATTAGATGTTCTCCTCCCACTCCATGTCCTTTCTCTACCATCACCCCTGGGTGTACCCCTCTCTGCTGCGGAGCCTCCTGAACTTGTGACATCCCTTCAAATTGCACATACTCCAAGCATGCTCAAAGAACCAGACAGAGTGGGTTTCCAATCTCAGTACTCAAGCCTTCCTCCCACTACCCGGCATGTTCTTCCCTGGGGCCTTGAAGTGGAAGAACAGACAGGGCTTGGGCCTCAATTCTGCTCACCAGGAGCAGAAAAGAGAAGAGGAAAGGAGTACAGACTCTGTTCTTGCAAGGGGAAATGGAGTGAGCAAAGGTAAGAGGCGCAGACAGAAAAGCAGCATGTGCTCTGGGCACTTACAATAATAAAGACACCGGGACAGGACTTTCTTGCATTCATTCGTTAACCATTCATTTAAAAATATTAGCCCAGTGCCTACCCTGGACCCATCCCTGTGTTTGGTGCTGGAGATGAACATCTAGGTCCAAATGGCCATGTGCCTATCCTCGTGATGCTTCCAGCTCTTTGGAGGATACAAACATCCCCCCAGAGAACATGCTGGTAAATGTAAAATTACAATGATGAGGAAGTCTGCAGAAGGGTAAGATCACAGCCGCTACTGTAGAATGAAACAGGAATTAAGGTGGGAGGGCATGACTGAAGACATGCCATGTTAGTGGAGATGTCACAGTGAAACAAAGGGCAGGGGTGCAGGGGGTGGAGGGTGCATTCCAGGAGAGAATGTCTGCGGAAGTTCTCGTGGCACAGGTGTGGGAGTGCTGGAGAAGAAGCCTGGGTGGCAGGAGGACACAGAGCCCTGGGGAAATGGATGACTGACCACTCAACACATCCATCGAAATGCAAAAGGAAGTATTGAAACTTCCAAGTAGAGAAGCAACATGACCCCTATTTACATTTTTAAAATGATCACTCTGGCTGCAGGGTTGAAAATGGGCTGGAATGCAGTAAGTGAGATGGTTGAGAAGGGGATTTTAGCCATGACAAAGGATGGAGATGACAGGGACTGGGATGACAGTGATGGGGGGGGGAGCTTGATGCTAGGCATTGTAGTTGCAAAGGAGATGCTCATGATCCCATTTAATCCACACAGTCACCCCAAGAGGGTGCCATGGCCACCCCATTTTAAAGCCAAGACTATTGAGACTACTGGCTTCTGTCCCATGGATGGATACACAGCGACAAAGACAGGGCTGAGCCCCAGGTCAGCTTCCAGTTCCCACTCTTCCAGGAAGCCCTCCCAGATTTCTCAAGCGTTCCTCTCTCTCTCCTTTTTCCCGAAGCTGGGACAGTTGGAACCATCCAGAGAACGAGTTCCACTTTGTCTTCCCACATATCTACTACCTTGCCCAGCACCACTTGTGGCCCTCGGGAAGACTTTCAACAATGTTCACTGACTTGCTTTTGAGCACGCCTTTCAACTTCTACTTGTGGACTGGGGAGGTGAGACTTGTACACAGGCAGTGACTTGGCCAAAGTTGTGGCCAAGGTCACACCGAGAACTGCTGGCAAATCCATCCAGAACTGGAAACCACAGCTCCTGCTGCTATCAGATGACCCCATAGTACCAACCCCCTTCCGAACCCTTCAAAGGTGGCAACAGTTTAACACCCTAATTGCAGTCCACCTACCCCCAGATTGGGGCTTGTTTGAAGCTGGAACTGAAGGGGATATAGGGTGAATGAATATGGATTCCCAATGCTCTGAGGTCACACTTTCCAACAACTGGTATGTAGAGATGTACCCTTCCTGGATGTTCTAGCTCTTTCTTCCCCTGCCTCATTGCACTTTAGCACCTTCTCCCTGTGACAATCAGGATAGCCTGCATGGTCTCGGGGAGTCTGCAGGGAGCTGCTGGCTCACTGCATGTGGAAAGAAGAGCTGCTGGGATGGTGGTGGCAGAGGCCGGGGAGAGGGTTGGCACGCGGAGCTCGGGCAGGCCTGGCGGTGAAGGCATAGGCCAACGGGATGACGGAAGTCACTCGCAGGTGAGGGACAGACAACCTCTCCAAAGAGAAAACCAGGCAAGGGGAGAGGCACGTGGGATGGGGGCAGACAACGTGCAAATGAGGCCATGTGCCCAGGTGCATCTCATGAACAGGGGATTCTCGAACATACATAGCCAGTCCTGCCAGCATGACGGAGAAGGGAACTCAGAGACCTGGGCTCCCCCAGGTCTCAGAGAAAAGACCAGACACCTGGACAGGTGGAATGACTTGCATGGGGTCCCACAGCACTGGCCCAGATTGGGGATCTGCCCACACACCCGTCCCGGTGCTCCTTCCCGGGCCCCTTAGCTCCCTTTACCACCTACACATCTTGTCTCCCTCCTTCACCCCTGCCTGCGAGCTCGAATGACACGAACTGATTTTAAACCTCACAACACCCCCTAGAGCTTTAATTTCACTAGCCTCACTTGTCAGAGGAGGACACTGATATGCAGAGATTAAGGCGCCACTGGTCAGTGGCGTGGCTGGAACTGGAACCCCGGCGGCTCCTTGTAAGCACCAAGTTCCCACTCCTCCCATCCAAGGCTCTCTCACCCCCATGGGCTCCCAAACTTTCCCCAGCTCACTTTTGTGTTGTGCATTTTCCCCATGAGGGCAGGGAGCACTGAAGGTGCTTCAACTCTCCTACACACACAAGAAACTGCAAAGAAGGGTCACAGCCCTTCGAGGGGAGGACCGTGGTGTCTGCAGAAACAGGCACGGGGCCCCAGATTCACTGTGCTGCACAAAAAACCCGAGCACCAGCAGAACTGATAACTGTGACGCTACCACACACAATGTCGGGAAGGCTTTCCCGTGACCTTGAAAAGAGGGCAGAGGAGCGTATGCGAAGGGCATTGAAACTGGCAGCTCCTTCAGACTCTCTCAATTCCCTTCCCTGCTACAGTCTTCTTCCTGAGCATCTGTCCCCATCTAACATATTTATATTTGGATAGAATGCAAGCTCCACGAGGATCGGTCTTTTAAAAACTGTTGTTTGATTTGTGTCCCCAATGCCTAGAAGAGTGTCAGACACACCGTTGGTGCTTGACAAATATTTGAAGTACGTGAGGGAAGGAGGGAGGGAGGGAAGAGTGGGAGAAGGAAGGGAAGAAGGAAGGAAGGACCCACCAGGAAATAGTTGGAGAGGAGAGGAGCTGTAGGAAAGGGGGACAAGAGACAAAGGTAAAAAGGAGAGAAGAAGAAATAGCGAATGCAGAAGAGAACAAAAGAAAGACTAGAATGAAGAGAGGGAAGCCATGATGCAGAGGAGAGAGGGAAGGAGAGAGGAAGAGGAGAGAACAGGAACAGGAACAAGAACAGGAACGTGAAACAAGCAGGCCAGCGAGCATCCCAGGGGCCTGAGAAGGAAGAGGAAGACACAGCTGGAACCCCAGGCGGAGGGAGAAGGACTCAGCACTGCGGACAATCAGAGGGACAAAGCAGCAGCACTCAGCTGGCAGGAGAGCTGGAGGGGGGGTGGGGAGAGGTACAGGGGCAGGGGATGCATCACAGCCCTGCCTCCCCCCACCACTCAGCCAGAAGCACAGCCTGGCCTTCTGCAGCCCATGGAGGCATCAGGCCAAACCGTTTATCTTGAGTCCCGGGGCTCGCTTTTGCTTTTCTTTTCAAAGTTTAGTTCCGATTTACGAGGGGCGTGCTCCATGATGGATGTTTTTCCAATTAGCTGTAAACAGCCCAGTCCTGCAGAGGAGACCTACCAACGTCCCCAGCTCTAATTCTGGCTGCTGGACTGGGGGAGGGAGAAGACAGGTCAAGAATCATCCATCACCAACTTCAAAATCAACGCAGCAGATACCAGGGGGCCAAGGCTGGGGGAGGAGGGAGAGGCAGACCCGATTGTTCCAATCACTGCAGAGGCTGCAGTACCTTCCCAGGTGATGGGTCATAAGAGCTACTCCCCGCACAGGGTCTTTTCAGTGAAAGGTGCCAGGAGTGGGGACACAGGGCAACCCACAATGAGAACTGAATTGGCATTACTAAGGTCAATTTTATTTGCCCTTAGTATGTACCTGGTGCCATGACAATTTTTTTAAAGATTTATTTATTTATTTGAGAGAGAGAGAGAAGAGAGAGCACACAAGAGAGTAGGGAGAGGGGCAAAGGGAGAGAGTCCCCAAGCCGACTCCCCACTGAGCACAGAGCCCCACACAGGGCTCAGTCCCAAAGCCCTGAGATCAGGACCTGAGCTGAAACCAAGAGTTGGATGCTCAACAGACTGAGCTACCCAGGTGCCCCCATCACAGATATTTTATATAACATAACCAAAATTCATCCCTGAGTATATGAGGCGATTATGAGGCCCATTTCACAGATGATAAAATTGAGGTGTAGGGGAGGTAGATAACTTGCCCAAGAGCAAAAGTGACCCAGGGCAGTTAGGTGACCGATGCCCTTTAAGTGTCCACCAGGCATGCGTGGAACACACACAGAAGTGTTCTACAAGAGCAATTCTTTCTCTCTTCCCTACCCCAGGAACTTCTTCAGCCCGCCGTGTGCAGAGGTGAGAGGGCCACATGTCTTGATGAATTGCCTTCATGTTTGCCAGAGGACCCTGACTTCTTTCTGGGCCCTGGTCTAAGCCCTCGGAGCCCTCGATAATCACTGACATGAAAAACATGTTTTACCCCCCACCTCCCACTCCCCGTTCCCTTCCAAGACTGCAACCTTGAACTAGCTGTTTCCCCATCCATACAGAACACTCAGGGATGAGCAATGACATTCACAGGTGATTGCCTGAAATATGCTCTATTCTCCCTTCAGAGTATGTGCCGGCATCAGAGAACTGTGGACCTCAGCCCCAACGCGTAGCCCTTTATGGAGTCCTGCGTCCGCTTCTGATGCCTCCTTACCTTCCGGGTCATTGTGAGAGAGAAGGATACGGATTTCACCTGGTGAAGACACACTCACGAAGGTCAAAAGGAGTCCCCTTTAGAGAACCAACTAGAGAACCTGCCCTCTGGTCTTGGTGGCCGGTAAGAAGAGTTTCCTGAACAAATGCTTCATCCCATAGACGCTGCACGTTTTACCGCTGAGGCCGTTTCCCTTTGCACGTTGACTGTTAAAGCTCTGCACGAAACGGCCAGCCCCTTCTAAGAACTACGCGCCACAGTACGCCAGAGATCACCCTGCATCGATCCAACCTGGGCTTGAATCATTTTCCTTATTCCTATTTTGCTTTCCATCTGATTCCTTTACTTACTTCATTCCGGTGCCGGATTTTTTTTTTCTTTCATTGCATAAACTTAAAAAAAAAATCTTCCCCAAATCCTTTGAGGAAGGAGGTAGGACGGAGAGCAAATAAAGAATGGAAGGGGAGGCCATAAACGACCAACGCAAGTCTAGCGGGGGTTTCAGATGCCAGGCCGTTAACCGCATCGGGACGGGGTCAAAGACAAGCTGAGGTTTGTCACAGAGCACGGAGTCCGCTTTCCCGGCTTTCCTCCTACAAACACTGGTTCTGGAACCTTCCCCAGGACTCCTTACCTTTGCTGCGGCGACGACTCCTGTACTGCTCCGTATAGAAGGTCAGCTGCGTTTCGTCGTCTGCCTCTGAACCGGAAGTCCCCTTGGTTCTCCCAAAGCTGATTCCCCCTGAAAGGGAGAGCAACCCATTAGTCACGTGAGCCTCCTGGAGCTTGTTAAATCCTTCATCCGACCCAAAGATCAGCAGCCCCAACCCCAGGCTTCTTTCTGTAAATCCCAAGTGACACAGGAGCTAGCGTGATTTATGGACGGAGCTGGGGCTCTGCGGCGAGGCGGATCTGGGTTCTAACCATGGCCTGGTAGCCGTGAGCTCTGTGACCTTGAGGGGACGCCTTCTTTTTCTGAGCCCTGGGTTCTCTCTTAATAAAATGGGGACGATAACTATTGACCTTGTAGGGTTTCTATGAAGATGAAAGGAGATAGGATACATAAAATACCTGGTTCGTGGTGGGTCTTAACTAACTGATAGCTATATTGTCACTTAGTAATGATGAGCCTGCCTCTAAGAAAACACTTCGGGCAACTTAATTTCACATCCATTTCAGGCAAGTGCTTCCTGGATGCCAAGTCAAGAGCCAGACACTGGAGGTACAAAGATAGATACAGCCCAGTGCTTGCCAGCCGGCAGATCATAAGCTAGTCCGGGAGACAAATGGGATCCTAAGGAGGCTTTAACCTAATTCATGGTTATGTTTTTCCCCACAATGAGATGCTGAGAATATGGGGGAGAGCCATCCATCCCCACACGGAGGACCTGAGAAGGTTTTATGGAGGAAGGGGGATTTAAGTCAGGGCTGGAAGGATGAATGGGGCTACGGTGGCAGAGAATGGAGTTCCAGGGAAAGGTAAGAGTTGAGCAACCCCAGGGTGGGAAGGGGAGCGTGGGTCGGGGAGGGGCGGGGGAACGGCGAGTGGAGAGATGACGGGAAGGACCACCGGAGCCTCATGATAGAAGCTCCAGTGCCACACGGAGGTCGGCTTTTGGGCATCAAGGAGGGTCCCAGGGCAAGAGGATGCGTTCATTAGTCACATACGACGTGAAGGACATGACAATGGCACCTACGCCTCAGAGTGGGTGCCCTGGAGGGCAGGAAGCTGTGAGGCTCAGGGATCCCTTGGTGAGAGGCATGAGGGTCTGGGTGAGGCAGGGGTCAGCGTGGATAGAAAAGAAGAGAGGGGAGCGACAGGGGTTTCAGAGACACACTCAGGAATGTGGGGCCACGGGTGACGCATTGACACGCGATGAACAGTGGATTCCAAAAATGATCAAGATAAGAGGCCAGAAAGAAATATGCCAAAATATGAATAATAGTTAATTCTGCAGAAAGGAATACAGATATATTTTTTTTAATTTTCTCTGTGCATTTATATATTTATTTATTTATTGTTAATGAAAAAGCACAGAATGTGGGAAGAGAGGGATTAAAGCATTGGTAAAGTCTTGGCCCTAGAGAGGAGACAGTGCAGGGAGAGCTTCAGAGCATGATGAGGGCACATTGTGGGCAGGGAAACAGGGGCCTTTGGTTTGGGTACAGATCTTCAGACACTGACATCAACATCCAGAGCCTGTGTCTGGGAGGAGACTCACGGCAGAAGCGGATATGCTGGATGGAGAAGTAGCTGAAGGCAGGGCATAGAGGGAGACCACTCTCTCCTCCAAATATTTTGTATCTTCTGAATCAAGCACCATACAAACCTATTACCTGATTAAAAATTCTACCCCAGGAAACAACAAACATAGATCAGTGGGAAACATGGCTCAACTCAAAGACAAGTTCCCTATGCCATTTCTCTGGAAGGGCATTCAGTCTACAGAAATCCCACATGCAGACACTCTGCCTGCAATATGGTCATTGTGCCTTCATTCTTTCATTCCAGCAGCATGTCGAGCAACATGCTACGTGCCTAGAAGATGCCGATGCATTACTGCCTACAAACCTCATCGGGATATCCCCAGAGCAAAAGTGCAATTAACAACCTAGATAATAAAGACACAAAGACACGTATGGGCAGAGTCACACAGCTGTTGAGTCCTAAAATTGGGATTCAGGACTGGTCTGTCCAGCTCCACATTTGAGCTTTCTAGGATGCAAAGTGCTTCCCTGGAAATAACTCAAGAGGGAACTCCAGGGAAGGCAGGCTGTCCTTTCAGCATCAGGGCACCAAGTTCTCATCCTCCCATTCCGAACTCAAACCCTTGGAGGGAAGTATACTATGGCCCATTTTATAGATGAAACAACCATGTTTCAGAAAACAAAAGTGATTTGCTAATAATGAGTGAAGTTGGACTCGGTATCCACATGTGACCAACAGCCAAGTTCAAATTTTTAACCACCAAATTTTTAACCACCAAATTTTTAACCATTTTTGACACTGCCTCTCAAAGTAATGCTCTGTAACATGGAAAGATCAACATCCGCCCTCTCCCTTCCCTGAGACAGTATGTCGTCATCGATGGGAGAGTATAGGAGACAACAATGTCTGATCTTTGTCCTGGAAGATGTCTTTGGCCTGTCCCTGTCCCTTAGTATAAACACCCCCAACCTCCAGCAATTAAGGGTAGGGCCTGGAGATGGCAGGAGACTCCAGATTCTATGAAATGCAGCCCTTCCTTTAAAGGCTCTGCTTTGAAGTGGAGTTGGCAGAGGCCCCATGGACATTCTGGAAACAGGGAAAGAGCAAAGGTCTCAAAGGTCAGGAGGGCTTTTTAAACTTCCATTAACATATTCTACTGTTATGGGAAAAAGGAAAGAGAGAAGGAGCAGGGAGAGGAGGGGAGGGGAGAGGAGGGGAGGGAAAGGAAGAAGGAAGGAAGGAAGGAAACAGAACGGAACTAGGGAGGGAGGAAAGGAGGGAGGAAAGGAAAGGAAGGAGGAAGGGAGGATTTTTGTTCATCTACACATAATTCTCGGCCAAGGGGAAAATGAAGGCATTGGATAAAATAGTAACTTTATGTACGGAGAGCACCTGTCGTTCTTCCTACTATGGTCTGGGCAGCAGAGAAAAAGGGAAGGGAAAAAAGGAAGAGAAAAAGGGAAGAGAAAAAGGGAAGGTTCCGTCCCTATCAGGAGTCTCCCTCAGACTCCCCCACAGCCCCTTCAATCTCCACCCCCTCCTTATTTAAAACATTCCAAGGAAATCCTTCCTCCCCCATTTCTCATTTTCCTTCTTCTCCCAAACAAATGACCTACTATGCTCCTGCCGTGGTGAACATGACAGGCAGGACTCAGACAGGATCCTTTCCCTCCTGGGACAGTCTAGCTGGGGTGAGAGAAAGTCACCAGACATTTCAAATACAATTTAAAAAAAAAGAAAAGAAAAGCTCACCATCGCCTAACACTCTCTCTTCCAGGCACTGTTGTAACCCTTACACATATCGACTTGTTTAATCCTTAAATAACCCTAAGAAGGAGGTTACTACTTTTATTCTCTTTTTAATGGATGAGGAAATGAAGACACGAGGAAATTAAGTAATTTGCCCAGGGTCACACAGCTTGTCAGTAGCAGAACCACAATTCACGTCCCAGCAACGGCTGTAGAGTCTATTCCCTTGGTCTCTAAACCTGCGCACAATAAAATATGCAGATAGCCCGCTGAATGTCCACAGCCACGCCTGTAAGGAAGGCATTACGCACCTTGTCTTCCACATGAATAAGCTGAGTCTCGGAGCTGCTGTGAGGCGGGAAGCGAGGGAGCGGAGACGGGATCGGGTCTGCTTCCCTACAAAGCCGGCCTCATGGCTAAAACAGTTTGGGACCGTGTGTGTGTATACGTGCACGTGTGTGTGTGTGTGCATGTGTGTGCACAGAGGCAGAGCAGTGGGAAAAGCTTGATTTCACCTGCAAGGATTAGCAGGTGTGTAATGTGCCACCCCCCTCCAAACCCAGGGAACATTTCCCTCTTCTCGAAACTCCCCGCTGGGACCTCTGCACTTGCACTATTGGTAGGAACTCCATTCAGGCTTAGCTAGATTTTTTTTTTTTTCTTTAGAAACTTTATTTGACAGACAGATCACAAGTAGGCAGAGAGACAGGCAGAGAGAGAGAGGGGGAAGCAGGCTCCCCGCTGAGCATAGAGCATGATGCGGGGCTCGATCCCAGGACCCTAGATCATGAGCTGAGCCAAAGGCAGAGGCTTAACTCACTGAGCCACCCAGACACCCCCAGGCTTAGGGGGTCTTAGATCTCAGGGATGTCTCCACCATTCCACATGCCCAAGCACATGGACATCATGCCCCTGACGACCATGAAGGCTTCTCCAGTCCTTCTCCACTCCCACACTTTGACCTCAGCTCCTTTCTGTAGGTACCAAGCTACCATTTCTAGGGTGGCAGCTGAAACTCGGAGAAGTTGCTACTACACCAACCTGTCCGATAGAAGTATAATGCAAGCTGCTTATGTCATCTTAAATGTCCTAGCAGCCACATGAGAAGGGCAAAAAAACAGGGGCACCTGGGTGGTTCTGTGGGTTAAGCCTCTGACTCTTGATTTCAGCTCAGATCATGATCTCAGGGTTGTGAGATCAAGCCCCACATTGGGTTCACCCTCAGCAGGGAGTCTACTTGAGAGTCTCCTCCTTTCTCTCTCCTTCCACACCCCTCCCTTGCTTGAGCTCATGCTCTCAGTCTCTCTCAAATAAATAAATAAATATATAAATCTTAAAAAAAAAAAAAGGAATGGGGATAAAACAAATAGGTAAAATCAATTTTCAGAATATATTGTATTTAACCCAATACACTAAAAATACTATCATTTTAATATGTAATTAACACAAAATGATCCACATTAAAATATTGTATACGTTTTCGGGACGCCTGGGTGGCTCAGTTGGTTAAGTGGCTGCCTTCGGCTGAGGTCATGATCCCAGCGTCCTGGGATCGAGTCCCACATCAGGCTCCTTGCTCGGTGGGGAGCCTGCTTCTCCCTCTGCCTCTGCCTGCCACTCTGTCTGCCTGTGCTCGCTCTCTCACGTGCTCGCTCTCTCTCTCTCTGACAAAAAAATAAAATAAAATCTTTAAAAAAAATATTTTATACGTTTTTTTCATGACAGGTTTTCAAAATCCAGTCTGTATTTTAGGTGTGCAGCACCCCTCAATCCAGACTATCTGCAGCAAATGCCTATCAGGGAACGCACTTCCGGATGCACTGGACCACGGGTATCACAGAGCATAATTAAGGGCTGGGATCTGGGCACAGAGAGAGATGATTAAGTCACAGACCCCACTAAGGTATTGCATCTTTTTTTTAAAATGTGAATTGCATTAGAAATGGGATAACTCAGATTCCACTAGAAGACAAGAACCATTGGCTGTATCTTCAGGCCCTTAGGTCCCAGCACGTCTCTACATGAGTGTCATCCATGAGCCACGGCGGTAATGCCCTTGTGCAGAAAGTTGATACTGTGCTGGGGTCAGACCCGAGTCCTAATCTGAGGTCTCGTTTCTTAGCTGTGTGAGTTTGGGCCAGCAGGTGCTCTCTGAGTTCCTCTTTAAAAGGAGGGACAATACTCCTTAGCCGACACGGTCATTATGAGGAAAATGACAGAATGCGTATAAAGAGCATAAACACCAAAAAAATGAGGGTGAGGGCACAGGCCTCATCCATTCGATGTTTACCTGAGTTTCCCAGGAGAAAAGAAATGCTGCTGGGGACAGGGGAGGGGGGACTCTGCTTTCTGTGACATCCTGGGGAGGTGGCAGGCACCCAAGTCCTATAGCCTCTCGGCGTCCACATAGTCCAAAAGGGCCACAGGCCAATTACACATGGACTTGGAGATGATTCAGACAGATAGAAAAGGGCCCCTCTGCTAGCATTTTAATATGAAACTGGTGATTTAGTGAAGTAAAGTGCAGCCATTAATTATACAGGACTCCTCATGTCTTTCCATTTAGGGCGGAGGGAATGTGAGAAGGGCCAGAGACTGGCAAGAGGAGAGGAGAGGAGACGAACCAGCAGCTCCTTTGCCCTGTTCCACGGGCCCTGGTTCCTCTGGTCCTGAACCTTCCGGAATGGAGCCTGAAGAAGACCGGCGAGGCCCCTTCTCTAGTGCGGTGAGCACTGCTTTGGGCACTTCAGATGCAGTGGCCTGTCTACACGTCACAAGGGGCCCAGGAGGGAAGCATCGTCTCGATTTTATTGCGGGGCGAGCCGACCCGCAGGTTCTCAACGTTGCTTCTCAGAGATCACACAAATGACAAATGGCAGAGTCCCCAACTTTGAGTGACTTTCGTCTGATGCTCTAACCCTGTGCTCTCATGAAAAGACGAGTGCTTGGTCGGTAGGGAAACGCAAACCAAAGCCACAATGAGATATCATTACACAGCCAGGAGGTGGGCCATCATCAAAAAAACAAGAAAATACCAAGTGTTAGAGAAGCTGTAGAGGACCAGGAACCCGCCTACATTGCTGGTGAGATACCAAATGGTGCAGCCACTGTGAGAACTGGTCTGACAGCTCCTCAGGAAGCTAACCCCACAGTCACCACGGGGCCCAACAATTCTGCCCATAGGCATGCCCTAAAAGAACTGAAGACAGGGCATTCAAATAAGCCCGTGCACACGAACGTTGATAACAGCACTATTTATACTAGCCAAAGGGTAGAAACAACACAAATGTTCATCAGCTTGTGTACGGCAAAACAAAATGTGGTGTATCCACACGAGGGCATATTGAGGGAATGTTACTCAGCCCTAAAGGAATGCTGACACCTGCTAAACATGGATGGACCTTGCAGACATCCTGCTAAGGGAAAGAAGCCAGACACAAAAGGTCATGTAGTACATGATTCTATTTATGCAAAACATCCAAAATGAGTAAATCCATTGAGACCAAAAGCAGTGGCTGCCTGGGCTGGGTCAGTGGAGGAGAAGAGTGGAGAGTGATTGCCCATGAATATACGGTTTCCTTTTGGGGTGATGGAAATGTCTCGGAACCAGACGCAGGTGGTCGTTGCACGAACTTGTCAGTGTGGGAAACAACAATGAATTACGCACTTTAAAATAGTTCGTGGTTGATTTCATGTTGTATGAATGTTACCCCAACAAATAAAATGCTAAAACAAAGAGGACCTCTATAACATCACAAGACTGGGGGTAGAACCGTGGAACGGGGGACCTGGGAGCAGTGAGAGGCAGGGAGAAGGCATGTGGGACACAGAGTGGGGACTTAGAGAGCCATGCTGCCCAGGGCTGAATTGAGGCATTCCAATCCCTGGCCCAAGGGGCCACCCCAAGTAATCATGACACTCCCTCATTCATTTATTCATTCACCTAGCAACTACCGACCTTGTGCCCACTCGGTGCCAGTGTTCTAGACACTGAGGATACAACAGTGAATGCAGCAGGCAAAACCTTCCTGACTTCAGCAGCTTACTTTCTGGGGAGGAAGCAATTAGGATATTCCAGGCACGATGCTAAGCCCTCTCTACATAAGAATCATTTCAATTTTACTGATAAATAAATGAAGATATGCAGAGGTATTTAGAGGCTTTCCCAAGAGGGGAAAGATATTTGATGGCAAACAAAGGACCTGATGGTAGGTTTGCTCTGGGGCAAATCAAGGCATCTGAACAAATTGAAAGTCACATTACGGGAAAGTCTAGAGCAGGATTGGGGTGCCTGGTCTTTCCTGGCCCTATGAGAATTAACTCATTGCTCTTCTTTGCAAAGCTACCGTCGCTGACTGTGCTGCCCTTCCACAAGCCTGCTGTGCCAGTCCCTGGGAGGCCCACCCCTCCACACTCCATCTCCCGCACTCTTGGTATCATGATGGATGGTGGTGACATGTTAAATTATTCAGGCTCCGTGTCTTCCTCGAGCTGGTGACAGTGATATTGCATTTTTAGATTGCCCAGAACTGCACCAGATAGAGAAATATGTAGCTTGGGAATGCAAAAACCCATCTGACCCCCAACTGTCCGGGGAACACAAATGGTGCCAGTTGTGGGAAGAAGACAAAGGTGGCTAAAACTTCCCACGCCCCCTAAACCACACAACTCACGATTGCTTTGAGCTCTAGGGCTAGACCACAGATGGTCATACGCATCTCCCACTTGAAGAGGCTCTGACCACAATCACTACCTGTCACGGGGTGTTGCTATAGGCCAGGCACTTTGCCCAGAGGTGACTACCCCATCCCTATCCTTCCAAATGTGCCAGACAGAGGCTGAGGACACGACGCTCCTCATCTGCAGTAACACAACCAGCAAGGGGAAGGACCCAGATGCCGACTCTGGTTTACCTGATGCCCCAGGAAGGAGGACTGGGAAATATTCTTGGGGTTCATGTTGAATTTTTAAAATTGATCATTATGGTTAATAAAATCCTTATGGTAAAATATAATTAAACATAATAGTTAATTACTTCAGAAAAAAATGGAAATGACCTAGAAGCCCATTTTTAGGGGACTGATCTTAAAAAAAATGGTATACTCTTAAAATAGACTTACATGAGGCTGTTAAATACAGTGACATAAATGTATATTTATTGACGTATAGACCTCTCCATGATACATCGTTGAGCAAAAAAATATACAGCAAAGAATGCAATGAGAGATTCCACTTGTGTAAATTTATACACATTTTGCTGATAGTGTGGATTCCACTGAGTGTGCATAATAAAAAATATATTAATTTAAAAATTTTAATTTAAAAAATAAGGACATAATTCAATCTGAGATGTTTATGATCTAGAATTCTAGATCATAAACATCTCAGATTGACTTATGTCTTTATTATAAACTTTATGATAAACTGAATTTCAAAATCATACTGTAGAACTATTCGGTATAAAAAAACCCTATTCTGTATGAAAAATACATACCCACTGAAGTATATAAATGTATGCATATACATACACTTATGCAGAAAAAGATACTGAAAGAAATATATTAAAGTGCTTCAGTGGTTATTCTCTGAGTAGTTAAGATTTGGGGTATTTAAAATGTTTTTCTTATTGTTGTTCTTCCGCATTTTAGAATTTTCCTCCTATGAGAATGTAATGCTGGGTAATTTTAAGAAACACTTAATAAAAGTTATGTTTATTTTCTTTTTTAATAAATGGTTTTCCTGGTGCATTGTAAGCTCATTCTTCACTTGAAGTTGAGAGTAATACGGCCATCCCAGAGGTAATCATCCCATCACCCAAGAATGGAAATATCTCAATCTGTCTCCAAATTTTGGCCCAAAGAAATATCTAGGTGGGAGAGAAGCTCTCAGCCCCTCATGAAAGTAAAGCTCTGTCCTCAGGAACATCCCACTGTTCCCTGTGGGAGCCTGCATTTTGCCAAGATGCCGGACACAGAATCTCTGGCCCCACACTCTCTCTGGCCTTTGGTACCCACTATCAGAGGTGGACACTGCTTTGCCTCCCCTTGAATCTGGGCTGCCTTAAGGATGTGTTTTTTTTTTTTAATATAATTTCTTTTATTTTTTTATAAACATATAATGTATTATTAGCCCCATGGGTACAGGTCTGTGAATCACCAAGTTTACACACTTCATAGCACTCACCCCAGCACATACCCTCCCCAATGTCCATAACCCACCACCCTCTCCCTACCCCTTTCCCCCCGGCCCCCCTCAGTTTGTTTTGTGAGATTAAGAGTCTCTTATGGTTTGTCTCCCTCCCGATCCCATCTTGTTTCATTTATTCTTTTCCAACCCCCCAAAACCCCCACGATGCATCTCCACTTCCTCATATCAGGGAGATCATGTGATAGTTGTCTTTCTCCGACTGACTTATATTGCTAAGCATAATACCCTCTAGTTCCATCCACATCATTGCAAATGGCAGGATTTCATTTCTTTTGATGGCTGCATAGTATTCCATTGTGTGTGTAAATATAAATATATATTATATATATATATACATATATATATACACACACAAACATATATATATCCTCTTCTTTAAAGGAAGTGTCTTTTAATAAAGTCGGCCAAGGAAGTGACTCTGCATTAGGAATGGGTCATAAAAGGCCATGCAGCTTCTGCCTGGCTTTCTTGAAACACTGACTTTCAAATGTTTACCTCCTCGTTGGAAACCTGCCCCTGCACCGTGAGAGGTCTTAACCACATGAAGGGGCCCCATGTAAGTGGTGCCACCAACAGTCTCAGCTGAGCTGGGAGAGAAGTTTCTAGATGATCCCCACCCCACACCCTCTGAATCCCTGGGTCACCCACAGATGTTGGGACTATTCCCAGCTGAGTCCCAGTCCTTGTGGCGCTGGGACAACCCCTCTGTCTTCCCTTTGTCATTAATGGATTCCTGACTCCTAGATAACATGAGCATAGGGTTGTTGTTGTCTTAAGGCACTAAGTTTAGAGTGAAGTTTTATGCAGCAGGAGGTAACCAGAACACTCCCCTTGTCCAGTGTTACAAAAATACCCACACTCCTTCCTACCTGTCATCATATGGCAACCCTAAGCCCTAAAGATGAACTGGGTGTCCAGAGACCCAGGTCCGAGCCTGTCCTGTTACTAACATGCTGTATTCCTGGAAAAGACATTAATTCCTAGCAAGTATCACAGAATGCTTAACACCTTTACTGGCTTCCCTGCAATGGTAGGCAGCTTCTTTGGCCCTCACAATAACTGGCTGATAGGCATTGCTACCCCCATTTGCAATAATAGGAGACTTCAGGTCAGAGATACCACAAGCGACTTGTTCAAGGCCACACAGTTCATAGATGGCAGAACAGACTGTGAGGTTGGCCAAGAATCAAGTTCCCTGTAATTTCCACCCTCTAGACTGTGTCTACCTTTGGGAATTACAGGCTCGGGCTATTGCGTAACTCCAAATGATGGACCTTCAGCTGCCTGATATTTCCCTCCAAGCTAAATATCCCTCGTAATGCCTTCAGCCGTTCCTTACATCATATGTTTTACAAAAACTATGACTGTTTTGGGGTTCCAAAGTCAATGCATATATATTATAGAAAATTAGAAAAAAAACAAGTTAGAAAACACAAAGAGGAAAATAATAATCAAGCTAATAACTCTCCCTCCCAATACATTTCCCTTATTTCTAGTTTTTAACTAAGCATTTATATGTATATGTTTTCACAACTAGACTTTGTTGTCTTAGAACATGAGTACATCTTGTGAGTTTTGTTTAAAAATACCTAAGCTTAAATTAATTCATTCATTTATATCAGAAATACATGTTAGTTATAGGTATCTGAGGTGTTCAGCGTGTTGGTGTGATATATTTTTGTATTGCAATATGATTATTAAAGTAGTGTTAGTTAATACTTAAAAAAAAGAAAAGAAATACATGTTAGGATATAGCTATATTCTTAGCTCTCCTGACATTATATAAATTATATATATCACGTATGTCTGTATATACACACATCTAATCTCTATCTAGGTGCAGGTATATACCAGTACCTTCACCTGTACACACATCTACACCTTTATCCACCAAAGTATTCATAGTGAGTTTCTCTGAATACTGAGTTTTCCTTCTTTTTGTTGACCTTTCTTATTTTCCTTTTTTTCTTGAAAACGAATTGTGATTGCTTACAGAATTAAAATGAAGCTACATAAAACATGTCACATACATCCTTTCATGTCATTAAGTATTGACTGCAGTATCATTTAATGTCTGCAATATATTCCATTATACCAATGTATCATTGTGCACTTCATCAATTCCCTATTGTTTGAATTTTATATTGTTTCCAATTTTTCACTATAATACTGCACCACATGTTCCTAAAGATAAATCTTTCTACACATTCCTGTGCATCCATGTGTAGAATTTTCTTGAGTAAAAAGATAAATGGTTGGGACGAAGGGTATTGACATATTTAAAGTTTTGGTCCATACCATCAAGATGTCCTCCAGGAAGTTGAGACCAATTCCACTCTGATCGGCTACATACAAGGGTGATTATTTCACTCTATAATACTGGGTGTTACATCACAGTTTTTCAGTCTTAGTGCTTTTGATATACATCTCAGATTTCAAATTCGTTTTGTCATATTCTTTTCAACATACTCCAGGTTGCTCAAGTCCTTTTTGATTTGTGATGTCTAGACCAACGCATGATAATCCAGCTGTGCTCTCACGAACCCAGAGCAGAAATGGACTCCCACCTCCATTTCTCTGAACACAAGTTTTATAATAATGTAGCCCAGGACTGGCCCCGCTTTACTGGTAGCTGACTTGTACTCAGTATGCTCTCAGTTCTTTGTTCCCATGCACTGCAAATAAATCTGGTCTTTCCCATCATGTGTTTGTAGAATTGATTTCTTCTAAACCAAAGCAAAGAACGTTTATACTACCAAATGTGTCTGTATATTGTGGCCCTTCTTCCTAGTGTCTCAAGATATTTTTTCATGCAAGTCCTGTGATCTCATGTTTTCACTATTCCCTGACTAGACACACCCTCATTGAACTGGATAAATATGAAAAGGAACAGGAGATAAGAAAAGAAATGAATAGTGACTGGGTGTTTGCAACATGTCAAGCATATACTACAAATTGATCCTGATACCTTTGTTTTAAATATTAAGAAATGTTTGTAGGGATGATTTGTCTTGGGAAAGGCCACATAGACAGGAGGGAGAAAAGGTGGGTGGGGAAGTCTATTTTTGTGGTTCTTGCTATCATTGGTATCTAATGCCAAGTCTTCCCTGATGTAAGGCAAGGAGACTGGTGTTGAAGAGAACTAGATGAAGAACAGAACGTGGTAGCTTATAGTTAGAGAACTCGCTTGGATTGACATCAGTCCCTTAACGAAAGCTCTTTGGGACCATGTAATTGAATAAAAGTGAACAATCTGACTATACTATCAAACACTCCACACTTTCCTCCTTTGGAAACAACAGCAACAAAATATTGTTAATTCAATAAATATCTGTTGAGAGCTTATAATGTGCCAGAAAGTGTATGCACCAGGGAGTTAGACAGAAATATTCCATTGTCACAAAGCTTGCACTTCATTGGGATGATAGACTATTCAAATAAAGACATATAAAAAATTCAATACACCTGTGAGAAGCTTTGACAAATGGCTTGCTGACATACCTGTACCACAAAGCAACCCAAAGTAGAAATGTAGTTTGCCTGCCATGATTTACTCTTAGTGAACCCATGATGGCTCCCTGAGCTTCCAGCTTCCCTCCACACATGCTCACTATGTGAATTTGACCAACTGACCTTACCGTTATTGAGAATCAAGATCAAGTTTCAAAAGTGCTTTACCACCTATTTGAAAGGAGGATATGATTTGTCCTTCAGAACTGTGGAAGCCTCTCGACTTACCCTTGATTCCTCTATGAATATAACTACTCTGTGATTAAACACATACCGTCAACTCACGTTAGCCCTGGAAAAGTAATTTGCTTGAGTCTAGGGACGGAAATTGAGGCAGACACTTCAAGTAAACACTCAGTACTTCCTCTGTACATTGGAGCTGCATTTCTTATGAAATATCTTTATTCTCCCTTTTCTACTTTTCAGATTTTTCCTTGATGTAAATGACAGATCTGACAGATTCAGAATGAATTTAGTTTTATACTTTTATCTGGTAATAAGGTTTCAGTTGTTTCATGCCATGGGACAATCATTTGCTTGTTCTTATTGTTCCAAAGGCAATTTTAAAAGCTTGTTTTCTTTTCTTTTTTTTTTTTTTCTTTTCACTTTTTGTTTTTTCTCAAAATTTCCCACTGTGAACTGACAAATTTGAAAGCTCAGCCTTTCTGGAAGTATTTTCATAAGTTTGGGCTAAACTTTTATGCATTTTTGGCCTGTTTATCATCTTTGAGTTTCCTGTGCAAATATATTTTCTCTCTCTATGCTTCCCAAATTCCTCCCTCATTGTAATTCTCTGTGATCATTTGCTCAGAATTTCATTTTTTAGAGTCTTCCTCCCTGTAATACATCTATTTCATTTTAAAGTCTCTGGTCATAGAACCAGAAAAAAATCTATTCTCTGACATTAAAATATCACATGTATATATGTTCATAAATTCTTGGTTATAATTTTTTACCTTTTGAAATACAAGTGTTATTTCTTGGTTTAATAATATCCAGTACTGGCAAAGGTTTTATGAAATAATCATTTTCTTAAATTGTTGCAAGCAGTGCAAATTTGTATGGCCCTTTTGGGAAGCAATTTGGCAATATAAAAAAGAGCCTTAAAAAAATATGCATCCTTTTTGACCCACTTCTGGGAATTCACCCTAAGGAGACCATCCTAAATATAGGAAAGGCTTTATGTAGCATTACACTCATTGCAATGTTATTTATAAATACAGGAAAGTGGAAAATAATGCCCAACTTGAAGGGAATGGTTAATTATGCTGAACTTGAAGGGAATGGTTAATTATGCTGGAACATTAAAGGGGGCATGATGATAATGAGATACATAGAAAATAGCTGTATCCAATACTAATTTTAAGAATGGGGGTAAAAATCATAAATTTGTAAATCTGGATTTACTATTAAATATAGGAGAGTTTCTGCTTATAGACTGGAGGAGTAAGATATGAACAGACCCACTCTCCTCCAGATAGCAATAAATTTTAGATAAAATGCAAAACAAACAGATAAACAAAAACACCTAAGGGCTCTGGAAAGTAAATCAAGCAGGTATTTTGGAAAGGAGTTGAAACTTGGAGAAAACAGGTAGCACAGGTGAATTTCCCAAGTTTCAAGCTTTATCCTGAGTGTAGTCATAATTTCAGTGTGACTCAGGGCACCTAAAATGGCAAGAAAAACCGCAGTCTTCATGGGCAGGATTCAGATCAACCCCTGCCACCAGGAAGGGAAGGAAGAATGCAAAGAAGAGATTCAGAGAGGGTCTCATAGTGTGTGTGTAAACCTTGTGCACACCTCCGGTTGACCTCCGAACCACACACGCAGGGTGAATTATATGCAGCACAGAGAAGGGAAGAAGAAATGACTGGGATTGGAGTCCCTGCTCAGGACATCCGAGACAGCCCGATGGACGAGGATTTTTAACACAACTACTGTAACTGTGCTCACAAGGGTAAAGAAGAAGATGACTATAACGAATAAAAAAATACAAAGATTATTAGCAGAAATCACACACACACGAAGCTAATCAAGATTTTAGAACTGAAATATAGAACAACTATATGAAGTTAAAAAAAAAATCACTGGATAGGCTTAGGAGAGATAACAAAAGAAACAGCCATTGACCTTGTAGATAGATTTATAAAATGCTCTAGTCTGAAGACATGAGAGAAGAAATACTGAAAAAATATTTAACAGCGCCTAAGGGATCTATGGGGTCATATCAAAAGCTCTAAATACAGGTAAGTGGAGTTGCAGAAGGCAAGGAGAGAGAACAAGGAAGGAAGGAAGGAAAAAAAGAAAGAAAGAAGGAGAGAAAGAAGGAAAGAAAGGAAAGAAAAAAAAGGAAAGGAGAAAGAGAGAGAAAAAGAAAGACGGAGACTTAACCAAATTTGGCATAAGAAAGTCACAAGCTAGAAAATTCACAAAGCTCAGAAAACACTGACTGGGATAAGCATCGGGGGAAAAGGACTATGCTGATAGTCAAACTGCTGGAAATCAAACTTTGAGAAACACCCTTGATCTAGACATTTCTATACGGTAAGAAAAAGGAAAAGCCATAAAGATTGGAAAGGAAATGTTTGTCTGCAGGTGACATGGCCATTTAGAAATATAATCACAAAGAATCTGCAAAACAACTGGAAGAATAAGTAACTTCGGCATGGCTGAAAGATAAAAGGTTAATTAATATAGGAAAGGTAATTGCATTTCTATACAGAAGCAGCGCACACATGAAAAATGAAATTTCAAAAATAATTCCATTTACAAGAGCGCAAGAAACTACTTAGTAAGTTTAACAAGAGGCGTACGAGATTTTTTTTTTTTTTTTTATGAGAACAGCAGAAAACTGCTAAGAGGAATTAAAGAAAACCTAAATAAATGGAATGATATGCCATGTTGGTGGACTTCAAGACTCAGTACCATTAAGATGTCATTACCCCCCAGATATAGTGACAGGTTAAATGCAATCCTATTTACAATGCAGCAGGGTTTGGGGGTTTTTGTTTGTTTGTTTAGTAGAAATTGACAAGTTGATTTAAAAATTTATGTTGAAGTGTAAGTAACCAAGGATTGCCAAGCAATTTTAAAAGAGGACAAAATTGGAGGGCTTACACTACTTGTTTTCAAGACTTGTAATAAAACAATAGTCACCAAGACAGTGTATTGTTAGTGAAAGCAGAGGCATATAGATCAATGAAACAGAGTTCAGAATCACACAGAAGAGATTTTTTACAAAGTTGTCAAAGGAAAGCCTTTTCAACAAATGGTCAAAGAAAAGCCTTTTCAGCAAATGGTGCTGGAACAAGTGGAGAGCCATATGCTGAAAGAAAGGAACATAGGCCCTAGATCATGTCAATACACATATTAACTCAAAACAGGTCATAGAACTAAAGGTAAATGCTAAAGCTATTAAACTTCCAGTAGAAAACAGGAGAAACATCTTTGTGGCTTTGGGATAGGCAAAGATCTAAGGTTAAGATCAAATGCATGGGGGCGCCTGGGTGGCTCAGTGGGTTAAGGCCTCTGCCTTCAGCTCAGGTCATGATCCCGGGGTCCTGGGATCGAGCCCCGCGTCAGGCTCTCTGCTCGGCAGGGAGCCTGCTTCCTCCTCTCTCTCTCTGCCTGCCTCTCTGCCTACTTCTGATCTCTGTCTGCCAAATAAATAAATAAAATCTTTAAAAAAAAAGATCAAATGCATGAATCATAAAAGAAAAAAATTATATACATATATACACAAATTATATAAAGGTGAAAAAATGTTGCTCTTCTAAAGACATCACTAATAAAAGTAAAAGCAAACCATTAAATGGGAGAAAATGTCTGTAACACAGTAGTTCTCTCCTCATCCACAGGGAATATGTTCCAAGACAGCTAGCGGATGCCTGAAACCACAGAGAGTACTGAATCCTACCTACAGGATGTGTTTTATTATACATACCTACCTATGATAAAGTTTAATTTATAAATTGGGCACAGTAAGAGATTAATAATTACTACTCATAAAACGGGGCAGTAATAAAAGGTATGTGAATGTGCTCTCTCTCTCTCATAAAATCTTACTGTACTATACTCACCCTTGTTGTGATGATGCAAGATGGTAAGATACCTATGTGATAAGACGGGCAGGGGAATGACGCACGGTGACGTAGTGTGAGGCTACCTGAGACCTGATGTCGCATTAGAAGGAGGAGCGTCTGCCTGGAAGGAGGAGCGTCAGCCTGGGACTGCTGTTAATCATGGATAATAGAAACCACGGAAAACAAGACCAAGGGAAAGGGGCGTAAGATACATCTATCGGACAAATGACTTGTGTTGAGAATATTCGAAGACTCCTCATAATTTTTTTAAGAAGAAGACAAAAAAAAGAAAAATTTGGTTAAAAATTTGCAAATTAGGGCACCTGGGTGGCTCAGTTGGTTAAGCAACTGCTTTCGGCTCAGGTCATGATCCTGAAGTCCCGATATCGAGTCCCACATCGCGCTCCCAGCTCCACAGGGAGTCTGCTTCTCCCTCTGACCTTCTCCCCTCTCATGCTCTCTCACTCACTCTCTCTCTAATAAATAAAGAAAATCTTTTTTTAAAAATTTGCAAATTATTTGAAGAAAGAAATACTTTAACAAAGAATGGCAATAAGCACATGAGAAGATGATCAACCTCTTTAGTCATCAGGGAAATACAAATTAAGCCACAATGAGATACCACTATGCAGTCATTGAAATGGTGGGGGTTTTTGTTGTTGTTGTTGTTGTTTTTTAAGACTTGGTAAATTTAAAAGAACAAAGTTCAGTCTTACCAATTTCAACAAGGTTTGGGAGCAGGTAAAACTCTCATACACTGTTAATGAGAATGTATATTGTGTACCTACTTTGGAAAACAAAACTGAGGGGTGCCTGGGTGGCCCAGGGCATTAAGCATCAGACTCTTGACTTTTGCTCAGGTCATGATCTCAGGGTCCTGGGATCAAGCTCCACTTCTTGCTCCACAGTCAGCACAGAGTCTGCTTGAGATTCTCTCTCTCCCTCTCCCTGTGCCCCTCCCCAAACTTGTACGTGCTTATTTTCTTTCTCTCTAAAATAAGTAAATAAAATTTTTTTTAAAAAGAATGTATATCATGCATCTACTTTAAAAACAAAACAGGGGCACCTGGGTGGCAAGTGGGTTAAGCCTCTGCCTTTAGCTCAGGTCATGGATCCCAGGGTTCTGGGCTTGAGCCCCACATCAGACTCTCTGCTCAGCAGGGAGCTTGCTTCCTCCTCTCTCTCTGGCTGCCTCTCTGCCTACTTGTGATCTCTCTCTCTCTCTGTGTGTCAAATAAATAAATAAATAAATAATAAACTCTTTAAAAAAAACAAAACAAAAAACTATGGGGCACCTTGGTGGGTCAGTTGGTTAAGCATCTGACTCTTGATTTTGGCTTAAGTCTTGATTTCAGGGTCCTAAGATCGAGCCCGTGGTTGATCTGAGCTCAGGTTGGAGTCTGCTTGAGATTCTCTCTCTCTCTCTCTCTCTCTCTCTCTCTTCCTCTGCCCCTCCCACTGCTCATGCTGTCCCTCTCTCTCTCAAATAAATAAATAAATAAAATCTTTTTTAAAAAAAGAAAAAAATGACTTTCTCACAAACTTACACCTACAACAACCATATGTTCCACATATCCTGTTCCTAATTATTGATAAAGAGAAATAAAATCATGTATTCACACAAAGACTCGTGCATGAATGTTCATAGCAGCCTTACTCAGAGTAGTAAAAAATTGAAATCAACTCGAATGTCCACTCAAGAAGTGAGTAGATAAGGCATATCCACATAATGGAATACTATTCAGCATTAAAAAGGAACTCCTGGGGCGCCTGGGTGTCTCAGTGGGTTAAGCCTCTGCCTTTGGCTCAGGTCATGATCTCAGGGTCCTGGGATTGAGGCCTGCACTGGGCTCTCTGCTCAGTGGGAAGCCTACTTCCTCCTCTCTCTCTGCCTGCTTCTCTGCCTACTTGTGATCTCTTTCTCTGTGTGTCAAATAAATTAATAAAATCTTTTTAAAAAAGGAACTCCTGATATATGCAATAATACAGATGAATCTCAGAAACACTGAGTGAAAGCTACCAGACACAAAGAATGCATACTGTCTGAGTCCATTTACATAGAATTCTAGAAAAGGTAAATCCAGTCTATAGTGAGATAAAAGCAGATCTGTGACTGCCTGATGCTGGTGTGTAAAAAGAAGAATTTACTATGAAAACGTTGCAAGGAATTTTTTGGGGGGTGATGGAAATGATTATACAACTTCCAAAAACAGTGAATTGTAAACTCTAAATGGATGCAACGTATTGTACATAAAGTACACCTCAGGAAAGCTGATTTTTAAATTGCATACAGAAAAAGATAATTCAAGCTTGGAAGGAAATTAGAGCAAAATTAAAAAGTTAGTAGTATTTGGATGATGAGGTTACAATAAATTTTCATTTATTATGGTTTTACTTCTAGTAACTTTACAAACTTTCTTTAATGAGCATAAATCATTTTAAATTAAAAAAATAATAAACCAGTCTACGGCATATTAGATTAAGCCAGCATCCTTTTCCTGGTTAAATGTATAACTAAAATAAGCATTTCTGTCTAAGAAATATCCTTTGCAAATAATACTATTCTTGTTTATCACACTTAAGGACAGAGAGGTAATCCCAGAGGGATATGTGTTTTCCCTTCTCCTCTACATTTCAGGCATGAAATTGGAACAGAGACAATTCAATAATTTACCATAAATTGTGTTTTTAGTGAAATAATTCTTTCTGCAGCTACAAGGCGAACTGAGGCCCGTGCTGATACACTGCATTAGCTCTGAATTGTTTCGTGTATGGGAAATTCATTTTACACACACACACACACACGCACGCACACACCCATCATGGACTAGCCAAATATGACTGGATTTGTAGTCAGGATCCCTGAGTTTGAGTTTTAGTCCTTTGATTACATGATTATGGTAGTTTCAGACATAGCCCCCCCAACAATCTCTTGGGCACACCCCCTATTAAGAGGCGGGATCTCCTATCCTTGAACCTGGGGCGGGGGGTGGGGGGGCTTGTTACTGTTTGGACTGAAAGAGAATGGCAGAGGTAAGCCATTCTTCCAGGGCTAAGTCAAAAAGGACCATGGAGTTTTACATGGTTCTCTTGGGAAGATTACACTATCCAAAAAGTCTGACCACCTAGAGACTACCATGTTGGAGAGGCCACTTGGCAGAAGCACGGGTCACCAGCTCCAGCTGGATCCCTAGCCAACACCTAGCATCCCCAGCTTCCAGTGGGCCATTTTGAAAACCCAGCCCAGCTGAGTCCCCAGAAGACCGCAGCTGGCCTGATGTCGGACTGTAACCACAGGAGAGACTCCAAGACAGAACTGGTCAGCCGAGCCCCTCCCAAACTCCTGACCCACAAAAGTGTGTAAAATAAAATGGTTTTTGTTTTTAGCCACCGACATGTTGGAGTCATTTACAACAGTGACCTTGGGTGAATCATTGACCTCCTTCAACTCTTCCCTCTTACAGCTCTCATAGGAGTATCATCTACTCTCAGAACTGCTGCAAGGCCTGAAAGAATCTTTCAAACCTCAGAGTACTGAGCAAATACTTGTTTCATTTTATTCATTTATTCGTATGTTTACATGGCACACTTAGTGAGCACCTACTATATGTCAAACCCGTACAGGAGGCTAGGTGTCTGTTAATGAGACACAGTCCCTCCAGGCAAGCAACTTGGATCCTGATGGAGGCAGTGGTCAAGAAGGCAGGTGATGGAATGAAGTGTGTAAGACGATCACGTCAGTCAAGGCAGAAACTGCGAGGATACCTTGGAGGCATTGCTCCCGCTATCCTGGGACTGGTGCCAAGAATGATCAGGTTTCCAGCTGGGGTGCATGGACGTGGAGGGAGGCAGGAGAGTGGAGATAGGTCACGGTGGAGAAGAGAAAAGGCATCTGGCTTGACTGTGTAGCAAGTGAGTGGAAACTAACCAAGGTGTGGGGGCGGCTGTACTCAGGGAAGGGCTCACCGTGGCCTCTGTGGATCTTGGTGAAAACAGATCGTCCTGACGCAGGACGGAAGCACTGGAGTGTCTGCCTGTCAGGCACCTTTCTGGGCACACGAGAATAAAAAAATAAATAGGCAAACAGTCTAGAACAGCAGGTGCACGTAACTGCCACCTTAAACGATCCTTGTCACTTTAGAAGAGCGAAGCAGGAGACAAGCGGAAGGTACAAGAGTTCACCAGAAAGGTCTCATCCTGCTCAATGCAAATGGGGTCCTGGGAGGCAGCCATTGAAGCCTGAAGCCAATACCTTGGCCAAGCCCCTCTCCCCAAGTCAGGCTTGCACAGGGATCTGCCCACCTGCTGTAGCCTAGTGGTTGTCCTGTGGCCGGTGTAAGTGTTCCTCGATGGTTGGATGACCACGATCACCGGTGTGTGTGCGTGTGTGTGTGTGTGTGTGTGTTTGGGGGTCAGGCATCAGCACAAACAATACAAACAAAAAAAGCACTTTCCATGCATCATTTAAGTAGGTCCAATTAATAAGTCCATGACATAAAGAGGATGAGCAGAGGATCTTAGAAGTAACGTGCCAGGCCATGTGTCCAGATGACTGTGAAACAGCTAATTCACAGTCAGCCCTGGTTCCCTCCACCCCGGGCTCCTTCTGGGTACCTCTTGTGGACAGAAGCTTTCAGAGCCAGCAAGGCCCGGAACAGGTGAAAAAGAGACAAAGGGGAATCCTGCTGGAATAAGGAAACTCTGTGTCCCTTTTGCAGCAGAAAGTCCACCACTGTCATGTGCTGGACACAGGAAGGGCCCTATGCAAATGCCAAATTTAATTAGCTCAGATCCCAGTGAAATGAACTAAATTCAATTTGCTATTTGCACTCCTTCTTTTCTCCCTTGGAGAAGTTTAGGGTTTTAAATAGCTCAGGGAGAGGGGGAAAAGAGGTAAAGTTAAAAAAAGAAAGAAAGAAAGACAAAGAAAAGCAAAGCAGTCTAATGCCCAGAGTTGTGCCAATCAAGCTGTTTTTGGTAAGACTGGGCGACTTTGTCAGGAGCTGGGAACAGCTTTCCCCAGAGCATCTCAAAATATGGACAGGGGGTTTGCCTGTCTGAGTGCTGCCTGGTACCCAGTAGGCACTGCCTCTCAGTGTGGTCACGGGCACCCAGTAGGCTCTATCAAGAGTTGGCCAAAAGGAATAGAGCAGGAGGGGTTGTTCTCAACAGCAAACCCCATGGTGTCATGCTACAGAGACTCTGAAGAGATGTTCTCTAATTAATCCCGTTGGCTGTGTTACTAGTCTGTTCATCTCAAACAGAAATACTCTACCCACCATGTACTGAGAGTCTGCTCTCCCCTTTCCCTTCACTACAACTCCCCACTCAGCCCTCCCACATTCCCATCCCAGTAGAAAAGAGAGAATTGCTCAGCTGAGCCCTTCCCAAACAGTATCTCTTCGAAGCAGAAACCACACTGCATCTTTCCTCTTTTCTCCAGACATAGCAATCCTGGGGTGAACGGCACCCCTCCGGAGCAAGATCCCACCCAAAGTTCCCACATCCTAGGATAGCTGGGCAGAATATAGGCGAAACCCCCTTTTAAAAAACACCGTTTTGGAAAAAAAAAATCATTTCCAACTTCTGCCTCCCTACAAGAGTGAAAGTGCCAAATAATTTCACTGTCATTCAGAAATGGATTCACTGACAACTTTTCTACGCGCATTAGCTAAAACGTAGGATCCCTGGGTCCTCATTCTATCGCTTACCACGTGGCTTAGGTACGTCATTTACCTTCTCTGTTTTCTCATTAAAGGAAGATAATTATATCCTTCCCCCATGTATTTTGCAAATCCCCACTATGCAAATCAGATGAGAAATTTTCACATGGCCAAGTCAGAATTCTCCTTGGTCCCTCCTGACCCTGTGACTTTCCCAGCCCACCCCATCCAGGCAAACAACAACCTCCAGTCATGCCCTTACTCAGGACAAAACATAGCAGCCATATTGGTCCCTTTCATTCTCTTCCAGAGAACAGACAATCCATCCTTATTTCTTTCCGTCCTTTTCACTCACAATGCATCCTTCACCCTGTCCATTTTGCTGGTCATCAAACACATCATCCTTGTTCTTGTCTCAGGCTCATGACGCTGCTCCTTTCTGGAATGTTCTTTCTGGACTTCATGCAGGTCCCTACTCAGTATCACGTTAGAGAAGCCTTCCCTTACTACCCTGCCTGAGATGCCCTCTTACTCCACTCCCACATCCTCTCTAACCTGCTTCGTTTTCCTTCATAGCATGTATTACTATCTGAGATGATGCCAGATCCCGGTTGCCTCTCACTTCCATCACTACAGACCCATCAGGAGATTAGGATTTCTGTCTTTCCATCACGGTGCTCTCACTCGAGCGCCTGGCTTATAGCAGGGCACTCCATAAATATCCGTGGACTAAATGAATAGATAATGTGAAAACATGGAGAAAAGTTCAAAGCTCCAGGGATAAAGGGAAAATCACACATTATCAGCCATCCTGCCTTTGGAAAGAGAGGATTTACAGGTCTGGAAATCACTTACAAACATATCTACACTTCAGGAACTCACCTATTTGGTTATATGAGGAGCTCACTGGAGAAATGAAGGGAATGAAAGAAAGGATAAATTTCATTTTGCTGGGCACGGTGTGTCATTTCCCAAATTGCTCTGAATTTCCCAGGGAATGGCTTCGGGCTTAGGGAGTGAGGGTGTCAAGGCCTGGGGAAGCCAGGGCAGGAAGGGCCCCGTGGAGGACCAGGTGGGCTTGTGTTATCAGGGGATGGCAGACCAGGGAGTGTTCTCGAGGGTCCTTGCCCCTTTGACGCTGCCTCCACCATACCCCCTCATCCACTGGTTCCAGAAGTTGTCACTCCACAGTTAATAGCAAAGTTTACTCTTCCCGGGGCTAGGAAGAAACCACGACTGGGGACAAGATTTACACTCAGATTCTTCCTTGCTGTGAGATTTTGACAAAACGACTTAATCTCTTTGACTCTTGAAAAAAAATTTTTTTTTGAACATGAAAAACACGGATGCCAATTCCCGCTTCACTAGCTCTTCTCTGAGATAAGGTATCTATGAGTAACAAAAATTAAGGGACCCTCTGTGACATGGCTGTTACCCTCAATTTCCCAGGAAGGTGATGAAGCCTGACTTTCAAATCCTTTCTGCAGGTAGAATTTGCCAGGTGGAGGTGAACAGATGCATGGCACTGGAATGGGAAAAGATAATTCATAACACTGCACAGCTATTACTTCACATTAAAGGAAGTGATTTGTATTCAGAGATTATGTAATTGTGAAGTGCTGAACAATTACAAAATATTTTGGCTCCTTTTGGGTATGAGGGAGGGAGGCAAAACCTTGAAATAGAAGAAAGTGGTGGCTCATAGGAAAATTTTATCCTATCTGTTTGTGAATGACTGGAAACTCCACCTTCCTACACACATGCTGAACACTTCCGGCAAAATGAGTCATCGTGTTAGGATGGCAAGTGTTTGCTGAGCCTCTACGGTATACCCACTTTCTAGCCCTGAACCAGCTCTCAGGCTGAACCCACTGACTAAAGCAGAAGCTGGGTACCCACAAAGAAGGGTGTAACACTACAGCAAATGTACATAGTAGGTAGGCGTTCCTCAGAGAGACTTCCGTCTTGAATTTGGGGAGCCATATGCCCAGATAAGAGGAATATCCAGATTTTTCAAAGCTAGTTGGAGACAAGTTGAATCTGATACCAGGGACCCAAGGCATACTTCGAATAGGGGTCAGGTAACCAATTGGAGTCCTCACCTAGGTCTACGTCATGTGAGACGATCACGTCCCCAGTCGCCAAGTGCATAATATACACAGACATAAGTAATGAGAGGGAGAGCTCTCCTCCCATTATGCTCTTGTTTCTTTCCCATTGTTCCTCTATGATAAACTGTCCTGGTGGGGCATTTGCATATCCACTTCCAAGTAGGCATTTCCATCCCCAGCCAAGAGAGGCAACCAAAACCATTCTCTCATGCTGAGGGTTAGAGATGTGGTAAGTAATGCCCTTAAAGACCCTAAAGAGGCAGGGGTAGTGGTCTATCTTATCTCCATTTAATTTACCAATCTGGTCCTTTAACAACAAAGATGGATCCAGAAGGATGGCAGGGAGCGACCACAAACTCAAACAAATGGTCGGCTCAGTTGTGTCTGCCAGATGTGGCGTCGAGGCTACAACCAATTAATACAGCCTTGGGCATAGACAGAGTCTGTGGCCGCTGATCTGGAAAATAAGGTTTTTCCCGTCCCTATCTGGAAGAAGGATCAGAAGCAGTTTCCATTCACATGGGGTAGGCAGCACTACACATTTCCAGTCTTGCCCCAGGGCTGCATTAACTATCCTACCCTCCGTAGTAACAGTTGGAAGGGACATGGATCATGCAGACAGTTTGCAGAATATTACATTGGTTTGCTCTCTCTGTTGATGCATCATGCTAATCGGACCAGATGAACACGGAAGGGAAAGCACAGTCAAGCGCGTGCTAAGGTAGACATGCTCTGATAGGTCCAAGACAAATCCTATGAAGAATGGGGGCGTTGCCACGTCACTGAAGAGTTTAGGTTTCTGTGGTCTGTGGCGTGAATAAATGAGAAATTCCTACATCTTAGCGTTCACCCCTCCAGGAAAGAAGCAGAATGCTTGGGGGGTCTTCTTCGGGTTCTGAAGGCAGCATGTTTAATACTGGGGACACTGCCCTGACCCATTTCCCCAGGGGCGTGGAAGGATGTCAACTGCAAGTAGGCCACAGATGAGCAAAATGACCTGTAGCAGGCCGGTCTGTGGTGCAAACAACCTTACCATTGGCACCATTTGATCCAGCGGACCCCAAAATGTAGGCGTCACTGGTCTAAAGAAACCATGTGTGGAGCTTATGATGAGTGCTGATCAGGAGACTCAGAAAGTAGACGCCCAAGCTTCTAGAATAAGACCATGCCACCTACAGTGGAGAGGTCTGCAGCTGCAGGGGTGAGGGGAGTTCCCGGTAACGTTACTTGGTCGTATGGAGAGCCCAGGCAGCCAGAGCTGCCTATCGCCAGCTACGGTCTGTCAGATTCAGCAAGTCATGTAAGGAGAGATGGCATATGGAAATGGCCATCCAGGAGCAGGTCAGTACAAGTAAATGACACGAGTAAATGGCCCAGACCCCCATCAGCCCCCACTGGCACCTGTTACTCTTGTGGCCACCCAGGGGTGGCGTGGAAAGCCAAGCAAATTTCACAAAGAGGTATTGGCTCCATATGATGCCTACAAGCCAAAAATACTTCTGTACCATGTCCAAGACATCCAAGGGGGCACTTGGCCATTTACACTGTGAAAGAAAGGGAGAGGTCCAAGGTAGGATATTCGTGGATACATGACTCCATTGGCTTGTCAAGGGTCCCAGGAGAGAAAGACGCTTTGCTTGTTCAACACCAACTTCAACAAAGGCCTTTGAGAAGTCAACGAGGCATCCTTGGCAGTGATTAGTAATTGGTGACGGGTTCGTTGAGGAGAGGACGGAGAGATGACTATGGAACGTGTCCTTTCACATTTAATGGTTCAGATATATGCCAGAGCTCAACGCTCCACACAACACATGGCCTGGCTCCCTAGATCCCGCTTATAAAGCTTCCAGCCATTCACCTCTTGTAAGCTGCCGATGACTACTCACATGGAAGAGATTCACATCATAAACAAGAGAGACCAGACGGGCACGACAAAGCTCCAATAGGGGCTGGAAGCTGCGACCTCCAGTCCCCTCTGGCTCTGAGAGCCCATGACAAAGGAGCCAAGGATGGGAATATTTCCCTCACGTCCTGCCTCTCTCACTAAAAGAGAGAAAGCTGTTAAAATGCCGATTTCTGGGCTCCACCATGGGGTGGCAGGGTCTGAGATCCTGTATCTCTAGAAGTTCCCAGAGGATGTGAAGCTGCCTGTTCAGAAAGCACCCTCTGAGGGTCTCTGTCCCAGAGCAGCAGGGACCCAGAGGCTGACCTTAGGGGCAGCCCTCCAGCCCCCCACACGCAGTGTTCTCACGGCCAGCTTCAATGATGGAGGCCGGATGCACCGTACTTCAGGGCCTAGACTTGGCGGTTCTACTGATCTACGTTCAAATCCAGACCCTGTCCCCTGGGCAGCTACGTGACCTTCACCTTGTGAGCCTCAAGTTTCTTACATAAAATGAGAGTCATCATAATATCAACCTTAGAGGGATATTGTGAAGATTTAATTAGATATATCGGAAAAAATAAAAAAGGGCATGGTGCTTGGCACAAAGCAAGCCCTTGGTAAATAAGGACACAACGGTGGCAGAAATGCTAGTGTTCTATAAACTGTAAAGAGCCAGCAAGTGTAAGAGGCTGTTCTACTGGCAGGTTGCCTTTGTTTTTCAGCTCAAACTCTCATCTTCTAAGACACAGAGGGGTAACATGAGAAAGGAAGCAAAGGAAAGAGACTATGCACTGGAGGGTTATGACTCCTCCCTCCCCACCCCTCTCTGCTCTTCCTTTACCCCTCCCACCTCTACCCTGCCCTTTTCTCCAAGCTCATCCTGTTTATAGTCAGACTTGGGACTTCCCCAGGAAACAGTTTCCCATTTCCTTCCCCACAGTGCCAAGCTAGGGTAAGCAGCCAAATTCTCTCCTCCCATCTCTATAGCACACGGGTCTATGCTTTCGTGGGATGACGCGCTCACTGCCGTCAGCACCACGCCTGGCCCGGAACACTCACACAGACAATTTTTGTTGAATTGAATTGAATTCACAGAAATTAAGGATAGAGGGTTTGGGTAGGCCCTGGTATTGCATCTGGGTCAGCACATGACCCTGGATAAACCTCACCCCTCATAAGGGCGTCAGTTTCCATCAAAAAGGAGATTTCCCTGACCTCTTCTAGCTTACAGCTAGGTTAAGGTTAAGGTTACAGCTGGAGCGTCCTAGACAGAGATCTGAGTGGGGAGTTGGTACACCAGGATGGCGGGCCCAGATCTGCTACTAACTCACAGGGGAAAATCACACCCCCTCCCTGGGCCTCAGCTTTCTCAACTACATTATGGGGTGATTTCTAAGTACCCTTCTCTCATTCGCAAGTCATGAATTTCTAGAATATTTTATTCTAGGCCTCTTTGGGGCTCAAGATCAAGGCATCTAAGTAGTGTTCGACATGATGGGGAAGGAGTGTGTTTCCTTTTATCCTGACGTGACCACACTGTACTAGAGGCCTCTCCGATCTTAGTGGGTGGAATCTTCCATAAAAACACACAGTAATAATGATCATTAATACTACATGCAATCACTAAAGTTGCATCGTATTAGTCTCAACTCAGACGGTATCTTTTAAACGAGAGTGCGCTGATCCTTTAGCAAGACAAATGAAGGCAAAGAGGAACTACTGTCTGCGCCACTCACTCGAATCTTCTCTACATGCATTTTAACCCTAAAGCGAAGTGGCATAAGGTAGTGAAGACAGAACTGAATTTGGCTTTAAAAGCTATGGCTTTACTGCCAGGTTCTTTTACGTTCTAGCTGTGTGACTGTGGGCAAGTGACTCAACCTCTCTGAGCCTCAGTCTCCTCATCAGTGAATGCTTCTCCTCCCTCCTCCCAGAGTTGTTGCAAAGATCACCTAAGATAATGGATGTGAAAATCCATTGTAAACTGTAAAGCTCTCAGCAAACACAAGGCACTGCCATTATGGTAATAAAAAGCAAATGACACATGAATATTTCACAAGCACGGACTGGGACAGATTACTTGTAACATACCCCCATCTAATGGGGTTTTATAAATATATATACTCCCTGCCCTTATTACGAACTTCCTAATAATCTCTAAAGCTCATCTTCCAACTCCTTTTGTCTCCTCTGTGTTTTCTTCTTAATATCTCCTCTCTCACACAGTTATTTATTACTGAACGCTGGGTGGCAGGTGGGGAGAGACTGGGTCAGAAAAACCCACACATCTGTATTTTCTATGGAGACGTAAACAAAATGAAGCAAGGACACCTCGATGCTAAGATATTAAAAAATAATGCATCTTCCTTGTGGGTCTGCCACAGTTACTCCTATTAGTAATACTTAGTCTGAAATTAGGTTTAACAACCCCCTCCCCCCCTGTAGCCTCAAATCCATTCACAGGTGGCATTAATATGGAAGGGGAAGAAATAAGCTCAGATGCATTTTTTTTCTCTTTTTTTTCCTCTTAAAAAAAAAGTATAAATTTTATAAAGCCTTTTGGAGTCTCTCTTGGCTAAAGGAGAAATCCTTTTGCTATTAACTGCTCCTGCAGAGAAAGCTCACTAGTTGCAAGATCATGATGAGGGTAAGCATTAATTAAATCTAACTGCGAGAGAATAATTATGTACACATATCCATCAGGGCAAGTTGTCACTATCCAGTAACAAAGTTGGATACAAACTCCATCAGCTGAACTGTCAGGCGGCTGTTAAAAGGATATAAATGTGTCCCAAAAGGATCATTTCGTTTAGGGGGGGAAAAATTGGATTGCAAAGGATTAATGAGGCGAGGGGTTTGTGTTTTCAATTGAATGTAAAATGCAAACCAAGGAAGTTGTGATATCATCATTTAACCTTAATGTTTAGCTACATTTGGATTTCTAACACGTGGTGGGGACAATTAGACTTTGTACATCAAACCAGCACTTCCATCATGCCATGAGATGAAAGGTTGGATATCTTCAAGTTACACTGCACGAAAGTTTACAACAAAATCATAACATCTCGTTTACACAGATGGCATATTCTTAATAATAATTAGGCAAGAAAATGCATGCAAATCCCACCAGGGTAATTAGGGGATTCAGGAGAGGGCCCTTTTTGTGTGGCTGCCTCTATGTCTGCTGGATTTTAGTCCAAACTCTATCTGTATGTGTGCAGAGGCCCCACACAGGTGACAGGACAGCAAGTCTTGGCTGCAGGTGCTACAAACAGGCCCAGCTACAATGTAGGAGCAAGGACAGTGTTGTTGGAAGCAGGTGCAAATGGACATCCAGGCTCCGCCACTGACTGGCCACGTGGGCTTGGGCTACTGACTTCACGTCTCT
The DNA here is from genome assembly GCF_963455335.1 of Martes martes. Taxonomy (NCBI): domain Eukaryota; kingdom Metazoa; phylum Chordata; class Mammalia; order Carnivora; family Mustelidae; genus Martes; species Martes martes. Next base: position 79,320,902 of record NC_137900.1, read on the forward strand.
GAACACCAACTTCCTTTATGAAATCGTGTTACAGAAGAGTGGCTACAATAAGATATTTGAAAGCACCTAGAACAGTGACTGGCACAAAATAGGTAGGTGGTCAATTTTGCTGCTGTTTCTACCAGATCTATATCCCAAGGTAGGAAATAAACCACAACCTCAGGATCCGTTCCTTCCTCACGGTCATCCTGGCTGGGGCAGTCATGGGTAGTGATGGTTTCCAGCCAAGGCAGGGAAGAGGAAGCCCACCTGGTTACATTGCATGCTTGGTGGACAGTGATACTGGTCAACACCAAGGTCGTTTATTCCAATGCACTTAGGACAATTTGTCATTGTTGGTTGACTGCCTACCTGTATCCTCCTCCATAGCTTGAGCCCCATAGGGGTGAGGACCTTGTGTATCTGGTTTTCCACTGGCATCTCAGGACCTAGAATGATGGCTCACACTTGGTAGGAAGTCAGGTCGGAAGCCCTGGGCAGGGATGCAGCAGGGAGGGCTGGAATCAGGAAATGGGAATCAGGTGCAACAGCAAAGAGACCAGCTAGGGAGGGACTCATTCTATGCTGGAGATGACACCATAAGGATGGATGATCTGACTCGTTTGACTGTACTGGGACCACAGAAGCTAATCTTAGAATGAGGCCACAGTCTACCGGAGAGCCTAGCCATTCTGGGATGCTGTAATTATCAGGGTAATGACCTAGTCTTGAGTTCTCAAGATCTTGTCAAGTTATTTTTAGGTAGTCTTGCCTGAAGGCATGACTTCTTCAAGACCTTTCCCCACCTTGGAATGTACGCAGATTGCTATAAATGCCACATTATTCTGCTGAAAGGGATTGCACCGCCCATCTCAGCCAACGTCTTTGGCAAGGTAATCAGGCTGACGCAGACAGAGAAGGAGCTGGGCAATACAGCTATGCCCTGGGACTCTATCTTTTCAATTAGACCCTACATAGGGCCTTTATATTTCCAGAAGAGATCCTGAAAAAATGGACTATTTCTATGGCCTGAAGAAGAAATATGAAGAATATTGATTGTAACAAAAGACTACTAGTTTATCGTGACAGTGAACATTTTTTCTGGAAATGTTCCACTACAACCTCACCTACACACATTCCCATTTCCTTCCCCACAAACAAAACAAAACAAAAACACAAAAAAACAAAATCAGCATGCACAGATTGCTTCTCCCTATTTCCACCTCTGATTGAAAGAACTCTCTCTCAGAGGGATAAAAATTAAAGCACATTTAGTCATAAATTGCAAAGAGTCATCATTTAAAATAAAATAAAATTTCAGGAAGTTGGGCCGAAGCCAGAAAACTGAGATCATAAAATGTCAAGACCCATAAAAAGAATTTCTTACTTCTTGTGAAAAATCTTTAAGCTCTAATTCTTGGGTACAGAATTTTATATATGTTCATTTGATTATATTTTTAACAGTATCGTTTAATATTCTGTATACTGATTTTTGCCAACTTGATCGAACAGGAAGATTTCTGTAAAAACCTTCCTCTTTGATTATGCATTAGTCAACCTGTCATTGTACTTCCCTCCATTTTTTTCTTTATATAATTTGAAGCTTCGTTGTTTCTGTATGTAAGTACAGATTTCATTTGTCTCCCGGTGAACTGTTCCTTTTATGATTAATGACCCTCTTTATTCCTAAGAATTTTTTTGTTTCTTGTTGTAAAGTTTACTTTGCCATATATTTCTACTTCTCCCCAAGCTTCCAATTTGATTAGTATTTGTCTAGTATATATTTTTCCTTTCCCTTCCTTATCAAACATTCCGTATCTTTATGTTTTAGGAAGATCGCTGGTAGACAGCGAGCCATTGGATTTTCCTTAGTGTAATCTATCTCTGAATTTTAGTTTCCAAATTGTATTTATTGTAATTACTAATGTTTGAGGACTTATTTCTCCTATGTTACATTTTAGTCTCTTGTTGTTGTTGTTGTTGTTTTAATTTGAATTCCAGTTAGTTAACATACCATGTAATATTAGTTTCAGGTGTAGAATTTAGTGACTCAATACTTCCACACAACACCCAGTGCTAATCACAACTGCACTCAATCCCCACCACCTATTAAAGCCACCTCCCCCTCCCTTCCGGTACCATCAGATCATTCTCTATAGTTAAGAGTCTGTTTCTTGCTTAGAATCACTCATCATTAGGAAAACACAAATCACATCTACAATGAGAAACCACCTCACTCCTGTCAGAATGACTAAAATTAACAACTCAGGAAACAACAGATGTTAGCGAGGATGTGGAGAAAGGGGAACCCTCTTACACTGTTTACGGGAATGCAAGCTGGGGCAGCCACTTTGGAAAACAATATGGAGGTTCCTCAACAAATTAAAAATAGAACTACCCTACAACCCAGCAACATTATCTATAAGAGCCAAATTACAGAAACAGCCCAAGTGTCCATGGATTGATGAATGAATAAAGAAGACGTGGTGTATATAGAGAGAATGGAATATTGCTCAGCCATAAAGAAGATCGAAACCTTGGCATTTGCCATATCATGGGTGGAGCTAGAGAGTTTAATGGTAAGCGAAATCAGTCAGTCAGAGAAAAACACATACCGTATGAACTCACTCACATGTGGAATTTAAGGAACAACAACAAAATCCTAGGGAACAGAAGAGAGAGGCCAACCGTTCTCTTGGTGCTCTTGCTTTCTCTTAACATTTATCCCCCCACACCCTAATGCCCACTGGAATTACCATGGCATCAGCTTTTAAGCTTGAAGCCTGAGCTCTTTGTTTCCTTCTCATTCTTTATACCTGAGGAGTCTCCTCTCTTGATCTTTGATAAATCTGCATTGTTTCAAAGGTTCCACTTTATTCAACATGGGCATGCACGTGCACAGGTGGGCAAGCATACGGGTATGGAGCAGGAAAAAGGTGAGCTTCGTGTGCCGTTCTATTGAAAATTTGCCACACGCTTCCCCAGCGTTCTTTTCACTTAGATACAGGAGCTTTTGTTATAAACAAAAACATGTTCATTTTTAAAAATATTCTAGGATTGGGACTTTCCCCCCAAAGTATTGAAGTTCAATATAAATATGAAGCAGGAGCTTGATGGGAGAGTCCTCCCTACTCAATCACACTCCCCTGCCTGCTCCCTGAATGCCTCTTGGGAGCACTGCTTGACAACTCTTGCTTGTGGTCTACGAGCTCTACCTCGTACCCTCAGGATGTTTAACACGTCTGTCTCAAAAATGGGAAAATGCAAAGGCTTCTCTTTATAAAAATCTTCTAAGTGATTTACCCATTCGATTACAGTTGATGCAGAAAAAGGCACAAGCTGCCAGCTTCTATATGTTTTATCCAAATTCCCCAACAGTCTGTCTTGGTTGCAGGGTATATGGCCCACATGATTCCACACATTCAAAAGGCATGGAAAGAGGACAATGTTGTTAAGTCAGAGGACTTGGAATTCCATTCCTGGGTCTGCTAATTTCTTTCTGCGGCATGGATGAGGTCTTCCCATCCGTCATTTTCTGTATCTACGGGCAGGATCGGATGACCCTGAAATTCATTTCCATCTCTGGTGGACTAAGACAACCTAACGGGTTATTTCCCCCAATTGTGTGCCAGAAAGCCTGGGACAACGGTGAGACATCCAGGGTTACCTATAGTCATCGAGCAAGTAGACAGTCAAGGGGTTAAATTAGGATTCTCTCAGTCCACGTCTAAGATGTTCCCTTCCACCAGGGAGTACAGGTCAGATCCAATCTGCTGCCTGTTTTTGGTGTGGTCCAGGCACGAACAACAGTTTTTGCATCTTTCAGTGGTTCAAACCAATCAAAAGAAGAATATGTTAAGATGTAAAAATCATACAAAATTCATACTTTTAAAAAGTATCTATAAATGCATTCCATTGTTTTGATTAGTAGAACTCCATTAGAAAAAAATGGTACTCAGTAATTATTACTATATTTTGAATTTTGTCAAATTTGTGGAAAATTTTTTCTCATTGTATAAGTGCCGACATAATTCTCAAGTTTGCCTCTTGGTCAGCAAAGCTTAAAATATTTCCTGTCTAGCCCTTTACTGAAAAAATCTGCTGACCCTGCATTAGACCACAGGGCCTTGCAAGGATGTAGCCAGGGTCCAAAATTGACTACCTTTCATATACCACAAGCCAGGCTGGATCAAACAGTGGCTTGCGATCCAAACCTCTTCAGCCCTGTTAAAAAAGGCTGGTTAGCAAAGGTGCAAAAGTTATATGTAGTCTTTTAATCATCTATAGATGCATTTGAATCTGGGATGCGATTCTCCCAGAACAGCTGTATCACATTATGTAAGTTCCCATACAGATCTGAGCCTCCATTTTACCATCAGCATATTGGGAATAATTATGCTTGCCTCAGGGGATTGTGCAGATCCGTCCAGACTTTAATGTAAGATGGAGGCTTAAAAAATATCAATACTGGTAGGTATTGTAAGAAATAGCCCAATAGGGGTATCTGGGTAGCTCAGTCGGTTAACGTCTGACTCTTGGTTTTGGCTCAGGTCAGGAATTTAGGGTTGGAAGATCAAGCCTGGCATCAGGTTCTGTGCTGGGAGTGGAGCCTGCCTGAGATTCTTTCTCTCCCTCTTCCTCTGCCCCTCCCTCACTCTCTCTTTCTAAAATAAATTAAAAAAACACACAAAAAACAAAAACACAGTCCAGTATTTTGTCCCTTCGTCTTTTAAGAGGTGAGCTCCTACTTCCCCAGGCCTTGAATCTATGATGATCCTGTGACTTGCTTTGAGCAATAGAATGCAGCAGAAGGAAAGACATGTACCTTCCAGGTTTGGGCCTCAAAAAACCTTGTATCTCCTATTCTTGCTGTTTCTGGAACCCTCTGCCATTTGAACATGCCTCTGATACTTGGCTGACCGCAAGTACATGACTGAGGTCAGCTTAGCCTGCCCCAACCAGACCAGAAGAACTGCCCAGCTGAGCCCAGTCTAAATGCTCAACTTGGATTAAAAGTCCCATAGGTGGTGGCTGTCCTAAGTCACAGAGTTAGGGGTGTGTTATCATGCCATGACTCTAACACACCATCTGTGCCATTCCGATAAAAGAAATATCCTAGAGTTGTGACCTCAGGCCCCACCAGCACCGCACACACAGCCTCGTGCTAAGGCCACTTATGATTGCCTCTCTATCCTGCCAGCCCAGCCAGAATCGACTAAGAGTCCCCTGACATATTTCAGACAGACAAGGAAAACCGCCTGGAGGAGACATACACTTTTCAGCATCACGAACTTCTCGGGGGTGGCTGTGTTACTCTGATTACAGATCAGCTCTCCCAGACCTCAGCCCAACACAGGAATCACTGGGATGCTGGTGGCACTGGCCCTCTTGGGAAGGGCCTGAGGCCAAGAAAAGGAAAGTCAGAGCTCTGGGGAAAAGGCTTCTGCATCCAATAGGCATGGTATTCCCTGTCTCTGAAGATGCCAAGACTCTGATTTCAGGATGTAGCTACTCTAGAGTCCTTAAAGGAGCATGTCCACAAACAGCACATTCTCACGATGGCCCTGGGACATAAGAATGGCAGGTATCCTCACATCTCCAGGTACTGGGGGTAGAAACCCAATGAGATTAAGCAGTTTCCCTGAGGACCCAACTGCACTTAAAAGCTGGGGTTTCAGCCAGGGTTTTCTGAGTTCAAATACTGGACTTTTCAATAGACAACCATGCTTCCCCATCAGACTTATCATCAAAGACCTTTTAAGTCAGAGGAGACCTGTGGAAATTATCCAGCACATCACCTCTGCTTTGCAAATTAACAACAACAAAGATTTATTGGGTACTTGCCATGTTCGGTCTGGCCTGCTGAGCACTTTACCTGCATTAACTCGAATCCCCCGGCCCCCCTAGGAGGTGGCTGACTATACAAATTCTAGGTTAGGTGACACCACTTTAGCCCACAAAGTCACTTCCCAAAGTTGAGCGAATCAGAGGCAGACCTGGGATATGGATTCAATATCCACCTGACTTCCGAACCTGAGATTGTTTCCACAAAAACACACGGCCTCTTAGATGGGGACACTGAGGCCCAGAGGGCTGAAGGTCCTATCCAAGATCACACGGCCCGTGTGATTAATTGTCCATTAATCCATCAAGCATTAACTGAGCATCTGCTATTTGTCAGGAGCTAGGCTAGTCAATGAAAACACAGGCATGACCTGGACATAGCCACTGCACTTCATGAGTTTAATTAAGGGAGAAGAGAGGTGGCCATAAATTACTCTAATAAAAGGTAATAAATGACAAATATCACAAGGCAGACGGAGAACAGGTTATCAGAGCTTCTGGATCCTTTATCCTCCCTGACAGATACACCCAGATACACTCTTTCACTGCAAGACACTGTCCTCAGAAGGTGGGCTTACGTAAATATATATATATTTTTCTATTTATTGGTAACTGGCTATAAATTATTCACTTAGTTGGAGGAAAATATTCAGAAACATTAATGGCTTTAAATTATCTGCCATCCTGGGTTGTTGTGATGCTTAAATATTGAACAGGCAGCCCCAGGTTCTATGTTTATGACTCTGGTTTGCATCTTTGTTCCCTAAACCTCTCTTCCCACTTAGCAGTCTTCCCTTTCCACCAGGAAAGTTTGGGTAGAGGCCCTTGCCTTTTTGCCAAAGCAAGTCTTGAAGCTGCATAATCAGAATGAATGAAGTTCTTCTGGAAACCATGAGATTGTCGCAGGAAGATGGGGAGGACTGGACAGATGTCAGCTCTCTGGGGTCGGGACCTTTGTCTGGGATGAAACTGTTCTTTTTTCCTCCACCTCCATGCCATGTCTTGTGCTGGCTGTTCCTCCCTATCCCCACGGCCACATGCCAAAAGGCCACTCGCCCTTCCAAACAATGCCTTAAGGGAACTTTCTTTGTGAAGTCTTCAAATTTGTCCCAAATGAAAAGCGTACATACTTTCTGCAAGCCCACAAGGACAGGGCATGGCTCCGTAAGGTCAGAGGACGTCCTGACTCTTGTCCTGACGCAGAGAGAGATGCCTCACCTTCCAGAGTCTTCTAGCTCTGGAACACCCTCACAGCAGCACTGATGATACAGAAACACTCGTCAATGCATGATAAGCTACAACTGTTTCCTTCCAGGATCTATACTAGACTGATACTATTTCAAAGCTTGGGGACGTTACCCAGACTAGTTGGGAGTAAAATCCAAGTCATCTGGCAACTGCAATGTGGGCTCTGTCTGGGCCCTGAGGTCACAGTTCCATCGTCTACTAGCTGGATAAACTTGGGCAAGTCACTTAACCAAAGTTTGAACTTCCTCTTTTGTAGACTGAGACAATTACATCCTTACCTTATGGTATCTGGGGAAGCTTTTCAATGAGATAATACGTGATGAGCACAGTCCTTAAAATATACTAAATGCTCAGGAGATGCCCGTGCACCACATCTCATTAACCATTTGTATTCTACGATACTCCCATCTATCTGGGAGCTCTTTGCTATTCTATGCCCGTTCTATTACACACTGGAGCTACAGAGAGACATAAATCATTGTCCTTCCCATCATGGGACTGACAGAGCTGGGGAGGGAGACAGATGTGTCCACACGTATTTACAATGGATTGTGATAAAGGCAGAGACAGAATGCAGCGCCAGACTGCATGTGCCCAGACAAAGGAGTGGCTCACTGAGCAGAGGTGAGGGCTGAGGGTGGGCCAAGGGAGTCTTCTTCACAGAGGAGACTTTGAAACCGAATTCTGAAAAATGAGTAGAAACCTGCTGCCTGGGGTAGAAAAAGAGGAGAAAAGGAGGGGGTTTTAGGCAGAACATGATCTGTGCACAGACTTGGAAAGCAAAGCAGGTTGGCTAAATGGAAAAATGGCCAGTGTGCCGGAAGCCACAGAATGCAGAGGCTTGAACTTGGAGCGAGCTAGGGGCAGGCTGGACCCAGGCCAGGAATGAGCCTGTGTAGCAGACTATGGCAACTTTTTACTATGTTCCCTTCACCTTCCATATTCTGACTTCTAAAACAGAGTAAGTGTACCCCCAATGGGTAAGGATACTGATATACATAAGAGAAATAATGAAACAGTTATAATAAAAATAAAACAACGGAGGACACATATTCAATGTGCACCTTTTGCTGGGCTCCGTGCTCACCGCTGTACAAGCATTGTTTCATTTGTTCCTATAGAAACCCTTTGAAGGTGGTATAGTATAAGCTTGGTTCTTCTTCCTGGGGCATCACTACTGCCTAAAGACTTGAGAAAATGTTAAATAATTAAACTGAAAAACATAGGTAACATAATTTATGAAATTGAATGCCGTGGTTTTTTGGTTTTTGGTCTTAGGTGTCTGGTTTTGGAATTTGGGGCTTAAGACTAATGTCTTTCGAGTGCAGCTATGGGATCCTTTGGGAGTGTGCTGATTCTCACCTGTCTTCAGGAAGTCTTCATCACACAAGCTTGAGATGCCCCCAAAGGCAAGCGACAGCCGATCAGGGAAACGTTGTAGGCAGGAGAGTGACATGGCCAGATTTAGTGTGTTTGCAAAAGATTGCTGCAGCCACCAGGGTGGAAGATGGATTTGTGGATGAAGGGGCTGTTGCAGGACTCCAGACGAGGAATAATGGAACCTCAGCCAGCTCAGAGGCAGTGGCCCAGAGAGCATGGGGCGGAGCTGGGAGCCGGGAGCCGGGAGCCGGGAGCCGGGAGCTGGGAGCCTCTGCAGGCCGTGTGAGCAGAACCCTGATAAGTGATAACATTAGCTACTCCTTATTAAGTCAGTCACCCAAGTGTCAGGCCCTGAGCTACACATTTTGCAGGTATTATCCCACAACCCATCTATGACGTTGGTATAACTAGCACCATTTTACAGATGGGAAAACTGAGGCTAACACAGCTTCATTGCTTAAACTCATTCAGTTAGCCCATGGTAGGTAGTTGCAGTTCAAACACAAAAGTCCCACTTTTAAACCACTAGCTACACTTCAGGAACCTCGAGAAGCTCTTCGTCACATCACAAGCAATCTCCCCCTGCTTTATTTTAGCTCCAACATATTCACTGTTCACTTCCTGTGGACGTGGGGGTCTGCCTGCCCAACAGCTGCCTCATAAAACCCTGCCAGAGTCCCCCACCGCCTTCCTCCATCCGCCTAAGGAGGATGCACTTGAGCACCTGCAAGGGCTCTTGGGAGGAAGCCAGAGCCACAGAAACACATTGGTGCTGCTTTGAACCATGTGCTCCACTCCACGACCCCGGTTCTCCACTGCCCACTCCATCTGCTGCGAACCGCTGGGCACCACGGCCTGGGCACGAAGCCCACGGAAGCAGAGAGGGGCCAGGTGCTCCCACTCTGGGCCAGAGGCCTGATGCTACCTCTGCAGGCAGAGGAAAGAGCTGGGCAGTGAAAGAAAGACTGAGATTCCAGACCCTCATACTGCATCTGGGGCTTCCGACGATCCGTGCAGCTGGACGGAGTGCTTCCAACACCACGTGTCTAGGGTCGTTTCCGTTCTTCAAGATGAGAGTAAATGTCCCAAGGAGAAATACAGAGTCTGTGGTCAAGATGGTTTCCTAGAAGTGGAGGTAAACAAAGAAGCCCAGCTCTCTGTTCCATAGGACTTCCCAGGATCTTCAAAAGTCGAAGATGCATTCGCGAGTTTCCAAGAGGCAGAAGGACAATGCAGAATTTCTATCACTTTTATAGGCCATGGAGTTCTTCAGTCCAAGAAAATCTTGAGGAGCCGTGGTGGTAAGCATGTGAGCTGGGAACTGCAGGGCTGGCTCACGCTATCCTTAGTCTCTCTTGCAAAAAAAAACCTTACCCAATAGTGGCAGTAAAATCACAAGCACAATGTTATTAAGCCATTTTGAAAATTGCCTTAACAGCATCCACTTGAGCACATTTAATGTGCTATCCATCAGTGAGTCTATCTCTAGGGGAAACAAGATTCCCTGGAGGTCTGTACCAAGAGGCTCTGGTTTATCTTGGATCCCTCCTACCTCGGTAATTCAAAAGTTAGAAAACTGAGCCACTCTCGATTGATCTCTGAGGTTAATACACTCATTTATTCCACAAATATTTATTAAGCACGTTCTGCACATTCTCTGTGTTAGGTTTATGAATATGAAACACATTTTTAAAGAAGAAGATAGTAAATAATCAAACAGACCACAATAATTTTAGACCACAATATTATGGAACAAGTGAAAAAAGGGTTAGAAAGGGGTAGAAAAGCATGAGGCTGGGTGGTCATGGAAGACGGTTTGGAGGAGCTTGTATCTGAGCTAAGAGCTGAACGGCGGGAGAAGAGCCAGGAGAGCAGCCGGGGCGGGGGGTGTAAAGAGACACAGCGAGGGGAAGCCAGCAAGTTGTCAGAGTCAAAGCGGGGAGCCATTTGCTGGGTTCCTGCAATCAGAAGGAAGGCGGGACGGCTGGATCACGAGGAAATGCAAAGTGAGTCAAGAGACCAGGAGCCAGATCCAGATGGAACAGGAGATTGGCAAGGAGTTTGGGTTGTAATCTAAGGACAACAGGAAACCACTGAATGATTTAATCAGAAAGAGACCTTATCTGGTATATGTCTCTAAAAAGATTACTCTGGCAACTTTGAGCAGACGGAATTTCAAGGAGGGCACAGTTGCAAGCAGGGGGTGAGAGGTGGCAGTGGTCATAATGGTAGTGAAGAAAGGGGGGACAGATTCGAGATACATTTAGGGAAAAAGTGCATTTCTTCTCACTTTAGTTCTCTCACGCCCAATTTGATTCGTAAATTGAAATAACTTGATATCCAATCATCATCTAAGTCAAACAGATTTTCATTAATAAGCAAATTCTGAAATTCTGCCCAAAGAGTGAAGGCCAAATTTGATGGCTAAGTTTGATGCCCCACCACCACCAAAAAAATTTCCATGTGGCATTATTTATGGCACTGTTTAATGGTAAAATTATCAGAAACAGCCCAAATGCCCAAGAGTAGAAGAGTAGAGGCCTCATTAAGACAGTTTTGGTGCAAAAGAGGGACTTGAGGGGGAAGAATTCGGTAGTATAACTAATGTTACAGATAGGACACTAAGGAAATGAATTCAGACTGGCAGTGAGAACAGAGGGGAGGTTACGGACTGGGAGTCACTTGTAGTCATGGGAGCTGTATTTGCAGGGAGGATCTAAGGGGGATTTCTTGGTGAATGATGGAAGGCAAAAGATGGATACGTAAGGCTGAATGAAACTACAAGTGACCCAGAACAAATATAAGATAGGACAAATACAAGACAGTATTTATTCCGCCCCCAACACACATTAGCTGAGCATTCCGTGCTGTCCGCATTCACCACTTCATCTGACCTTCAAAGCAGCCTCTGGAGTAGGGATTGACAACCCATTGTACAGAAGAGGAGACTGAGCCTCAGAGACATCCAGGGCCTTTTTGAAAGCCACGCAAGTTGAAGTTGATTGGGCTGGGGTTAGCACTGGACGCTGCTGAAACCTCAAAGCAACTCACTCACCATTATGCCTCAGTTCAACCTGGGGTTTATCATATGAATTCCACAAAGCAACTCCATCATCAACATCTGCCTTGATTTCTGACCTCAGTTTACTGAGAAGATCCTTGGTTTTTCACAGGGTTCAGGATTTCACAGGATAGTTTGGAAATACAGGTAGGACCTTGCTAGTTCAGAATACAGTGGTTTAGTTAAAAAGTTTGGAACTCAGCCAGATTAGCTCTTTCTGGCTCTCCTACTTACTAGGGCATCCCCTGGGATAAGTTATGGCAGTTCCTTGTGCCTTTGTGACAGCATCTGTAAAATGGGAATTACTATGGTACCTTCTACACAGTGTTGCTGGGAATCAAGTATAAAAAGAGGTATATAGCACTTAGCCTGCTGCCTAGAGTAAGTAAGCGTTCATAAATGAAAACAATTTCTCATAGGGTTAGATGGGTCATTTAAGGCAGGGAGAATAGCATGGAAAGGAACACAGAAGTGGAACACACAGATTTAGGCGACACAGCAGAGAGACAAGAGCTCGGCAATGGTCTTGAATGTCCTTTCCACAAGACCAAAGACTTCTGAAGGCACTGGAAGGCCACGAAAGCTCTGGGAGAAGAGGAGTGACACCATCAGAACTATGTTCATAGGAACTAGAGACATGAGAGGCCAGAAAAAGAGAGGAGTTGGAGGCTACTGAGTGAATGTAAAGAGAGGGGAAGGGATTTGGATGCCAAGCAATAATAAGGGGGTTCATCCCACCCACAAAGTCATACAGATGACCAGAAAGAAAAAAAAAAAAAAAGGAGGTGATGATGGAGATGATGAGGAAGAGGAGAAGAAGAGAATGGGAAGAGGAGGAAGAGATGGAGAAGGAAGGAATGACCTGCTTTTTATTGCATGCTGGGTTGTGCACTGGGCTAAGATACCGTAACACTCCTGTGAGAGAGGAGTGGCGGGGAGAAGTACAGCGACCCGCCCACGGTGACGTGACGGTCCATCCCCATCTCAGATGAGGCAGCAGGGGCTCAGAGACACTGGCTCCCCACCCAGGGGCACAGGTGCGCTGTCTGCAAGCCTCAGCTGAGATGACTGATCGGGGACATCGCGGCACGACTCTGGGAGTCCAGGGCAGCAAGGGAAGGGCGGGGCGCAGCTCTTCCTGGTGCCTTCGGAACCTGGGGACAGCCCGCTGACACCGTGGCAGGCGGTGCTGGGAGGGCCTACCTCGAGACTTGCTCCTCCGCTTCCGCTTCCCTGCCGAGGCCCTGCGCGGGGCTGGCTGCAGCTGACCGATCTCGATGGGCGTGTTAGCGCGGAAACTCTCCTTGAACTTCTGCATCAGGGACTCCACTGTCTCCTGCGTCGCCTCAGCTGCTGCTACAGGGTGGGCAATGGGGCTGAGGTTAGGGCTTGGCCCACCCCCAGCCCGTGGAGAACTGCGCCTGGCCACCCGGAGTCCCTGGAGCTCCCTCCCTGACCCACGATGATACGGAAGCCCACAGATGCCAGTAGCTGTTGGCTCCCTCACTTATGCATTCAACACACACTGTGTTCCAGGCAGTGCCCAAGCCCTTGAGATAGGGTGGTGAAAAGTCAGACACAATCCATGATTCAAGGGATTCATCACTTGGAAGGACACATATCGAGGCATTCCCAACGTTGCAATGCTTTTGGGATAGGAGAGTACAGAGTATCAGAGTGGCGCCAAGAAGGGTCCTTTCACCCACCTGGGGAGTCAAGGCAAGCTTCCTGGAGGAGGCGCTATTTATACAGACATCTTAAGGGTGAATAAGCATTAGCAAAGAGCATAGAATCAGGGTAGGGTTACTAAAGAGATTTGGTAAGAAAGATTGCCTGGGTAGAAAGAGAGGCAGGCGCAAAGATGGAAGCCACAAAGAGCAGGGTGCTTAAGCAAGTGACGGGAGTTCAGTGTGGCTCCCAAAGGGAGCAGGCGAAGAGGGGACGAGGCCAGAGAGGTAGATCACTATCAGTCACAGAGGAGTTCGGAACACATCCTAATGGCGAAAGTTGTTCACTGAAAATTCACAGAAAACTGGCATGTTCAACCTAAGTCCTTTTGATAATAATTCCTAACAAGAGCGTGGAGAATGCACGCAGAGGTCTTCTCCTTGCTCCTGCGGTAGCCAGCCGAAGGCCATGACAGCCTGCGCCAGAGCAGTGGCAGTGAAGGAAGAGGGCAGCCCACTGATCAAACAACATTTGAGGAGATAAAACTACAGTACTGTGACATGGAGATCACTGGGTACAACAGCCCAACTTCACTGTAGGGAAACTAAGCCGCACCCCCCAAACAAGGTGTACGACTCACTCCAAGCAAGCCACTGGCAAAGTCAAGCCTTCTAAGCCCAGTCCAATGCTCCGTTTTTATCAATACCCTTGGTGGGTTGGTTAGTAGCCTCATTCCTATAAAGTTTCAAAATCGAGACTGGTAGAAAGTTCCAGAGAATGGTAACAGTGAGGTTGGGAGGGCAGAGAGAAAAAGGTGGAAGATAAAAGGAGAAAAAAAAAGGCAGAAAAGCTCAAGAAGGAAGGAGAGGGGCAACATAAAAGGCAAGGAGAGGAAACAGGAAAGAAGCAAAGGAAATTGTCTACATGGCCTCGCTGCCTTTGTTCTGAGAAATTCCCAGAGAGAGTCCCATCTTTGAAATCTTCAAGCTCAGCCCTCCCTCCATCTATGTCTCTAGAGGCAAGGATGCTTCTTCAGTTTGAGCTACCCAGTGTCTGAGGCCAGGAGATGGTATGTGCAAAAGATGCCTGTTCCTTTGAAGGGATTTCACCAGACTGGACAAAGAAGGCTTCTGAACATCCCCACCCCAATTTCTACGGAGCTCCCGCTTTTCCAGGTAAGGTTTCTGGTTTAGACAGATGCACTTGGGGCATAGCTCATATCCAGGCAGCTGGTTTGGGTGTTGGGCTCTGTGAAAAGCTCTGTCTTTGAGGATAGAGGGGGAATCTATGTTTACCTAAGGAAAAGACAACTGACAATACAAATGGGCCTTTGAGTGGATTTATAACTTCCTCAGCTGCCTGTCTTGCTATCTTCCTAGATATCTCCATTAGGTCTACCTAAAGGTGAACTGAGAAGAACCACCCAGACATGGGACACCTATTCCCAAGCCTACCATGCACAGCTCTCCAGCAAGAGGCTACCCTCCAATTCTGAGAAGCACTTCTACACCCAACCCTGATGGTTTAAACCCAGATATGAGTATGATTGGCCCCAAATTGTAAGAGTTAGATTAATTATAGTTAAATGTTTAGAGCAAACCGTAATCTGGAATCCTCCAAGGGAGGGGTGCACACGGGTCTGCCCACATTCACGCCTTCTTTCATCTTCTTATCCGTTCATGCATCCATTTGACAATGTTTTCAGAAAAAAACCGTAATGCGTCTGTGACAAGTACAGGAGGTATTGTCTTAGCTCAGGCCACCAAAACAAAAATCATAGATTGGGTGACTTAACAATTTATTTATGTTCTCACAGCTCTGGAGGAGGAGGGATGTCCGAGATCAGGGTGCCAGGATGGTTGGGTTCTAGTGAGGTCTCTCTCCTTGGCTTACAGGCAGTCATCTTCTCACTGTGTGCTCACACAGCAGGGAGAGAGGACCCAAGGTAGGGAGACAGAGAGAGAGAGAAAGAGAGAGGGAAAGAGAGAGATCTTCCTCTTTTTCTGATACCCAGTCCTACCCTATTAGGGTCCCACCTCAATGATCTTATTTAATTTTAATTACCGCTTAAAGATCCTATCTCCAAACACAGTCTGCTGTAGATTGAACTGTGTCCCTCCGATTTCTTATGTCGATTTCTTATGTCGGAGCCCTAACCCCCCGTGTGATTGTATTTGGAGAAAGGAATTTTAGTAGCTAATTAAAGTTAAATGAGGTCATAAAGGTGAGGTCCTAATCCAATAGAATCAGTGTCTTTATAAGAAGAGGAAAAAATCACTCTCTCTCCTCTTGCTTTCCCCAAGTACATGTATACACTAAGGAATGGTCACGTGAGCACACGGTGAGAAGGCAGCCATCTGTGAGCCAGACCCCCACCGTGCTGGCGTCCTGATCTTGGCCTTCTAGCCTGCAGAACTATGAGAAAATAAATGCCTGTTGTTTAAGTCACCCTATCTATGGTATCTTGTTATGTTAGTCCAAGTAGACAAACACAGTTTGTCTGAGGTTAAGATTGCAACGTAGGATTCTATGGGGGACACAAACATACAGTCCATGACAAGGTATGATGGTGAAAAGACAAACAGCTCCCCCAGCCCCCATAATGCTCACCACAGAGACGGGATGGACCAAGATGAATGAAATGGTTGACAGATACATGTAAAAAGTCTTAAGTGACATACACCACAAAGGAGAGGTGAAAAGAGACTCTCTCAGCAGAATATGACCTAGTTTAGGAAAATCATGAAAACTTGCTTCAAGGAGTGTGTAGTGGGACTAAAGGCTGAAAAGAGTAGGGGTTAATCAGGTGATGGGGAAGTGGTAGGGGAGGAAGGAGGCGCGGAGAACACAGGAGGAGGGGAAGGATTCAAACAAAGAACCCTTTGAGGAGACGGAGTCAGGATGGGCAGCACCACCACTCACGGGGCCTGAAACACTGAAAGCACGTGGCGTGAGATCATGCTGGAGAGGTAAGAAGTCCTAACCCCAACCCCAACCCCGATCCTTCTGGGCCTTATTAAGGACAGAACACGCTGATGGTTTTAGACAGAAGAGTGGCTTAATCCGATTTTCATGTAGGGAAGATCGTTTCAGCAGCAGACAGCAGAATTCACTGAAGATGCGCAGAAATAGAAGGAAGAAGACCAACCAGGAGGACGGGACATTTGTGCGGAAGTCCACATCCGAGAGGATGATCCCCGGGAGAGGGCAGCGGAGGCAGAGACAGAGAAGTAGACAGCAGAGCCAAAAGAACAGAGAGAAATAGTGCAGACAGAGAAGTGGGCATGTCTGCCGGCTATCTTACAGGCACAACTCCCTCAGGAGGCGGTGGCTCACTGGAAGATGTGGATGAGGGAGGGGTAGGTGTGGAAGATGGCTCCTGGCCTGGCTTCCGCAGAGACATCATGAAGGCGCCTCTCAAGGAGAAGGGGAGCTCTGGAACAGAAGACATTCCAGAAGACCGAAAACACGACTCAGGTCCGAGATACGAATGCACGGTATCTTGCAGACATCTAAGGAGAGGTGCCGAGGAGACGGCAGGTTACGTGGGTCTCACGCTCACAGGAGAGAGTGAGACTCCTGGAGACTCTGCACACGCCCTCCTTGGTAGAGGTACAGAAGCCATGTGTGGGCTGGTTCAGAACACGAGCTCCTGGCACAGTGCAGACAACGGAACCCATGATCATTCCTGGTCTGTACTGGCTGTTCTCCATTTGCTCCCCATGATCCAGCCCCGCCCCAGGTTCATTGGGCCCCCCTCTAGGTCTGGAGGCCGACCTTCTATGGACGATATCCGTTGCTCCTTGTTACTTGCCTACCAGTTGGCTTTGCCCATTGGGGTGCTCTGGCCGGATCCAGGAGGAGAGGATTTGGACATAGGTCTTCCCTTGTTCCTTTGCTGTCTCTGCACCCTCATCCTCAGAATCTGGGAGTCTTGACAATCACAAGGGGTCCCTGTTCACAGATCCAGTCCTCAATGCCTCCAGGAAAACCATGTCCTGTCCCTTCCTCCTCAGTTATAAGAGTTAGTAGTGGTTTCCTATTATTTCTTGTCCCAGGTTCTTCAATACCCCCTTGCGGATTCTCTGCACTCTGCCTAGGCCCCTATAAGTAATTGCTTCCTTGAATTTCTCCTAAAAGGCCCATCTGAAGGTGCCTTCTTTGTCCAGCTGAGACCTCGACAGATACACCATCCTTTTTTGTTGCCTCTAACATTCACCGATTCTAAAGACCCGCCTCTCCCCATCCTGCTATTTCTGCTTCACTTTCTCTTAAACCGATGCGGACAGGACTGGCTAGAAGGAGAGGAAGACGCGGAGAGGGAAGGTTTGCTCCTCTGAGCTGCCAGGGTTTCTGATCCCGGCGGCAGCAAATCCCATCCATCTGTTTGGCGGTTCTCGCCGCGGCAGCAGTGCCAAGAGCCCAGACTTACAGGGCAGGTGCCTGCGTGAGCCCCTCCGTAGCCCACCTCGATCTCCCTCCTGCTCTCCCCCACCCCCATCCCTCTGATCCCTTTCGGTAGCTCTATCAATATCAATATATCAAGTTGTCCAAACAAGCCACACTCCCTCCTGGTACCCGCTGAGCTCTGCCTCCCCAGAGCAGCAAAATGCTCACCCGTCGCCTGGATGAATGCAACAGATGGTGCCTGATCTGAGCATCGCGGCAGACCCAGGAAGGGAGGGGGATGAGGGGAAAGCTGCCTCTTTCCACCATATGAGAGACTGTCAAGTTTAATGGGTATGAACCACTGGGGCCTGAGCAGAGGAGCCCCAGCCCCCAAGACAGAGGGAGGGGAGGAGGGAGGAAGAGAGAAACAAAAATGGAAATGAAAAACATGGTCAGTCATAACAGCAGGGGGCATGAAAGGAGGAGGCAGAGAAGAGTGGAAGGGAGAAGAGAGCCGGAAAATAATGCAGAGGGAATGGAAGGGGGAGTGACAAGGACAGAAGAGGAGACAGAGAAGGCAGGAGAAGGGAAAGGAGAGGCAGAAGAGAGGGCAGACCTTGAGGACATTTGCAAAGGCATATGGCTCCCAGATACCAGGCAAGCTCCAGCGTGGTCTTCCGCCCTGCATGCTGTGTCTACCCTAGAACCCAACAGTTCTGCCTTCGAACTCCCCGCACACACAGCCTGCGACGTCCTACCACCAACACTTGCGTAAGTTCAGGTTCAAGTTCCTAAACCACCTTCATTACTCTCTTTACTTTTTCTAGACTCCTCTAGCCTCTGTAAGAAGAAAATTCACCATTCTTGAATACCAACTCTTTGCTAGGCAAGGAGCCAGGCATCTCCTTACAGTTTCTCATGTATTCCTCCTAATAGGCTTGCAGGGAAAGCACCAATAGGTGGTGTTTAGAAATGAGGAAACTGAGGCTCAGAGAAGGTAAATCATCTCCTAGGGTCACACAGCTTAGGAATGCCAGAGCTGGATGGGGACCCAGGATACGGTGACACTGACGATCCTGGTTCTGTCCTCTGTACCACGCTATGTGTCTTCTTTCTGATTTGTTGGTGGAGGAAAATGGATAGTCCAGTCTTGGGGTTTGGAGGTTAGTTCTCAGGGCCTGGAAAAGTGACTCTGACAGCCCAGCTCCTCTTAAATCATCCAGGCAAGGAGTCCCAGGCAACCTGACCCGGCTGGAGCTAGGGGCTCAACCTGACTGGAGACTGGTCAGCTATGACGGAGGAATCTTGCTCAGTGTTGATGGTCAAGACTGTACAGCCTGGAGGTCTTGGGCTCAACTCAAGCCCCATTTGCCAGCTTCGTCTCACTAAGAACTATGTTCAGAGAACCACGCCACAGATGGGTATTAATTAGCCATATTGACTAGTGCAAGTGACAAAGCCAATTCAGGTTCCAGTGTCCGCTTCTAATGTCCACTCTGCCACTGTGTGACCTGGAGTCACTCCCTTCTCTTTCACAAGGCTCGGTTTCTTCCTTTGTAAATGTCTGCAGGGCAGTGGGAGGACTCAATGTAACTATGTATATAAATTGTCTAACAGAGCTCCTGGAACGTAGTAGGTGCTCAAGAAAGAACACTCATTACCAAACTTCCTCTCCCTACCCTTTGGCTTCATGATTGGTCAATCATTTCATCGATCTATCCATCCATTCATAAGTTCATTGATTCATTTTGAAAGTCACCTGCATTATAAAATATCCACTCTGAAAATTCTTTCAGAGGATATATAATTCCTCTTTTATTCACATGTGAAAACAAAGGCACCAAGAGACCAAGTCATGACAAAAGTCTGCAGAAGACCAAGGTACAGCCCTCAAGTCTCCTGTTTCCACTACTCTTCTCTAATTCCCCAAATTCTAAGATCATTTTAACCTCAGATCTTGTGATGTTTAATTTTATATATCAACTTGTCGAGGCCACGGAACAGAGAGAGTTGGTCAAGCATTATTCTTGATGTTTCTGTGACGGTTTGTTTTGTTGTTGTTGCTTTGGATTTTTTTAGATAAGTTTAACATTTAACTCAGTAGACCTTAAATAAGGCAGATAACCCTCTGTCATGAGTGTCGGCTTCATCCAACTTGCTGAAGGCCTTCACAGAAAAAAGACTGACCTCCCCCAAGGGATGAAGAGCTCCGCCAGCAAGTCATCTTCAGACTTGAGCTGCAACATTTAAACGTTCCCCACGTCTCTAGCCTAAAGGTTTACCCTGAAGATTTGGGATTTGTCAGCTTCCAAAATCATAGGAGTCATTTCCTTAAAACAAATTAACAGAGAAACAAACAAATCTCTAGACAGATGCTGATAGAGATAGAAAGCGGTAGAAAGATAGATAAAAAAAAAAATATATATATATATATATATACACATATACATATATGTGTATATATATATAATCAATAGGTGATAGAGATATAAGTACCTCCTATTGGTTCTGTTTCTCTGGACAACCCTGACTAATACAGACCTCAGTCTGTGTCCCCAGGCTTTGGACTGGGCATACTTAGATGCCAGGATTGTGGGGGACAGTATTAAGACATTCCTGCTCTAAAGCACATATAAGCTGGGAAGACCTGGTACAAAAGCAAAGAACCATCACAGTTGGAAGTTGTGAGAATCAAGTCACCGAATCTAACATCGCATCTCCTATAGCAGCCATCTCTTCATGAAAAGAAAAAAAAAAAGAAAGAAAGAAAAAAGAAAGAAAATAGTCCGTATTCCTTAGCCAGATGACAATATTCCACAAGTAGGACAAATTCAAAACAAAACCCATATACACATTTTTTAAAAATGGCCACCTCTTCCCCATTCTCAGGGTTAAAAAGTTGATGGATAGAATTTTCTCACTTTTTAGTGTTTTTTTTTTTCTCCCTCCCACACATTTTCTTAAACCTTTGATGCCTGCTATGGCTTATCTTCAAGCAAGCGCCTACAGGCAAGACAAATGAACAAACAGCAGCAAATATAAATTGGAAAACTTGGGAACAGCCTTTTCTTACAAACACGATCTTGGGCCCGTTAGCTAACACTGCAGACTTGGAGGGTGGTCATAATTTCTGCTGGAGAACTACATCAAGCTGGAATGATGGAATAAAAAAATTAGTGATATTTGCCTCAGCTCTCTTCAAAACACAATACCTTCCAGTTTCTCTGCAGCTGGTTCCATAGTCCCTAGCCAGGACACAGATGGTCTCGAAGATTCTTTCCGGCTCCATGGCCCTGTAGTTCTAAATGTAAATGAAACTGTGCTTTCAGTAAGATGAATGCAGTAACCACAAGGACTGCAGTCTCGACTTCGCGGGGCCTTCTTATCTCCTGAGAATGCTCTCCTTACAATCTCCTGTTTTTATAGAGCCCAGAGAGGCACAGGAGACTTCCAGAGTTTGGGCTGAAGTTGAAACAGCAGGTCAACAAGCCCTATGCAAGAGATAGCAAGGCATGGCTATGGGAAAGCTTTGGAATCAGCTGCAGTTTGGAATGTTAAGCTCTATTCCTTACCAGCTGTGAGATGTGGGCAAACCCCTTAACCACGCAACGTCTCAGCCTTCCCAAGTGTTAAGCTGAGGCTTGCAATTCCAAATTCATAAAGCTGTTTTGGGATTAAATGAGATGCTAAAATGCTTACCCCGGTGACTGATGCAGAGTAAGCATTTAAGAAATGAGAGTTAATACTGTTATTTTCCTGGCCAAAAAGATCTTAAACCATCAGTCATGGCGAATCCAGATCCTCTGCCCAAACCTGCAGGGTATAGAGAAGTCCAGAATGGGTCGGGACTCACAGACACCAGCCAGATTCCTCTCCCAGAGTCCTCCTTACTGTAACTGCACAGGAAGGCCAAGTGTGTGGCTCTGCATGCCTGGGGCTGCGGGGCAACCTGTGTTCTACAACTGGGATTCTGCAGCCAACAGTACTCCTGGGTGCTGTATCCGATGTGGGCGCTGGGCAGGCAGGGATGAAATGTACATTGTCCCTTCTTTCAACCGCAAAGCTCTTTAGTGCAAGAGATAAGTAAATGTAGTGAAAAGAGCGCGTGCGAAATGCCCAGAGAAGTGTGACAAGAACACTGAGAATGTGCCCTCCCATTCCTTTTGTGAGTGGAAAGGCTCTTGAAAATTCCTGGAGATGCCAGCTAGTCCCGAACCTTAAAGAATGCAGAACCACGGGGTGCCTGGGTGGCTCAGTGGGTTAACTGCCTTCGGCTCAGGTCATGATCTCAGGGTCCTGGGATCGAGCCCCGCATCAGGCTCTCTGCTCAGCGGGGAGCCTGCTTCCCCTCTCTCTCTGCCTGCCTCTGCCTACTTATGATCTCTCTCTGTCAAATAAATAAATAAAATCTTAAAAAAAAAAAAAAGAAAGCAGAACCAGGTAAAGGAGACTATAAAAAGAGAGCCATCCGCAGGTGACAGGGACAAGGACTTTAGAGAAAACCCCACACAGTCTGGTTCTTCTAGAGATTCCAGTGGGAGATGATTTCCTTACCGAGAGAATCCGTCTTCAGCCAGGAAGAATGATGGCTCTTGCTATACATGTCTACCTCTTCTCCCAACCCTCATTCGAAGAGCCCCCCTACTTGAGGGCTCTGCCCTCCAGCCCCATGACCCTTTCCAGTGCCCAGCCCCGCCAGCTCAGGATGAGTCTGCAGAGGAGGAAACCCAGGGACCTGGCTTTCATCCCCCTCCTCTCACTGATGCACTCTGTGGCTTTAGGTGTGTTTCTTCACGGCCCTAAGCCCCAGTTCTTCACCTGTAGAACCCTGAGCATAAATCTCCCTCAAGAAGTGTGGGGTTTTGTGGTTTTTTTCTGGTTGAAATTCAATGCCATAATATATGCAAAATGCTTAGCTCAGTACCCAAAACGGATTAAGCACTCAACAAAGTACAGCCTTTATTATCATTATTGTTCCCGGGCTTAAGTGAGATAAGCTTGCAGAGGGCCTTGCCCTGAGTCAAAACTTAATGCCTGCTGCTTTCTTCCCTTCCCTTTTGGCTAACTCATAGCCTCTGACTAAGGACCGTGGCCCCGAACTCCCTGTTGTCCTCTCTTGGATAAACTTTATTGTCATGCCTGGCTCGGGGCCTTCTATCTCCACTCTGCTTCAGCCCATGCCCATGGTTACCCCATGTCTGTAGCCAAAACCTGGAACCTGGATACCACTGCAACATTAATCCTGGATCATCCTGCTCATGGTCCTCTGTCTACCCTCACGCCTCACTCTGTCAGACTTGTCAAGTTTATGCTCCAACCTCCAAGGGATTCCTAGGTCTCCAAAAAAAAGTGTGTGTGTGTGTTGCCAGTGAAGATTTAACTCCATCATCATGAGTCGGAGGCAGCTGATTTCTAGCAGCAGGAGGGGAGATGCCCAGCTTCTTACCCCTACTCCCTTCCTCCCTAGAAATTTAACCTTTTCATGGTTTCACTTTGTCCCCCCAGAGAGTTAGCTTAGACTTCTCTGGTTGATCTGCGACCAAGGTTCACTTAAATTTCCATTCCAATTTGTCAAGGACATCTCCTTAGTCATATAATCGTAACAGCAGTAATAATAACACTTACCATTTATGGAGTGTTTATAATGTGATAGATATTAAGGTAAACAGTTATGATTGAATATGATTCTCATAATGACTATCGTGCATGAAATAATTAGCCTCATTTTGTCATCCCGTCCCTCCTCCCCCACCTATACCCTTGCTATACCCTCTCTGTAGATGGAAGGTACTTCACTGTACCTTGATTTTCTCTTGGCTGTGTGACTTGTTACGGCCAATGGTATGTGGGTGAAAGTTAGCATATGTCAGTTACAAGCACAGGCTTCAAGAGGTACCACATTCTCCTGCTCACACATTCACACCCACCACCACCACCATGAGGAGGACCTGTCTCAGCTAGCCCGTTGGTACAGGGAGCATGAATGACACATGGGGGATTCACAGCTCTGCAGCACGGAGCAGTCACCCTACTCCTATCGCCGGGGGCACTGACACCCGCATGTCTGACGATTATGAGCAAATCCATCTAAGATGAGCACAACACTCCATCTAATCCTCACATACATGACAAATTGATGTTTCTTGTTGGATGCCACTGAGGTTTTGCAGCTGTTTGTTATGTAGCACTATTGTAGCAATGATTGACTGGTATGCAACCTGTCAAGATGCGTATTATTATTTCCATCTTACAAATGGGTAAGTGAGGCACAGCAAGATTGATTACTTTTCAAGCGTCATCTAACCTATGAAGAGCGGAGTTGGACAACTATCTCCCAGTACTACCCCAAGGATTGTTTTGGAGTGTGACCAATAAACATGATTTAATGAACTGACTTGCGTATTGGAATATATGAAAGTAACCCCTCTTAGCCAGCTTCCCTTTGATCACATCAATGATAATTATGAAGACTATCCCAGAAATAACAATGACCTGAAACTGAGGTGTCCCTCTATGGGCGCCTAAAGACCATTAGCACATCCATTCAGAGCTTGCAGAGTTGGGCTGTGGTTGGTGAATGAGTGGACAAAGGTTTCGAGGGGTGGATGACTGGTCACTGAATGAAGGGTGTGAGGAATACACATCGGGACTTAAGTCCATTACCAAGCCATGCAATGGTGAGGGGAGGGGTTCACCAGAGCGCAGACTATGGGATTTGTACAATCTTACTACTTTAACTGGCAGATTTTCCACTCGTCCTCCTTTAAACTAAGGGCCTATCTCCCCAGTGCAAAAGGGTGGTTATAAATTTAAACACATGTAAGTCAACTATAGCAAATGGCAGGGATTTTGCAGTGAAATTAATGCAGCTGCATTATAAATATGTCCTATTTCTCAATATTAAACTCTTAAAAATAGACTAGCTAAATATATAGGCAGTAATGGATTGAGGCTGAGTTGGCGTTACTGTAAGGCTGGGGATTTTCCATTTAATGACTTATAATTTCAATTTCCCATTCCTACATGACAGTGAGAACAGGCTTGCTTTATTATTCGTGATTACATGCCACCACCACACAAAAATGGGTGGAGAGACCGTTGAGAGCAACATCGGTGGGAGGGGAGAACAGAGACTCCCGGATTGAAAACTCAGCAGATCTGGGAGAAGAAGACCCAACCATGAGTCCCAGCTCAGCTGCTGTGTGACTTCGGACACACACCAACCCTCTCTGAGTCTCAGGAAATTCAAGTTTCTGTGAGATGCACGTTAAAGCATTTTAGATAAACTGGGCCACTATGAACTTGGCAATATTGACACTTCATTATAGCTTAGTAAAGACTGGGCTTCTAAGTCCTGTTTTCCACATCCTTAATCATAGTGCCAGTGTCCATGCAAAGTGAGACAAAACAGCATGCTAGAGAGGCGCCTGGCTGGCTCAGTGGGTTAAAGCCTCTGCCTTCGGCTCAGGTCATGATCCCAGGGTCCTGGGATCAAGCCCCGCATTCAGCCCTCTGCTCGAAGGGAGCTTGCTTCCCTCTCTCTCTGCCTGCTTCTCTGCCTACTTGTCATCTCTGTCTGTTAAAGAAAGAAAGAATGAATGAATCTTAAAAAAAAAATGCTAGAAACACTGTGCAAAATTATCTTACTACCCTGGGGTTCAAATCCTGGGCCTGCCAATTCTATACTCTCACCACGGAACACAGTGGACCCTGCCTCTCCAGACCTCAGATGTTCTTCATTTACTAAATGGAGAGGAGGCGACCTATAGGACCGGTTTACATAAGCACACTAGTGACATCATCACTTCATATGGGTTGACTTGCTGAGTGTTTACTCTATGCCGGACACCATGACCTCATATCCCACTCCCCACAAGCTTGGAGAATGGGTGACATTAGTATCACTCTATGGGGACACAGCTTGACCTGGAGCCCAGGCTGGTCTGAGGTCTGTGGTTTTAATCACTGCTGAAATGATGCAGATAGTAGGAAGAACAAAAGAAGCATGTGGAGGGAGCAGAAAAGAGACCAAACTAGGGTATGCTGGGGCTGTCCCACGCACCTATGGGGGGCTACTGTGTGGATATGGGGGTCACACACACATCTGAGGAATTTGTTCTGTTCCATGGCTAGATAATCCTGAATTATCTTCTTCTTCCCTTATTCAGTCCCAGTTAAACTAGCTCAGCTAAGTATTATGGATACCTCCTTTTTTCTCTCCATCCTTTTCCCAGGGAGCAGTCAAAAAACTAAGCTAAGACAGTAGAAAGAACTGGAAATCATGTCTTTAGCAGAGCAGAACAAATTCCTCCTCTGATGTTTTTCGGTGAAATAATAGAGATCCATCCTAGGGAGCCATTTGCACAGGGAGTCTGCGTGCACGGGCGGATGGGTCTTGAGGAATGCTCTCATTTTGCTCAATGTGCACAATGAGGTAGAGAAATGTGATAAAAGAAAGAGGGGGGGGCGGTGAGGTTGAGCTCGAACCTCAAACCAAGCTCCTGTAGTTGCAACACTGAGGGTTCTGAGAGCCCTGGGAGGAGTCTCACCCTCCTGTCACTGTTCCGATGAGGAGTATTCAGGGATTATAAACCACAAGTGCTACCTATCTCCTTTCGAGTGTCGGCCTCTTCGTCCTCACCTTTTAGCTCCTGTCAGTCACCTCCTGATTTCCAGCTCAGAAGTTGAACCCAAAAGCCTGGGTTAGACAGAAGCGTCCAGGTGGGGTAGTTTTGGAGTCCTCATCAAAAACGTACATCTTAATTTTTAAAAATTTTTAAAAGATTTATTTATTTGACAGAGAGAGAGAAAGCGAGCGAGCGCACACACAAGCAGAGAGAGTGGGAGAGAGAGAAGCAGGTTCCCTGCTTAGCAAGGAGCCTGATGCGGGGCTCGATCCCAGGATCCTGGGATCATGACCTGAGCCAAAGGCAGACGCTTAACCGACTGAGCCACCCAGGTGCCCCCCAAAATGTACATTTTATAAACACATGTTCAGCCAGGAGTTCTTCCTTCCTCTCCTTCCTTGTATCGTTTCCATTCAGCAATTTGGGCATCAGAGATCGCAGTTCAAGTTAACAGTAAGGCAACCACTAAGAAAGCAACATGAATAGAAACATAAAGTCTGAGGACACAAAGGTGACAGCTCCGCCATGCATTGCTCAGACCATGCCTAGGGGACTGTGTTGAGATCTAAATGTCACGTGAAAAATACAACTAACAAAACAGACCAGGCCAGGTATGAAAAGCTAGTCTGATATGAAGGCTTGGAATGGTAGCATAAGGAACAACAAGATAATAGGAAAGAGTAAAATTAAGCTGCCTTCAGTTATCTGAAGGGCTGCAGTACTAGTAGTGCTGCTAGTACTAATGTTTACCATCCTTATTACTGTAGCTAAGTCCCAAGCAACACGATGCATGCTTTTTATAGGTTATAATTACAAGAGCTATTTTCCTAAGTGCTTACACTGGGCCAGGCACCTGCTAAAATGTCCAAGATAGAATTCCACGTAATTTTCAAGATGCTGTGAAGCCAACTCTATTTATATCTCTTCTTACAGATGGGAAGACTGACCCTGAGACAGTTCAGGTTCTTGATGAAGGGAAGGTTTCTCCGCCTCAACATTACTCACATGTGAGGACTGCCTTATGTATTGTGGGATGTTCAGAAGCATCCCTGGCCTCCGCCAGTTAGATGCTACTAGTCCCTTCCCCACGTTGTGACATCCCAAAGTGTGTCCAGATAATGCCCAACATCCCCGGAGAGGCAAAATCACCCCTGGTTGAGAATCACTGCCCAAAGGTAATTGGGAGGACTGGGATTCAAATTTAGATATGTCTGGTTCTAAGATCCATCATCTTAGGAGCTATAGTATCATAACAAGCGTAATAGTAAGAGTAATTATATTAAGAGTCCACTGTACGGCAGGAGCTTTCTAACTATGGAAAAAAATAGCTGGTGGAGGTGCCCAGTCCTCTGAAACTGGAATTAATCAGACAGAGGTGCTACATTCCAAAAACAACATAGAAGAGATCCAAATATCAAATAACCGGTGAACTAAAAGGCTATACCCATGATAACCCTAAAAGTCTAGTATTCGGTAAATTTAAAGCATGAGCTTCTAATTTTTATTCTAAATCTGTTTCAATAATTATGGAGGAGGAAAAAAATCTTAATATGAATTGTCTGTCCCTTAGCAGATGCTCAAAGAAATTCACCTTGCTTTCATAGGTACAAGAACAAGAAGATGCCCCCTTCCAGCTCTCTGTCTTCATCTCTCCAACACACACACACACATAGGCATGAACCCTCTTATCCATGCATCTGGGCTCAGAATCAGTTGATCCTTTGTCTGGCTCTAGGTAGAAGATAGCTAAGATACAATAGTGAGTCATCAGTGGTGCAGCAGATTGGCAAGTCCTCCCCTGTTTGTAGTAAATTAATGATGCCCAAGCAAGGAAGACATTGACAAGAAGGAAGCCCATTAACCTCCTGCCTGCCTCTCTTCATGGTCAGAGCATCTACTCTTCAGATGTATTTGAATGCAGAGGATGAAAATGGAGGGGAGACATGTAAATCTCTAGCAATTACAGGCTGGGATGAAAAAAAGACACACGGATTCAGGTCAGTGAGAAATCTGCTGGAAGTCATTCATCCAGGTGAAATTTCACAGTCAGTCCTCAAAAGAGCCTGATGATGCAGTGAATTACACCAAGATGAAGTTAAATTAAAGGTGAACTGAATTGGGCTAAACATAAAAAAGAGTACCTCAATTAACTCATGACTCAAGCACCTATTTTAAAGAAAAAAAGAAAGACGAGAGGAAGATATGGAACTCCCATATCCACAAAGCCAAGTGGACAGAGAAGTCCACCTGTCTGGTTGACTTCAGCATTCACCTGCAAAGCACTGGGACTAAAGCAACACTCTGAGGCAGGATAAGGTATATAAAACAAGGATGAGAGAGTTTTCCAAAGTGACATATACAAAGATGCAGAAGTTCAAAGTCATCTTCAGTTCAAAAAATGACAAGTCATTTATAATGACTAGAGTTCAGCATTCCTGGAGGGATAATGCTGCAGATGAGGTGAGGACAGGGTTGTGGACACATCAGGGAGAAATTCGAATGCCAAGTTAAGCACTTGAACTTTAGTCTACATAATAGGGAAGAGTATACATATATGCATTATGAGATATATGGATACATAGGAAGATTCTGATCAGAAGTGTGGCACTGTCAGAGATGTACTTAAGAAAGATTAATATGACTGCCAGTTTGGAAGAGGAAAACAAATGGATAATGATAATCATGATAAAAAGAGCTGAAATGTATTGAGCCACTCGGCATGTGTCAGTAACTGTGCTAAGCATTTTACCTGAATTTTCCAGTTTATTATTCACAACAACCATATGAGGTAAGCACTTTAATAAATTGCTTTTTGTAGAAGAATTTAAACTTGGAATTCAAATCGTATTCAGGGTCCCAATACGAATTGTTAGTTGAGTCAAAATACCAACCCTGGTCCAATTTCAGTGACTATGCATTTATTCAAGAGGCTGTGTAAGTCTAGACAAAAGATATAGACCTTGACTATGGCAACATCAAAGGACCAAGAAAACAAGATGTATATTTGAAATCAATCAATCAATCTATCTATCTATCTATCTATATGGATTAGAATAGACAGGAATGATTGGACTTAGATCTAAAGTGGAGAAGATAAGGAGAAATCAAGAATGAACCCTAGCTCCACTCCCTCCTCTACCTGGGAATGGCATCCAACTACGACATGAGAGGTAACTATACTTCAGTATATCTAAAAGATACCTGAATGATCCCCTTTTCAATTACAAAAGGGTGACACATCAGTGATGTTTTCTTTACTGTAGCTAACTTGCCTACAAAACCTAATCAAGATATTCATTGTGGAAAAGACAAAATAAAATCATGGCATGAAGACATTTCTTCATCTTACCATCAACCACAGTGAGTAAGTGGCAGCAGGGCAGAGACTGTTGGTCAAGACCATGACCCTGACTCTGGGATTTCTGGAGGACTAGAGGGTTCAGACAGATAGCCAAGAGGGCACTGGTTTAATGAGCGGGAGGGCTTGTAGACAGCTGGACTCGAAACTGAGGTAAACTCAACTATGCAAATATTTGCACTCACCGGTTCAATGAGCTTATCCTGAAGACTTTCATGGCTTGGACCTGTAAGTCCAATCACTGGAGTCTCAGTCCTTTCCCCAGGTACCAGGTATGTGGCCTTCTCAGATTTTCACTGTTCTCCCATCTTCACACTCATCCTTCTGGATGGGCCTGACCTTCTCTACCTCACCCTCTCTCCAGTCAGAGCCGTCATTCACTTCCAAGCTAATTGTCTCCATCGATGTGTGCAAACCAACCATTTATGGGAAATGCCACGGAATGTTAATTTCATTTGGAACTGGGTAATTGCAGAAAGCGCTCCCATTTTTTTATAATATAGAATGAATAAGTATTGTATTAATAGTGCCATTTCCAATTACAACCCCAATCACAGGCCTGTCGTCCCCTAACTGTGGGTTATTTTTCATGGAGCACTTTTCTGAACAGTTTCCTTTTTCAATCCTTCCCCCCTACTCCCTTCCTCACATCATTATAATTAAGATAATGTGGCATAATTATAAACACATACTGGAAACTCAAATGCCAGCATGGCTATCCAACCAGTGCTACATGCTTATTGAAATTTCTCAAGCAAAAAAAAAAAAAAAAAAAAAAAAAGAAAAGAAAAGAAAAAAAATGTGTTGGAGTCGCTATTGAAAGAGAAGAATGAAGACTGGGGAAGTCAGCAAGTCCAAAAAACCTGGCCAGGGTCCATGTCTGGGAGCTGAGCTTTCTTGGATATTTCTAGGAGGCAACCAGAAAGTATGTGCAACGCTTTCAGGTGTTGAGAGAAAAAAGTTGCTGAGCACTGACCAGGTGCTTCACCTCTATCCACTGATTGCCTCATCAAAACACACCCATGGAGTTTGGTTTTTATTACCATTTTACAGATGAAGAAACTGAGTCTTAGGAGTTAAGAAAGTTGGCCAATGTGAAGAGCGAGAATGCACAAGCTGAGATGGAATCCCTGATTCTAGTATTAGCTAGTTACTACCATGAAGAAACACTCCAAAAACACTTTTTTTTTTCCCCCATTCAAAACTGTATTCATTCATGTGTCTGTGGCTCAAGTCAGGGTCAAGTTGTTCAGACTGGGCTTTGCTTGCTGCAAGCTGGAGGCTGGTTTCAGGTCTACTTTATGGGTCTCTCATCCTCTTTGGACCAGCGGGCTCTCTGGGGCATAGTCCCGCAGAGATGTGAGAAGGCATGAGAAGGAAACTCCACCATATAAGTACATTTCAAGCTTTTGTCTGTGTCGTACGGGCTAACATCTCAGTGGTCCAAGTCAGCGAGATGGCCAAGCCCAGGATCACTGGGAAGCACACTCCACTCACAGTGGTGGATGGAAAGTGGATATTTGCTGAATGGTGATCTAAGCAATGACACATCCACATCTTTCAATTTTCATTATACCTTGAAAACCGTACCACTTACAGTCTAAGCTCCTAGAGCACAGAGGGTCAGATCAAAGAGATATGACCATGGTGACATGAAGTGAGCATGAATTGTATGACCTGGAGATTTCCTTATTCATATGAATGGTGGTAATACTATGGAAGGGCTACCGAGATGTCTGTAACAGAATTTTTAAATGTACACTGCTTCTTTGTAACCTCATGTTTTATCTCCCATTCTGCTTTATTTTTCTCCATTAAACATATCACTCCTGATCTTGTGTTATATATTTATTTTGATTATTATCTGCTCTTGCAAATCTAAGTTAAATGAATAAAGACTGTTGATTTTGTTAAGTGTAGTATCACCAACATCTATGGTATTGACTGGAATGTAGCAGCATATAATAAAGATTTTTTTAAGATTTTATTTATTCATTTATTTGACACAGAGAGAGAGAAAGAGATCACAAATAGGCAGAGAGGCAGGCGGGGGGGGGGGGAAGCAGGCTCCCCGCTGAGCAGAGGGCTCCATCCTAGAACCCTGGGGTCATGACCTGAGCCACTCAGGCGCCCCAAAGATTTTTTTTTAAGTAAATGAACGGAAGTATGGAACCCCAGCTTCTAAAAACTCCATCCATCCAACAGAAAAAAATCAGCCCATACCAATGTAGGTACTATCTTATGTTTTAAAGAAGGGACAGGTTTTTCGAGAGGTATGGTGGAATGATGATGATGAGCAGTCTCTTATTGTTTTTCTTAGGAAAGGTATATAAAAACAGCTCTTCCAGAAGTAAGCAGAATTAAACCTCATAACAGGTTCGGTGAAGGGCTGGGGTTAAAAGTTGGAGAAAGTTTCATGGATCAAGAGCCTTTTGAACTATTTTTTAAAGGCCATGTTAGATCCACACATGGGGGAATGGGGGAGCAAAATCCCAGGAAGGAAAAACAACACAAGAAAACTCATAGAAGGAAGAAAAGGTGCAGGTGACTGTTACAACTGGTCAAATAAGTTCCACATTCCCTTTAGAATATTTTGTTTGATCTAAGCAACTCCAGATTTCTTAGTTGATCTGTATCATAACGATATATAATATACAGGAGACTTATTATCATTATATGTTCTAGGTGGAAAAAAAACAAAACAAAACAGAGGCTCCAAGACAGTCTGTAATTCAACTTTGCAACTGGATGAGAAATGGAAATTTTAGATGAGAGCCCGAAGCGACATACACAGACTCCAAAATGAGTTTGAAGATGGATCACCCAGTAGATCCTAGGAATAGTGAGTAGTCAAGAACCGATTAGTGAACTAGTAAACTCCTCAACCCCATGAAGGGACAAATGATTTTTGAAGAAAGGGTCCTTAGGTGATTGCTTGGGAAACAGCATCACTGCGAGCCCATCTCCTCCTGCCCGGAGGATAAGGAATGATGATGGTGGGAGCACCTGCTCCCAGATAAGCCTAATGTGAAGGGCTCCTAAGGCACCACTTGGAGAGTTTCACATGTGGCTCTTGCCCAGTGAGCTGGTGTCCGGAGACAGATGGGCTGGCCAGCTGCTCTGGTGACAGCAAAGCAGAGGTGCCCGGTGTGGGGATCAGCCTGCACCCCTAGAATGTTCTCTGTATCCTAGATAGGATGATGAGCCAGAGAAGACCGGCATAGGTTGAAATACACAACAGCTGTTAAAAGAAGGACGCTGCGCTCGACTGTTGGCTCACAACCTGGCCCCTCCACATTCCAGCTGGGAGAGCTTGGGCAAGTTACTTAAGTTTTCTAACTTTCAGGTTCCTTACTGTAAAACAGGGATAATCATCATACTAACAAGGGGCATGATGAGAGTTAAATGAGTCCATCTAGGGAAAACATTTAACACGTTGCAAATGCGGTGTAAGTATTAACTGCCCAAATTATGTTAAGTTAGAAGGAATGCTATTGCCTGGAAGGGAGAACACACGGCACCAGAGGGGAGCTGGAGGAATTTCTAAAGTCACAGAAGGAGTGAATGGACACGGGGAAACAGGGATGTATCCAAACACATTAAGGGACTTCAGAGGAGGGGTCTTTAGGAATGGGGGAGGGTGTCTCTGAGGAAATCATGAAAATGCCTTCAAAGAGCCAGCACTCATTCCACCAAGCCCACTGTCACTGAAGCCAAGTCATGACAATGCCATCAAGTCAGACCTTCCCTGATGCTCTTATGTTTCCTCCCTCCTCATCCACACCCCAGCCCTGGAGGGGTTAGAAACAATAGCTAAAAGGTAAGGGGAAGAGATAAGCAGAAAAGAGAAATCAGGAGTCACCCACCTTTCTCAGCTGCCAAGGTAAATCCACCCTAGTTGGGAGAGCAGAACTGGAGAGGAAGGCTCACCCTTTTTTCTTTTTTTTTCCCCCCAATGTATATATTCAGTTTATTCCTACATCATAATGAGGAAGTTCCTCTAAATAATGTCATTTATACATAATTTGCATATTACCATTTAGAATTTCGTTTAATAACATTGGATAACCATGATCAATATTACAGATACTCTTTTTCCTATGTTTCCCATGTTCCTATTCAAGAGCAAATAATACTTGAAAAACCTCTCACTTTATTGATTCACATATTTACAGAATAAAGCGATTTTTCAAATATAGGATCATTATGATAAAGATTAAAAGTGGATTCCATGTGATGAGAAGTAATTTAGTCAAAACTATGCAGTGATCCGGGGGCAAATCTGGAAATGTGTCCTCTAGATACCAGACAATGTAGAATTTTCTTTTGAAGCAAACGAATCTCAAAAAAAGATCATTCGGATCACTAAATAAGTCTGGTTGCAGTCAATTTTGTCTGATTTTTGCATAGTTGCAACAAGAATGTACATTTAACAAAGAAATTTCTATCGTTTAGAAAGGCTCACCTTTTAATGGAGACTAAAGGGTCACTTTTTACATGATGCTGGGCATCCAAGAGTTGAGACTGTTTTGCTACATTAAATAAATGTTGGACTTTGCATTACCTAATGCTTACAGAAAAGTCATTCTGCTTTTTATACAGGGGCAGAGGATATATTAATACAAATATAAAGGGGTAATAAAAGAAAACTAAAGATGTTTTGTGACTGTGTCTTATGGGGCCATTCTTGGCAACCATTCTTGGCACCATACTAGGTTATAAGTTTCTAATACTATTTTTGTTACATTTACTATTGCATTACACTAATACAGCTTTTCCCATTCCAAACAGGGTTTTCTTTTTGTTTTTAATTTAATAGAATCACTGTAACACATCCAGATAAAAATTACTTAGCAGGGAAGTGGCAGAATTTGACTTTAGTGTTTTTCTCCTAACTTATGAGCCATTCTCTATCCCATGATTCAATCAGTGTATACAATTTATGGTTCCAAATAATGCATTTCCCCCCTTTGGTTCAAACTTGGATTGATCATCATTTCTTATTCACATTGGGTTAGGTGCTTTTCCTACTCATTTTCGTCTTATCATGGACTCCTTGCTCTTGTAACACTTCCCATATTTGCAATGAAGCATGATTGTTCCCTTCAATGGAAAGGAGTTTCGCATTGACACAGACCATAGTTTACTACTCTTAGATACAGTTTACTACTTCTCTAGTATTTCTCCACTGGATAGCACCTGACACAGAGTAGACATTCAGTGCATGGCAGGTAAAGGAATGAATAAACGGATTAATTAGCAGGGGCAGAGCACTGATCTTCATGGGTTAAGTAATTTTTTTTTTATTCTAAACAGCTGGTTTAATACATAAAATTCTGTCTTAAATATATTCCCAACTAAAATACCACCTCTTTCGGTTTTTTCTTTATTTTTTTATTTAAATTCAATTTAGTTAACATATACTGTATTATTCATTTCAGAGGTAGAATTAGTGATTCATCAGTTGCATATAATACACAGCGCTCATTACATGCCATGCCCTCCTTAATGCCCATCACCCAGTGACCCCATCCTCCCACCCCTCACCCCTCCAGTAACCCTCAGTTTGTTTCCTAGAGTTAAGAGTCTCTTCAGATTTGTCTCCTTCTCTGGTTTCCTCTCATTTTATTTTTCCTTCCCTTTCCCTATGTTCCTCTGTTTTGTTTCTTAAATTCCACATGAGTGAGATCATATGGTATTCATCTTTCTGTTGTTGTTGTTTTTTTTAAGACTTTATTTACTTATTTGAGAGAGAGTGAGAGAGAGAGCGTAAGAGGGGAGAAGGTTAGAGGGAGAAGCAGACTTCCCGTGGAGCAGGGAGCCCGAGGTGGGACTCGATCCCAGGACTCCGGGATCATGACCTGAGCCGAAGGCAGTTGCTTAACCAACTGAGCGACCCAGGCTCCCTCTCTGTTGGTTTTTAAAATGAATTTTAGAAGTATCACCTTTTAGAATTACCCCAAACCTTCAAAGCCACTGTTTACCAAAGACAGCAAGACTGAGTCCTAGACAGCAGGGATGACATCTGAGCCGGGGTCAGAACAGGAAGGCAGCTGGGCTGAGGTGGCCGAAGAACCCTGTGGCCCCGTGTCTCTGACTGTTTTTATGGATTCGCACTCCAGGGCATCACCTGGTGAGGCCATCACTGGGTGTAAATGAAAAGTGAGCAGAAGCCTCGAGGAAGTCTCCGCTCCAGCATTAATGAACACAAGGCAGAATCCAGCCTAATGTTGTGTGAAGTTTGGAAAAGGATCAATAACCATCAGGCCAAAACAGATCTTCAGCCTCTTGGTCTCCCTAGACCACCCCCTCCCACACCCCCTGTAGGCAGCCAGTGGGCCCTGAAGTCTGTTATTCATGGCTGGATTTGAGCTGTTAGTGAAACATCTTTATGAGGCACGGGTCTGGGCTGGAGCAGCGAAGATCTGCTGAGAACAAAACTCAGGGATTCCTGACTTCGCTGTACATGGGGTCGGGCTTTGGTACCACTGTCCTGGCATGGGCTTCACCCCTTTTGCATGAACCCTGTGGGGAGCCTCTCCCTTCCCCCTTGGACATCTGATTCTCAGCAGATACGCAAGAGGACAATGGTGATGGCCAAGGTGGGCTTGGTGCTTTTTCCGCGTTGACACTGCGCTGGGCACATCTATGGACTGCCGTTTCGTTCCCACTGTCATCCTGTGAGTTAAATAACTCATCACAGCCATGTTACAGATGAAGAAACTGCAAGGAGCTCAGGAAGGTTCACTGACTCTCCCCAAGGTCACAGGGCTGCCACAGGATGGAGAAAGTGCTGAAATGCACAGTCTGACTCCAGAGCCCAAACTGACAAGCACTAAGCTTCACAACTCCCACGGCCCACATGGTGGCCATGCAGCTTGGAGAGGTCACTGCTCCTCGAAACGCCTCCCCTCTGCTGCCCTCCCCATTTCATGTATCTTCTGCCATATGCATTTACACTCACACAGAGAGCATGTGTTGATGTGCTGAACACGTAACGCATGTCTTGTACGACCTGAGTGCACTACACTTTATATTCGACTTCAATCTCTGCAAAGTAAGTATTGTTACCCCTGCCTCACAGTTGAGCCAGTGGAGGCTCAGGCAGTTGGAGCAACTCAGCCTTGCCAGCAAGAGGCAAGGTGGGATTTCGGGCGGGAGGCCTCAGCTCCTTTCGGAGTGTGTTTGCGTAGCTCTGCCTGGCTCTTCCAAATCAAAGAAGAGATTCCCTCACCTCTCAAATGCCGCTGCTCTGTCCCTTCCCCTCCCACCTGGAACACAGCACTCCATCACATGAACTTTCCATAGTTACTCATGCTAATGATCTACATGCGTCACGACACTGCGGGTGCCTGAGCGTGAAAGCCACGACTTTATTCCCCAGGAGCCCCGAGCCCAGCACCCTGCTCACCACAGAGATTTGAAATCCCAGTGGCACACATAAAACATCACCCCTCTTCTCCCCACAATCAGCTGTGAGTTGCCAAGCACATCACCTCATGCTTCTTGAACTCTACTCTGTGTCCGTCAAAATAGATAATACCACTTCCCTACCAAATTGGTTGGAAGATAAAATGAGAAACTAGATATAAAACATCCAGTATAATGTCTAACACATAGTAAGTATCCTGTTTAAAAAAGTTGTTGTCACAGGAACACAATCATGCAATAGAAACTATCGCTTTAGCACTTCAAACACCTATAACAAACAGTTCTTAACGTAGTTAACTGGTTATCCAATACACAGGCATTGGGTCTTAACAACAGAAATAAAATCAGTGCTGATGGGGGCACCTGGGTGGCTCAGTCGGTTAAGCGGCCCTTGATTTCGGCTCAGGTCATGACCTCCAGGTCCTGGGATGGTGCCCTGAGTCGGTGGGCTCTGTGCCCAGCACGGGTCAGGTTGAGGATTCTCTCTCTCCCTTTGCCCCTCCCCCCGCTCTTTCTCTCTCTCTCTCTCTCTCTCTCACACACACACACACACATTCTCTCTCTCTCTCTCTCTCTCTCTCAAAAAAATAAATAAATAAATATTTCTTTAAAAAAGACACTGCTGAAGAATGGAAAGAGGGAGACCAAAAACAAACATGCAGATATGGAATCTGAAGGGTCAAGTCACCAGGAAGAAGAGCCTAGGCCATCTGGAACTCTCCTCTGCCTTGGCTCCACTGTCTCATTCCTCTCCAACCTATCCCCCCATTACAGTCAGTTGGATCTGCTGAAAACAGAAATGATTTACCAGCTCTAAGACTGTCAATGGCTCCCCACTGCCCTGAGGCCAAAGTCATATGCTTGCACATGGCTTACAAAGAAAGCCCTGCATAACCCGGTTTATAACAGCCTCCCCATCACTTGCCACTATCCATTCCTCTTTGACCACATCCAGCCAATCCAGACTTCCCACAACACCTTCCCATCCGCCATGTTTCCCTAGCTAGCTGCTCCCTGTCCATCACATCTCCAGGCAGCTCTCTATCAGTCAGAGAAACCCTCATTGACCTTCTGCACTAGGACTCTGCTAAATGGCCCATTGGACCACCTCTTTCCCCTCTCATCATATATGCTTATTGTTCATTATCTTTCTCTCCACAGGCTGCAAAATCTCCTAGAATCAAAAAGGCGGCCCCTGTCTAAGAACCCAGCCGGTAGCAGGCACATAATGGGATGTCTGACTCCATCCCTCTCTGCCTCAGTTTTCTCCAAGGCTAATGATGCTGAAACATCCATTCTTCCTGAGACACTGGGTTGGTGGGAAGATAAAAGGACACATCGGAGAGAGGGATATTAACACTTCCATTACTGTCCACATAGGTATTTTTCTTCTTCTTTTTTTTTTTTTTAATTTGGAAAGATGTCCTAAAAAGGCAAAAACAAACTTAGTCAAAACATAACTCAGGATTTTGAAAGCTCAAACTGACAAAGAAAAATACCATCAGTTGGACCCTGGAAAATCCCAAAATTTCATGACTAGTGCAATGCACTATTTGTACTTATTTCTCTGTCTTATCTATCTATCCTGTGTTGATCATATTCATATTTTTCCCCTGAAAACATCAATCCTTAAATGCTAAATGCTTAGGAGTTTAAGGAGAATAGAAATCCATATAGTTCTGAGTCATCCACAATTAAATCACTAAAACATTATTTGGCAATTACATTCGAATATCCAAGAGACTTTGGAATGATCTAAGTAAGGTCCTTAATACCACTGTTTTTCTTCCTTCACCTTAATCACCTTTCCCAAATACAATGCCATGCTAAGAAAAAAGCAATCCCCAAAATCAAATTATAGTAAATGCTGAAAATAATGTGGAGGCATGAACTCATAAACCAAGAAATTACTTTCTGGGAGTTTGAAAATTTGGCTGAAAATGCTACTGTCTCTGTTGAACCTGAGTAGTGGACAAAATTGACTATTAGGGGGAAAAAAAAAGTCATCCATTTATTAAATATTAAGCACTTATTATATACTAGGTTCTGAACAAGGAGGACACTGACACCCTGCTCTTATGGGACTTAAATTCTTGAAAAGGGAGACAGACAACAACTCAGGTAATTTCAGGAATGGCGTGTACCGCAGAGGAGGGCTCGTGAGCAAGTAACATGGAAACCTGACGTGCTCTGGAAGCTCAGGAAACTTCCTCGAGACTGAGCTTCCTCACCTTTAAAATAAGGGTTATGCCTAATCTAAAAGGATATACGCACTGCTATGCTTATTGCAACATTATGTACAACAGCCAAGATATGCATGCCATATATATACATGATGGAATATATATATTAAGTTATATATAATTACATATATTATATTAAGTTACATATAATTACATATATTAAGTTACATATAATTACATATATTATATATTAAGTTATATATAATTACATATAAAATATTTATATTATGTTATAGTATTATAATGTAATAATACGGTATTATATTACGATATATTATAAATTATAATATTTATACTATATTATATTATTTATAATATTTATATATGTGTATGTATATATACACACACATATATGACGGGATAGTACTCAGCCAGAAAAAAAATGTCATCTTGCCATTTACAACAACACGGATGGAGCTAGGGAGTATAATGCTACATGAAATAAGTCAGTCAGAGAAAGACAAATACCTTCTCATTTTACTCATCTGCAATTTAAGAAATGAGACAAATGAACAAAGAAAACAGAAACAGACCAAAAACAGACTCTTAATTATAGAGAACAAACAGGTGGTGACCGAGGGGAAGGGGGGTGGTGAAACAGAGGATGGGGATTAAAGAGTGCACTTGGCCTGATAAGCACGGGGTAATATATAGATTTGTGGAATCACTATATTGTACATCTGAAACTAATATAACACTGTATGTTAACTATACTAGAATTTTTAAAAGTCAGGGGGAAAAAGTGAAGGTAAAAAAAAGTAGGGATTACAATCTTTCTGCCACTGTTGCAGAGAAACTGGGAGCAGCTAAGAGGATAGTGTGGATGACGAAGGAGCTAGAAAACGATTAGTGTGCTAACACTTCACGACCCGAAAATGCTGT
The DNA here is from genome assembly GCF_963455335.1 of Martes martes. Lineage (NCBI taxonomy): Eukaryota > Metazoa > Chordata > Mammalia > Carnivora > Mustelidae > Martes > Martes martes. Next base: position 79,361,012 of record NC_137900.1, read on the forward strand.
GCACATTAGACTAACGGGAAGCAAGGGGGCTTCGTCAATACCTTCCTGTCCACAGTAAATGGACAGTGTGCTCGCTTATGCTCACAGTCCCTCCAGGGCAGCCTTATGAAGTACTGGGGTCCTTACCATGTACTAGCAGGCGGGACCTCAACATCCTTGAGAATGTAATGAAAGAGCCTTTTCTTGGAAAACACTAGCTTAGCACAATGGTCTGCAATTTCCACTGGTTTTCAGGCACCTGTACCAAGAAGTCCATCCACAGACCTCAGGCTCATTAGCCCAAGGGTAAAAGAAAGGACTGTCATCACCCGGGCACTGTTCTAATGTGTCAGACTGGAACCCATAAGGAAATATGCATTTCCTACTGTCACCCAAATGAACAAAAAAAGTTCCATGAGGCAAGCTGAATGTGATCATTCTATGATGTTGGCTATCCTTCCCTACTCTGTTGTTTTTGTTCAATTGTATTATAGTTCGTTTTTTTCACGTTTTCAAATGCTGACAGCAATTCAGGAAGCTGATCCTCCTCGCAATTTGAGTAACACTGTCAGAAGAATGACAAGCACACTTTTGAGTTTGGCCTCTTTCATTTAGGGCTGGGATGGTCATGGACAAAACACATTCACTCTGAGCCTTAGTTTCCTCAACTGTGAAATGGGCATAATAATGCCTGCTTTAAGGGCTGAGCAAATTGAGGTAACACCAGGGGAAATCACCACATAGATTTCCTGGCACGGAATAAGTGTTCAATAAACGGCAGTGATTATTGAGGTTGCTAATGGGGGAATTAGAGCATAGCTAAATCCCTCTTGCCTGGGGGGCTGGGAAGGAAGAAGAAGAAAAAATCCCAGTCATTTTCTACCCGGGGGGTCTTCCTGTTTTCAGAATGTAGCTATTTGCTATGGGGAGGGGAAACTCGTCCAAGTGCCTCTGTTTGCTGTGACAGGCTTTATAAATAAGTAAAATGCTTCATCAAACATTTATAGTTGTGTGTGAGAGTCAAAAAAAAAGGGGGGGGCACGTGAGCTTGGGTTTATTTATAGTGACTCCCTGTTTTCTTCTCCACCACAATTTCACAGCTTCGCTTTCATTTGCTTATGATTGTTCTTGGATGAACTTCACTTCCAAGCAGAAGGTATTAATTATTAAAACACAGACCAGAAAAAAACAGCCCACGCTGCTCCCCCAAACAATGACAGGATGATGCAGCAGAAGGAAGTCACCAGAGAGAAGGGCCCAGGATTGCCAGTACAGGCTTTCCCACACAGCCAACCCTTGGCAAAACTCATTTAAACACACATGCTGTGGGCACCCACTGTGCTCCGCCCAGGGGCTGTGCCAACCACAGGGAGGGGTCAACCATGAATTAGATCCTTTCTAACTCATCTCAGAGTGAAGGGTGGGAGCTCCCAGCCAAGGAGGGAGTAGGGGTGTAAATATCAAAGCACAACTGAAGGGGGCAAGTGGCCTTGCACTAAGCATGCTGGGAATGGAAGAACAGGAAAAAAAAAATCCCTCTCAGGAGGCATCCTGGTCTGGGGGAAGAGCAGCTTTGGGATCAGGCTATAGGAGGTTCAGAGCCCTCGCACCTGTGCCTTTTGGCTCTGTGATCTTGGACATGCCACGGCCATTCCACGGGTGACAACAGTGTGATCCTACCTCCTTGGCTAGGTTTGTCGTTGCTAGGATTAAATATGAAAATTTATGCGAACGGCTAGACATACCATAACTTCCATTAAATAATACATATTTAATAGTAATAATATGGATGCATATTTAGCATATAGTAGGTGCTAAATAAATAGTACTTCTCTTCTTCCTTTCCTTACTTGAGATTATTAATTGGATGCTACATTGCACCCACGTCCTGGCCACCCAACGGCAATATTCTTGTAGATCACTGCTAACCCTCCATCCCCTAGTAAGCGTGTTCTCTTTACCTGATCCCAGTCTCAGCTGGCTTCATAATTTGTCCACTAACATGCTGATTAAGCAGCTAATATCATTAATATTGATTCATTAATACTGATTGAGCATCTGCTCTGTGACAACACTGGTGCAGGCACTGGGGATTCAAAGAGAGATGATACCTTCATGAACATCCTCATGGGGGGAAAATGGCAACATATGCATCAGTGAGTCCAGCACAGACTCTCTCCGATGGTGATAACACGGTAGAAAAAGAGAAGGCCAGGAAGAGGAGCAGGAATTTCTGGGGAAGGAAGATGTACTTAAAACTCGTAGCTTAGTTGAAAATAGAGCTACCCTATGACCCAGCAATTGCACTACTGGGCATTTACCCTAAAGATACAAATATAGTGATCTGAAGGCGCACGTGCACCCGAATGTTTATAGCAGCAATGTCCACAATAGCCAAACTATGGAAAGAACCTCGATGTCCATCAACAAATGAATGGATAAAGAAGATGTGGTATATATACATAATGGAATACTATGCAGCCATCAAAAGAAATGAAATCTTGCCATTTGTGACGACGTGGATGGAACTAGAGGGTATCACGCTTAGCAAAATAAGTCAATCAGAGAAAGACAACTATCATATGATCTCCTTGATATGAGGAAATGGAGATGCAACGCAGAGGGTTTGGGGGGTAGAAAAGGAATAAATGAAACAAGATGGGATCGGGAGGGAGACAAACCATAAGAGACTCTTAATGTCACAAAACAAACTGAGGGTTGCCGGGGGTAGGGGAGTAGGGAGAGGGTGGTGGGGTTATGGACATTGGGGAGGGTATTGTGCTATGGTGAGTGCTGTGAAGTGTGTGAACCTGGCAATTCATAGAACTGTACCCCTGGGGTTAATAATACATTATATGTTTACCAAAAAACTATTTTAAAAATGAATAAATAAAATAAGGGTAAAAAAAAAAAACAAAAACAAAGCAAGCAAACAAAAAACAAAAAAACTCATAGCTTATGGAGAAAGTGACATCTGTAGAGGGACCCTGAGGTGGTGATCGAGCAGCCAGGTGGTTGTCTAAGGGAAGAGAGTGCAAGGATACAGAACAGCAGGTGAAGATACCGAGTGGGGGGCACACTGGGCCTCAGACCATCTTGCACTTTGGCCTTCTGGAGGGGAGGAAGGAGCAGACTGGTCTAATTTTGCAACACAACTGTTCACCCACCACACTCCTAAACAGTCTGTACCTTAGTGGTGTCCACATTAAATCCCGCAAATACATGCACAAAGAGAGAGGTGGTTGGCTGTGTGTTCTGCCCTGGTTTCCCAGAGGAAGGAGTGTGGCCCTAGGCTTGGCGCCTGCACCATCACCACCAGTCACATCACTCTTCGGCTCTGAGCTCTACCAAGGGCAAGGTACCAAGAGTACAGACTGGATGATCTCTGATGGCGTTGGGCTCTTGCGGAGAAATTCAAACTAAGCAAAATCAGGAAACACAAGCAGAAAAAGAGGAAGGAAACATAGAATAAAAGTAGTTCTTTTAGCCCAATTAATTGAAATGTTCACAAGTATGCAATGTTTGCAAATGAGAGGGGGGATGCCATGTTATGAAGAGTAAAGCCTGCAGGGGAAACCTGTCTGCCTGGGTTCCTGGCCTAGCTGTGTGACTTAGAACAGTCTGCTTAACTTCTCTGTGCATGAATTCCTCCACTGATAGAATGGGACTAATAGGGACCCCTGGGTGGCACAGCTGGTTGAGCGACTGATTCTTGACGTCAGTCGGAGTCATGATCTCAAGGTCCTGGGATCAAGCCCTGCATCGGGCTCCATGATCAACACAAGGACACTGGAGATTCCCCAGCTCCCCCTGCCCCTCCCCACTGCTTACACAGTAAATAAATAAAATCTTTAAAAACAAACGGGAATAATCATAAACTTCAAGACAAACTTATCTTGAAGGATTTATGTTAGAGTAAAATGAATTGATCTAGGTAAATGTGTAGCAGCGTACCTGGTTTACAATAATGCTCATAAAAGTTCGTTAATGTTTGGGAGAACGGATACACACATTTCTGTAAATCCATATATACAACACTGCACCGCAATAAAATAAAATGAATTATGAGTACCTGTAAGAACATGGATGGAACTAGGGATGTTATTTGAACAAGAGGAAGCTAGACCCCAAAGAAGACACACCGTAGGATCCCACATGTATGAAGAACAGGAAAAGCCAACTGATGGGAAAGGTCAGGACACAGGTTGCGTTTGGGAGACGGGGATCTCCTAGGAAGGTACAAGAAGGAAACTTCAGGAGTGCTGGAAGCACGCTGTTGTAAGGCTGACCACTAGAACCTTCTGGGATTAAAGAGTTGTGCCTTTTCTGCATCATGCCATGTACTTCACCAGACAATACAAAAGGCGCACATGACTACTAAGTATTTGGAATGTGGCTTAGGGGACCAAAGGAATAGATGTTTAGTTAATTTTACTTTATTTTTTTTTATTTTTAATTTTTTTAGAGAGAGGGAGAGCCAGTGAGCACCAGTGGTCAGTGGAAGCAGCCGAGGAACAGGGAGAGAATGCCCAAGGACCCTCCCTGCCAAGCACAGAGCCCCATGCGGGGCTCGATCCCAGGACCCCAAGGTCATGACACGAGCTGAAATCAAGAGTCAGTCACTCAACCAGCTGAGCCACCCACGTGCCCTCGGGGAAGCGCAGTTCTAAATCTCAGACTGGATGGTGGTAACACGAGTATATGTATAGGTTAAAAAAAACACATCACAGATACACTGAAGATTTGTGCAATTTTTAGACGTTACTGTATATGTGTGCTGGCCTTCTAAAGTTAGCTAGGATTATTCATGTACATATATAACCTCATTTTTTCCTCACAAACTAAGTGCAATGTGGGAGAACAACCCCTATTGTGTCCTTGGCTATTGGGGCTAAATGGAGGCACAGACAGGTGGCTGTGTCCCGCAGAACTTATAAATAGCAGTGTAGGGGACCAGTGTACCCAAGCCCCTTCTTACAAATGGGAAAAGGGCAATACAAAATGACCCTGCCGAGATGATTCCATGCAACACTTCATTAATTCTATCCATGCTTTTTGGACCACCTGCTAAATGCTGGGCACTATTCTGGGTAGTGGGCATAGAGCAGTGGATAAACCTGAGCAAAGCCCCTTCTTTCATGCAGCTGACAGTAGAAATCTTTGGTCACCTCACATTCTGATCACCCTGCAGAATCCCTTACCTAAGGTGACTTGACCATGGGCCAAACTGTGTGAAATCGAACTCAACTAAGCATCTATCAGCTGTTTTCTGTCAGAGAATCCTAGACTAGAATCTTGATTCTTTTTGGAGCTGACTAGCCGACTTGGTTGTCTGTGCCCTAGCTCCTTCATTTATAAAATAAAGAATGGAAGAAGACATAGCAGAAAAAATACTAACTAGAAGAAAGGCAAAAAAAAACATTATTAGTAGCAAAGACATTCTTACAGAAAGGTAAAAGATCAGTTCCCTACAAAAATGCAGCGATCCACAACTTTACGCAATTAGCAACGTAGTCCTAAAACAGAAAAAAACAAAAGGTGCCAGAAATAAGTGAAACTTACCAGTCTAGATTTTCAATAGAAGATTTTAGCACAACTATCTCAGAAACAACAGTAACAACAAATAATTAAGCAAAAAAAACTTAGATATAGACATTTTAGTCAATAAAATTAACAAGCAGGATCTAATGGTTACACATGAAATCTTTTGTCTGATAATCAGAAAGTGTACCATGTTTCTCAAATACATAGGAATCATTTATAAAAAGTAGCCATGTCCCAGAGTACAAATCAAGCCTAAACAAAGAACTAAGAATTGAACAAGTATCCAAATCATACTAAGAAAACAAAATAAAATGAATGTCCATAACCAAAACCTTTTAAAAATGTGTGTTTAGAATTGGTGGAGGGAGGGGTACTTGGGTGGGTCAGTGGATTGAACATTGGATTCCTTCATTTCGGCTGGGGTCATGGTCTCAAGGTCACGGTCTCTGGGTCCTGGGATCAAGTAGGGCTCGAGGCTTAGTGTGGAGTCTGCTCGGAATTCTCTCTATCTCTCCCTCTCTTTCAGCCTCTCCCCCGACTCGCACACTCTAAGTAAGTAAGTAAGTAAATATATAAATCAATAAAAAAATCCTAAAAAAATATATTGATGGGGGGATGAGTGAAACAGGTGATGGGGATTAAGGAACACACTTGGGATAAGCACAACATAATGTATGTAAGTACTGAATCACTATATCATACACATGAAGCTAATACTACAGTGTATGCTAACTAACTGGAATTACAACAAAAACTTTAAAATAATGTTTGATATAATTAGCGGTTCAAAGAAGAAACAACAAGATTTGAAAAATATTTAGAACTAAATGCACACCATACAGAAAAGTGATGTCTACAAATAAAGCAACACCTAAAAAAGCGTTAAATATTTAATGGAAATATTAGTCAGGGGGAAAGATTGAAAATTAATGAGCTAGACTTTTAATTCAAGAGTCTTAAAAAGAATAATGGTGATAATAAAGGATGTAGAAAGAAGAAAATGATTAAGATGGAAATTAATGATGTAGAAAAGAAACAGTATAGAGTATCAACAAACCATGACCTAATTTAAAAATACTAATGAAACACATAGAATATCAACAAGATTGTGAGAAAGGCTCAAATAAACCCATATATGGAAATAAAATAAGGACAGGATTACAAGTACAGTAGAGTTAGGATACACACACACAGACACACATATTGGTATATGGATATTCACACAAATATGTACATTTATTTTTTAAAGATTTATTTTTTAAAAGATTTATTTATTTATTTGAGAGGGAGGGAGAGAAGAAGGGAGAGGGAAGAAGCTGAGCAGGGAGCCTGACTTGGGGCTTGATCCTAGGACCCTGAGATCACGATCCAAGCCAAAGGCAGACACTTAGACTGAGCCACCCAGGCACTCCCAAATATGCACATTTAACACATAATATTAGAAACACAAAACATTATGTCCATAAATGGGGCAATTAAGACAAAAATCAGTGACTCTAAGGAAAAGTACCCAAGACCAAAACTGACCCAAGAAGAAACAGATAACTGAAATAGCCATCAGAAAATAATTGAAGCAAAACAGACAGAATTTACCACCTAACAAAGAGACAAACAAAAATATCTGGTCCAGACTGATTGATACATTCTAACAAATACAGAAGAGAGTCCTCAATTTCATGCAATAGTTACACATTCTAATAGTTATTAAGAGTATGATAGTATATGAGGAAAGCTGTTCAACCTCGTGTTTTGTTACATGTAATGTTGCTAGTGTTGATTTTTAAAGTTGTCAAAGAGGTTAGAAGATGTAAGGTTCTGGGCCCCTGGGTGGCTCAGTTGGTTGAGCATCTGCCTTCAGTTCAGGTCATGATCTGGGCGTCCCAGGATCAAGTCCTGCACTGGGCTCCCTGCTCAGTGGGGAGTCTGCTTTCCCTCTGCTACTCCCACCACTTGTGCTCTCTTTCTCTCTCTCTCAAATAAATAAATAAAATTAAAAAAAATAAATTTAAGTCTCTTCCATTAATAGAATATATATTATTGTAATACACTACACAATCAGAAGATAAAACGTGATTATCTTACTTCATGCATTAAGAGTGGTTAATAAAATGTAAACCCCAAACATGATTTTTAAAATTCTTAATACATTAGGAATAGAGGCGAAATTTTAGTATGAAAATCTACTGCAAAAAAGCATAATACATTATGATAGAATTTTAGGATTCTTCCCTTTAAAGTCAGCAACAAAAACGACATGGTCTGTCATTACTTTTATTCAGCACTGAGTAATAGGTCTCACTTATAAGGGCAATAGAACAAGAGAAAACAAATACAAGATACACAGATTTGCAAAATGACTGTTACTTGTAAATTATATGCTTTTTTTCATATGGAAATTAAAGAAAGAGGCAAAGGTAATAAAATAATAAATCATATTTTCTGGATTTATGATCAATGAGAAACTATTTCTTTCCACAAAGAAACAGCAATTAAAAGATGTATTAAAAATGGAAAGATACAATTTGCTCTAATTACAGAAGTGGTGATGCCCCTAGAAATTACATATAACAAAAAGGTGTGATATGTGTCTAGGTAAAATATAAAAACTATGTGCAAAGACATAAAAGAAGGCCTAAATAAAGACGTATATCATTTCATGCATAGCAAGTCTGAAGTTTTGTGAATGTCACAGATTAATTTTGTAAATGCACTGCAATCCCAATTCCAGCAGGGCTTTTCCTAAAATAGGAGAAGTTTATCTTTAAATTCACATAGAAAAGTATGGTGACTAACGTAACATAATTAAAAAAAAATGGAAAGAAAATTTCACACAGAAAAGTAAAGAGAAAAGAGGAGTCAAGACACTTCAGTAAAAACAATGAGGGGGCCCTGCCCTATCAGATAGCAAGAACATTACAGAACTATAATAATTAGGAGTATGTTACTAGAACAGGCATATACAGACCAAGGAAAAGGAATAGAGAGCTCAGAACCGGTCCCCCCCCCACACACACAGACTTGTTATACGACAGTGGTGTTCTAAATCCGTGAGTAAAGAGGGACTCTTTTTTTTTTTTTTTAAGATTTTATTTATTTATTTGAGAGAGATAGAGAGAGAACCAGCCTCCCTGCAGAGCAGGGAGCCCAAAGCAGGACTCAATCCCAGGATTCTATCATGATCTGAACTGAGGGCAGATGCTTAACTGACGGAGCCACCCAGTAGCCCCTTTAGAGAGCGGACAGAACGACTGACTATCCATCCACGTGAAAAAATGAAGCTAATTAGATTTGTAAATCACATATACAAACAAGTCTATGGCTAAAGACCTAAATGTAACAAGCCAAGCATTAAAAATTCAAAATAAAATGTGGGAGCATCTTTAAGACATTAGGATAGTGACAGATTACTTCCTGAGGTCACAAGAAGTACAAATGAGAAATGAAAATAAAAGTAATAGTTTTGTAGCATTAAAATGAAAGTCTTCAAAATGAGGAAGTAATTCTCTCAACAAAATGAAAACATAAGTCACGGATTAGAAAAGGATATTTTCAAAATGACCAAGGGCAACTTATTTTTATATGATTATTATCAATATTTAGAAAATAGAAATATTTATCAATATTTACAAATATGAATATTATCAATATTATTATCAATATTTGTTGGAACCCGATATTAATTTCTTTCAATTAATAAGAAAAAGGAAAGAAACAGAAAAATGTGCAATGGCTAGAATCAGGAAATTGGGAGGATGAAACTTAACATAAGAGGTTTAACCTCATTCGTAATCTCTGACATGCAAATGAAATTAGCTTTGATGTTATAATTTTATATCCTACAGATGGGCAAAATGCAAATCATCTGATAATAAGCGTTACTGAGAATATGGGTAAGTGGTAGCTTTTCTACATTGCTGGTGGGTGTGTGATGAGCTCCATAATTGAAAAAAAAGCATGAAGGACAGTCCTAGATATGATCATGACAACTAAACATGAAGTAGAAGTATGAAGACTCAAAACAGGATGGGATTACCAACTTCAGGGCAGGGTAGAATGGAATCAGTGGAGGAGACAACTTAACTGTAGAATTTCAAATTTTATTTATAAAATAATATCTGAGGGGTGCCTGGGTGGCGCAATCAGTTTAGCATCCAACTCTTGATTTCGGCTCAGGTCAAGATCCCAAGGGTTGTGAGATCACGCCTTGCAGTCAGGTATCTGCGCCCAGTAGGAAGTCTGCTTGAGATTCTCTCCTTCTGTCCCTCCCTCCACCTTCTTGAACTGTCTCTCTCACTAAAATAAATCAATAAATCTTTAAAAACATATCTGATGTACACCACAAGATACGTATATTGTAATTTGGTGGTAAGAACATTCATATTAATAATTTCCTTTATTGTATGGTTAAAGTAGCTCATAATTTAAAATACAAGGACTGGGCGCCTGGGTGGTTCAGTGGGTTGTGCAACTTCCTTGGCCTCAGGTCATGATCCCAGAGTCCTGGAATCGAGCCCCGCATCGGACTCTCCGCTCAATGGGAGCCTCCTTCTCCCCCTCCCTGCCGCTCCCCCGGCTTGTGCTCACTCTCTCTGTCAAATAAATAAATAAAACATTAAAAAAATAAAATACAAGGACATTTTAGGAAGACTTAAAAAAAAAAAGATTTCATTATTTATTTATTTGAGAGAGAGAGAGAGAGAGAGACAGCGAGAGCAAGAACATATGCAGGGGGAGTGGGAGAGGGAGAAGCAGGCTCCTGTCCGAGCAGGAAGCCCCAGGACTCTGGGATCATGACCTGAGCCAAAGGCAGACGCTTCACAACTGAGCCACCCAGGCGCCCCTTTAGGAAGACTTTTTAAAAGAATGCGACTCAAGAGAAAGAACAAGAGATGTAAGAAAATGAGGATGAAGTCAGGGGGAAAGTCGGATGAGCACACAAAGTCTGTACACTTCCTAGAACCTGAGCTTCACAGAAGACCCGCGGCATCACAGCAGACAAAGAGGAGAAACTGACTATCAGCTTCAGATGCCCATAAAATTAAAATGACCATCTGGCTAGAGAACACAGCCGTCTTGGTTCCAATTCCTGAGTCGATGTTGGTATTTGGTGCCTTGTGTGAGGTATGAAACAATATCCTCCACTAGCCCCTGTCAGAAACCGGAGGGGACTGCGGCAAGGTTCATGACACACACAGTCACCATGTAGCCCAAGGAACTGTTCTAAACCGCTTATGCTTTGTAACTCATTTAGTGCTTGCAACTCGCTTTATTTTATTATCACCATTTCATAGATAAGGAAATTGAAGGGAAAGGAGGTAAATCGCTTACCTCAATCCTCCAGCTAGAAAACCTGGCGCGGAACTCGTTCTGGCTTTCGTTTTTCCTGTATTACCATCATTACAGCAAAGCCAGATCCATAAAAGTAGTTTCGTGATCTCAGAGTAAAGTGGTCCGGGTGTGCGGCCGAACGGATGTCTGATTCTTCCAGCAGGGACATTTCTGGAGCAGCTAAACCAGGACTCATGACTCCTCCCCACACCTGGGAACTTTCTGACCGAGTGACCACGCTCTGGATCTTTTTGCCAAGAAATTGGATACCCCTGATTTTGCAAATAATTTTAGGGGAAAACTGAGACCTGAGCCCGGCATTGAAAGCTTCCTACTCGAGAAAGGAGTAAGCAGATCGTATGTTCTCAGTCACTGAACCATGGATATAAATGACCACCACTGGGTAGACTTGGAAGGACTGTGAATGTAATTAACGCAGAGCACACAGTAAATACTAGTTGTGTTTATGGTACTGATCATTGTTATTCCAATAGGCAGAACCTCCTATGTTCTCCCAGCTGCCACGCTGTTCCCAACATTCTCTACACTCCCCTTAGCAACATACATTTGACCTTGACGCTCCTTTGTTCTCCACAGGCTGCAAATCAGACCTAGAACAAAATCCCAGCACTGTACCTTCACCACTGAGACCCGGTGTGATCTGGCTGCATGCTGGGTTCCAACAGGTTCTCATTGCCTATTGTTCTCCCTTTCCTGCTCTGCTCACCCTCCTGGGTCCTTTGCTGGAACCCATCTCGACTTGATGGAGTTGTGCTGGCCGACTAGAGTTCTCCTCTACAATAACAAGATCCCATCTCTTCTCACTGTTTCTTGACCCACCCTTCATTCACTTATCACTGCCCTGGGTGATGGTTCCTATGAATGGGATCCCATGATTAATATCTGCCCTTCCTTCCCCTGCCCCGTTAGAATGTAAGCTCAATGAGGGCAAGAACCGGTCTATTTGATCATTGCTTTGTCCCCCCGCCCCATCTGGTCCACAGCAGGAGCTCTGAGTGACTGTCGATAAACAGAAGGAAAGGAGGAAGGGAAATAAGTTAGCTTGGTTTAGGCTTATGATTCCTGGACACAGTTTTAGACACATCCACATGCCCAACCTTGGTAGCATCATGGCGTTGATTGGCTTCAACCCCAGGTTAAGGCTATGAAAAGATGTCTGTCCAATATCAAGACACATCATAAATGAAAAGCGATGGCAATTTCCCCAACACCCCTCACTAACAGGCAGAGAAGTGACAACACTTACGACCTGAACGGTATGGAACCAAAAGGGCAAGGGTCTCAGGTCCCTGCTGGCAGGACATGAGTGGGATCCGTGGGGCCTGCCCAGCCTGGCTCTCAGGTCTAATTACCAAGGCCCCAGAGAAGGAGCAGGCAGAAGAATCAAAACGCCAAGCAACAGCTTAACAGCATCTGCAGTGGAAGAGGGCTGCGCCCAGCGGCACCAGCCCTAATTAAGTTATTAGACACACACGACTGCAGCCGGGGTGCTCCTGGGCCCGCCACCCACAGACAGAGCTGGCTCTGTGGGGGGCTGATGACTGAGCTGCCTCTGGTCCTCTCAAGGCCCTGTATTCCCTTCTCTTCCTTCCTCTCCTCTCTTGTAAATATGGTAGACAAGATGGATACCATTAACTCATCTCTTAGATTTATTCAACCAGTATGTACCGGTATGTGCCAGGAAATATTCTAAGTGCTGCAGACAGAGTGTGTAAGAACAGATCTTGCATTCCAGCTCCCATGGAGAAAGCTGCATGTTTGTATACATGTGTGCATGCATGTATTCTGTGCATGTAAATATATATATATATATATATATATATAAAATATCTGATATTTTATATATCTAATCACCTGGAGATAAGTGAGTCAACATTATAACCATTTCTGGCTCCCGCATGATGGAACCGTCTCCAAGAGGTAAAACGGACCACATAGTATATGACACGTCACCCTAATACAAACACCATTGTTTGCAATGCTAAGCAAAGACCTAAGGTATTCTCCTTGCCCCTATAAGGGGGGGTCTTATCTTCCTCTTCTCAGCTGCCTCCCTTTCTTGCACCTCTCCCTGGCCTTCTCTCCTTGCATGCATGTTCCCTCAGTAAATCAGGGCACAACACAAGGACATCGGGCAGAGTGGGGGGGAGCACCTACCTGCTGTGTTCCAGGCTTGCTGGGCAGGGCAGTGAGAGGACTCGTCTGCCTTCCTGTGTCAAACACCCCCAGCCCCAGGCTTTCCTTCCTGCCTTACTGCGGACCTGTCATTGCTAGATCTCGTGAACATCGCTGTTCAGGGACTCCTCTCACTCCCTCCTCCCTTTATTTTGTCATCTCCATCCCGCAGACATGTCCTTCCTCTTTACCCTTCCTCCTAAGGACACAGGATTGTGGGACACAGGACTGGATGTCCCCTCTGGTCTCATTTAACGAAGAGGGGAACTGAGGTTCAGAGGAGGGCACCTGAGTCAAATCAAAAAACATCTACAGAAGAGCTTTGGACAGACAGGTTGGCTCCCGGGCAAGCACTGTGGCATCTCCTGGAACATCTAGCTCTTCATCTGTCACTCGGGTCACAGTGGTGGTCTTCCTTTGATCTCGTGCCCTTATTAACTAATCTACACTGATGCTAACCCCTTAGTAATCTTTCTGGGAAGAAAAATATCAGGGCATGGTATTCCCTACATAGAAGTTTTCAGGAACTGCTCAGTGCCTTCCAGATAAAGTCCACGTCCCCAGGATCTGGTCCCAGTCCACTTCCCCAGTCTGCTGTTCCTGGGCATGTCCCTTTGCTCCACTCACTCTAGACACCTTGCAGTTCCAGAATACTCCACTCTTCTTTCTTACCAACCTCAGGACCTATGCACATCCCCTCCCCTGCCCCTTGGGTTAATCTTCTCATCTGCAGGATTCAGGATTCTCATTCTTCAGGATGTCATCTCCTAGGGAAGCCTCCCCCATCATCCTCAGCACATTTAAATGCTACTTCCCGTGTGTTCCTAGAACGCACGTTGATATTCACGTCCCGGCACCTTCCCGGCAATAATTTATGGATGGCTCACTATGCACGGACCACTGTTCCAAACAGTCCCCTTGGACTATCTCATTTAATCTTGACAGCAATTTTTAACCTGGGTATGCTCAGATACCTGTTTCAGGGATGAGGAAACTGAGGCCCAGAGAGCTTAAATAACTTGCCCCGAGAGCTGTAAAGGTCAGAGCTAAGATCGTATGCTGGCCGCACTCTCAAATATGTCATTCTGCTGTGATGACCTGTTGATCCAAATCTCCCTCATGCACCATGAACTTGTCAAAATGTTAATCCCCCCTGAACCCTAGCACTTGGCACTGTGACTTGAAACTCTGCACAGACTGTCAACTTTGTAAATGGCCCCTAAATGAATGGGCATTTCTCCTTGCTTTACTGTTTTCAAAGCAGGCTGGAATAGGAGAGAGCAGTGGGCACAAAACATAGACTCTGGAGCCCAACAGACACAGAGACATGGGTCCTAATCCTGGCTCTGTTACATCTTACCGTTTGAAACAGTTAACCTCTCTGACTCCTGTTTTTCCTGGTCTGTAAAACAGGGCTCATGATGATAACTAGGTTATGACCGCCATTGTCATTCACTGGGTTCCTCCTCTTTCTAGTTCCCTCTCTCTCTCCCTGTGTCTCTCCTTAATCAAGAGGCACGCCCTCTCAGCAAGACTAGTTTGGGGTCTGCACAGACTGAGAGGGGAGCATGGCAGCGCCGGCCCGCTAAGCCCAGCACCCTGCTTCTCCACTCCACATTGCCACCTTCCAGCTGTGAAATAGAGTCCCTGCTCGAGTGGGCCCCAGAGCTGTCAGGGGGCTGCCAATTTCACAGTTCACAAGGCTGCTGTTCCCCCCTGATTAATGGGGTGCCAGCAGCCATGGGCAGGGCCATGACACCAGTCACATGGGACTCCCCCCCACCCCGCCTCTGCTTCCTGAGAAGTGGAGAACAGGCCAGCCTCATGCATATTTATGCAGGGAGAGAAATGATTTTGTACTGCATGCCTTCCAAAAAAATAAATAAGATTTCACCCAAGTCTCGTGCATTTCCCTCAGTGAACTCAGCATGCTTCAGGGAAGAAAACCACACACACACACACACACACACACAGAACTATGAGAAACCGAAAACACTTTATACCACTCATCTGAGCAGAGCATCTGAAGCCAGGAATGACCCAGGGGACACAGGAGATATTAAACCCTGGAGCATGGATGGGGTTATTTTGAAATTAATCCAGTTCTACCCCATCACCCTAGGGGAAATAAAAAGGATAAGGTCCAAAGTCAGCAGGGCATATGAAGCGTGCCCCACCACCTTCGAAGTCACTGCTGTCCATCTACACCATCCCTCAGCTCAGACACAGATGCTCTCTGTTCTTTGTAACAGCAAATCAGAATCAGCGTCCAATGACATTCTCCCCACTGGAGGTAGAAGGAAACTTTCATCTCAGACAGACCCCAACCCTTCCATCCCAGATCCATAACCTCTAGAAAGCCATTACAGCGTGTCGTGCCTCAGTTTCCCCATCTCTGTGTAATAGAACACTCTGGCCCAGTCCCCTCACTGGGCTCTAGGCACACTGGCCTCTGGGTCAGCAAACGGGCCAAGCTTTATCTTCACAAAAGTCACTTCCTCTGCTCTGCAGCTCTTCATTTGGCCAAACACTGCGCCTCCCTCAGACTTCGGCTTAAATCCTCCCTCCCCAGAAAGGCCTTGTGGAATAGTCAAACTGAGGCCGAGCTCCCCTGTCCTCTCCCAGAGCTCTTAGCACATTCCCTTCCCAGCAGCTCCACACTCAATTTGGAACTGTGCGATCAGTTGGAACAGGTCTCAAGTCTGCCTTCTCCAGGCAGTGACGTGTGAGAGGGCAGGGCTCGTCCAGCCTCTGCTTGGTCCCAGCAACAACCGAGTCATGAATGAATGAGGGCACTGCGGGGTGGCTGTGGGACTTGAACACAGTAGCACAGGAAGTGCCTGATCTGTTTGCAGAGGACGCTCCACGCACTAGAATAACTAACATCCATTGAGCCTTTCCTTGGCAAAAGCCCTTATTTTATGTCCTGCAACATGTTCAATTCATTTGGTCTGACATCACGGGGATGCACAGTCTGATTTTCTCCGTTTTAGAGATGAGGACAGTGAGAGACTAGGACATTTACTCATGTGTCCAAGGGTATGCACAGCTGGTATCAGGAAATATAAGGGGTAAACCAGGACAGCCTATCTCCAGAGCCCACGTGCCTAACCGCCTATGGAGAGATCTAATTTCTGCTCCTTCATCTTCCCTTGGATCTTTATCGGCCTCAAACACCCCAGTTGAAGGTCCCCCCTGCCCCCGCACCTTCTCTCTCTCATGAAGTCTTTCCTGGTTTTCCATCCCTATTCTCTTACTTTTGGAAACGCACACTCCCCTTTCCCCAAACCCAAGCACAGATGATTGGAATCACAAAATGTGACCCCTGAGGCCAGACTATTCTCTATCACCCTCTGGCCCTGTGAGGCGAGAGGACAAATCTTATTTTCCTACAACAGAAGGAAAGACTCCTGCTTTTTCAGGGAATATTTCTTAGAGTACAGAAATTGCTTTCTCCTTCCGGGCCCCACAGGGCAATACTCAGGCTCCAGAACAAAACCAACCTCCCCTCCGCTCTTAGACTACCGAGGCCACCTTTCTCCTGAGGTTCCCACAACTTAAGAGCTGGATAAGGGAGTGGAGATCTCATGATCAGGGCACCTGACCATGCACAGAGTTCAGCAGAGGCCCAGGGAGGAAGAGGACTTGACTTAGGCCACATGACACACTGAAGGCCGAGCCCGGACTCCCTCATCCCCCTTCAGTGCCCTCCACTCTGTCTCCCCCTACTTTCTCTTCCCCGAGGGAGAACCATAGGTACAACAAGCAGTCATCACCAAGGACACAGCTGGATGGGGTAAAGCTGTGTAGAGCCAAAGCGAGCTGCCTGGCAGTCCACCGGGCGAGGCCCCTCTCCCAGGGTGATGAACAGAGCCAATCAGGCGGCACTTAACATAATTATAATGAAGTGGTTGCATCTGGTCTCCCAAGGCTTCGTTCACTAGGGAAATGATCAGGAAGCGATGTCTCTCTGCCAACCTCCCTGGGATACTTACAGAACAGTCCTGGAGCCAGGAGGCTCTACAAAGAAGCTTGAGGCTGACCTCTGCCACCTATTAGCCCAGTTAAGAATGCTAGTTACGGGCATTCTTTTTCCCTTCTGCAGCATTTCCGTACAAGGGTGTACGAGATCACAATCTGCGTGAGAGAAAGTCTTCCTTTCTTCCCCTTAAAGAGCTCCTGGTTTTTCTAAGAACTTCTTCCCCCTACACGCACACCATTAGTCATGCCAGCTGGGCATATGGCACGAAGTTCTGGCTGAAACCTCCACTGGCCCCAAGCCATCTGTATATCCCCAGCATCAGAATTCTGGTGAAAGGGGCAGAAACTGAAGGATGTAGGAGTTTAGACCTGAAAGGGTCCAAGCTGCTCACGAGGTAGCTGGGAAGACTGAGGCTCAGGAAGGAAGGGGTAACTTTCCGAAGACCATTAATGTTTATGCTGGATGGCCTCTGCACCAGGCTATTCATATATTATTGTATTTAATTCTCAAAACCACTCTAGAGGTCAGACATTAATATTAAGCTGACTTCACAGATCAGGAATCTGAGACTTAAGAAGGGAGTTAGCCTGTCCAAGATCGAGGTGCTATGTGGGGACAGGATTCACACCCATGAATGCCCCATTCCAAACCCATCATCCTACTGCTGGCTGGCCACTTTCCAGAAAGCCCTCCCATTATTTTCGATTTGATTTATGGACTAGTGTGTCCCTAAACATTTTGGTAAGTCAAAAGTTGGTTAAATCCCATCCTTTTCCACATGCAATGGTGGGGTGCTAGTTGTTGAAGGGGATCCCATGGAGAATGCTTTTGTAAAATAAAGAACCGTTTAGGAAAATAATCCGTCATTCCCTGATTTATCTCTTTGCTAAGCTGAGCTATTCACAGAACAGGTTCTTTTGAAGCAAGACACACCAGTCCTGCTCTGAGCAGATGGACTCCCCACTGTTCTGGACAGGATATGATGCTTTGAGGGTCTGCCATCCCCACAGATGCCCGCCTTCGTGAAAGGCAGCTGCAGGTGCTTCGGAGTCCAGAGGGTGTCCCGCTGGGTACGCTGAGATGCCACCATCCTGGCAGAGCTAATGGGACTGAGCCCCATGTCTGAGCAGATAGACAGCCCCGGGTTAGCCTGTGGATGGGGGCATGGCCTGAGTGAAGCCCCGTCTCTTAGGACATTAAATTCTGGGGATGAGAAATTCTCTCATAGGGCATTTGAACAGGAGACATAAGAAGATAGTCGGAGTCAGATAAGCATATCTCATGAGGAACAGGCGCTATGAGGCAGCAGAAACCATGGGCATATACAGCTTAGGAGATAAAGAAAGGTCCAGAGAGGCTGACGTGGATTCATGAAGTTAACAGAGCTCCTTGAGGGAGAAACAGTGTGCTAATTCTCATTATATCCTAACAACGGCTCTTTCTCCATCAGTCTTGAGACTGTTTTCTCGTCATCCCTGGGCCCTGAGTTCTCCAAATGTGAAGACAGCAGAGCATTAGTGCAAAGCAAGCATTCAAAGGTCCACAGACCTGGGCACAAATCCTGGCTTTAACACAAAGCAGGGACATGATCCTGGGCAAGTTAAGGGAGCTCTCCCTACTCTGGTTGCCTCATTTGAAAAAAGAAAACAGGCACTAGGGTGCCTGGGTGGCTCAGCTGGCTAAGTGTCTGACTTTTGCTCAGGTCACAATCCCAGGGTCCTGGGATAGAGCCCTGCATTGGACTCCTTGCTCAGTGGGGAGTCTGCTTCTCCCTCTGCCTGCTGTTCCCCCACTTGTGCTCTCTCCATTTCTCTTTCTCTCTCAAATAAATTTAAAAAAAAACTTAAAAAAAAAAAGGAAAAAAAAAAGGCAATTAGAGTTACTGACCACACAAGCATTTTTTTGGAGGATTAAATGTGTAAATATTTATTGAGTGCTGATCATGGAATTTGGCCCATACAGGCTAGCTAATATAACTCCTGTTGCAACTAAAAATAAACCCTCATCAGCTAACCTAAAGAGACCGTTCTTTGAAACCTGAACGAACTGAACAAAAGAACTCCGTGTCAATCATTCATTGACTCATTTACTCATTGTATTTAACCATTCATTGCAGAAGTTATTTATTTGTTGTATGCTCTGCAACACAGTGTTCTAAATAACAAACATAAGGCACTGAACAGAACAGACAAAACACCTGGGGGAGACAGACAATAGACACACAAATATGTATAATGGGTCAAATGGTGACAATAGCTAGGAAGAAACACAGAACAAAATAAAGGAGACTAGAGAGTGTGGCGTGTGTACATGTGATCGTGCGTACTGTGTTGTTTTATACGGGGTGGTCAGAGATGACCACAGTGATAACATGACCTCAAACCTGGAAGGACTGAGAGAACAAGCCATGCAGATGCCAGAAGAAAGAATGGTTGAGGGAAAGAGGACAGTGATGCAAAGGTCCTGAGGTACCTCTCTCAAGAACCAATCCTTATAGGGGTGCCTGGGTGGCTCAGCTGGTTAAGTGTCTGCCCTTTGCTCGGGTCATGATCCCAGGGTTCTGGGATAGAGCCCTGCATCGGGCTCCCTGCTCAGGGGGGAGTCTCCTTCTCTGTCTGTGCTCTCGCTCTCCCTCTCTCTCAAATAAATAAATAAAATCTTAAAAAAAGAACCAATCCCTATAGATGGTGAATAACAATGCAGCATAGCACAGAGCATATAGTCAATGGTATTGTCATAGCGTGGTATGGGGACAGATGGGAGCTACCCTCGGGGTGAGCCCAGTGTAATATATAGACTTAACCAATCACTGTGCTCCATACCTGAAAGTAATGTAGCATCGTGTGCCAACTGCACTTCAATTAAAGAAAAAGAAAAAAAAAATTAAAAGAAATTATAACCTATCAAAGACTGGTTACAAAAACTGTAAAGATTTGTCTCCCTAGAACAAAGAAGTACTATAAAACAAAACGGGCACTAAAGTAAAAAAAAAAAAAAAAAAAAAACAATTACAATGCAATAATAGCCTTTCCATTCTATTTCTGCGTAGTGTATTGTTTCATAAGAAGCATTCACTTCCAGGATGTCTGGGGAGCTCAGTCGGTTGGGCATCTGCCTTCAGCTCAGGTCATGATCCCAGAGTCCTGAGCCCGAGTCCCAGGTAGGACTTCCTGCTCAGTGGGGAGCCTGCCTCTCCCTTTGCCACTCTTCCTGCTCGTGCACACAGCACACACATACACACACTCTCTCTCTGTGTCAAATAAATAAATAAAATCTTAAAAAAAAAAAAAAAAAGAAGAAGAAGGATTCGCTTCCATAATTCTTTGGCCGTCCTACATTCTTGTGAAAATCAGAATCTCCCTTCTACCACTGTGACAGCTAAGGCTCACAACAGGGTTTCTCAACCGTGTCCCTCCTGACGTGCTGAGCTGGGTAATTCCTCACTCCGAGGAGCTGTCCTGTGCACTGCGGGCTGTTCACCAGCATCCCTGGACTCCTCCCACCAGATACCAGGAGCATTCTGTACCTTTTCCCCCGCCATGACAAACAACGTCTCCAGACATCATCGAATGTCCCCAGTAAGGAGTTGACAGGAACAAAATCACCCCTGGTTGAGGACCACAGGCTCAGGGAAATGAAGGGACTAGACCAGAATCACAAAATCAGTGAGCAGGTAAGGTTCGATTCCAACCCCGATCCTCTAGTTAGGGGGGACCAACACCCCTTCCACAGCACACAATTTTCAAAAGCCAGCCTGTGTCTGTTAACGTGGTCTGGGCGCCACGTAGTACACTGGGGTGGGGGGTTGGTCAGGGACGTATGTGATGAAGAGGGGCAGTGGGGGCAGTCTTGTCCATGCTGCTGATTGGTGGTCTCGACTCAAGCACGGAACAGCCGAAGAAGGAAGCCAAAGAAGGAAGGTGCCTCGCTTCCCATTCTTGTGTCATTGCTGGAAGCCCAGGAGACTTGGTGGCCGAGAGCGCTTCAGAAACCAGACTCTTCTCCCACCAGGGATGTTGATCGCCCAAAACAGAATGGCTCCTGGCCAAGTTACAAACATCCTTTTGTCTCCAGTATCCATCCCACAGATGGGACAACATGCATATCAGAGAACCAAAAAACCCGCTGAAAGGACCATAGCTTTCACACGCAAAGAAGAAGAAAGAACACACGGGAAATGCCCAGCTTGGAAATGCCACTGCACGGGGCATCCGTGGGCTACTGCCCCAAGGGCAGCCAGGTTTGGAGAGTCGCACAGGAGCTGGTCCTGGATGGGGACGACCTATCTATGCTCAGCACGTGGCACGGCAGCTGCCTGAGCTGCCCCAGGAGCCTGCAGCCTCCGACAGGGGCTTAAGGTGGAGCCGAAAACCAAGAAGGGCTCCAGGCTCTGAGCAAACAAAACAATTGCTCTGGCACTGGTCAGGGCAAGGAGCTGGCAGAGCAAGCTCAGCACAGTGTCGTCCACCCGACTCTCCTCTGGGGAGAAAACAGTCCCTTCCGCCAGAGAGTCATCCATCCATCCATTCATTCATTCTATACATACATAGTAATCTCCTACAATGTGTCAGCACCAAGGTCTGCATCCAGGACTGGAATGGAAGAAAGCCTCCCTTCTGAAGCGGTGTGGCAGCTGAGTTAAGGGGACACTGGTTGGGAGCTGGGCAGCCTCTATTACGGCTACCGCTGCCCCTCCCCCACATACACACCCCGTCCAACCTCAGCTAAACCCCTCCCCCTCTCTGTGCCTCTGTGGGCTAAAAACAGTGAGCATTTCAGACAAAACCACAACAGTGGCTTCAGTGCAGAGTCAAAGGCCTGCGCTAAGTATTTACATGTGTGTCTGACCACCTTTCCTCCTCACAAGCATCCTGCAGAAAGGAGTCCCACTTCAGAGGTGACAAGACTGAGTCTCAGAGGTGTTAGGGACTTGGCTCCCGTTCTCACACTTCTTGAACTACAGGAAGGACACGTCTGGTTCCAGAGCTGGGTTTTCTCACCACTTTCTACTCCGCTCTACTCTTCTCAAAGGTTTCTTGGTCTCTGTTCTGCTTCTAGCCTCTGTCTGCCGAGAAACACAAAACTCAGGGAATTGGAGAAGAAAAAGAATGGCCACCAAACGGCGTTGCTTTTCCCTTACTAATGGGGAGTGGAGATACACGCCTTCCAGAAGGTGCCAGACCTCCTCATGTCCTCCTGTCTTGATACAAATTGGAGACGAATTTACCATTCCCATGGCCTCTCTGTTCCCATGGCCTGGACTGTGAGGGTGAGATCAATGTCCCCTTCCTCTGGAGGAACGCTTGAGTTCAAGAGCCCATAGGGGCCAGGAAGGACCTACAGCAGATGAGGGTCTGGTGGTGCCTGTATTGGAACAGGGAAAACAGCCCTTCCTGCCATGTGTGGGAAGACCTAGACGTCCCAGATTCGCCAATAATCAAGTGAGGCAGAAATGTGCATTGTGATGCGAAATGCCCAGATTTATAAAGATTGATAACTTAACTGAAAAATGTAAAGCATACTCTGTATGCTAACAAAACAAAACAGAAGAAAGATACCTGGGGGCCGGATTCTACCCTAGAGACTCCAGAGTGCAACCTCTGTTCTCTTGCCTTCCCAGCATCATCCCTTCTGAATGTCATCTCCACCCAAACCCCTCCTTCACATCTTGACTGCAATTGCTTAACACTTTTGTAAAAAATAATTCGCCATTTCCCAATGGCTCCTCATCTCACAGCAAAAGCCAATATCCTTACCTACCAAGTCCTATGTGACCTTCTTTTCAGCATCTCTGTGACCCAATTTATGCTACTGCTCTCTTCGCCAAACTGCTTCTTCCTATTCCTTGAACACTGCCAGCACAGTGATACCACAGGGCCTTTGCACTTGCTATTCACCTGCCTGAAAAGTTCTTTCCTCAAATATCCAAATGGCTTACTTCTTCACCTTCTACAGACTGGTCCTCAAATCAGTAAGGCCATTTCTGAGGATCCTACTCTTCTTTGTTTTATTTCTCCCTCACTGTAATGATCATGATTTAATATTATATATAATTATACATATGTTTTAATATATTTATGCTTATAAAATATGTATTTATAAAATACTTCTATTTTATATTTAATTGTTTTTACATATACATATTTTTCGTGTTCATTTTTTATGGCCTTTATATATTAGAAAATAAGCTTAATGGAAGCAGACTTGTATATATTTTATTCACTGCTCTATCCTTAGTGCCCTAGACAGTGCCTGACACATAGCAGAGACTTAATTAAAGCTTGCCAAATTAATAAATTAAAAAAATAGATTAACAGGGGCACCTGGGTGGCTCAGTTGGCTAAATGTCTGATTTTTCGCTCAGGTCTTGATCTCAGGGTCCTGGGACTGAGCCCCACATCAGGATCCCCACTCAGTGGGGAGTCTGCTAATCTCCCCCTCCCTCTCCTTCTGCCCTTCCAACTCGGGCTTTCCCTGACTCTCTCGCAAATAAAAACATAAAATTGTCTAAAAAATAGATTAACAAATGTTATCTTATTAAACAAACATTTACCAACACTTAATGACACAGGGGTATTTAGCTAAACATGTATCAAGAACTTTAAAACAGATCATTTGACCCAGTAGTTCTACTCCTGAGACTATGTCCTGAGAAAATAATACAGAAGAGTGAAAAACAATATAAGGCCCCAAAATGTTTGTTTCTAATGAACACAAAATAAAAAGGAAGCAACTGACATGTTCACCAATAAATAAGCTATGAGACAGTCAGAAGATGGAATGATAAACATGTTGAAATATTATGACATACATTTCATAAAAATGTAAGCTATAAAATAGTGGATTTTCGATTTTCAGTATGTAAAAAAGAAGAGGGAAAAAATAGGAAAACACCATAAACAGTTACTATAGCTATGAAGGTGGCATTATGAAAAACTGCTAATTGAGGCTTTTAAAAAAGTTTTCTACAATGAGCTTACACATTTTTATAAATAGGAAATATTAGGAAAATAAAAAATGATGGTACGTGTGGATAAGAATGGCAACTGACTGTATCCACTGGGGGGGGGGGGGGGGACGAGCACACGGGAGCCATGGGCAGGCTGGGTCCCTTGGGGAGATGGTGAGCCTGAGCCGCCTGGACTCTCTCTGTGAAAGTCAGGCCCCCACTGGGTGACGTCCAGCTATTTCGAGGGAGACCGGTATGGAAGGTACAGAATCCCTCAAGTGCTGGGAAATTGCTCCAGCTCTGATCAATCACAGAACAGTCTCTTCAGCCCCTGACATTTATCAAACCTCCTTCACCCTCACCTGTCAGTGTGCGGTGGGGCTGCCTCTCCAGGGCACAGTCTAATCAAGTCAGAAGCCCAGAGTGTCCCTGGAGACAAAGAGGAGGGGGACTCCGGGGGTGAAGGGAGAAAGGAGAGACAAGGAGCTGGGAGAAGAATCATGAGGGAGGAGGGGGAAGCACCAGTGCTCAGAGAATGCCCGTTTGTTTTGCTATCGTGGCAATTAATGCTGGGAAGTGACATTTTAAGGGGCTCTGGTGACAGCTTTGGTGACATTCCTGTTTGTGATTCCATGACAAATCTCTGTCTGTATCTTATTTTAGAGAGTGTGGAGACAGCTCGGAGGACGGCTGTCTAGGGATGCTGAGTTCCTGTCTGTCGAAGGGTCTGTTCCTGCCTGCTGCGCCCAGCCTCCACAATGAGGCACCAGGACCAGTGTCCAGGAAGGGGGGACACACACGTCAAAGCAGAAACAGCTCTGCTGCAGAGTCGGGGTCTGGTCATCCAAAGCCCTGTTGACTCCACTATGTGGGAACATTAATTGGAAAGAAAATGCATGTTCTACCATTACACAAGTAGCCAGTTGGGGTTAAAAGGAAATGAAAAGAAAGAAAAAAGGAACTTCTCAATTCTGGATACTTGCCAGGCTAGCTAGTTCCAAGGAGCCTATTTACTCAAATACAGATCTTGCCCCTCTTTGTTTTCTAAGAAATCCAAACAAGAAAACAGAATGGAAACAGATTAAGTTCAAATTTTACAATCTGGGAACTAGAAGCAATTACTAATTGTGTCTCCTCTCCAAGCCCGCCACACCATCTGCGGCCAACGGCTCCCCAGTCTTGTTTGAATACATCCAAAGATGAGGGGTTTCAATGTTCAAGATGAAGAAGGGGCGGGCAGTGTAGATGTAACAAGTTGTTTCCCAAGTGACATTCAGCTCGCTGCAGAGATAAATACAGTATCGCCAGATGGAGAGAGCTGTGAACTTGAACTCAGGAGATGTGGGTTTAAGGAGGACTTTACCCTCAAACTTACTCTTTGTCCTGGTTGGGGGCGGGGCGCAGTGATTTAACTTCTCCGAGCCCTGTAAGGTTATTTGTCTCGCAAAAGGGTTCGGTAACACAGAGTATCATATAATGTTTATGAAGCCATTCTATAAATGTTAAAGGACTATATAAAATAAAGTGGCTATTACTGTTTTATACCCCTCCAAACTGAGAGCTTCTAGAAGAAAACCATTTCCCATTGTGCTTTGACTCTTCTTCATTAAATCCAATAAGCACATAGTAGGTGCTCAGTAAATACCTGTTAAGCCAGCTGAATGAATGAGTGAATGAATGATTGTGTAGTGAGGAGCAGGTGTACCCAAAAGACGATGCAGGGACTCAAGCGTCAGCCCATTTCCCTCTACAACAGCTGATAAAGGTGTAGAGAAGACAGAAAGTAAACAGTCTTTCGGACCTTTGGCAATGCAGACTCCAAAAGTACTTTCAATAAAGAGAGGGGAGAGAGGCGGTTGGGTGTGAGAAAGTCATACCCAAACATTTCTTCTTTTTATGTTAAAGAATCTATATTTCAAAATAATCTTGTGTGGAACCCCAATGTATGAACACTTAAAAGCAGTCTAGCTCTGGGGAAAGCAATCCAGCCCATCCTGCTTTCCTCTGGCCCCCAGGGAACTCTGGCAGCACCTTCAAAGGGGAGCCAGTGCTAGAGAATGAGTTTCCTCAGGCTCTTGGAGAATCTCCCTCTGGTGCTCCAAGACACCTGGGAAGAGGAACGTGTGGAGCTGTGGCTTCCAGGATGGGTGGTGTTTTCCAGGCAGTGAGCACAAGGGGAAAAGTTTCTACGTGGTAGGGGATGGAGAGAGTGTCCCCTGAGGAAAGAATATGCAGGATACATGAATGGTCCTTTGGGAGGAACAGCTGAATAGTTTCAAGAGAAAGCATACAGACCATGGGAACAGTGGTTACAGTAAAAGACCAATGGGTTGACCATGGGGGCTGGGCAGGGGTAAGACATAAAGCCCTCTGTGGATCGCGACTGTCTCATGTACCGTTCCCAATTCCTTCACTCAAACCTCACCTTGAGTCCCCAGAATTATCCTCCTCCTTCACATCTCCAGGCAAGGAGCACGTGCTGGGAGCTATCACAGATCCAGTGACCAAGGGATCTGTCCCCTTGGGGGTCTCCCAGTATAAGAGACCTTCTCTGAGGCTTAGGAGATCTTTGAATTCACGTTAGGACCACTCATAAACTAAAACCAATTCAGCGGTTCATACCAGCATTAAAAAGATGACATAAAAAGAACAGAAACTATCAAAGCATGCCACATATAATAAAGATAAGTATTCTTTTGCAAAACTTATTTTAGAGATATGCATACACACGTTCCCATTTGTGGGGGGAGGGGGGCACTGTGTGTGTGTGCGCGCGCGCGTGCGCGCGCGTGCGCACGTGTGTGTGTGTGTGTGTGTGTGTGTGGCGTCAGCGCAAAATCTATTTCTCCCTGTGGCTGGCGTTCAATATTTTTAATAAACACAGCTCTAAGAGACCTGGATTGCTAGGATCTAAGCCCAGCCTTACCTCTCCTGCGCAAATAAATGGACAGGATTAATCCATGCGGTATTGTCTTCAGAGCATGCTGGGATTTGCTGGGTTCGAATTCTGGCTTCACTAATTTTAGCTTATGTAACGCAGATCTCCAAATTTCAGTAAAGGTAATTTCTTCCTTATGAGGTGGGTGGGAACAGCCAACCAAACACTGATTTAAAATACTAAACAGGGGTGCCTGAGTGGCTCCATTGGCTGAAAATCCAACTCTTGGTTTTGGCTCACGTCATGATCTCAGGGTCATGGGATTGAGCCCCACTTTGGGCTCTGGGCTCAGTGCTGAGTCTGCTCATCCCCCTCCCCCTCCCCCTCCCTGCCACCTCACTCCCTCTCTCTCTCTGTCTCAAATAAATACATGAAACTTTTTTTAAAAAAATTACTAAACAAAGTCTGTCTGGTTCAGAAAAAAGGTTAGTAAGGAGTCCATGCGGAGTTACAAGCTGGTGGAGAGGCATGAAGACAGCCATCTCTGCAGTCATTAATTTATTTTATTTAATTTTTTAAGATTTTATTTATTTATTTGACAGAGAGAGAGAGATCACAAGTAGGCAGAGAGGCAGGCAGAGAGAGAGGGTGGGAAGCAGGCTCCCTGCTGAGCAGAGAGCCCGACATGGGGCTCGATCCCAGGACCCTGAGATCATGACCTGAGCTGAAGGCAGAGGCTTTAACTCACTGAGCCCCCCAGGTACCCCTGCAATCATTCATTTGTTCATTCCTCCATCTACGGACCCAACACCTATTACATGCCAGACGCTCCATTAGGCAGAGAATAAACCAAACAGATGTGGTCCATGGTCTTAGGAAACTCTGAATCTAGTAAGAAAATTAAAATATTTAACAAATAAGTACAAATTATTAAAAAAAAAAAACTGAAGAGCTGATAGATGGTAAAAGGACAGAGCTCACATAAAGAAAAGAGCTTTGTCCGATGAGGTGGGATTTAAGTTGAACCCAGAATGACCAGAAGGAGTCAGCCATGACGGATTGGGGGAAAGAAAGAAGGGGATTTTTCCAGCAAAGATCATTGTGGCAGATGCAAAGGGCCTGTGGTGAAAGAAGCTAAGCCAGTGTGAAGAATAGAGAGGAGGCCGTGGGCTGGAGTATAGGGGCTGAGATCAAGAGCAGGGAGAGCTCGGGAAAAACTTACAGCATGAAAGCACTATGACCAGAGGGATCATAACAGAGCCACTGCTGTGGGAAGAATGGATGAAGGCAGGCATGGAAGTGAAGACTTGTGAGGATGAGGAAGGAAGCCAGGAAGACTGATATGGCTTGAGGAGGAAATGGCTTGGCAGGGGTGAAGCGGAGGGGGCAAGAGGCTTGGGCTAGAGCCCCTACGTGAAGAAGTTTGAACACCAAGGCATTTGAATAACGTGCTGGGAACAAAAAGCTCTGAAATTTTAGAAAGCCCTACACAATGATGACATTTCCATGGCATTCGTGGGGGTGTCGGAAGGGTGAGTTAATAAACAGTCTTCCAGTTCTCTGTCACCCCAGAGTGCTCTGTTGACATCAGCACAAGTCCCCTAGACTCCTGGGATCCTCTCCAAACACTAAAAAAAATGGGATCTCCTTGTCATAAAGGCCCTTCTAGAAGCCAGTTTAGAAGTTCAGAATTACCGTGTAGCAGCATCCTGCCTCCAAGAACAGATGTTAATTACCTATTTCTCTTCCCCAATTTGTGGATGAAGCAAGTTCATGGTTACAACGCTTTAACTATCCCTGCGATTGTGAGAGCTCGGTGGCTTCCCCAGACCACGGCACATGGTGTGGGATGGTGTGTTCACTCCCCGGCTCTGTCCCTACGATGATTGGTCTTGTGATGGAGCTGCAAGCTGGCTCAGACATTTCCCAGCTGTGTGACCCTGGACAGGTTACTCAGCCTCCTCTCTTTGCCTTAGTCTCCTGCTCTGTAGAATGGGAGCAATATTAGTACCCAACTCACAGGGTGACTGTGAGGTATAAATGACACAATTCATGGAAAGTTCCCAGATCACCAAATATATAGCTACGTAAAGGCCTCTGTCCCTGTTTCTACTTCCCCCTTTCTCCTTCCTTCTCTTTCTTCAATTACAAGCAGCATTCATTTTTTTTCACACTAATAAAACAAAATTAAGAAAACCCAATATCCACTCAGCCATCCCCTACCCTTTCCCTTGATAAAGTGATAAATTTGTTATTTTAATTTCCTCGAGCTTTCATGCATAATATTCAGGGAAGGGAAACATAAATTTAAGGATGGATAAGGAGAATTAGAATTAAAATGCATTGAGTTTCTGTTATGTACCAAACACAGAGCCAAGCCTTCACACACGGACGTGATTAAATCTGCAGGAATGTGCCAAGGTGAAATTCAGCAGTGATATTCAAAATACCTGAGAAGTTCTAGGGCACAGGTATCAATTACTAAGACAGGATGCAGACCATAATCCTGGAGAAGTATCTTAAAGCCACCCCATTCCTAGACAGTGGGCGCTTCGGGAGGGTTCTTGGGGAGAGGCTGGGATGGCCAGGCAGCAGGAAGGCAATGGAAGAGATCAGGACAGCAAACTACTTACCAAGACACAGAAGAAGTTCAGTATCTAACAAAGGGTCTGGGCCCATGGGTGTGTATCAGCTGATGGTCAAACATGCTCAGGAAAATGATCTTGGGGTTTGGAAACTCAAGCGGTGGCCCCTTGGTAGTGAAACTTTCTCCCTCTGCTCTCCAGAGTGTCCCCTCTATTATTTGCAAGTCCAAGCTGAAAAGCAGGCTGACAGAGCTTGAAAACGGAGAAAAAGTTTGAACAGACAAGCAAAATCTAAGTGGAAAGGTGCAGATCGAAGTGGGAAAGGGATTAGCCTTTGGCAATATAATTTCAAAAAGGCTGTGGGATTCCTTCTGTATGGGTTGCCCAGCCTCTGAAGAGTTGTCCTCTCTTGACAAAACCCATAGCCGGTCCCAGGTCACCCCACAAAAGAGAGCGCCTCATGGTTCTCTCCCAAGGATCCAATGGAGGCAACAGAGCACTCATTGGGTCTGAGCTGCTGTGAGATCTTCCACAATCTGCCCATGGAACCATCCCTCTCCTGTCTACGCAAGCAGGAGCAGGAGCTCAGGGATCATAACGTTGCAAGAATAGCCCCTAACGGCCACTTCTCCGTGGTCAAGGTGACCAGAATCCTGTGTGGAGTCAGGAAAAGCGTGCCCTTCCTCTTGCCTGGATTTCTCCCTCCTCCACCCTTACCACATTTAACAGAGCTCAGTGGGGCTGGATCCAGGACTAAATGAAGGGCTTTGTGTTACTTCAAACTGTACTTCCTTTTAAAGCCAAGGCAGAACATTTACAAAAAATACTTTGGGTCCAGTGAAAACAGGTGAGATGAAGGCACGACCTTGAGGGGATGGTGAAGAATGTTGCCCAAGGCCATGGCATCAGGGAACCCAGGAATGGGGTTCATTTCAATTTGCTCATTTCCACTTCTTGGGAAGGGGGGAGGGGGATGTCAGGAAATGAACAGTTCAGGGGCGCCTGGGTGACTCAGTGGTTTGAGCTACTGCCTTCAGCTCAGGTCATGATCTCAGGGTCCTGGGAACGAGCCCTGCATCGGGCTCTCTGCTGAGTGGAGAGCCTGCTTCCCCCTCTCTCTCTGCCTGCCCCTCTGCCTACTTGTGATCTCTCTCTCTGTGTCAAATAAACAAATGAAATTAAAAAAAAAAAAAAAAAGAGCGGACCAATAATCTAAGAAAACTGCCTTAAAAAAAAAAAAAAGAAAGAAAGAAAGAAAGAAAGGAAATGAACAGTTTAAAGACAGGAGCAGCCGTGGAGGACAGGGGAGATATCCCAGACCATGGTGGCTTGAATATAAAAGGAGATTGGAGGGGCGCCTGGGTGGCTCAGTGGGTTAAGCCGCTGCCTTCGGCTCAGGTTATGATCTCAGGGTCCTGGGATCGAGTCCCGCATCGGGCTCTCTGCTCAGCAGGGACCCTGCTTCCCTCTCTCTCTCTCTGCCTGCCTCTGTCTACTGTGATCTCTCTCTGTCAAACAAATAAATAAATAAATCTTAAAAAAAAAAAAAAAAAGGAGATTGGAGGTGACTACTGGACATCATTAAGGACACTCTGGAAGCCCAGCTAAGACCAGGGGTTTGAAGTCTACAAACGCAGTTCTCAGGGATCCAACACCTGCCACATAAATGAGACCCTGGGGGTAGGCATTTTGCACATATTCTATTGTTATATTTAATCCTTCCAGAACCCTCAGGTGAAGAAACTGAGACACAGAGGGTTGAATTCCTGTTCTTCCAAGTCACCCAGTGAATAAAGGAGGTGGGATTTGAACCCAGATCTACATGACTCCAAAACCTGCACTCTAGCCTACTGTCTCACTCTCGTCCCCCTGCGGGTTTCTAGGCTTGACAAAAATGTCTCCTTTTAAGAACCCCCCAATGTTCTTATTAGCCCACTGAGAAACATGGAAACATGAGTCCAAGAGGAAGGACCCCAGAAGAGGAAAAGTAGGGTACAGAGTTCAGAACTTCAGGACTGGCCCAAAGAGCAAGGGTTTCTCTCAATTGACAAAAGGAGTGGGTCAGTGTCAGCATGGGGGTCTCCAGGCTAATCCTTTAACCCATTGTCATCACCCGTATCACAAAGACAAGGAGGAGGAGAAAGCAGAATAGGATATTTGCAGCATTGACAGAACCAGAGCCAAATTCCATCTATAAACAAGGTGGTGCACCAGACATTTAATAAAGATGAACAGGAATATATTCTGTTCTTGTGTCCAAATAATCAATTGTCTACCAACTTTTGGGAAATGGGTCTTTGTAACAGCATATATGAAAAAGGGTGAGAGGTTTCGGTCACCAAAAAGCCCAATATGAACCAGCAATAGTAGCACAAAATGTGATCTCAAGCTGCATCAAGAGAAGTATAACAGTTGGCAAGAAGGAGGTAAAAATCCCATTTTGCTGAGCACAACAGCATTCTCCCCTTGAGGCAGAGGGGTGTTAGTTCTGGTGTTTATATTCTAAGACATGAAAAATTAGACTCTCCATCTACAGGACAGTGACCCGGATGGTGAAATGTCTGAAAACTGTGTCACTTGAGTTCAGTTGAAGAAACTGGGATTATTTAGGTTGATTTCCAGAAGTTACAAGGTACCTTTTTTTTTTCTTGTCAAATTTTCTAAAAGCTGACTTAGAGAAGGAAGATCAGATTCATTTTCTTTGTGGATGTGAAGGGCCAGAAAAACAGATTTCAACTCAATATAAGGAAAAACTTCCTAACAGTAGTGTCTGAAAATGAGATGAATTCTCTCTACTGAGTAGTGAAAAGGCCATCAAGGGAGGTAATCAAGAGACAAAGGAGGGATACTGAACTATATAACTTCTGATGCTTCTCAAAACTCAAAGAACACTGGCTTTTCTTCTTCTTTTTCCCACCACTACTGAAGAGCTAGAGAAGACAAATTTGGATAACCCAACAGAGACCGGCCATAGATCCAGAATGGCTTCGCCCAGAAGATACCACCTGTGCCCCCAACCACCCAGCTTCTGCGCCTCTTCCCAGCTTCCCAAAGGGTCCCCCTGGAGGGTGGGATGCAACGAGGAAGACTCACCTTTCTTCTCAAAGTCCCCCTTCTCTTCTCCTGGCCGGCCCAGACTGTCCAGGCTGTGGGTCACCTGGCTGCCAAACTCATCCTCCCGGGAGACGTGGTTGGCCCGCCGGGGAAGGTCCTCATCCTCCTCGTAGTCATAGTCATCCAGGATGGGGGTCTCTCGGATTGGCACTCCAATGACAGAATTGTGAGCCTGCAGCCGAGAGGAGCGGAAGCTTTCCCGGGCCTGGGGCCCCAGCAGCACGGACGGGATGTAGTGAATCTCATGCGTGGCTTCCGTGCTCGCGCTCTTCTGGGGGATGCGACGGCGCTTCTGCCAGCGCCGCTGGGCGTACAGAGCCACAGTGAACACCAGCAGCAGAAGCAGTAGTGCAATGAGTCCACCCTAGAGCAGAAGGGAAGAAGGACAGCGAATGGGCCACGGTTCTTTGGGCTAGAGAGTCGGAGGGGGCTTTTCTGTCCACTCCACTCGGCCCAGATCCCCGGGCACGGCTCATAAAAACTCAGGAACCACCAGCCACAGCCGCTGTGTGATCTTGGGCAAACTGCTTGACTTTTCGGGGCTTTGCTTTTCATGTGTACAAAGATGAGTAAGAATCCCTGCCCTCCCTTCTTCATGAGGTTGCCACAAGGAGCAAATGAGGTGGATCATGGTCACGTCAGAGCCACACAGACAGCTAAATGCTGGAAGAGTCAAGGGCTGTGGCTTCACACAGGTGCATATCTGAATTTTGGCTCTGCCTCCCATGAACGGAGCAACCCCAGGACATTTGCTTACGCTCTCTCAGCTTTGCTTCCTCATCCCTAGAATGGGTCCACTGAAGGATCAAGAGATAGTAGCCTTTTTTTCCAACGTGCTGCACATCTGAGACAACGTTATAAGGTCAAACATAATTTCTGCATAGTCTCATATATCCTTCATTATCAGAAATAGTAGTCTTTTTAAATAAAAAAAATGTATTTATTTATTTGAGAGAGAGAGGGAGAGCAAGAGGAGAGGGAGAAAGAGAGAAAGAGAGAAGGAGACTCTCCAGTGAGCAGGAAGCCCTATGCGGGGCTTGATCTCAGGCCCCCGGAATCAGGACCTGAGTGGAAGGCAGACGCTTAACCAACTGAGCCACCCAGGCGCCCCAGAAACACTAGTCTTCTAGTATGTGACTTCCAGTAGGGGGCCTGAGACAAAATACGTGCTTCATAAATATTTGTTGAGTGACTAAATTAAAAAAAAAAAACAAAAAACCTTTCTAGGATTCTTTTAATCAGAACATTAGGGCAAACTGAAGCTGATTTTTCTTTAATACATCCCTCTGGCAAATATTCAGTTGAGTCTGCCTCCCATACCTGACGTTAGAACAGTTTACAGTGTATGAACATATGTGACATGATTCATAAGACTCATGACATAGCCTTTCCATGAGTTCTTGAAGAGCAGGGTCATTTACAAACACGTCTGTGAACGGAGGAGCCCCCTCAGTGACCTTGCTTGTCTTCCTTACAGATTGTGCTTTGGGGCTGGGAGACAGGAGGCTGCAGCGTGGAGTCCCTGGGGGTAATCCCCAGGGTTGGGAAGGACCGCCTTCACTCGGGCCAGAGAGGGGGCTGGAATCGAGAGACTCAGAAGCTCACGGTGAGCCACAGAGCAAAGGCTGAGCCTCACTTCTGGCTGTGACTTCTGTTAGGCAGACCTGCTTGGGCCAGGAAGAATGCTGTTTACTAAAATAATCTGCTATCCTGCTGCCTACGCCGGAAAGCTGTCATGTTCTTTTCGCAAGGCCCTCGGGTCAGTAAGCTGGAATTCATCACCTCCACGGCGGGTGGGGAGCGGGTGGGAAAGTGGGCTAAGAGGTCCCCAGGCATGCGGGTACAGCCGACCGCCCTGCCTTGACTTCAGGAGTGAGCTGCCGTGGAATCCCCGGGAGGCTTCCTCTAGATGTCAGAACTGAAGCACGAGCACACAAACCCAATAAATCTGCAAGCACACGCATTTGCATGTGTGTGCAAGTGTGTGTGTATGTGCGTCAAATACACGTAAAATGGGTGCATGTGCATGGCTCGTGAGCTTTAGAGCCCCCCAAAACAAGAACAGATCCTTTTTCCCTCCAGAGAACACACAACAGTGATTTCTCTGTGTCTAGAAGTCTCGTTTAATGGGTATTACGTGTCAGTTTTTTTCCCACAGAGAAGAAAGGGAGGAGACGGAGGGAGGGAGGGGGGGATATGAAGGAAAGAGGTAACAGCGAGGACAGTGAAGAGAGAGAGGCAGCAGGCAGAACACTGGCTAAAACCATAGCAGGCCCTCTCGTTACTACTTGCACTTCGTGTTATTTGATCTTCAAGACAATCTTATGTGACGGGATGAAGTTCTGTTCTCTTGATGAGATGAGGAAAAGGCGGTTCAGAGAGATTGAGTAACTTGCTTGAAGTCACACAGGTTTTGATCCTAAGTCCATCCGGGTACAAAAGGCCAGGATGTGGTAAAGCAGGGATCTAAACTCTAAGCTTCACCGCACAGCCACTGGCTATGTGACGGCGTGACGGTTCTCACAGTTCTCACAGACCGCAGGGAGGAGAGGAGAACGTGGGAACGATGGCGGGGGTGCGCAAAAAGAGAGCGAATGCTGAGAAGGGAAATGAAAAACGTTATCTTCAAGTCCAGGAATCGAGGGGCATGTCTCAAGGCTGCTCTTCAACAAAGTGTTTCATTTTGGTTACTGACATCTTGGGGAAACTTCCTTGCCTATCTTCACACCTCTGGGTACTTCCCTGGCCGGGAGGGTCAGGCCCTGCCTGGTCCAGGACCCTTCATTCCCAGCCCCTCAGTGCCTACCCCATTTATGAGGGTCTGACCCTATGGTCAGATCCCAGGATTAACAAAGACCTGGGAAAGATAAGGCCTAACCCAAATGACCACTTCCCTCCACGACTGCCCCTCCCTGCCTCCACGGCCTCTAACCCACCCTCCCTGGTCACCCCTGCAATCCTGCCTCAGCTCCTAAATCCAGACCGGCAGCTCCTGGAAGGCAGGAAGCCTCATGCTTTGCCTCCAATACCCGCAGCAGTATCTGGCACGGTGGCCAAGGGCTGGCCTCAGAGTGACACAATTGTAGCCCAGACTCTACTCCTTAGGGGCTCTGTGCCCTTGACTAGGTCACGTCTGCTTTCAGAGCCTTGGCTTAAATGGGTTGGGTTAAATAAGGGCAGTATTCCCAGCGTCAGCTCACTGGGTCATCGTGAGGCTGAGTGAGATATGTGTGGGGTATTTAGCGCCATGTGTGGGACGTGACAGCTACCCACAGATTGTTAGCTATCACTGCCATCAACAGCATCGGCAAGGGTCTGTTTAATGCAAATGAACAAATGAAAGAATGAATGAATGAATAAACAGCTTGACCTTCTGCACCCCAGTGCCTATTCTGCAAAACTTGTCTGGAGTCCTCCAATCCTTCCTAATCTGGACCAAACGTGTCACAGGTGCTCTGTATCCATTTACCTTTCTACAACTGTGCACGTGAGGTATCTTTGTCCTGTGTGAAGTAAGGAAACTGAGGCACAGAGACAGCAGGTCCATCATGCCGACCTCAGCTTCCACCAGCCTCAGCTGAGCCACCAACCATGTGGCTTCTGCTACAGATCAGAATTTCATTGTGAAAATTTGGTCCAAGGAGAATCTCAGTTTTCAAGGGTTTATTGTGCCAATGACCTACCTAAACAAACGTCCCCGTGCGGGGCTCCTGAAAGGCCAAGGGGACTTGGCCTTAAACACAGCAGCCGCAGGTCTAAGCAGCTCTGTGCTCCTAGAGGCTGAAAACGTAGCAGAGTAAAGGACACTGTGGACAGGCTCCAAGCAGGCAGTAAACAGGTTCCAAATTCAAGTTTACTCACTGTGTTTGAACTTGAATTTCTCAGATGCCCCTATGGACCCTCAGTTTACTCATCTGTAAAATGGACTTAGCAATACTTGGAATAGTATAGCATGGTTGGGAACAGAAAGACAAAGGGTCAGAGAGAGTTCTTTAACTCTCATGCTACCACATAGAAGCTGGGCAACCTTGGACAAAGGAATGACTCTCCCAATCACATTTTTCTCATCCATAAGATTGGGTCACAGACATCCACAGAGAGAGAAGTTATGTGTGGGCTCATGGCCATGGAGAGCCGTGCTCAGTGCCTGGTACATGGCAAACCTGTGATCAGCTCTCACTCATGCGTCTCACCCGGTTGCTGAGCAAAGACTGTGATGGCCCTTATGAACCGAGAAGTGCTGTAGACAAGCTCTAGAGAACCATGTGTCCACCTCTAGTCCTAGTGGGAGAGTTCGCCCTAAGAAAGCAGACGAATAACTCAGAAGCAAGAAGACACCGTCATCCACATCCTTGCAGATGGTCCTTGGACCAAGCTGCTGCACTAGTCCACCTACACAGAGCTGTACCCCATTTCTTTGTGGCCTTTCTCCACCAAGGACAAACCAACAGAAAAGCAGATGATACCAGGAAAGTAAGCAAGGCCAGAGTGTCTAGCCAGTGAGTCTGCACACCGAAAGCCAACACGAGCCCTGGAGGTGAAGAAAACACTGCAGGGCCACAGCAAACCAAGGAGGGAGAAGAGGATGCAGGGAAAGGCTGTGCATTTTCAGAAAGCAGGTTAAGAAGAGGCAAGGCTCGAGGGGTGGTGAGCGAAGGCCCTGTTGGCCTCAGGGACGACCTGATGCCAAATTCGATTTGGACTGTGTTCACTCTCGGGCAGCCCAAGACAAACAAGGTTGGAGAAGTGGCAGCGATTTTCAGAAATAAAAATGCCAGTCTGTTAGTTAGGGGTTGGTCTGTGTGAGACTGTGAGCATCACAGGTCTTGGGGTGATTGGTTTTACCTTTTTCTTACCGATCTAAGGATTTCACTAAACTGTCAGGGAGGCAGTGGAAAAGAGACAGCAGGAGCAACGTGTGTCCCTGTCTCTTACAGAACCTTCCCTACTAGAAGTCTCTCTAGAGCGGGATTAGCCCACTCCTCTTATTCTGTTGCTGATGGTGAGTTGCAGATCCCCCCATGGAGGAAGACAAGGGTTAGGGTGGGCCATGTCAAGGGCAGAGTGCCATGATGGGGAAAGCAGGTGTCTGGGGGCTCAGAGACCCGTGTGAGGAAACCCTGAGTTCCTCCTGGCCATGTGTGACAAGCTGGCTATGATATTTTATCTCCTTGGGCTGCATCCAGGCTCACCTGTAAAATGCGCTCATTGTTTCCAATGTGAAAAGTCATGCCAGGGATTAAACAAGAAAATAAAAGGTCTGGCACCGAAATACTCAACAGATATCAACCTCTCTATTCAAATCCTTTTGCACCTCCCTCCTTGCTCAAAACCCCTTCTTGGCTTTCCAGAGCCTGCAGAATAATGTCTGGACCCCTTGACTGGCATCCAAGGTCCTTCATGATGAGATGCTCGCTTCTTTCTCAGGTCCAGCTCCCCACCAAGTCTCATCCCCTGTCCTGGAGACACACTGAGCAATGAGCATCCCCTAAA
This sequence comes from Martes martes, assembly GCF_963455335.1. Lineage (NCBI taxonomy): Eukaryota > Metazoa > Chordata > Mammalia > Carnivora > Mustelidae > Martes > Martes martes. The sequence continues at coordinate 79,399,060 of NC_137900.1, forward strand.
GTGTGATGCTCTGGGCTCTTTCACACTGGGTGTGCCCTCAGGCCAGGGTGCTCTCACGCCCTTCGTGGTGTAAATAATGACCCCCTCCCCACATTCAGGTCCACCCAGAACCTCAGAATGTGATCATATTTGGAAATAGCGTTGTCGCAGTTGTAACTGGTTGAGATAAGGTCATACTGGACTGGGTGGGCCCTAAATCCAATGACTGATGTCCTTAGAAGAAGAGTAGAGGACACAGACGGACAGGCAGACAGCCACACACAGAGACAGAAGGCGGAGACAGAGCCTGCAATGATGAGTGGACAAGCCAAGGAATGCCTAGGATTCCCCGCAACCATCAGAGGCTATTGGGAGCCATGGGACAGATTCTCCCTCAGCCTCCAGAGGGAGCAAACCCTGCTGACAATTTGATTTTGGACTTCTGGCCTCCTGAACCGTAAGGGAATGCATTTCTGTTGTTTTAAGCTTCCCACTCTGTGGTGATTTGTTATGGCAGCCTTAGAAACCTAATACACTCCCCTTCGTCTGCTCATTTCAACTCACTCAGCCATCTCAGCTCGGCAATCACTTCCTCGGGGAATATCTTGGCCTCTTCAGGTTGGGGCCGGTCTGTGACGTCTCCTCTCACAGGCTTTCTGTAGTTTTCAAGGATCTGCTGCACCACCGCAGTATGGTCATCTGCTTGACCATGTTCCTCATTCCTGAGTTACCATCTACCCCCACCATTTACCCAGTCTACGCTGCAATATTTGGCCCAGAGAAGGTGCTTAATAAATATCCAGAAGCCTAAAATCTTGACCAGACATGGCAGAGAAATAGAAATCATACTGTCCCCATAGCAGCCCTGACCTCAGCATCCAAAGGGCACCCGATAAAACCTCGCAGGGACCCTCCCTGCTGCTCTGCCTTCATCCCCCTGCTAGGACCTCCAGCTGATTTGCTTACAGACACAATATCAAACACCAAAAAATATATAAAGATGAAAAACAGAAAGGGCCCCAAACTACCCCACTGAGAGAGCTTTCCAAAAAGTCAAACTTAGAACTCCATTCGGCCTGGCCTCATTTTAATCTATTTTTTCATGTTAACTATCCAGGCACGGGAGAAGGAGTCAGAGAAAGAGGCAAAAAAAGGAGGGGGGGATAATGTGAGAAATGCTTTATTTGACAATGTGTCATTGGGAAACTGATTATTTCTGTCTCCGGCCTTTTTAATATTCCCTCACAACGGCCAAGCTGCAAAGGGATTTGGTATTCTAAGACTGGATTTATAATACTCTGTTCAGCAGTGATAAGGACATGGGCCTTTAATCCTCAGAGCTGTGAACATGCATATTCTCCCAAGTAATGTCCTTCTCTTCTCGTCACTTGTGTCTGGTCTCGACAGCCAGCCCCAGGATGGCTAAAGACTGATGATCCACTGGTTGTGCTCCTGGCCATTTGCCGAGCAACGAGCTAGGAGGGGAAGGGCTCCAGGTTCTCTGGGAAGTCTCCTTTCAGGCTTCCGTATATGTTTAAGATGGAGGGATTACTGGAGATTAATCCAGACCTTTGGCATTACAGATAAGGGAAACTGAGATTCAGAGAGAAGTGACTTGACCAAGTTCACAGAACATTCTAAGATGGTGGTGGCGGCGGGATGTGCATCCCATGGTCCCCCAAAGCTTCTCAGCTTTGGGAATCCTGACAACTCTCTATAACACAGCTTCTGCCACCTTCCCTTTCTCTCTGTCCAATGGCTGTCCCATCTCCCAGTTGCCATCGTGATCGTGTTAATACACTCTGGATGACCTTCCAGGCTCTGTCCCCTCCCCTACTGTTCTCAGTCCATCCATCTTCTCGACCATGACAGAGGCACAGCTGGATGCAGAGACCCTCCTCACTGGCTAAGCTGGAGAGTTCTGTGGTTTGACAGTTCAGGTTCTTGTCCGTCAAGCCCCCACCCTTTCTGGATAATCTGGTCTCAAAACATATGCTTTTGAGGTACCCTTCTCAAGATCCATGCTTCACCCACCCATGCCGCACTTACTATAAAGAACTTACACAGTGCTAAGTTATCCAACCGCATCAGAACTCACTATTTCTATTACATGCCCTGATATTTTCACCCAAGTCATTTCTTCTTCTTCTTCTTTTTTTAAAGATTTTATTTATTTATTTGACAGACAGAGATCACAAGTAGGCAGAGAGAGACAGGGAAGCAGGCTCCCTGCTGAGCAGAGAGTCCGACATGGGGCTCAATCCCAGGACCCTGGGATCATGACCTAAGCCGAAGGCAGAGGCTTTAACCCACTGAGCCACCCAGGCGCCCCCAAGTCATTTCTTCTGCCTGGAATGCCACCCTCACGGTTACCCCTCACTTCGTCTACACACCCACATACCACCAGACTTTAAGGCTAGCGTCAATGCAATCTCCTTGGTAAACTGTGCTGTGATCTCCCCTCTCCAGGCTCAGCCGGAAGAAATCTCTTTCCCTTCTGAACTCCCACTGTGCTTCACCTGGACCTTCACTTAAGGAGCTTTTAGCACTTTCCACCTTGTATTAGAGTTACTGGTGCTCGGTACTTAGCGACCGTCCCGGTTAGATTATTACACCTGCTGCACAGATGAAAAAATGTGGCTCAGAACAGAAACTTCCTTGAGAGGACACAACCAGGTGGCACATATATGGGATAGGGCCTCCCGACTGAGGCAGCCTCCGTCAACGGTAGGCTCACTCTCTCAACTGGAAATGTTCGCTGGACCGTGAGGGAGGACAAGATAAGAACTATATCGAAAAAGTCATGGCCGTTCTTTAGGCATTCATGTTTCTCAGATTTTTGTTTCTTTCTCTTTAATTAGTAAGGTGGCAAGATGATGCTGAATGGAAGTAAGGAGGCTACTGAGGTAGCTGTTCAAGATAGCCTAGAACAGCAGTTCCCAATCTGCCCCCCTCCCCCAAGGAGACGACTGGTTATGGGGACATTTTTGGTCCTCAGGACTGGAGAGAGAGCGCTACTGGTATTTAGCAGGTAGAGGTCAGGGAATCTGTAAGCATCCCATGTGCAAAGGCCAGCCAGATACAACAAAGACTATCTGGTCCAAAACAGTCGGGAGATCGAGGAAGCTCTGGTCTAAGGGAGAGGAGATGAGGCCTGCGGGTAGGGCAGTTAAAGGGGACAGTTAGTGACTGGGGTAAAACAAAGACACGCAAAGGGAAGGGAAGACTTGGTGTTTGATTAGCAAGAAAGCAGAGGAAGAAGGAGCCGAAGAAGGAGCCCACAATGACACCACCGTGTGGTTTCTGCAACTGAATCAGAGAGGAAACTTCCATGTTAATTTTTTTCCTAGGGAAGCTCCTAGAAGGCTACAGAAGATCCCAGCACATAATCAAATGAAGAGATAAGTTACATGTGTGAACAATTAGGAGGAGATAAACACACAACAACTGATAAAGACTTGCATCTATATATATAAGCAAGGGTATGTCTGTATATATTCATATGTATAAAAATATACTCACACCTATCTTTATGTTTCTATAGTTAGCTGTATTTATCTATAGCTATCTCTTTGTGTCTAGACACATAGAAGGTGACCTATTTAGGGAGATCCCATTATAGAAAATGAAACATTTTTTTTTTCTTTTAAACCAGTCATCTACTTATAATGTATCTATTAGAGACACCGTTTCCCAAGATAAGGCCAAGGGAATAAAGTTAAAATGCAACAGTTCTTTGGAACGTAGTCATTCCCCCACTCAGATCAACCTTCCTTAATCATCTTTAGATCAGATCAGAATGAGGCCTGAATCCTGAGAGATCAGTGTGAATCCCAGGGAAATTTATCAAGGGGAAAGCTAATGAACCAACATCAGGACAACGGCGCTTGCCCACAAGTCAGACAGACGTGGATTTTAGTCACGGTTGTCTTACCTCTGGTTCACGTGTCTTTGGGTATGTGATTTGAGTTTCCTCCATATTCTCATCTGTAAACTGGGTTAGCAGCCCTGGGCGAGAGGGTCTAGGGAGGATTAAATGGGTCTGCATTACGGAATGTGAGTTGGAATGGGATGCGGCTTACAAGTCATAGCTCTCAGGAAATACTAGCATCCTTAGTATCGATGCAAGACCTCGTTTCCTGCAAAATTAAATGCAAAGGAGTGGTGAGGCCGCCACTTCCCTCCCACAATACTGAGATAGTCTCTGTGCAGTTTCCCAACTCCATTCCTGTGACCACCTCTGCTCTCTTCCGCAAGGTTCCTGGCAGTGTGCGCTTGACTATGCTCCTTCCCTTCTCTGGGGGGAGTAGGTGAGACTAGCTGTTTTCCGACAGGAACTCCAGCTCCAGTTTTCTAGAGTAGAGACGCAAAGGCAGACTTGAGAGCATTCCTGGACAGATGGAACACGTATTCTCATGACATCCAGCCTAGCATCGCCACTGTACGCAGGTATGACCCGGGTGAAATGTCCTGGTTCCCTCCCACCCTCTCACACACCCACGTGCTCACTCACATGGCTCCCTTGGCCTGTAATACCCCTTCTTTGCTTCTCCATGCAGTCTCTTCACCTCAGCTCTTGGGTCCTGAGTTCTCAACAAGACTTTCTGAAACCTGCTATCTCCAGCTGGGTCAAGTACACAACTTTCAGACCCCTTAGTTACTCCTGCTCCCGTGTGCCAACGACTCTGCCACCAGCCCTGCGTACCCAAGACCCAGCCTGGGTAGGTCCGATATGCAGTGGTCCTCCTTATGCACTTGCTTCATTTTCACACTGAGAGACAATGAAGAAAAGGGCTGGGTTTTATTTATTTCTGCACAAAGTTGAATGTTTCATGACACACAGTAGATCTTCAATTACTGGTGAGAAGAATTAATGAATGAATCCATGCGAAACTCCTCTCTGAGGCTAGGTGGTTGAAATATACCTCCGTCCGTTTGGCAATTCTCCATGTGTGTGCAAGAACACTGAAGATAATTCACAGGAGCCACGCAGCACAAATCGGCACCCTACTCCCAATCCTCGGGTGGCCTCCCAAGTTCAGTCTGAAATCCCACTCTGAAGGGTGGATGAGTGGAGAAGGTGAGGGAAAGCATCTTCGAGAGGGCTGATTTTCCTCCTCTTCCTTGGGTCATGAAGACAAACAGATGAACCCAGATGACTGGAGAGGAAGGTTGCACTCATCCGTCCATGGACTCATTTGCCAGGTTAAGGGCGTGGCCTGAAACTGACCCACCAGAGTCCAAGTTCTTACTCTGCCACCCACCAAAGAGGTCTGTTGTGAGAACTAGGTAAACGGATGTATTCATCCACATGTCCTCACCCAGCCCTTGACTTACGGAAAACATTTAGTCATCAGTAGGTATTGGCTTCATTGATACTGTGTAACTTATTATGATACCCTGTCTCTGTGCAAAGCTCGTGCCTGGATCTAGCAACGCACAGATATGGCCTGGAAGAACTCACAGCTGGTTTGCAGAAACAGATAAGTAAGCAGATAATCACTGTAATGCATAGTTCAATAAGCTCTATGCCAGAGGGAAACGGGGTGAGAAGCAACGAGTTTCTTAAAGCTTCTAAATGCAAAGCATAGAGGAAGTAGAATAAAAAGGCCTTCCTTATAATTCCAACTAGAGTCAAGTTTAAAGGTGTGGGAGTGGGCTGGCCTGTTCGATCAGGTGCACCTCCCCCCCAAATGTGACAGAGTAGAGACCAACTATGCAGCATGATGGCTGGTGGGGCAGGTTCTGATGTCGAAGAACTTGGATTTGAGCCCCTGCACCATCACCAACCAGCTCTGGAGCCTTGGGGCGGGGCTCCAAGGTCATGGCCCTTTCCTGAGCTCAGTTTTCTCATCTGGAAAGCTGAGGACAGCAGTCTTCATTGAAAGGGGCTATTGTGAGATTAAACAATGCACAAAAGTGATCCAGTGCAGTGCCTACCTAGAACACAGCCATGGTCAATACATGGTGGTTTCAAAAATTCTGGCAGAAGGAAAACACACTGAGAAGGAAATCAGAACATTTAATCCCAATGCTGGCCCTCCCTCTTAATAGGCCCCTTTACTAGAGAAGTATGTAGGTTGCTCCCAGGTCCTCACACACATTTCTAAGCAAGGTGGCCACCCAGCCACATGAGCTCAGCATTCTTCATTTAACAGATGAGGGAAGTGAGCCTCCAAGAGGTGACTTTGCCGAAGTAGAATCCAAAGTCGGTCTGCAGCCAACTGTTGTAATAACCCTTATAACTGTGTGTCCCTAGAGCTGGCAGTATACAGAGCCTGTATCGTCTGCTCAGGGCATTATTCTCTGGGAATGTGTTCCAGACACACAAGGTCTAAAAGAGATCCCTAACACCATGCCCACTGTAAGCCACTGTGCCCAAAACTCAGCCTTTTGAGTTGGGAAGGAGAGCTAAGACTGCAGAAAGCAGGAGGCCACTAAGAGCCCAGTGAATCCTTAACTCCTGGAAAATAACTTTCATACCAGCTGCAAGCTTCCAAAGTGAACTGGCTTCTTGGGAAATCATGGGCTGGGAAAGGACGTTTAGTGTGGGGGGCAGGGTGGGGTGCCATTCTCATCTGAGCTTTCCCTCTGCATCCCCAGGAACAGTGCCCCTCCCTCTCGGCTCCAACACAGACCAATCTCCTTTCCTTGCTTTCACTTTATTTTTAGCACTTTCTCTCTCTACTGTTACATTAACATTGATGTGTTAACTTTGTTTATGGCTCTAATGGAACGGAACTTCCATAAGGCAGATACTTTGTTTTGTTTATCAACAAAACAACTTAGAGGACTTCGGTGTTTACTAAATAGTTTTTGGATGGATAAGTGGATGGATGGATGGATAGATGGATGGATACGTATCTCCCCAAATGACTTGATAACCCCTAAAGGTCAATCATCTCAGAATCTTGCTCCCTGGCAAGGAGAGTGAAGATGCTTAGTGAATACACACACACACACACACACACACACACACACACACACACACACACTCTCTGCCATTAGTTGCCCCACTGGAGCCTGGGAAGGGGTACTTGCTAATTAAGAGGCAAATATGGTTACAGGGCTGGCTGCTTCTCTACACCACTGGGGCAGAGGAGAAAAGCAGATCTCAATTCCAAATTTCTTTAATCATTTATTTATTTGTAAATATTGAAGAAGGCTCCATAGCTCAGGGGTTAGAGCCCTGTTCTTTGAATATTGAAGAGACACTGACCAAGAAAGCAAAAGGGTGAGGGGATATCAGACCCAACCATTCCTGCACACTCACCTTCCAAGAAAGCAAACCGATAGCTGTATGTATTTGCTGTCCCGTTCTCGTGTCTGCATGGAAACATAGGATGTTACAGGAAAGGGGGCATCTAGGATATAGCTCAAAGAACACTGGATCTGGTTCAAATCCTGGCTGATGCTGCTGAGCTGGGCAGCCCTGGGCCAGCCACACTGCCTTTCTGAATCTAAGATATCCCAGCTTGAAAGTGATCGAGACAACAGGTATCTCTGCTTCTTTATGCAAGGACCCCACTGAGAATTGTGTTTGTAAGAGAATGTTACAGGCTGCCAACTGATTTTACTGATAGTTATTGGGGCTTAGTAAAAAAAAAGTGCTGAAAAAGAGAGGGAAAAAACCAACCAGTGGCAGCTCGGGCAGACAATAACTGAAGTCACAAAAAGCCACACTGAAATCCAGAGGCTTTCTGCTATTTCTGATGCCTCCACCGTTGTTCATCAAGCTTCCTCGAAACTTATTACAAGTCACACAATAGGGGTCTTTTTAGAGGCACTGTTTTGCTGCCATTTCCCAGCACCGGTGATGGAGTTGTCAATTGTCTTGAAGGCGTGTTGTGATGGCCTTGGGATCTCCCCTACTGGGTTTGATCAGGAAAGCCCCAGGAAAGTTAGTTACTAAGGGCAGAGAGTCAAGCACGAGATGCCAAGCCAAGAAAAGGGAAGACCGAGACACTTCGACTGGAGGCTGTTCTGGGCTGTAGCAGGAGCTGGAAGCAGAAGCTGCTCGGTGTCCTTGCTGCGGCCACCAGGGGCTGACCTGGTAGGATATACCCTTTCCCTTCTCACCTTCCCATTCCATGTCACCAGGAGTTTTCTGGAAATATAGAATTCAGCATCTTCTGAGGACCCCAAGTCAGCAGATCCTTACTACCTCACTCCTAGTAACCCCTCTCTTACCTCTGAGACGCCCTCCACCCTACCCAACCCCTCCAGCATCCCAGGGTTCAGGCTGCAGAAGGAGCTGTTAGGTGGCAATGCTTTCTTTTCTTGTTCAGGGGACGTTCTAATGGTACCACCAATAACCTCCCCTGCCCAATAGGAGTGCTAAACACCTCAAAATCTGTTCCCTGAGAACTTACTGTCTGTCACAAGCTGCACTGCCCCAAGGTGGCTCTCTAGGTCCCACTTCCCTCCACCCCTTAGGCTCTGTATCTACACCTTCCAAGGCCCGTCCTCAGGTCCAGTGGCAGCTGGGCTTACAGCACCCTCAGCTTAAGTCTGGGGTGAGTACAAGGTCCCAAAACCTCAGAGTATCATGGCCTAAAGGGGTCAGTGATAGCTCCCGCAAACCAGCCACTCGCAACAACGTATCATTTGAGGTGAGAGCCTGAAGTTGCAAGGAGGAGGTCCGGGAGAGCCCAGGAACTGCCTAAACTGAAGACGACTTAGAAGCAGTTCAGCTCAATCCCATAGCTGCTGGATTAAATGCCCATCTCAGACAGCCACCTGCGGCCCATACTGGTGAGGCGCCTGGGCTCACGCACAACCCGGTGTTTTTTGAACAAGTCAGAATGTTCTGGAAGAACAAGTAGATGTGGGATAGGGTCTGTCCCAGAGAAAATCCTTGTTTCTGAATATGGGCCTCCAAAGCAGCTGGGGGCACCTGTTTCCTAGGACTGTCATAAAAATCACCACAAACAGGGTGGCTTAACACAAGAGAAAGCTATTCTCTCATACATCAGGAAGCCAGGAGTCTAAAATCAAGGTATCTGCAGAGCTAGGAGCTCCCTCCTAGTGCTCTAGGGAGGAATCCTTCCTTGAGTCTTCTAGTGTCTGGTGCTTCCTGAGACTCTGTGGCATGTGACAGCACCGTTCTAATCTCTGCATGAGTCTTTCTGTCACCTTAGTCTCCCTGTACCTCTTTGGGTCCTCTTTTCTTCTTATGAGGGCACCAGCCATCATTGGATGTAGAGCACACCCTAAGTCTGGGATGATTTCATCTTGAAATCCTTAACTAATTACATCCACAAAGACCCGATTTCCAAATAAGGTTCCCTTCTGAGGGTCCAGTGAAGACAAATTGGGGGGGGCACTATTCAACCAACTAGTCCTAGAAGGTTGTCTAAGGTCCATTACTTAGACTCATGAGTCTCTGAGATAATGTATAGTACGTGAACCAAGAAAATTCAGCCAGGAAAGGAAAGGACGAACAGAGGATAGCAAGATCTCTTTTCCTTTCGCTGCATGGCTGTGCTGAGGCAGGGGACACAAATACACGTGGATTGTGGGAGGTGGCATCTGAACAATGCGGAGAAATTAAAAGAAGATGCCTATGGACTAAAAAACAAAACACAACAAAAACCAGGGCACCTGGGTGGCTCAGTCGGTTAAGTGTCTGCTTTCGACTCAAGTCATGACCCCAGGGTCCTGGGAAGGTCCCAGAAGCCTGCTTCTCCCTCCCTCTCTGCCACTTCCCCTGCTTGTGTTCTCTCTCTCTCAAACAAATAAATAAAATCTTGAGAAACAAAAAACAAAACAAAACAAAAAACCACGTCCCATCACAGCAAACTCAACTCACCTCTTAAGACACAGCTTGCATACCTCCTTCTGGACTCTCCCAGATAGAGATGATCATGCCCTCTCCCACAGCCCTGTGTGACCCAACCACACTGCTGTAGTCTGAATGTTTGTGTCCACCCAAAATTCGTATGTTCCAAAACTAATGTCCAAAGTGACGGTACGAGGAAGCGGCGGGGCCCATCAGAGGGGATGGGGCCATAAGGTGGAACCCTCACGAACGGGATCCGTGCCCTTGCATAAAAGGCCACAGAGCTAGCTCACTGCTTCCATCATGAGCCTACGACAAGAAGTCTTCAATCCCCAAGGGGACCCTCACTTGGACACGCAGACGTCCTGATCTCCAACTTCCAGCCTCCATCTCTGAGAAAGAAATTTCTCCCGCTTATAAGGCACCCAGCCTGAGGTATTTTGTGATAGTCACCTGAACAGACAAAGACAGATATATTTCCCAAACCTGCCTGGTCATAAGAATCCCCTGGGAACGCTCGTTAAAAATACTTGCTTCTGGTTTTACCGGGTCCTACCGGCTCAGCTGCAGGGGACCTACAAATGTTAGGCTTGGTAAAGCCGACCTAGTTATTGACACATGGGTTGATGTGGGGCAGAAGGGTATCCCTGATTGACCTCTTTCTTTTCCCTCTTTTATATACGCCAATTTAGCCAGCTGATGACAAGGTTCAGGGCAGAATATACCACTCTGGCATATTAAAGTTTTTGAATTAAATTTACTTGACACAGCTGGCACAAGGACACTCTGACCCTCTTCTCTGTTCCCCTGAAAGCAGAAAATACATCTCCCATGTGAAAGGCACTGTCCCTACACCATGACGTAGAGAGGCACCCCCACCACCAGAGATAAGGAGTTCAGGGCCAAGAAAGCTATGGGAAAAAAAAATGCTTAGTGCTTTGACTAATTAATACCCAGGACTGTTTTTTAATTTGTCAGTTCTTTTGTAAATTTCTTGTCTCTTAGCCGAAAAGTATATAAACAGCCTGTTTTGGTCACTTCTTGGGTCTCCTATTTTGGGGCCCCTGTATATATGCAATTAAATTTTTCTTTTTATCTCCTATTAATCTACTTGGTATCAATTTAATTATTAGGCCACCCAAAACAACCAAGAGGAGTAAGGGGAAACATTCCCCTCCCCATACTGGTGAAAGCTGAGTCTGAATTCACCAAATCTGAGTTTAAATCCTAGGACTACTCTTCCAATTGTGCGGCCCTGGGGAAGTTACTTTATTCTGTGTTTAGAAAAATATGGATGATAAACAGGTCTACCTCATATGCCTGTGTCCATAAAACAAAGTAATAAATATACTGGCTTGAACTGATTTGAAGTCCCAAACGAGAGTGAATTTTGGAAATTTGGAGGAGTTGGTGGGGAGGGAGCTCCTTGTCACCGAAGAAGTCCAAGTAGCCAAGGATTTAGGAAGAGAATGACAATAGGCTGAGAGTCCAAAGTGGGGTTGAGAGGGGGGTGGGGGAGAGCAAGTGGGAGTAGAAGGAACAAGGCGAGAAAGTGGCTATTTTTCGAGGACCCCAACTGGTGGGCATATCTTATGCCTCAGCCCATTACATACACAGGGATCTCCTTCACTATGGTCACAACTCTTTCTGTGTTCCCCTTCCAGACCCTGAGGCTGCCCACTGGGTCAGCCAGGCATGCAGCCGCCCACCTAATGCACAGCGCACACCTTCCCTTCATCGTCACTGCCTTGAAGAGCCTCCGTCCGGGAAGCCGTGCAGAAGAGGAGTTAGGGGTCAGGCACAATTGGAGATCAATTCCAGCCCTGCCATGCCCTTGGGGCTATCACAAAGTGACAAAAGCCACCCAGGTAAGCTCGGCTACAAAAGCAGTAGCAAAAGGGAAGTGTCTGATCAAAGGCTCCAGGAGCCTCTTTCTACTCATCCATTCCACGGGCATCATGATGGTCCTAACTTAACGGGATGGGATTTACTGTACCTGTTGTAGCATTAAGGATGTTGGGCACCGAAGCACTCTGAGCGGTGCTGGAGGAAAATATTTCCCCTGCGGGCGTCTTGTGATCAGGGCGAACCTCCTCAAACACAGGGTCTCCTGCCCCACTCACCCCCCTTACCCTTCCCTCCAGGTAAACTGATTCTCCTGCTGGGTGAGGGAGGAGTGAGGACTCGGACCTCCATAGCTCTGTCCTTCCCTCGTGCCCTTTCATTTCGGGGGGCCAGCTGCCCTCCAGAAGCAGCCTCGTGGTCTGTGCCTACCCCCCTCCTTCCTTTTCACAGGGACAGATTCTCATGTGGGAAGACAGCAGGCATCCAGCCCTCACCCTTAGGGAGGAAGCACCCATTTTTTGCCATGTCCTCCAGACCAATCTTTCTTAATAATAAAGACCAAATTCCAAAGTCCATCTGCTTTACTCCTTTTCCTAAGCTTTCAAGTTATTTTGAATTCAGATGGAGAAAATATGGGGTCCCTGGAAACCCAGTCCTCACTACGTGGAGCCTAGAATGTTCTCAGTAAACTGTTCTGTGATTATTTCTGCATTCACGAGAAATGCTTTATTGTCTCTCCTTCCTTTGTAGGGAACATTTTTTTTTTTTTTTTTGCTTTTTTCCTCTCACTGTCTGAAAGCTTTTACATTCCCTCCCTTTTATCCATACCGTTCTGAAATTGCACCACAAAGCATCTTGGGGTGGGCTTTTCTTTCCCTTTTTGTTCCTCATTCATCCAGTCTGGTTCTCCGCGGACTCTTCCAATCTGAACATTGGCTCCTTTCTTCTGTGCAGGGACAGGTCCTGGCATGACTTCCTCCCTCCCACTGTCTGTGCCTGGTTTCTGGAGCCCCTCTCCTGTGTTGGCAACAAACGAGTTTTCTAGGGGGTGTGACCAGAGTCTAACGCTCCCTGGGTCTTGGTCACAGAGCGCCCCTCTGGATGCGGGGCTGCATGTCCTTCTAGAGGCAGAGCAGGCTGGCCATGGGACTTCAGAAACAATCAGGGAGTTTCTACTCTACTCTAGAAGGACACCCTGTTGCCATTTCCCCTCTAGTACTGGGTCCTGGTTCAAAAGCAAAATATTGTGGAAAAATTATTGCACCTAAACTAGTACAAGGCTCAGTGGAAGCCAAGTGCTGGCACCTTAATCCCCTTAATGAGATTTTAGGCAAGTCACTCAACGTCCCTCCCCACTGCCTCCTTTCCCTCACTCGCTAAATGGCAACAATGATTTATGTCTCCTGAGTCCCAGGGTGGTAGGGAGAATCACAGGAGGTGATGTGGGGGTAGGCTTTGAAAATTATGAAATGCTATTTTTATATGAGTGTGTATGTGTACACGCACATATATAAAATTAAAACATATTTTCAAAACTACCCCTGCATCATAAAGATGGAAAGCTGCTAAACACATTTCTGCTTATCCTTCAAATCCAGCTGAAGTGTCCCTGTTACTATTTAACTCAGCACCTAAAATAATTGGCTTGAATTTAGAGCTGTGATTAAAAAGGAAAGGGATATATTTGAACAAGAGAATTGCACTCAGGGCAGAATGGCCTTGACTGCGAGTCATGGGCACTGAGACTGACCAAAGAAGACAGCAGTTTCATGTTTCCATCCATTTTTACTCTACGTTATAGATGTTCATTGAGTGTAATGGTGGGGAAAATGACCTAACTTCCTATCTCTGTTTCTGTATCTCCTGTCATAAAGTATATGTAAGTTAATTCATGCAAATTTCAGTGTACATATGAGAGGACTCCAGTGTTATAAAATGCTGCTTCTATCTGTCTTATGAACTGGAATTCCCTATAATAATTCTATTTGGACCAAGGGCTCCCTGCTAAAAAAAATATCATGTCTTTACAGTATGTGGTACACAAAGGCTGGGCAGCAGGGAGGAAGGTTCTAGGAGAAGGCGGGGGCTATGTGACCTTGCTGAGGGCAAGAGGCAGGGCCAACGGGTCTTCCCAGACCAGAGAAGGCAGCAGTGCTACCCAACTGCCTACAAACAGGCTGCAAAGGAGGCCTCAGGCAGGGAGAAATGCTGCCAGGGCAGGAGGGTGAGGCTGGTGACTCAGCAGAGACAGCACAGATGTGCCTGGTGCCCGGACCCCGGCACCACGACCCCAGCTCCCCATTCTCCTCCACGTCCCCTCCAGGACCCGCTAATGCCTGCTGAGGGACAGGCCATGAGTCTCATGTGCTAACACCAGGCTCAGATGAGGGAAGAGGGAAGAAGCCCAGGGATACACTCATCTTTCTAAAAATCTCACTTGGCGAATGCCGGAAAGGAACTCAGAGATCTTAAGGTGAGCTAACATCACTGTGATTATCACCACTTGTAACATTTTTCCCTAAAAAAAATAAAATAAAATAAAAAAAATTGGGGGGGGCGTTTAGGTGGCTCAGTCAGAGTTCAGTTCAGGTCATGATTTTGGGGTCCTGGGATCGAGCCCCTCATCCTGCTCAGCAGGGAGTTTGCTTGTCCCTCTCCCTCTGCTGCTTACCCTCCTCTGTCCTCATGCGCTCTCTCTCTCTCTGTCTCAAATAAATAAAATCTTTCAAAACAACTTTTTATCTGAGCACCAGTTTATGGGAAAAAAAAAAAAAAAAAAAAGAACTATTCTAGTTCAAGAGGAGGTTGGGAGTCTGAGGTTTCCAGGGCTCCGTGGAGCAGAACTAGACAAAAGCACTCCTCATTTTGGAAAGAGAGACATCAAGCCCTTCCTGGGCACTGACAAATTCATGCGTCATCTGAGTCAGTCCTCACAGAAAATCTGTGAGGATGGTGAGAACAGACCCATTTTTGCAGATAGGAAAACTCAAAGACGTTAAGCTCCAGGTCACAAAACCAGCCTGGGGCAGAGCTCTCATCAGATCCCAAAGCTGTGAGATCCTGTAGGAAATATGAGAGGGTTTCTTCTGCCCTCCAGAAAAATCTTCTGCCTCCTCTAAGTGTATTGCTGTAACTACAAGCAAACAATACAAACCAAACCGTCACTAACACCCGTGGCTTGCAGAGCACTGCAGTTTAAAAGCCTTTTTGCTGTAGTCCCACGCCATCCGAGCAGCCCTGGGTCACAGGCTGGGACCGGGCTGAGGACAGCCCGGTTGTCTTGCATGCAAAACTTACAAGGGAGCCAAAAAGCTCACTAATCAAGATAAATAATACCTTAATACAATATTCTTAAAAATCAAGATTAATGCATTCCAGAGTTTTTGGCAACCCTTTAAAGCTCGTGTCCATGGTGAGTGAGCAATTGGCAGAAACTGGGAGAAAATGTACCTTTGGACCATTTTTGCAGGTGAGTAAGGCGAGTCTCAGAGCATGAAATAGCATTTCCAGGGAACTAAAGGCAGGTCCTTCTGTCTCCAGTGGGACGAGGGACATCTGGGATGCAGTTGACAGAGACATTTCAAACCCAGGTCACCTGCCCTGGGGAAGCTTATAAATATATTGGTCAGGTCCTTGTCCCTGTAAGAGCCTCAGTTTCCTCATCTATAAAAGAGATGACTGTACCAGAAGGTCTGCAAGGGTCTTCCTGGTGGTAAATGTCTCAGGAGTCTATGACTGATAAAGCCACAGCCCCCATCTCTGGCTCCGGCCAAGGTCTTCCCCGACCCCCTACAGTGAGGAGAAACTCATGACTTCCTGGGAAGGGATTCTGGATGATTCTTTCTCTGACTAGCTGTGTGACTTAAGAGAGTGCATTCTCTTCTCTGATGCTGTTTACTCACTAGAGAAACAGGGATGCTGGTGTTCACCTCCAAGGATGCTGTGAGGATTAAATGAACTAGCGTGGGTGAAGTTCCTGGCACTCAGTAGCGACTCGAAAACACTGGCTAGTACTCTCCAAGCTGCCACTGTCTCATGTAGAAACAACCAAAAAGGAAGAAAGAATGATGTTCTACTCGCACGCAGGTATTAAACTCTGTCCAGCCTTCCCCAGCTGTAGGGAGTTCCACAATGCTCAGGGATCAATCGGGCAGGGAATTCTTCCTAGGACCTTAGATGCCTCACTTTACCCATGTGAAAACGGAGGCCCAGACTGTATATAACTACGTCGGCCAAGATCACACAGCAAAGCAGCAGCAGCAGACGCAGGATTCCTGAATCCCAAGCTCACCATATTTCCACTTGGGTAACCGAGAGCCCCTGCCATTCTTGGCCGACAGCCTCACCCCAGAGGCAGAAAGGCAGCCTGAGTCCCCACAGCTGATGGCAGCCAGTGCTCCCTAAATTCCTCTAAAGATTCAGGCATTGGGCAGGAGGAGGGAAGCTCAGAGATGGATGGGGAGTGGCCCCTCCTCCCCAGGGAATTCCATGTGGGGGAGGGGCGGCAGGAGGAGTTAAGGGAACCTGCTCATGCATCCCTAGAATAGCATCCTTCCTGGTTCCTTTGTTTCCTCTCTGCCGGGAAAGGCCCAGCAAAGCAGACAGATGTTGGCGACATCTGGGCCACTGTTGTGGCCACTGGAGGAAAGCTGTTGGTGTTTGGAATAATAATAGAGAGCTCACATTTGCATAGCGTTTCCTCCAGTTTCCTGAGACGCTCCGCCCCACCCACTCCCACTCATTAGTCCCGGACAGTGGTGCAGACAGCAGCTGTCTGAAAGCCAGGTAGAGCCACTTCCATTTCTTAGAAGGCAAAACCGAGGCTCAGGGAAGCTAAGCTTCCTGCCCCAAATCACTGAACTAATCAGGGAGTGCGGGGCTCAAGCATGGAGCCACAAGACTCCTGGAGTAGCATCAGGCTATGTCCTTCGCTCTGGCAGGGGCTGTAAGCGAGCCCAGAGGAGATGCAGCCTGGTCTCTAACAGGTAAAGAAAACACTTGCTGTGTGCCGACCAGGTACCAGGGCAGCATCACGCGGTTACTTAGCATGCTCACCTCGTTAATTCTCTCCACGCTTCGAAATAAATAGGGTTTTCATCCTCCTTTCCTGGACGCAGAGAGGGAGACTCAGAGAGGTCAAGTAAGCTGTCTGTGGTCACACTGGTGACTCAGATGGGCCCCTGGTGCAGCAGGGGGTCCCGTGACTTGGTGGAAAGAACTGGGACACTGGCTGCCTGGCCCCGCCATCCTCGTGAACTAAGCGATGCTCTTGGTAAACGGCAGAGCTGGGCTTTGAGTCCCAAAGCCAGCTGACTTTGGGTGTGGCTGCGTGTGTGTGTGTGTGTGTGTGTGTGTGTGTGTGTGTGTGTGTGTGTAGGATGGTGGGAGGGGAAGGATGGCTGGCTGGCAGGTTTCAAGGATGAGGAAGTGAGCCTTGGGAAGGAGGCTACCCTCCGAGGCTCATCCTGGGCATGCTCCCAGAACCTGAAATCTTGCAGCTGGAGCACAGCAAGGGGAGGGGGGTAAGGGGGGAGAGACTGAGGCAGGGGATGGCTCACGGAGCTCGACAGCAGAGGGCCAATGGACCACGCAGTGAGGATAATTCAGGGCCGTTGCTGTAAATTCAGGGTGGACCGTGGAGCTGCCCTTAGCTACCACCTTCCTACAGGCTTGATTCTTTCTCTAGGGTAAGGATCTTTGCAAGGTTTCTAGTACTTATCTGGACCAATCCCTACTTTGCAAACAGGGGTCTGAAGCCCAGAAAAGGAAGGGTTTGGCCCAAACTCACTAAGCATGTCAGTAGCTCCACGGGGGGCCCAACTCAGGCTCTGTGCTCCGGGGCAGCCCCTCCCCGCACCCTGTGTCACATTCTCTCAGCTCATGCGCTCTGCCCATCAAGGGCTTTCGCGGAAGGCTCACATTCACTCCCTGACCGTCTGAGTCCGGTCACAATTCTCCTTTCCACCTGGGCCTTTCTGGGCTTCCCCTTTGTCCACCATAAAAGAGCCACTCAAGAGGAGACACAAAAGGACAATTCTCTACACGCCAGCTGCTCCTTCCCAGCCTCAGGCCATGCAAAGCCAGTGGGGCCGTCAGCTCTGACATGAACCCAGCCCAACAAACACAGCTCCACTGAGGTGAATTTGTCCTTTTGATGCTTTTCAGACTTGACACCATCGCTTCTCGGCGTCTGCCTGACTCATGAGCTCTTTCTAATGGGTTAGTTTGGGTACATTTTCAGCTAGAAGAAACTTCTAAGTTTCTTCTAAGTAACTTCTAAGTAAGCCAGGAGTAGCTTCTAAAGGATCCATCTGATTTCATTCAAGCTAGAGGTCATTTGACATTTGTATCAGTCCAAACAGTGAGTATCTTGAAAGAAAAAGCCCAGACACCCTCCAGGGATGCAGACCCATTGCAGACAGAACACGCAATTCTCTCTCTGTCTCTCCCCAACTCTCTCCCCCACACATATACACAACCAATATTTTCATCAAAATTTCAGACACCACTTCTTCTTTTTTTTTTTTTTTTTTTAAACTGGATGGGTGAACCACAGGCAAAAGGAGACTCCTCTGTGACCTAAGGCGCTGGGCCCTGAGTTTACAAACTCTGCTCTATAGGGTCCAATTAGTTTCATTTAACTGGGAGCTAACTTTGACATTTGCATTACTATAAATCCTCTTAGAGAGTGTTTCCCATTTGGAATGGTTCCCCTGGACTCGGCCTACATTCTCCTGAGCATTCCTATAGATTGCTGGAGTGAAAATTGGCAAGTTTCCACTTAGAGG
Organism: Martes martes; assembly: GCF_963455335.1. Taxonomy (NCBI): domain Eukaryota; kingdom Metazoa; phylum Chordata; class Mammalia; order Carnivora; family Mustelidae; genus Martes; species Martes martes. The sequence goes on from NC_137900.1 coordinate 79,417,453, forward strand.
CTGTAACCTATAAATATATCTCAAGCTTCCATTCCTTTTACACTCTGCTGGTGGATATAATTGAGTTTCTCTCTGTACCAAATGAGCTCTGAGTTCTTAGTACTCGATGTAGTTAATAGAGGAAAGTCGGGAGGCGTCAGGAAAAGCAAGAATAACACGGAAACGGAACAGGGATATGCGGGCTAGAGGTATCATAAAGGTTTTATCGCCTCTTGTTAGAAGAGAAAAGCATAAGTAATGTTATCATCTCAATCTCTGTGTAATAAACGTTTTATGGTGCCCTGCCCAGCTACATACAGAGACGGCCTGGAGACACAGAGAAGGATCCAGCCGCTGCTACAAGTCAATTCCCAGGGGGAGGTAAGTGGACATAAGTATGACTGCAGGTGATGTCTGGCTGGGGAACCTGTTTTCCTAAAGATCTGATAAGAAGACTTCCCTCAGGGTGTCCCTCGACACTTATCCTGTGGTCCCTGCCTGAGTGCAGGGCCGGCCAAGGAAGACCAGGGCTGCCCAGGGCTGCCCAGGGTAAAGTCAGGTCTCAGAATTCCACAGGGAACTTACCTCCTGTGTGTTCCCATCCATGTGGCTCTGCAGAGGGAGGGTACGGACTCCAGACTTCTGGTTTTCTCATTCAGTCCTTCCTCCTTTCATTTATTCATTGGTCCCATAAATATTGAGTGATTTGCCATCATCATCCTAATCATTACCTTAATCATCACTGTCATTTATTTAGAATTCCCCATGACTCAGGCACTTGACATTTGCATAGATAATTCCCTTTGATTCTGACAAGAAATCTACAAGGAAAGTATCGCTATTCCCTTTTACGAATAATTAAACCGAGGCTCAGCAAGATCACGGGACATGCATCAAATCCCACCCTCTAAGAAGTAGCAGAGCTACAGCATGAAACTGGGTTGTCTGACCCCCCAGACTGTGGTTTGCTCACTATCGAACATTACCTTCATAATGCTATAATGTTTTGTAGAGTGTTGCAAAGAAGTCTCTGATTTTCACAACTGAGAGTAAACCTAATTACCCTTATTTTCCAGAAATGAGACTGAGTCTCAGACAAGTGAAATGAAATCACACGGCCATCCCATGGGTCTCCTACAGCACAGGTCTTCTGACTCTGAACCCAAAATTCCTGAAAGTAAGATAGAATACCCACCTACAGTGTTCCCTCCGTGATGATGACAATCATTAACAATCCTGGGAGTCAGCAATTACTGATGTGCCCGAAGCCCCGCTAAGCACCTGAATAGAATCTGCCCATTGAGTCCTCGTAACTGTCCTATAAAGTCAGCGTGACTATTACTGTCATAAAGAAACGGGGCTCGAAAACTTGAACAAAGCATGCCCAAGCTACACAGCTAGTGAACAGGAGAGAGCCAGCATTTATACCAAGGTCTATTTGACCCGAATTCTTAACCCAAATTCTTAACCCCATGATGTGCTAGAAAGGCCTTGTGAGGGAGGTTGAAGCTGAATCAGAACCAGACATCCAATCAAAGAACCTCGAGGTACCTGTCCGACATGCATTCTCCCTTTCTTCCTTAGTAACAGGCACTGATTTTATCGCAATGGGTACATCTCCAGCTAACAACTGCATCGGAGCCAGTGACTAGATTCTGGCCAACGAGACGTGAGTCAACGTGCTGGAGGAACCGTCCCCAGAAGCTCCTTAAAGGGAACAGCTTCACCTGGGAGATTTGCCTCCTTATCCCTTTCTTTGTCCTCCCTCCTGCTGCCTGGGACTTGAACAGGACGGCTGACTTTCCTTGGACCACAAGGATGGATGCCACACCTTAGGATGGTGGGAGGAAAGGGGAAGGAAGGTAAGACAGAGGGAAGGAGAAAAGGAGGGAAAGGCTAAGTGCTTCGAGGCATGATGGAGACACTAGCCAGCCCTGGCCACCCCATTGTCAGACTTGCTTTCTACGCGAGAAAAATCAATTTCATCTTGTTTAAGGCACTATTATTCTGGCTTTCTTGTTATAGGCAGTCAGACCTAATGCTAATTGATACAGATCTGCCCTCAAGTAGCTCACAGTCCTGCAGAGAAGATGGATAAGCAGGGCAAACAGATGACCAAGTTACAAGAAGGTGCTTGCAGCCCTGAACAAAGGTGAGGAAAAGGGCTCCATTCATCCTTTTGTGGCCTCGACTGTAATGGCCCTGACAGCAAAATCCACGGGCCAGGCCATGCTCTCTGTGTAATGGCAATGGATAAGCTGTCCGTTCGGAAAGGCGAACGCATCCATTTCAATTAGATGTGCCCAGTGCTAGGATTGTAACCAATTAATCCTGCCCATCTGAAGGCTGATTAGTCGGAATATTTGGGTGAATGGATAATAACAGGCTAATAAGCCTACCATCTGAATGCTGCTGCACGTCTTTTTTTGACACAATATTGTGGATGCATTTGCAGCATCTGTGACTAATCTTCAAGTGGCGGGTGGCCCAGTTTGCAGAGCAGCAGAGGGAGGGGCTTGGGGCCCCAGGGGCTGGGCAGCGGGAGCCAGCTCTGGCTAGTCCTCGGCGCCTGCGTTTGGATGCTGGCCGCCCAGGCTCTTCTAATTGCCCTCTGCTTCCTGGAAAGTGGAGACACACAATGCCATGGAAGGAGGCCATAGGCTGGGAGAGGGGAGGTCTCTGCTATGGCTTCAGATCCACCCTGAATCCACTGGGTGACTCAAGCAAGACCCTTCCCCTGTATGATTTCAATCTACACCTTTGCATTACAAGCTTTAAAAAAAAAAATGAGGTTAAGAACCCTTAATACTTAACATCTACCCTCTTCACAAAATTTTAAGTGTACTATACAATACTGTTAACTATAGGCACTGTGTTGCACAGGAAATCTCTAGAACTTACTGGTCTTGAATAACTGAAACTTTATAGCCTTTGGAAAGCAATTCTCCATTACCCCCTCCCCCAGCCCCTGCCAGCCACCCTTCTGCTCTCTGCATTTATGGACTTGACTCATTTAGATACACTGTATAGTGGCATCATGCAGTATTTGTCTTTTTGTGGCTGGCTTACCCCATGCTGTTACCTATGGCAGGATTCCCTTCTTTTTTTTAAGGCCAACTAATATTCCATCGTGTGTGTATGTGTGCATCTATCTACTTTCTTCTCCTACTTATCATTGGACATTTAGCTGTTTCCACATCCAGGCTGTCCTGACAGAGCTACAATAACCTTGAACCAGTCTGACTTCGGCCTCCTGGTATTTGCACCTAGTCCCCCTACCCAGTACATGCTTTCCCACCACTCTGCCTGGTGAACGGCTTCCTATTCTCCAGATTGCTGCTTCCTTCAGGAACTCTTCTCCAGCCACCGCTGACTTAACTAGGGCTCTATGTGCTACCCAGGATCCCTTCCAGAGTGCCAATGAACATCATACTCTGTTGCAACAATGTGTTGACCAATCCAACTCCCACATTGAGCTCCAGGCTCCAGGATGGCAGAGGCCAGCTCTCACTGCTCCCGATTTTATCTTTGGCGCCTGGCATAGTGGAGGACACAGAAGACACAAAATGAAAGTCTGTTTGCCAAAGCCTTGCTCTGCCCCTTCCATTGAATTGGGTAAGAGGGGAATGGAATCCGGGATGGAAAAAGTCACTTTGCAAATCTCTAAATTGATATACAAATGTAAGGAATTAACAGTAATGAAAAAGTCCTTGAAGGTACAGAAATAAAGCATTCCCATTCTTGCAAGAGCTTCACACTTGCTCAATGTGTCACCAATAATTACCCTGGCTTTTCCTTCCCTCATTCGTCGTAATTAAGACATAGCGTTTTTGTTAGGAGAGAAACCAAGGTCCAGAACAGCAGAAATCCCGCCGAGTACAAGTCCCAGGGACACGGCCCCTCTGAGTCCCAGCATTCTCCTGCTTCGAATGGAATTCAAATTTCTACCAGGAAGCTCGCAGGTTGTTGTGAAAATCAAACACAGTTAATGTGTATAGAATGGCTTGTAATCTGTAAAATGCGATGGGAGTGTCACTTCAATAGCATCCTGCTGGTGTGTCTCCCAAACAGGATTTGTTAGAACTCAGATTTCTGGTCTCTAAATCCTGGGGAAGGAGAGAGAGGTTTTTTTTTGAAACAAAACAAAACAAAACAAAACAAAACAACAACAAAAAAGTATGGGATGTCTGATGCATTTCTCCACTAAGTACACTAAGTAGTTACTAAGCATTTGGTATGTGCTAGAGGGGATGACAGGTGACTCCAACATGCCCTTCCCTCAGTGACCTTCCAGTCTGGTGGTGGGAGGTGAGGCAAGCAGGCAGGTGAAGACAATAGGTTGTCTCGGCAGAGCTGTGAGCTAGTGGAATGGAGGCACAGTGGACACTGACCCACGGTCACAGAGTCACAGAGGGACTGTTCAGGTCTGATCCTGAAGGACTTCCTGGAATCGGTGAAGGGGCATGGATTCTATCTTGACAGGCATTTTGAACAGGAAAATGATCAGGTCAGATTTACCAGTTGAAAGAACATTCTGGAAAGAGGCCAAGAGGCAAAAGCACTGATAAGGAAGAACCCTGCCGGGAATCTACTCAGAATTTTGGAGAAAAGAATGGAAACAGAAAAAGTGTAACAAAGCAGGAGAAAGCAATAAGAGGGGATCAGGAAGGTATGTTAATTGAAAATATGAGGAAAGAATGTCTAATAAGGAACTTGTAAAGATAAAGACAGAAAAAGCAAGGATTAATGGCTTGCCTCCTTATCTTAAGGCCTTCCGAGGCCATGCACTGCCTATACCATTCATCACTCAGACGGTGCTCCTGGCTGTAGGACAGAAACCTGTCCAAACAGACACTCTGTCATTGATGAAGACGTGAGGAGCAGAGAGAAAGCACGGATATGGATTCTGATCCCTGCTCTGGTCTATCCGCACTGAGGGAGGTGGCGAAGTTCCTTGACCCCTCAGATCTGCAACACCGACATCACAGAGTGATGGGAGGGTCCAAGGAAAGAATATGTAGAGGACACCTAATCTTGATCCCAGGAGAGAGGAGCACTGGCATGTCCTTCTGCTTCACTCATCCCTTTGCCTAACTCTGGACCCACGTCCAACAAAGAGCACTCACTATGTACCAGGCATGGGGGAACGTGATGCCTTGCACAGGGTCGTGCTCTTGGAGCCTGCCGTGCATTACTGGGCACTCAGTACTGCCAGGAAGGGGACGGGGAAGGATCATCCCTATCGGGCAGATACAGCCCCTGAGGCCAAGAAGGAAAGAGATTAGGACCCTGCCAAGACCTTGGATCTTTGGGCTAACCCAAACTTCTTCTGCCCCTGTTGTAGCCAAGTCCTGCAACTGTGATCCATAATCAGGGAGCGGGTCCTATGGCTCAGAAGAGCCTCTTCCCCATAGATGCTGACAGACGCACACATAGCCCTCGTCTGTAGTTTTGTTCCCAAAGCTTGGTAGCCCCCTAAACTGTTCCTCTCTCCTGTCTTGTCACCTGGTCCTGGACAAAAACTGCCAATTTATGTGGATGCTTCTTGGGCAAAGAATTAAGTGCCTTCTGGGAACCTAAGCAAAATTACTCCACCTTGGTTTCCTCATCTATAACATGGGAATTGCTAATCTTGATGACTTCTTAAGGGACCATTATGAGGATCATATGAGAATACACATGTAAGCATTTCCATGATAAAGACATCTTTGGCAAGACCACTTTGGAACTAGAATCACAAGAAAAAAATTGATTTGTCTTATCTAGTTTTTTTTTTTTTGCTTGTTTTTGTTTTTGTTTAGAGAAACATAGAGAACACAAACACACAAGGGGGAAGGGGGTGAAGCAGAGGCAGAGGGAGAGGGAGAGGAAGAGAGGGAATCTCAAGCAGGCTCCACAACCAGCATAGAGCCTGACATAAGGCTCGATCTCCTGACCCTGAGATCATGACCTGAGCCGAAAACAAGAGTCAGATGCTTAACTGACTGAGTCACTAGGTGCCACTGGCCTGTCTACACTTTCTGCTCTTTTAAGGTTTTATTTATTTATTAGAGAGAGAGAGAGAGAGAGAGACAGCAAGACAGGGAACACAAGCAGGGGGACCGGGAGAGGGAGAAGAAGGCTTCTGGTTGAGCAGGGAGTCCAATGAGGGGCTCAATCCCAGGACCCTGGGATCATGAGCTGAGCTGAATGCAGATACCCAATGACTGAACCACCCAGACACTCTGCCTGTCTACACCTTTAAGGTCATCCTAATTTTGTTTAAATCTAAAATGTCTGCTGGAGTCTGCCGGAGTTCAAACCTTATGAGAGCAGGGACTCTGTTGAGCCTTATACCTAGGACAGTGCCCAATATTTAGTGGATACTGAATAAAATATTAACAAATGAATGAATGAAGGGGGCGTATTTTAACTTCAAACACTATTGTGTTATAAAATGAATATACATACACCTCACTGCTGGAAAGGATCTCATATACGAGGTAACCAGATCCTAGAGTGCAGATAGGAAAGAGGAGGAAAAGGGATGGGAAGGGGAGTGGCACTGGGGGAGGGGCAGGGCACTGGAACTCAGGCTTGGGGAAATGGACCCTGGGCAGGAGAGTCCCCAGCTCCGATCCTTCCCCTCTTGCTTTAATGAATGCTTTGGGGAATAGCCCTTCCACTCTTGTCTTCTCACTGTCTTTTTACAAAAGTACACTGGCGGAAGAGTGAGGGGATGTCTGTAATGAAATGTCTCTTCCACTGTGTATAGCGTCTTCCAGCTCTCCCTCCTTGCGGAGTTCTGAGTGCAGGCGAAGGCAGGTGCCAGCTTCTTCGTCAAGCTCCCTGAATTCCTACACCCCTCCCCCTGCACCCAGCTTTAACCTGTTTGGATAAGAAAATTGGTAAGCTACTTTGAAGGCAAGGTGTAAGTGTTTTCGGGATGGGACGATTTGTCCTAGGTTCAGCGCTAGTGTGACGCTGGGTTTCTGGCCTACAGAGGAGGAAAGAGGTGCTCTTGCCCAGGCTGGCAGCTCCTTCCTCACGGCTGGGGCAGCGCTGCGGTCACAGGCTAGCAGCCACCCACATCACTAAGGGACTGGTCCTCAGATCAGGCTGAACGCCCCTTCAGAAACAGAGCCTCATTTCTGAGCGTGGAGGAGAGGTGCAAGGCTGTAGCCTCCTCTCTTCCTAGATATCTCAGGCACTTGGTATAAGGCTCTGGGGAGCACAAGGCTCCTGAGATCCCTCCACCGTACACGGCTCTCAAAAGGGATTTCTTTATTTGCAGGAGGCATGGCTTCTGAAGCCCTTTAACACATAACGGTCTTAATTGGTTCCTCTCAGGGTCACCTGTCCCATGTCCGTATTAGTCTCTACAGCCCAAAGACAAGGAAAAGGAACTTCCAGAGGGCTCAGGTGCGTTTCAGTAAAAAGACATGTGCAGGTCTATTCACCTAACACCACTGTATGCTGGGGTACACCCAGGAGACGAGGACGTCGTCTCTGATCTCACACCAGTCCCCGTCCTGCAGGCTGGCAAGGAGGACGAGAGCCACCTGGACTACATGCAGTGAAGTATTAGGGCAGGAGTAAGCTTGAGACGATCTGTCCACACTTAAAATGGTGATAACATTCACAAAGTGAGGCTGAAAGCCAGGCTGATTTCCCGGAGAAGCTAGGACGTGAACTGAGCTGTAAACAATGAGGGGTAGTTACTTTGGCTTAAGCGGAATCAGAGGAAAAGAGGAGCGTGAGCTCCACGTAGAGGAAAGAGTCTCAGCAAAGGTCTTCTGGTGAGAACATCATGGGCATCTTAGATGCTACAGGGAAGTCACAGTGTCTACTACAGACATGAAACAGGAGGTTGTGCAGTGGCAGAGGACGAAGCCGTTCCCTGCTTTGGATCAAAGGGAGCCTCAGAAGTGAGGCCAAAGAGCGAGCACCGAATCCCTGAAAGGACGAGAAGGGAACGTTTTGAGCAAGATAAAGAAATGAACAGAGGCGCATGCAGTGAGGGGCTGGCCTCTCAGCCCTGGTCCAGCGATCTTGGGCATCAACCAAATCAAGTCCATGCTGATGGTACCATTCCGGAGACGGGAGTGGAATGTGTGCGGTATCTGCGTAGTTTATATGATCGCATGCCAGATCCAAACACAGAAAGGTGGCCTCCAGTGTGGACCCCAAATGGGCCATCCAGAGGAAGTAAGAGACCTGAAAGATACTGTGTTGACAATCTGCTTGGATATTCAGGCTGGGCAGTGCCCACAGCCTCTTTCACTGCTAGGTCCTGTGTCCCCACCTCAGTCACAGACTGTACCCTAGCTGGCTGGGCAATACTGACGGTGTGACTTTGGGCAAGGCTCTTCCCTCTCCAGGCCTCGATTTCCCCATTTCAACAATAAGCAGGTTGACCAGAAGCCTGTGGCCGCCTTTTCCTCTGACGTGGAATCAGTTTCACTTTCCAATAGACTTTTCAATGAGTATTTACAACATCCATTCTCATGGCCAAGGTCTGTCACATTTATAAGAGAAGGAAAGAATGTACCTTTATCAAGTCCTGGCTTCCTAACCTATAACTGCTGACATCCTATCAAGTTCTCCAGGTAGCTATTTAGAGAGTAGAAGGAGAAAAGGGAATACAACGCTGAAGGAGAGGAAGGAAAGACAGGGTATGTGGAAAGTCTGTTCTCCCCAGACGTAAATCTCAGTCACAGAGAGTGACAACAGCTTCTTTCTGTCCTTTCTGTTTAATCTCACAGCTGCTCCCTTGCGGTCTGGCCTCCTCTTCCCCACGATTGAGTACCTAACCTTGAAGGCTTTATTCCCACTGGCTCTCCCTTCAGAGACTGTCCAAACTGGAAAACCATTTAAGATCATTTGGGCCAGAGGTTTTCAAACTTTATTCTGTAGCAGAACCCTCTGTTCAAAATGATATTTTATAATTCAAAATTCAATGTATAAGCCTATAAAAGGGGCACTTCTGTAAGAGCAAGGGAGCATGTGGGTCCTCTCCTCCACCTTCCCCCGTGGCCCATAAACACAGCCACAAATCCCTGTAGCCCTAAGGAACGGGATTTAAAAACCACCAACCGATGACATTCCTATTTTTACAGAGGGAGAGACTGGATCCCAGACTGAAGGACACCTGCTCAAGCTGCCGCTGCTAGAAGGTAACAGCATTAGAAGCAAAAGCCAGGTCTCCCGGGCCAATGCGGATGCCACTGTTCCATTTGCTTTCTTTGTCCCAGCTTGTCGACACCTCAGCCTCAAGGGCCCTCCAGGTGACACTCTCCCCAGAGCATGCCGCCGCCTCCTCCTCTCGTCTCTCCCTTCCCTTGGAGAATCAAGGGAATCGCTAGCCACCCACACTCAGCACCGACTCTGCTTTTTGGAAACAGGCAGATCAGCCTCTCCTGACCTGGCAGACATATTCTCAGAGCCTTGGGCTTTTGCACAGCCTGCTGCCCCCGCTGGGACTTCTGAGTCTAGGAGGAGCCAGAAGGTTTCCTCCGGAATGCCTTCCCCTCCCCCTCCACATGCACACATGTGTGTGTGTGCGCGCGCGCACACACACACACACACACACACACACAGACGCTTCAGCACTGCTCACAAAGGAGCTGGCAAAACCTGCAGCAAACCAAGTCGGAACACTGGGTTTGAGTGTGGGTCACGTTCTTTTCAACCTGGTTGATATTGTTTGAAACAAGTTTCTTTGCTTCTCGAGGCTTTCACGGTCCCCACCAGTCACCTCGAAAGTTTGTTGTGGGTTCCCACTGAGATAATGCGGGCAGAAGGGTCAATAACCTGTGAAGTGCTTCATATACAGAAGCAGTGATTTTCTTTGGTAAATCTTTCATCATTTTCCTTTAGGCAGGACTTAAGTATTTCATCAATTTCAGTTAATACTTAAGTATTTCCATTTGTCTGTTAACTTATTAATGGATGCTTTTTGGAAAGACTTTTCTAATCATTATTTGTTTCTGACCTCTACCACAACCATGAGACTGCAAGCTATGTGAGGCCATCAGAGCCAGTGCCTGGCACATAGTAGGCACAAAACTCAGGAAGCACCTACTATGTGCCAAACACTGACTCTGTTGGCCTCACAAGGCTCAGTGTCTCATGAGAGGCATAGACACTATTGATCCTGTGGGCAGTGCTACAAATGGAGGAAAGAGAGGGGAATGGATTTACTTAGGGTCACATATCCCAGCCTTGGGGTGCCAGAGCCACTGAAGACCTCCAGGGAGGAGTGATGTTGGAGTGAGTATCTGAAGGTTGCATTAGAGTGATCAAGGTGGAGGATGGAGAGCAGAGATATTAGAGAGGGAAGCAGAAGACCATCTAGATGGAGGGGACAGCAGGTGGCAAGTGGGGGCTATAGTGCTACAGTGTGGTTGGACCAGGCAGAGAGTGGTCAGGGATGAGGCAGGTCTGGAATAACCGGGGGTCAGAGGATGAATAGTTCCATAAGCAAAGCTACCAAGTCAGAACTATCACCAGCATCCTTTCCTTATAAGGGAAGACATTGAGAACAACAGAGATGAAGTGATAAACCAACGGCAGAGATGGAAAGCCATGGAGGTAGAGCATCAACCCAGGACTCTACTCCTCCCAGACACCCGTATGGTTTGCTCACCCTCTTGTCTCATTCTCAACTCCAAGTGCATGCAACTTGCCCAGAGAAGTGCTTCCTGGCTTCCTTGTTTAAAATAGAACAACCTACTATTCTCTACCCCGTCCCCTACTTCATTCTTCCTCATGACACTTACTAGAGTCTGATAATGTAATATAAATTTCTGTATTTGTGCATTAACCACTTCTCTGACAAAAACACAAGCTCCATGAGAATAAGGACTTGAATTTCTTCACTGTGTGTACCTGGTGCTTATAATAGCTTCTGGCACATGGAAGGAATTCAAGAAAGGTTGAATGGATGGACATATTCCAAGCTATATAAAACCCTGATACTCAATGTTGTATTATGCTCCTATGACTGATGAGAAGCCTTTGACCTTGACAGGCTATGGCAGGAGAATAAGAAGATAGGATTATCTTTGGAAAACCCATGCTGGTAGCAGCATGTCGAATGAATTTGCAGAGAACGGCAGATCTAGAGGCCAGGAAAACCAAGAGGGGGCAACTATCCCTTGCCGGGGAAGATGACAGTCTAGATCAGCAGTAAGCAGGATGGAGAGGAAAGGCCCCTAACGAACCTGAAGCCACAGGCAGACCATCCACCCAAGACTTCAGAGCCAGCTAAGAGAAGAGATCAGGGAAGGAAGGACACATTCCAAGAAGGCAGAGTTCTTCTCATTTCTGAGGATTATACACAAGAGAGGCTAAAATAGTCTCTCCAATTAAATTTTTCGAGAATAATCTCTGATAAAATTATATCCTCGATGGGTTAGAAGAGTGGTGTCTTTGGAAAAGGGCAAAGATTTTTGCATTGCCTAATGATGATGGGGATGAACATCCAAATACTATGGTAGTCATGACCAGCACTCTCTTGATAGTCAGAGGCTGATTTCTCTGCAAGGAGAGAGTCTGATATCTGAAGGGTCACAGGCTGCTCTGTTGGACAGGGCTTCGAGCCTCCTCCACACTCTCTTGTACATGTATGACCATCTACAGCCAAGACTGGAGAGGCAGAACTAAAAGGTGGTGGTATTCTTTCCAGCAAAACCTGGAAAGAAATTCAGAAGAAGCTGCACATATCTGTACCAATGGCATTCATTCACTTGTTCATTCATTCATTTAGCCAATCAATCCATCAGAGGGTCATTCAACGAATGCATACTGATAGCCTCCAAGGCGCCAGCCACAGCACTTCCAGCGAGGACCAATCTAGTCTCTGTCCACATGTTGCGAATGGCCTCGTGCTTCCTGCCTGTGTTCTTTGTACAAGGCCATTTAAAAAAAATCAAATTATCGTTATGTTTTTGAGTGCTTTCTATTTGTTAGGAACTGGACATGTCTTGTACCATTTAATCAGCAACTCTAGGAGGCAATTATCATCACTCCCATTTGTCAAAGAGGGAAGCTGAGGTTCAGAGATGGGTAGGGATTTGCCAGAGACGCGGCAGCCTGTGATGTGGGAGCATGGACTTAAACCCAAGTCAGGTTTCCTGCCAAAGCTCTGGCGGGGTTCTGTGCAGCCCCGTGCATCACGCGATGTGCCTTGAAGCCCTGAGAACAGTGCCTGGCTCTCGGTAAGCACTGTATGGATTATCTATCCTTGCTGCTGTTGTTAGTAACAGGTAAGTTACTTCATCTCTGAGTACAGCATGCTCCTCTGAAACAGAAACACTAATGCATCACAGTTTTGATCAGAATGATGAAGACTTAAAGAGATGGTATGTAATGTGTCCAGTTTGCTGCCTGGCACATTGGGCGGTCATCTATGGCACAGTGGGAGTGCTTGACCACAGCTAAAAGGAACTCTTAAAGCTATGGAGGGCAATACTGGGCCTGGACACAGAAGGGGACCTTTGATGAGGCTGTTTTACTTCCCACACGTGGGGCTCTATGTTAAGAAGGTGACAGCCATCTCCCACATTGTTGTCATGCCTCATTTCTTTCCTGCGAGGGGAGGGGAGGGTGGAAGGAGGTGGTAGGTCACGAGGCCAGGAATAGCAACGCACTCTGGAATGCCCAGTGGTGATCAGAGCTCCAGGCTTGGGGCCATTCCCAAAGACCTTTGCTGGCTACTGTCAAGGACGTCTCCCTCCTGCTAAAGGCTCCCCTGGGCTAGAAAGAGCTGACATGGCAGAAACCCGGTGAGTCCAGGCCAGCTGGGCATTGCCTCCAAAAGTGAAAGCATTCGCGCGTTTAGCGAGGTCTCTGCTTCCCCTGCCTGTGTTCCCCGGTCTTACTCACATCACATTTCTAAAATGAGCAGGGCTCACTTGAGCCACAGAATACAAGGACATTGAAGTTTCAAAGGTCCAGCCACAGTCACTGGCTGTCTCTGTCCCTCTGACCAGACAATATCTAATGTCCGTGTCCAATAGTCATGGGGGTGGGGGAGGCTGGTTCAGGGTACGATGGAGGGGAGAGTGGGTCTGTGATGACCCCAACTCCCCCAGTCCCCTCCTGGGATAGAATAAGGTGGAACTCAGCTCTGGGACATCTGGCTCCATAAATCCAGTTGCCTGATCCACTCCGGTGCCTTATGTTGGGCACCCAAGCCAGCCACACACTCGGATGGTTGGATCTGTGTTAAGGGCCAGCTTCAGGAAGCCTTTCTAGACAGTCAGGGTCCACTTTACCTGCTTTGACCAGCCTCTGAGGTGCTGAGAGAGCATGGAACTCTTGAACCTGACAGAGAGGGTGGGAGAGGGTTCCCAGGGCAGTTCTGCTTCTCTGGGGAATTACTTCCTTAAGAAAATCACTCGGTCTCTGCGAGCCTCAGATTTTCCTATCTGTCCAATGGGTGCATTAACAGCTACCTCCTCAGGATGGTGGGAGGAATGCATGGCAAGAGGCACTGAAACAGCTAGCAGGCATTAGGGGACTGGTTGTCATTGAGACAGTGCGGTACCATTTATTGGGCATTTACTATGTGCCAGACCCTGTTCTAAGCATGTGAAGAGTGATTAATAGTCTTAAGTAAGACTTATTGTTATAATTTATATATTTCCTTAAGTCCATTATACCTTTCAGCTACCATGTCTTTGCACAGATTCTTACAACAAACCTCAACGTTTTCTCAGCCATTCGGTGTGGCCAACAGATCAGGGGCATCCAGGAAGGGCTAGGTCTTCACAGGTTGAGGGAACAGGGAGAACCAGATGGGGATCAGTTATGGGTCCTCATCAGGGAGCTTAGAGTCAATGAAAGCAATAAAACAAGGGTATCCCTGACTATGAAAAAAAATAAAGGGTAGCATTTACTGCATTTCCCATTGAAGCCCACAATCATACACACAGTTGTACAAATTTGTGTATGTGTATTTATAAATTCACACACACACACAAATACTTGATTTTACTATAATGGCTATATGCCAAAATCTATTCTAATCTACTCTATTCTATTGTATTCCAGTGCATTCTGTTCTATCTTATTCCTTTTTTTTTTTTTTTCTTTTTGGATTCCAGTCTGTCACTTTCTATCCTCCTCTGTCCTATTTCATTCCAATCTGGTCTATTTTGTTCCTTTCCATTGCATTCTGTTCTATTATTTTCTATTTAATTCCATTCTATGCTCTTACATTCTCTTTCATTTCTCTTTAAAACACTTGCTGTCCGGGGCACCTGGGTGGCTCAGTCAGTTAAGCATCTGCCTTCAGCTCTGGTCATGATCCCAGGGGTCCTGGGAATGAGCCCTGCATGGGGCTCCCTGCTCAGCAGGGAGCCTGCTTCTCCCTCCCCTCCTCCCCCTGCTGTGTGCACTCACTCTCTCTGTGTCAAATAAATAAATTAAATCTTTTTTTAAAATGCTTGCTGTGAACCACTTAGTATTTTACAACCCATTTAAATAGTTTTGACCCATCTTTCAAACCCAGTACTGATATAAAGAAACTAGTTATACACAGCTGAGAAACACTCTTAAAATGAAACCCCAGCTAACGCCAGAATCTTAACAACTAGTAAACAAGTAATTGGGGCCACTCTGGCTGCAGGGGTGGGGGCCTAGAACTGACTGGGCATCTCCACATTTCAAGACATATACTAATTGGTGAGGACAATTTAGGCCTGAGATTGATTATGAAAAGCCCCCTTCTCTGCTTTAAAAGGAAGGATGGGAGGGAGATCCTTTATTTTTTTTATTAATTTGGCTAAGTTATATATATATATATATATATCAGATGTCTACTGTGTGCCAAGCCTAGTGCTAGGGCTGGGGATACAACAGGAAACAAGACAATTCTTGCCCTCATGGAAGTTGAAGCAAATGCCCACCCCACCGGGTACTAAAGCATCTTACCCACAGCATCACGTTAAACCCTCATAGTTCCTCTGAGAGACTACTGGGCTTTTATTCATTTTTACAGTTGAGGACATGGGCTCAGAAGTAGCCTACGGTCATGCAGTGATACACAATAGAGCTGGGATTTAAACCCAGGTTGCTAGAACCCAGATTCTTTACTTCCAGCTGGAACAATCTGGGGAGAGGTATCAGAAGAGGTTTCTGAGATATATCTATACACAGTGGTAAAGGAAAGCCCTTTGCCTCTCAAAAAAAAAACAGGAGAGTGTGAGCAAAATGGGGGTGGGGGGAAGGCTGGAGCCAAAAGGTGTGCTGGGAGAGCACGGAAGAGCCAAATTTTACTGGAGCAGAGAATGCATGAGAGAGAGAATCTCCGTGGTGCTTTCAAGTTACAGTGAGCAGAGAGAGGGGAGGAGGAAGGCAGCTCAGCTCCCTCTACAGCGTGTCCAGCACAAGTCCACGCTGAAGGGCAGGGCTGACGGGCTGCTGGCTGGGATTTAGCTTTAGCCCGGATGTGGGAAAGGCACAGCTCATGGCAGGAAACAATTGCTTCTTTGGAAGCATACCTCTAGACATGGCTGTCTCTCCAAGAAAAAAAAAAAAATTGTTTTTTTGATCTGAATTAAAATGATGTCCACATAAATAAATTCCTCCCACTTGGATCACTAACAAAACATTCCCTCATTCCCAATTTCATGGAAGCCCTCACCCGGCCTATGAGAAAGGCAAGAAAAGAAGATCAGTTTCTCTCCTGGATGACAGGGAGATGAAGACTTGGCGGTGGGGGTGGGGTCAGGGCCCAGCCTCACCCAGAACTCCTGGGACAGCCCTGCGCTTCCTCTCCCCAAGGAACCCATCCCCCGTTCCTGCTAGGAAAATGGAGCAGCACAAACACTGACTCCTGGAATCCTGAGGATTCTGTCTGCTGCTCAGCCTGAGGCACAGCCCCAGAAAGGCCGCTGTTTCCAGAAGGGCATGAGGGAGAAACTTCATCAAAAATAAAACAAGGGCACCTGAGTGGCTCAATGGGTTAAGCCTCTGCCTTCGGCTCAGGTCATGAACTCAGGGTCCTGGGATCGAGTCCCGCATCGGGCTCTGCTCAGCGGGGAGTCTGTTCCTCCTCTCTCTCTGCCTGTCTCTCTGCCTACTCGTGCTCTCTCTGTCAAATAAATAAATAAAATCTTTAAAAACGAACAAAACAAACAAAAACCCTTCTTGAAGAGATTCAGACACGTCTCCCTTCCCCACTGGTGACTGTGAACTCAGCCCAATCCCGAGTGTGAAGAAACTGACTTCAACCTATGTACAAAGGAGCTTTTCGAAGATGAGGAGTTGGGGAGGGGGTAGAAGAAGATAGAGGGAGCTGTTATTCATTGAGTTCTACAACATGTCACATGTGCATGGTAGAGAATGAAAACTTACCACAGGCTATGCATTGGGGTTCCCATGGCAAAGGTAAAGCAGCCGAGGCTTAGAGAGTTTCAAAGACTTGTCAAGGTCATCCAACTAATGAGTCAAAGGGGTTGGATTCAAACTTAGTTTGGTGCATACACAAAGCCCAAGTTCATCTCACTGTACACTCATGTCCTTTGATTATGATATAATGGGAACTCTAGACCATGCTAAACTAGCACAAAAAGGGAGAAGTATAAAAGAGGAAGAAGGAAGGGGAGAGGAAAGAAGAGAAATTAGTAATACTGTTTCTCCCATGACTACTACCATCCCATGACTGCTACTGTAACACAGACCATCCCTCTCCCTTTCTAAATTAGTTTCACATTCAACACCATACTTGATGTTGTGAAGAAGAGGGAATGCATCCCACTTTCTCTGCGTGAAAGAGATGGGGATATTGAAGTTCAGAGAGGTTATGTAATTGCTGGTGGATAGTCATCTACAAACCTGAATGGAACTGAGTTCACAAAGTTTTAGCTTGAAAAAAGGGAAGACTTTGAGCAATTTTCCTTGGAATGCTTTCATAGTATGCATCACAGTAAGAAAACATTTCTTCCTTCTTTTTTCCAGCTTCACTGAGGTATAATTGACAGGTAATATTATACATATTTAAGACCCCTTCTCTACATACTATTGGTGGGAAAATGAATTGGTGCAGCCATTATGGAAAATAGTACAGAGTTTCTCAAAAAAATTACACATGGAAGTATCGTAGGACCCAGTGATCCTATTTCTGGGTTCATAGTCAAAGGAAAGGAAATCACTATCTCAAAGAGTTATCTGGATCCTTATTATGCTCATTGCAGCATTATCCACAACAGTCAAGACAAGGAAGAAAATGGTTTTCAAGGGGACTCAGTCCACATACTCACATACGTACACACACACAAACATCAACATTTCTGAAACAAGGCTTGTCTTCACTTTCTGCACTGCATTCTGATATTCCCCTTTCTATCTATCCCATCCCATTCCATTTTGCTGCAGAAAATGCTGGTCCCAAATCCATATATGTATTTAATATCTTAGTAATGAGTCAAATGCGGGAGTGACTTTCAGGGCATAAAAGCATGAGCAGTCGCTCAAAGGATCCAAAGGAATCCCACATGGAAGAAAAAATAGATTTCAGCTCCCCTGCTGGAAATGGCAGAACTATGACCAAAGAGTGGAAAATACATGAACACAAAATTTAGGTCAAAATAAAGAGGTCTTTCCAAATAGGCAAAACTGTCCAGAAATAGAAAGATCGCCTTAGGAAGTAGTAAGCTCCCTGGAACGGGAGCTATGCAAGTTATCCTGAAGATCACTTGACAAAGATGCTGTAGATGGAATGGAAGGTGACCTCGAAGTTTCTTTCTAGGTCCAAAATGCAATTTAATGTCTTTTTCTCATTTTTATCCCTATGACAGAAGCCATCACAGGAAATTTTGTCTTTGATGTCAGAGTCAGAGAGCACAGAGGGGAAATAGAGATGCCGAATGTTGGCTCCACTGGCAAATGGGAGGATATAATACACCTCTCTCCAGTCCGAGAAAATAGAGAAAATGAGGAGCAAAATAGCAGTCTAGGGGAGGAATTCCAGGTAGAAAACAGTATAGGAAGTCAGAGAAATGGCAAGATGTGTTTTAGTCCCTGTTCTTTCTTTTCTCATTGTAGGACACAGGGCCAGCTCCACTCTACCCATCTATGCAGCAGGGATACAGCTGAACTACATCTCTAAAGACTATCGCAATGTTCCGTTTCTAGGTATTCCTGGTGCCTTAGACCTGGATTCCCTTGTCCCTGCTCATAATCCAGTTCAGCAGCTGAGGAAGGTAAAGGGAAGAATGAGGAGTGACTTAGCTGCACCTTGGAGGGAAGAAGGAAGGAACAATTATGGCCCATTCCCATGGCCTTATGCTGACTTAGAGAGACTCATCCCATCAAATGTGTGGGTCATGGAGTTCAATTCATTAATTTTGGTGGTGGAGGGAGGCTGACAGGCCTGGTGCTGACATGAATAATGATGGATCACCAGGAGAGGGCCCAGGAAAATCTGCAGCTTAATCAGACCCAGAGAGCCTCCTCCAGCATTAATGTAGGCCAAGTGCTTTCCAGCCAATCAGACTCGATTTCAATTTAATGTTGCAAATTGTTACCATGCAGCTCAGCCTCTCAACCACAACTCAGACTCAAACTGGGTTACTCATTTGTTCCCTTTCCCCGCTCATTTGGAACCACCTGCCTGGTCATTGTCTTTGCTTCAGCTCGCAGCAGGGGAGGAGGCTGGACTGTAGTACCAAGAATTCATAGAAGACCACACAGAGTCCGGAGAGAGCCTCCCCACCCCATCACTTTACACTCTTGTTTCTAAACCCTGTTCTTTGCCTGCTTATAAATACCTGCTGCTTCTGAATAGCCAGCAGAATAGAATCCAAGTCTTTAGCCTCAGACTTTTTCTACTCTTTCCACCACCATGCTTCCCCAAGCAATCGGTGTCTCAGTCACATTACATCACTTCACTCCCAAAAAAGTGCTGTGGTTTCAGATCTGGAAGCCTCTGTGCGTCTGCATGAGCTGTGCTCTCTGCCTGGAATACCTTTATTTGCTTCCCTCTGTTCTCCACCTCACCCACACCCACCATCCTTTAATCCAGAGGATGCTGGCCAGAGAAAAAGCAAATGCCAAACAAGCAGATCCTTCAGAGGCAAGGATTATCTATTTCACTTATTTTTGCCCAGAGTAGACACTCAGTACAAGTAGAATCAATGAATTACTGAATGCATGACTTTGGGCAAGGCATTTCACGTTCCCATTTCTCTGTCTTCTCAGATGTAAAAATAATAAAGCTGGCTCCCACACATGTATTATCATGACTACTCATGAAGGACACTTTCTTCTTTAGTCCTTCACCTTCCCAGTGCCTTTGTGAGACCTCCCCAGGTGAAATTATCGATGTCACATTTGAGAGGGATAAGAAGGAATGAGGGGCACACTGTTGGTGGGAATGCAAACTGGTGCAGCCACTCTGGAAAACAGCATGGAGGTTCCTCAAAAAGTTGAAAATAGAGCTACCCTACAATTCAGCAATCACGCTACTGGGTATTTACCCTAAAGATACAAATGTAGTGGGGGGCCTAGGTGGCTCAGTGGGTTAAAGCCTCTGCCTTCAGCTCAGGTCATGATCCCAGGGTTCTGGGATCCAGCCCCACATCGGGCTCTCTGCTCAGTGGGGAGCCTGCTTCCTCCTTTCTCTCTCTCTGCCTGCCTCTCTGCCTGCTTATGATCTCTGTCTGTCAAATAAATAAATAAAATCTTTAAAAAAAAAAGATACAAATATAGTAATCCGAAGGGGCACGTGCATCTAAAAGTTTATAGCAGCAATGTCCACAATAGCCAAACTATGGAAGAACCTTGATGTCCATCAACAGATGAAAGGATAAAGAAGATGTGGTGTGTGTGTGTGTGTGTGTGTGTGTGTGTGTGTATCCTTTCATCTGTTGATGGACATCTAGGTTCTTCCACAGTTTGGCTATTGTGGACATTGCTGCTGTGTGTATATTTATATATATGTATACACACACACACACACACACACACACACATATATATATTGCTGCTGTATACACACACACACACACACACACACACACAATGTAATAATAGGTAGCCATCAAAAGAAACGAAATCTTGCCATTTGCAACAATGTGGATGGAACTAGAGGGTATTAAGCTAAGCAAAGTCAGTCAGTCAGAGAAAGACAATTATCATATGATCTCTCTGATATGAGGAATTTGAGAGGCAGGACATAGGGTTGTGGGGGTATGGAGGGAAAAAATGAAACAAGATGGGACTGGGGAGGGACACAAACCATAAGAGATTCTTAATCTCAGGAAACAAACTCAGGGTGGCTGGGGGGTGGCAGGGAGTAGGGAGAGGGTGGCTGAGTTATGGACACTGGGGAGGGTATGTACTATGGTGAGTGCTGTGAAATGTGTAAGCCTGATGATTCACAGACCTGTATCCATGGGCAAAAAATACATTATATGTTAATAAAAAAAAAAAGAAGAAGAAGAAGGGACCAAGGGATTTTTCACTTAGTTATGAGGCAGAATGAGAGGTGGGCCTTTGATCACAAACAGGAACCAAGACATGAGGCTGAATTCTTCCGCTGAAGTCAGGCTAAGTAAGTAGTACAGTAGTTTGGGGAATATGCCTTTTCAGCACCAGGGACAGCAACCCATCTAGTTCCTAAACTTCAGCTAGGTATTGCTAAGGCAGCTCATCTGTTAAACTGACTTGGGCTTCCAAGACCTTACAGAACCTCAAAGTATGCGGGTGTATATGCAGGACTGGATGCCACTTTCATAGTGCCTAATTTGTTCAGGAGTTGTCTATACAGGCAAAGGTTTTCCCAGTAAGTGCCCAGCCAAGCTTCCTGCTTAAACACTGTGGACTTGAAAGTCAGAAATAAAACAAGTAATACCACATTACTTCTTTTAAAATGTCTCCCATGACTCTCTTCTCATTCTTACCTCTACTTTCCATCTCTACCACCATCTGTCGCCCTAAAGTGTGCATTTGACTGGAAATGTATCACTCAAGGCACCTGCGGTGGATTGAAATTGGTTAGGAGTTCATGGTTCCATCCAATTTCAGCTAGCAGCAGGCAAGGAGGGGAAAATGTTCAGTTACAGGCAACCCCATACTTTTTGCTTTTGTTAAAACAAAGTTTGGTAAGAAAGGTTATTGTTTTTGTTCTGTACTTTTTCTCCTCCTCCCTCTTCTCCTCCTTCTTCTACTTCTTCTCCTCCTCCACTTCGTCCTCTCCTCCTCCTTCTTCTTCTTTCCCTCTAGAGAACTTTTCCCCTTTGGAATTATTCTGCTGAAGAGTTTCATGAAATCTTTTAGGATATGTCCTGAATAATATCCTTCCTGGGAGAGGGAGATACAATATTTTTCTAAGAAACAAAGAATACTATCAACACTTTTTTTGACTAGCATTGTCCTAGAATTTTACTTGAACACTTGGGACTCTAAAATCTGGGGGGGAAAAAAAAACACCACATCACTTCTCCTAAAACGTCTCTCATGACTCTCACTAGATGATTTCATCATCTAGGAACCAGGAAACCACATAAACAAGATAGTAAATCTGGGCCTAGGGATTCCTAGGGCCGCATCTAGGAGTGCAGAATAGAATTTACATCATTAGGATCAGTTATTTGATTTTGCTGGTGGTAGACATAGCCATAGGATGTGACCTCCAAACTTTAAATATCCTAATTTCATCACAGATACCCCACCCCACACCGTGGTTGATTTTTTTTAAGCATCCTTAGCGTCTCTTTCCTACTCTTCTGTAACAAGGACCTACTTTTCCTTTGAGAGACTAAATGATACCCCGTTCAACACTTGATATACATGGCCTGGCTCTGGATTACCTGAGTCTAGGTTGAGGAATGGCCACCTGACCCAGGGTGGACCAGTTGGCACATGGCAGTGACTTATTTGGAGTTTGTGGTAGGCAGAATAATGCCCCAAAGATGCTTACATCTTTACCCCTGGAACCTGTGAATATGTTAGTTTACATGGCAAGGGAGAATTAAGGTTGCAGATGGAACTAAAGCTTCTAATCATTTAACTTTCTGATGGGTAAGTGGTCGTTGATTATACAGATGAGCTGAGTATAATCACAAGTGTCCTTACAAATGGAAGAGGAAGACAGAGAAAGAAGTAAGGATGATGAGGTCTGAGAACTCAGCTCACTTTTATTGGTTTTGTAGGTGGATGAAGAGGCCACAAATCAGGGAAAGTGGGCAGCCTCTATAGGATGGAAAGGCAAGGACACAGATTCTCCCCTAGAGCCACTGGAAGGAACACAGCCCTGCCACTGACAGTGATGATACCCCACTGAGAAGCATCTCAAATGTATGAACTATAGAACCAAAAGAGAATAGATTTGTGTCATTTTAGGTCACTAGGTGTGTGGTAATTTATTACAGCATCAATAGAAAACTAACACAGAATGGGATACATGAGAAAATGATAAGTCTTCCCAGGAACTTTGGTTCAAAATAAGAAGCACCCTCTTTCCTTCCTAAGGATCCGAAAGTATCAGATAATCTTATCATGACCTGGGGAGAGTGTGCTCAAGATGAAACCTATCCAGAGGACACCAGAGTTAGGGAATAGATACATACCCCTGATGATGCTGTGTGGACATTTTGATCTAACCATTCCTGCACTAAAGGTAGCCTTAGTGACTTCAGTTCCTTTTGGAATTAAAGACCTTGTTTGTCCTTTAGCCAGTTTGAGTTGGATTTATATCACTTGCAAATTAAAAAAAAAAAATCCCAACATAGGCACGGTGGAGAAAACACCACTTCTTGAAATATCCTATTCCAATTTTGGGTACTTTTGTTATTGTGTCTTTTTTAAAATAGACCTAGAATCAGCTGCCGTGTGGCTTTCTCCCCATTCCTTCTTATGTCCTAGGGCCACACAAGACAAATTTAACTCCCACCTCTCCTTAAGAGATATTTAGGATTTGAAATAATAATCTCCACCAAGATCCCCAAGTGTTCTCTTCTCCAGGCTAAGTCTTCCTAGCTATTTTCAGAATTATGGTAATACAGTTCTGAAGGCTTTTACTACCCTGTGGTTAATCCTCCCTGGGAGCACTCATTTCTCATCATGATTTTTTTAAGGATAATACCACAACAAACACAATATCCCAGGAAATGACTAGCCAAATCAGAATAACCTTGTTCCGGGTGAGACCCCTTTTATTATTATTATTATTATTTTTTTTTATGAAATCAAAGTTCAAAAAAAGAAAGTTTTTGTTGTTGTTGTTGTTGAACACCATTACTCCATTCAGCTTATCATCCAGTAAAATCCACATCTGCTTTTCCTAGCTGCTGCTGAGTCGGTTGTCTGCCCCTTTCTGCACACACGCACACCCTACATGCCTTCCTCATTTACTTATGAATAATGTTTTGGAGTACACAGAGGTCCTTTCAGTTACACCTACTGAATTTCATCACATAGAGACGCAGGTAATGAGTAAAAGACAGGATTTCAACTCAGGCAAGCCTGGATTCAAATCCGGGCTTTACCAATAACAGCCACCTGCATAATCCGTCTCTAGCCTAGCTCCCTCGGGATAAAACAGTAATAGTACCTTCCACAGACGGCTGTTGTAGAAACAAACAAGATAATATATGGAAAACTTCTGGCATCCTGCCTCGTATGTACTATGCTGTCAGAAAATGGTACCTATTATTCTATTCAATCAGAAAAAAATAGGTCAGAACTTTCAAGCTCAGGACAGTCCTCTTCCATGTGTGCCAATGGAAACGTTAGGGCAGGAAGAGAGACAAAGAAAGACTGGGGGGTAGGTTAGGGGAGCTAGGGGGTAAAGCAATATAACTAGCCTTCCTGTATTCTGGGTTTACACCCAAAGTCAAAGACCAGTGCTCTTAGAAAACAAGACATTCAAGCTTCCCTAATCCTGGACGTGTTACACTAAAGAGTTCGTCTTAAAAATGGCAACTAGTAGGCAGAAAGCACAGAGATTTCTTTCAAACCCATTAAGTAAATTCCCAGAATTTCATACACTTATGGGAGAAATCAAGGTGCTCAGGATCTGAAACTTCAGAATGAAAACATTGGGAAGGACTTTGGTAACATCTGAGCCAATCTCTCCCCCTCTACGTAAGGAACATAGCCTCAGACAGTGAGGGTGTTTTGCTCAGCTTCTACCAACAGATGTTTCTGAATCAAGGAGAAGTTGAAGTGTTGTTTGTTTGTTTTGTTTGTTTGTTTGTTTGTTTTGTTTTGTTTTCTCATCTAGATCCAAACTTCCTGGGCCGACAGGCCATAAAAGCAGCTCATTTGAGTTTGTATCTCTCCAGAAGAAATTTGGAAAGCAAGGATTTGAGCACATGTGGCTATCTGGAGAGGGATTATAGGGCAACCCAGGTAGGAGATGGGGAAAGGAGGCAGGGGAGGGAAGGAAGCCAATGAGGAATGGTTTATTATGCCAGTCAGATGCTACAGTGGGCAACAGGAAAGAGGTTTATCCTGCTAACGTATAAGGGTTGTGGAGTACGTATTAACCAACCCCTCCCTGCCAGCCATCAGTTAAGAGTGAGGTCTGATGGTGTTCGGGCACTCTAGCCTGCTCAAGGGTGGGCAGAAAGGCACCAAGCTGCCACAGAGACTTTAGCCAGTATCATAGTTGCTGGCAGCTGGAAGATGGGTCAGCATTCATGAAAAGGCAAGTGCGAAGGGGATCTGAGCCGGATCCCAACAATGGCTGCTACAAAATTCAAATAGTAACGAGATGGAGTTTCCACATGGGCCTCAAGCTACCAACCAGTGGACCAACCAACCCATGAACCAATTAAGAAACAATTATATATAGAGAGAGAAAATATATACAGAGAAAATATTCAAGCGTTTGATTACTCTGCTGATGCAAGTAGCCACGTTCCTATACAACAGTTCTCTAGAATCAGAAATAATTCTAGATAACAGGGGTAAGAATTCTACCACTATTTTTTTTAAAGATTTTATTTATTTATTTGACAGAGAGATCATAAGTAGGCAGAGAGGCAGGCAGAGAGAGGAGGAAGCAGGCTCCCTGATGAGCAGAGAGCCTGATGCGGGGCTCGATCCCAGAACCCTGAGATCATGACCTGAGCCGAAGGCAGAGGCTTTAACCCACTGAGCCACCCAGGCGCCCCAATTCCACCACTATTTTAATGGGTAAGAAGTTACCTCATATCCCGAGGTTCTTGCACACTAATTTCTGTCTAGAATACTCCCTGTCATCCTCAATCTTTCAAGAATCGTCTCAAAGGCCATCTCTTCCATGAGATTGGCTCCAAGGGCTAAACGAGCTAATCTAACATGCTTAACTCCCAGTGACCCACACCAGATACCCCCAAGGTGCCAGACATGGCAGTGTACACACGTTCCTGCACTTACACATCGGTGAGCTTCAAGCCAGCCATATTTTCCCATTGAGATGTTATGGAAACTTGCCAACAATTCAAGCTCTTCTAAGTGACTGACCAAAGCTAAGATAGAGAAAAAGGAAGGATCTCTAACTCCCTTCCTCCCCAAAGGGCATGTTTGAAGCAAAAAGGAAGCATGCACATAACATACAACATGCACATACAGAAGCCTAGAAACTATCAGCTTGAGATATATCTTTACCCACTTCCTCATTTAGTTATATTTTAAGATGAAACATGGGGGGGGGGGAATGGGGCAAGTTAGGTGTTCTTGCACTGATCCACACTGACCTTTTCTTAATAGAGTTAAAAAAGAGCCTCCCTGGGCCTCCAAGTGTGATAGTTACTGACAGTGCTATGGTGATGTCAATTAAAATGCCCCTATGTTAGAATGAGGTCAGCAAAGCTGGCGAGGACCATGCAGGCCCTTTCTCATTAGCACCTACCCTGACCTGAGTCTACCACCTAGAAAAGAGGTTGGCTTTAGTGCGCACATTTTCTCTTCTTCCTTTCCTGTCTCCTTTTTTTTCCCCCTTTATATTTTTGTTTTTGTTTTGCTTTAAGATCCCTTTTGTCCACTGCAGTAATACATCGTGGTTGACAGGATCACTGATGAATGATGACATAAGTGGGGAAAACCTTAAGAAGAAATGGAATATTTGCAGAGTCTTAATGTCTCTCTACCAAATATTGATTAATGATGGTGGTGGTCTCAACAAACATTCACACATTCTTTGGCACACTTCCCTCCAGGAGACAGATCTTAATCCCCTGCTCCCTGGGTCTGCTGGACTTAGTCCCTTGCTTCTAACAGAGTATGGAAAAAGAACAACTTCAGAGTGGAGAAACTTGGCAGAAAACACCTTAACATGATCTGTCCTAAGTCTTATTGATAGCATGTATCTCCTGATGTAATGATGCCGAAAGGCCACTTTACGTTTGTGGTGCTTTTCCTCTGAATTTATAATCTCAGTCTGATTACGACAGAGCATCAGACGAACCCAAATTGAGGGACATCCCACAAAATATCTGATCACTACTCTTTAAAAATATCAAGGTGATAAGTAAAAAAAGCCTGAGGAGGAAGAAACTTAGGGAGACGGGGCAACTAAAGGCGGTATGGTACCCAGGATTGGATTCTGGAACAGAAAAGGAGTATCAGTGAAAAAATCCAGGCCAAAGGAATAAAATGTTTAGCTAACAGTGTTGTATCAATGTTAATACCGCAGTTTTGAAAAATGCCCTGTGGTTAAGAAAGATGATGACAGGAAGGGAAGTTAGTTAAAGGCTGTATGGGAATTCTCCGTACTTTTTTTTTTTAAAAGATTTTATTTATTTGACAGAGGTCAAAAGTAGGCAGAGAGGCAGGCAGAGAGAGAGGGGGAAGCAGGCCCCCTGCTGAGCAGAGAGCCCGATGTGGGGCTCAATCCCAGGACCCTGGGATCATGACCTGAGCCAAAGTCAGAGGCTTTAACCACTGAGCCCCCCAGGCGCCCCTCTCCATTCTTTCTTAACGATTCTTTCATAAACCTAAAATTGTGTCAAAATAAAAAGTTAAAAAGCACACAAACAAACAAAAACACACAAAAAAACAATGCTTCTCTCTGTGATGGTGTAGAAAGCCTTGGGATAGGAGAGCAGACAGCTGGTTCCTGGCTTCAGCTTGCTCACGGACTCTGGCCTTGAGGAATTCCCCTCCCAGAACACAGTCCCTCCGTCTGTTCCCTGATGCAGGGTAGAAGGGGTTAAATGGTTTTCAAGCCATGATCACTAGTGCAGAACTTTGGTGGTATGTAGGGGTGAACGACAACGAACAGATCCTGTGTCCCGCCTGGACTCCTCCAAGCCCCCAGCCAGAGTAGACCCATGTCGGTGTATCAGGCGTCCATGTAACATTTCATCTGATGAAAGGTTTCTGGTGTAAAATGTTGAAAAGTACCAGAATAGATCATTTACAAGCTTCCTTTCTAAACTTACATTCATCCTCCTCCGCCACGTCTTCCCTGAATTAACTAAGAATGACTTCGATACTCCCATCCCTCTCTGGGAGGTTTCTGTGGGCGGGAGCCAGGTCTGTTTACCTGTGTTGATCAGTCCCCGGGCTTTGTCATGGGACAGAGTAGTCAGTCCCAGCGGCACCCAGTGAACTGGTGCCGCGTCACATGCCAGGAATCTACTAACCTCTTGGAAAGTGAGTGTGAAACACATCCCTGACCCCAGAGTCTTGCTAGTATCACCTACCACCAAGAGATCTTGACTAAGACACAAAGTTGTAAGTTAGGGATTGATGTCCCCATCCATGCCACATTTAAGACATGGATCAATTTTCCCTTCCCCTGGGAAGCTCCCCTTGGTCCCTCCAGCTGGAAGTGACCTCTTCTTCCTCTGTGTTCCCCCCCCCCCCCAGTCTCTGGTCTGTGCCTCTGACATGGTGCTACCTTGTCTTCCCTGAACACTTTACCCAACGATCCTACCCGAAGACACACAAGCCTACAGGGCTCACCACAGTGCTCTGCATGTAGATGTTCCATGAACATTGAAGGGGTGAATGAATAAGCTCTAAGCCTCCTTGTTTCAAGTTCAAAACAAGACTCTGACAGGCCTAGGTTTGAATCCGAGCTCTGCCAGTTCCTAGAGTGTCAACAACTCAGACAAGTTGCTTAATGTCCCTGAGGCCACGATCTCAAGTCAGCCCCTGGCTATTAAATGCTATAGTGCAGTTCTGCACAACTCCAGGGGTCTAACACAGTACTTGACAGGGCGGGTGGGTGTTCAAGAAATATCAGTTGAATAAATAACTAAATGGTAGCCTCTCTGAGCTTTGGTTCCTTTAACTGTAAAATAATACAAATACCTACCTTGCATCGCCTTAGTGAGATTAAACAGCAGAGCACAGTTGTGCATTCAGCACGACGCCTGGTGCATGGCAATTGCTCCATAAATGTTTGTTTCCCTTCCAGTCTTTCCCCATCAGGCATTTTCTCCAATGAGGGGACTAACTTAAGCACTTCTCCCAGCCATGTGCTTCATTACAGAGGCCAAATTAAGAATCCAAGGTGCTTACATTTGAGAAAAAGCAAAAGATGCTAGACCATGGGGTGCAGCGTGGGGTATAATGTATTCACAGTAGCTCAGCTCAGAAAACATCCAGGCCCCCAGTTGAGAGACTAACACAGCACTATTAGCATAACAGGTGTCTTTGCTACAAGAATGACACTTTAAAGACAAATCCCCCCAATGCATTCCCCAAACACAGGAGTGCATATTTAATTACACTTAATGTCATCTCTTCCCTCCAGCTCTGTGCTTGGAGGGGACACAAGACTCTACCAAGTTGGGAAGATTTTTATAGAAATGGCTGGGATCCAGAACTGTTTCTTAGTTCCAATGCCCAAAGGAAAAATGTCAACGGTGGTGCTTCAAGGAAGGAGCTGTGGGCTTTCTTTGTTTGCTTGGAAAACACCTAGCTGACAAAGATGACCATGGAATGGGAAGAGTAGAACACACTGGGACCCATGAGAGCTGAGGTTCACTGGGAGCAAGGTCCTGTGCTGGTCTCCACTACAGATTATTTTCAGTACACCAAGCAAACAAAATGGTGTCCACATAAACCATTCCAATTTTTATAGAAGGAAACTGAGGTTAGGAGGATTTGAGTCCTTTTCCCAAGGTCACATAGTTAATGACTGAGGGGCTTGGAGTTGAACTGAGACCTATCTTCTCCCCAGACTGACTGCCTTCCTCATTTACTGTCCCAACAGCTTTCACTTAGTGGGCATGTGTTCTGGGATGTGCATTCTACACATCATCTCACTGAATCCTTCTCCCATTCAGCAGTGTTTTCTCTATTTTACAAAAGAGAAAACCGAGGCTGAAATAAATTAATTAACTTGCCCAAGGTCAAAAGTAGAGGTAATATAAATCTGGGATTTAAATGCAAACGTATCCATTTTTTATCCTCAATGTCATACTAGCTCGCTGTGTGAATTTAAAGAAGCGAGTTCCTGTCAGTGGGCATTGGTTTTCCTAATTTTAAAAAGGAGGGTCTTGGGATGCCTGGGTGGTTCAGTCGGTTAAGCGTCTGCCTTCGGCTCAGGTCATGATCCCAGGGTCCTGGGATCAAGTCCCACATTGAGGGGGTGCGGTCCGTGCTCAGTGGGGAGTCTGCTTCTCCCTCTGCCTGCTGCACTTGCTCCCTCTCTCTCTTTCTGACAAATAAATACAATCTTAAAAAAAAAATAAAGGTCTTATAAGCATAAATCAAACTTCCTTATACTCCTAACATGCCATGATTTTCTGTGCTTCTCTGACTTGAGCTCTTCTCTCTTTGCTACCTCAGGGCATCCCTAACCTCTTAATGATCCCCAAGGGATACTGAGATAGTTGGTAAAAGGAGTTTTGGCTTTACTATTGAGTCGCTCTGTGATCATAGACATGATAAACCTCTCTAAGCTTCTACCAGGGCTACTAATACTAATAATAGCTACAATGTCAATGCCTAAATAATGAAGAATGGTTTTGAAGATAAAGTGCATCAGTTGATGTGTGATTATCTTGAAACTGTCAAAGTACCATACAAATAGTAGTTAGCATTATTATTATTACAGTTGTTGTTGTTCCTAAGGTGCAATGCATTCATTGAGGGTAACTTCTATGTCAACACAGAGCTGGCTCGTGAAAGCATAACTGGCCCTCACTGGCCCCCACATGAGAATCCCTGTGGTCTGCAAGACCCACTCTTTGCAAAACCTCACTCGGATTTGAACAGACATTTTCAAATGGTTACTCGGAACATTTTATTGGGAAGATGAGGAGGTTTTGCTATAGCAAAGAAGCTAGACACACAGACCTTGGCCTCTCGCCACCCAGGGTTCAAGCCTGAGCTCCATCACTTCTAACCAAAGAGCCTGCCGTTAGGAATAGATTAGATAAGGTGCTGTGCCTGGCATATAAACGACTCAGAAGACTATGCTGTCATTAATACCGAAATGTTACCCATGCCCCAAATGCAGCGACCAAAAGGATAGGCCGTGCACATGGAGTTGCAGAAGCGGGATGGGCAGGGGGGCTTGGGTGTTCCTTTTCAAAGCCCGTCCCCCCACGACCTGCTCAATTACATACCCTTTCATACAGTGGTAAAGGGTGAAAAACACATTTGTTTAAAATCCATCTGCTTTTTATAACTTCCAGAGACCAAAATCTGCACGGGCAGCAGTTCTCCGCTGCTCCTAATTAATTCCTAAACAAAGACCACTCCGGCAGCCGCACACTTTATGAAGCCGGCTGACCTCCTGATGCAGAAATGATGACACAGATGGTGTTACTGTTTCACAAGCTCATTTTTCACTTTGTACCAAGTGGTCAGGCCAGCCGTGTCTTCACCTTCTGAGGAGCAGGAGGTGGTCCCCAGGGTGGCTCTGAGACCCCAGCTGTCACCTCCCTTGGCTGCTGGCCTTTTCCCAACAGCAGCGTGGGGTGGAACAGACCAGAAAACCATCAGCTTGGACTTTGACGGGTCAAAGAGATTCCCCAGTTGATGAACCTCTCACCCACAGGGTGTTTCCGAGGACACCAGCAATAATCATCACAGTCACTACGAACTGAGCATCTACTATGTGCCAGGTGCAATCCCCAGGATTCTCCTCTCTTATCTCGTTTCATTCAATGCGATCTTTGAAGATATGAATGACGATCGTCAGTTTATAGCCCAGAAAACAGGATACTGGAGATACAAAGAGAAGGTTTGTACCCTACGGCTCCCGTTCACAGAGCACTTCCCCACAGCTGAGGTTTCACTCACCACTGTGAGGCTCTGACGGGTTAGACAACTTGTTCCCGGTCACAAAGGCAGGAGGGAGAGAAGGAGAAACCTAGTGAGCTGTGGGTCTCTCCCCTAAGTTAGCTCTTCTTCCAATCTTGCTGGTGTTAGTCACTGTGCTCATGCTGAAGGCATGGGCACCAGACTTAGCATCCAGGTCCTGTGTGACCTTGGGCAACCTCAGTTTTCTCATCTGACAAAGGGGCACATATTCACACATCTCACCTGTAAATAATCCACTGGCAGGCAGAACTTTGTAAAGTTTAACAAAGTAGCATGTGACAATGACAATAGTGACATATATTTTCTTGCAATAATTAAGCAGAAGCTGCTACGATCAGCTGTCTCCCTGCAATCTGTGAATCTACACCCAGCACTTGACGTTGTGAGAAGTTCATGCTTGGAATGCAGGACATGACCATCCAGCTGTCTATCTCCCAATCCGCTCACCTAAGAGTTTGCTGAGCTGCTATTACAGGCCAGGCACTCCCTCCTGCTTCTAAAAAAAAAAAAAACCTCTCCTCTCCTCTCTTCCCTTTCCATTCTGTCCCCTTTCTACTTTGTGATTACCTCCCCCACTCTTTCGGCTTTTCTCCTTTGTTTCAGGAACAATTGCAGAGGCAAAGGAAAACATTACTGAAGCTTCCCTTATTCCCCCAGCCACTGGGAACTAGGGTAGCAAGAACCACAACACTCGGCCATCTGAGCTCAGGCTGCCTAACAGAATTCCACAGACTGAATGACTTCCAAAACTGAAACATGTTTTTTCTCCGTGCTGGAGGCCGGAAGCCCATGATCAAGGTGCTGACAATGTTGGTTCCTGGCTTGCAGATGGCTATCTCCTCACGGTGTCCTCACATGGCCTGTTTCATGATGTCCAGGCAGCACTGGTGTCTCTTCCTCCTCTTATAAGGAAACTAGCCCTACTGCATTAAGGCCTTATTCTTACAAACTTACTTAACTCTAATTACTATCTTTAGAGGCCCATCTTCAAAAACAGTCATATGGCGGGGTGAGGGTTTCGGTAGATGAAAACTGGGTCAGGGGGAGAGGCACAGTTCAGTCTGTAACACCTGCCATTCTGAATATCAAAATGAGGGCTGCCCAAGTGTCCAGACCAAATTTCACCCTGAACTTTAAATGACCTGTCTACAAAACTTTAAGCAAATGTCCACCCCTGGCCCCACCTAGACATTCTGGCAGATCCAGGAACTCTTTTTTCTGGCACCAATCAACTGGGTGACTGTAAGCAAGGCCCTTCTCTGAGGCTCAGCTATAAAATGACATTAAAAAAAAAAAGAAGAAGAAAAAGAAAAGAAAACACAAAACCTACTTAATATATTGTCACGAGATTTTAATGAAATGTTAAATGGGAACATGTTCTATTAATGTTAGTGGGTCAACAGTGTTTGAGCATTGAGGATACCTACAATCTACTGAGAAATTTCTAGCTATCGGGGACGAAGCCTGCACAGAATACGCATGCTTCCATTCGTGGCAATGACTTTGGAAGAGGAGGTACCACTGTTACACCTTTCTGGCCTCAAGGCTCAGAGAAGGCAAGCAGCTAGCCCAAGATGACACAGTTAGCAAAAGGCTGACAGAACCAGGCCCAACTGATTCTCCATTCCCCTCAGCCATGCTGCTGTCATTATTATAAAGGTACAGACCTACCCTGCAGGGGAGCTTCCTTTACCTGAGATCATCTGCAATGAGGGGTGGGGAAGCTGCCCTGTATCTCCCCCTAGAAGGCCCTCAGGAGCTCTGTGAACCATCGAAACAAAGCCCCTGGCACAGACACCAACATCTATTTCACTCCTTATTAAGGAAGGCCAAGACAGGGCAGGCCTCTCGATGCCTCATTAGGGGAACATCAGGACACGTAAGGACTATAATGAAAGGAGAACTGAAGAGGGTGTCTAGGGGGAAAGCCCAGAGCTACTCTTGCTTAAGCCCCTGCAGAGTTCTAGAGAAGGAAGGGAGGCCGCAGACAGGGCTGGACAAGGACAGGAACAGATGAGCTGAAGATGCCACATAAGAGCCGAAGCCTTCCGGCCAGTGGGGCAAATGCAGGGTCTAGATCCCATTTTGGCCTCTCCCTAGCTGTGTGACCTCGGGCAAGACCATCTAACTTGATGGGCCTCAATGTTTCAATCTATAAAATGGAAATAACGATGCCCACCTGGCAGGGTTTTTGGAAGAATGCAATCATTTTCTTTTTTTTTTTAATGGGCAGGTCAAGGGTAGGACTTTCTCCCTGCTGGTCTCAGTGAATTTCCACAAATATTAACTTCAGGGCTTTCCAGGATGCAGATTCCCCAGAAGCCCCCACCAAGAATTCCAATCCAGCATAGCTGGGGCAGAGCCCAGGAAATTGCCTTATAATGAACACTCCAGGTAATTCTTTGTGAGAAGGGGATCTGGCTCCACACCTAGGGAAATACCAGCAGTAAACAGTAGGGCTTAATATTAAGCAATTTAATAGAAATCCTAATGTATGAGGGTAATGCAAGAGATTTAGAGTCAAGATACTTGGCTTCCAATCTCATGCTGTTTGTGATGCAGGAAATGCTTATCGTTGACGGACTTCAGTTTTTTCCCAGGTGACATGGACAAAACACCCTGAAAAATTGTTTTAAGAAGTAAAATGATGTGTATCAAAGCTCCTAGCAGGTTACCTGGAAAATAAGTGCTCATTCTTTTTTTTTTTTTTAATTTTAAATAATTTATTTATTTCAGAGAAAGAGCATGAGCAGCAGGAAAGGGAGAAGTAGGCTCCACGCTGAGCAGGGAGGCCAATGTGGGGCTCAATCCCAGGACCCTGGGATCATGACCTGAGCCGAAGGCAGACACTCAACCGACAGAGCCCCCAGGCGCCCCTTATTCTTATGACAGACTCATTTTCACCTGGCCCTTGAAAGGAACTTGTAATACCCCACAACCGTGGAAACCCATGGGTAGAAACAGGAGCACAAAAGATTTTTTCCACCTTAATTCCAACCTCACAATTTGTTTAACCAAGCAATTTACAGGGGGCAACAATAATTGGTGGTTTTAAATGCTTCGATACCACCAGGCGCTGCAATCCCAATAAATCATCCCCGACATATGCCCAGCTCCTCCAAGTGACAGATGACAAACAAAAGCAGGACAAGGTCCTCCATCACAGGCGGAATCATTGAGTTAATGGAAGAATTATTGCTTCTGAAATCCACTCCAGTCCTATTGAGGGGAACGTTCCAATTTATCAAAGCCAAATGAACATTAATTGCAGCAGTCTGGTAAGTTTTCCAGCCGTTATGACCTTCATTGAATTTTAATCCAAAACAGATAAGATTTCCTTCCACACAAGAGGAAACAACACAATTAGCTCAAAATGACAGCTAGATTAGGAAGCAGGCACAGGCAAACCACATACACTCGTTCGTACTCACATGCACCCCCCACCCCGGTGAAAACACGGATTCCGCTTGGCTTAAAAATCCAGCACAAAGGAGGTAAGCAGAGAAATGATGAATAAATATAATCACACATCTGCATAACCACCCCCCCACAACTCCCTTCATTCAAGAGAGGAATTTCGGAGGCAGAAGCCAAGATGGAAAAGGTGGCAGGCAGTAATGGAGACAGAATTTCTGTTAACTGCTGTAATTAATGTTATGTCTCATTGGGGAGAGATTAGGAAAAAACAGAGAGGGAAGGAAGAAAAAACAAGTATTATTTTGCTATTAAAGACGCCCTTGAGCTGGGGAACATTAGCAGCAGAAGTTTGAATTGGGTAATTGTTTGACTGTATGGGTGGATGTGCAGACAGGGCGATTAGCATGAGGCACTGAAATAGAGCTGCGTGGAACCTGTGTGTTTACGCTCCCGCAGCACGTAGCCAGAGTCCTTCTGTGGAGCACAGATCACAGCTGGGGGACGTCTAGCATGTGTGGCGCAGTGGGGACCACCCACCCACTCAGACACACAAGAACGTGTGTGCGTGCTGTCCCCCAGTCTAGCTCCCAAAGCCAGCTCTGGCACAGACCTGTCACAAGACACCGAGTCCCTCAGAGACCTCTGGGCTTAGTTTCCTGTATTTTCACTCTAAAATGAGGGCACTGGACTAGATGTGTTTTAAAGAGGCTGAGGGGTTTTTACGGATTTTTTTAATATTTTATTTTATCTTATTTATTTTGAGAATTAAATGGGAAGTGTTGGTTGTGCTCACTTCCAAGCATTCACGATGAGGAAGAACCAGTCGTCATTATCCACAGTCCAGAGTCAAGCCTGCCCTACCAACACATGGCATGGTGCAACTCAATGGTTATGGAGATGGGCCCCCAAAAGGTCTTTTCCCCTCCTTGCCCTAGTAGAAGAAATGTCTCAGAGAGATCACTTGGATCAGAAACAATTTTTTTTTTAAAGATTTTATTTATTTGACAGACAGAGATCACAAGTAGGCAGAGAGGCAGGCAGAGAGAGGAGGAAGCAGGCTCACCTGCTGAGCAGAGAGCCTGATGCGGGGCTTGAACCCAGAACCCTGGTATCATGACCTGAGCCGAAGCAGAGGCTTTAACCCACTGAGCCACCCAGGCACCCCTCAGAAACAATTTTTTAAAGTAAACTCTGCACCCCACGTGGGACCCAAACTCATGACCCGGAGATCAAGAGTTGCATGCTCTACTGACTGAGCCGGCCAGGCGCCTCTACAATC
Source organism: Martes martes (assembly GCF_963455335.1). Classification (NCBI taxonomy): domain Eukaryota; kingdom Metazoa; phylum Chordata; class Mammalia; order Carnivora; family Mustelidae; genus Martes; species Martes martes. Next base: position 79,453,331 of record NC_137900.1, read on the forward strand.
AGAAACTGAGGTGGGATCCTGGGCTCAGGCACTGGCTGTGTGGTCTTAGAACAGGGATGTCTGAACTTCCTCATTTATCCACGGTTTTATTGTTTGTCCAACAAGAACAATAATAGTAGCAGTATCAGTGAAGTCGATGACACATCTGTAGAGTTTACATGTAACCTCCTTTTAATTCCATGAGGTAGAAACTATGAGTCTCACCATTTTTAGTTGGGGAAACTGAGGCACAGAACGGTAATTTAACCACCGCCACACTGCTAGTTAAGCAGTAAGGCCAGGATTCTGACCCTGCCAGTCCTGCTCCAGACTCTATACTCTGTGTCTTTAAACCTCTTATTCTGAATATAGACTCACAGGAAGTTGCAAAACTGGTCCAGAGAATTCCTTTATCCTCTTCATCATTTGGGTTCCTCCAAAGTTAAAATCACACATAAAAGAATAATCAAAACCAAGGAACTGGGGCACCTGGGTGGCTCAGTCGTTAAGTGTCTGCCTTCTGCTCAGGTCATGATCCCAGACTCCTGAAATCAAGCCCTGCATTGGGCTCCCTGCTCAGTGTAGATCCTGCTTCTCCCTGTCCCACTGCCCCTGCTTGTGTTCCTTCTCTCACTGTGTCTCTCTCACTGTCAATTAAATAAATAAATGAATAAAATCTTTAAAAAAGCAAAAAAAACCCAGCCAATTAACAACAGCATAATACCATTAAATAAACCACATACCTTCCTTGGATTTTACTAGGTTTTTCATTCATGTTCCCATTTTGGTCCAGGAACCCTTGTGGCATGAGTTTCCGTGTCTCCCCAGTCCTCTCGTATCTGTGGCAATTTCTCAGCCTTTCCTGCCTTTCATGACCTTGACACTTTTGAAGAGTACTGGACAGTTATTTTGTAGAAGGTCACTCACTTTGGGGTGTGTCTGATGTATTCCCATGATGACAATGAGGGTATGCATTTTGGGCAAGTGTAACACAGAAATGACATTGTACCCTTCTCAGTGCTTCCTATCAGGGCATTCATGATGTCCATCTGTCTTATTCCTGGTGATATTAACCTTGAACACTTGGTTAAAGTAAGGTACCAGGCTGAACTGGTGGACCCAAAAAAGGTCCACATCCTTGTCCCTAGAACCTGTAAACACTACCTTATTTGGGGGGGGGGGAGCTATTTGTAGATATAATTAAGGATCTTGCAAAAGGAGGTCATCCTGAATTATCCAGGAGGGTCCTAAATCCACTGATACATGTCCTTATGAGAGACACACAGGCAAGAGGACATGGAGGAGAAGGTGATACGGAGATGAAGGTGAAGTTATGTAGCCACAAGCCACAAAACACCCAGTGTCTCCATAAACTAGAAGAGGCAAGGAGTGGATTATCCCCTAGAGCCTGGAGAGAACACAGACCTAATGACCCCTTCAGTTTGGACTTTTCGTCTCCAAAACTGTGAGAGAATACATTTCTATTGTGTTAAGGCCCTTCATTTGTGGTAACTTGTTACATCAGCCCTGGGAAGTTGATACTCGTACCCACTATACTCTCTACGGTAAAGTTACCATTTTCCCTTCTATAATTAATAAATATTCAAGGGGTGATACTTTGAGATTCTGCAAGTATACTGCTTCTTCTTGAAGTTTCACACATTAATTTTAGTATACATCAGTGGATCTTGTCAGTAGTAATTATTACAGTGGTGACTGTGTAATGGTGATTTTCCACTTTCCCTCTTTTCTTCTACATTTATTAATTGGGATACGACCGTAAGAAAGAGCTATCTCTTCTACCCCATTCATTTATTCGGTCTATTATTTCTATCAGTATTTCAGAGTCAATATTCTCAATAACTCCTGCCCAACTTAGCTCAAAGGCCATTGGTGAAGGCGAAGCATGAGGGTGAATCAGGGGAAAATATTTTAAAAGGTCAAAGGAAAAGAAAGGGATCTTCTCTGAGTGCTGTTCTAAATGTTCGTGTGTCTTTTATCATTTGTTTGTCTCCTCAGCCATACGAATGAGGTACCCACAGCCTCACTGCAAAATCAGGAGAAAGTAAGATTCAGAGAAGTTCAGAAATGTGGCTAAGGATAAACAGCAACAAGGGAAAGAGACCATTTGAGCCCACATCTGTCTGTCCAAACCTATGTTATTTCCACCAAACCAAGGTGTCTTCTGAGTATCAGGAGAGTGGAAAAGGGGGGATTAACTGAAGGGGGAGCTGGAAGCTCTACTGTGTCCAAAGCCAAGTTCACCAGACATGTGGGCTAACTCAGGGCATGGGGAGAAAAGGAATAAACAACGTGAACACTGCATTGCACATGCGCGTGCACCCCCTGTACTCATTCTGCATTGTTAGAAGACTGCACAAAAGCCCTAGGTTATGAAGGAAAATGAAATGTGCAACAAGAAGCTGGAGGGTAGATGACATCCAGATGGCCAAAAGACACATGAAAAAGTGCTCCACATCACTCGGCATCAGGGAAATATAAATCAAAACCACAATGAGATACCACCTCACACCAGTCAGAATGGCTAAAATTAACAAGTCAGGAAATGACAGATGCTGGTGAGGATGCGGTGAAAGGGAAACCCTCCTACACTGTTGGTGGGAATGCAAGCTGGTGCAACCACTCTGGAAAACAACATGGAGGTTCCTGAAAAGACTGAAAATAGAGCTACCCTACAACCCAGCAATTGCACTACTGGGTATTTACCCTAAAGATACAAATGCAGTGATCCGAAGGGGCACGTGCACCCAAATGTTTATAGCAGCAATGTCCACAATAGCCAAACTATGGAAAGAACCTCGATGTCCATCAACAAATGAATGGATAAAGAAGATGTGGTATATATACACAATGGAATACTATGCAACCATCAAAAGAAATGAAATCTTGCCATTTGTGATGACATGGATGGAACTAGAGGGTATTATGCTTAGCGAAATAAGTCAGTCAGAGAAAGACAACTATCATATGATCTCCCTGATATGAGGAAGTGGAGATGCAACGTGGGGGGTTTGGGGGGTAGGAAAAGAATAAATGAAACAAGATGGGATCGGGAGGGAGATAAACCATAAGAGACTCTTAATCTCACAAAACAAACAGAGGGTTGCAAGGTGTAGTGGGGTAGGGAGAGTGTGGTGGGGTTATGGACATTGAAGAAGGTATGTGCTATAGTGAGTGCTGTGAATGTGTAAATGTGGCAATTCACAGATCTGTACCCCTAGGGCTAATAATACTTTATATGTTAATTTAAAAAAAAAGAAGAGGAAGCTGGAGGGTAGGAGCGCCGGGGGGTCTCTTCCTTCGGCTCAGGTCAAGATCTCAGGGCCCTGGGATGGAGTCCCACACTGGGCTCCCTGCTCAGCAGGGAGTCTGCTTCTCTCTTTCCCTCTGCCCTCCCTCCCCCACACTCTTGTGCACTCTCTTGCTTTCTTGTTCTTGCTCTCAAATAAAATAAATAAAATCTTAAAAAAAAAAAAAAGCTGCAGTGTAAAGGTGGAAGTAGCCACCACAGAGGAAACAGACCACTCAACTCTGCCAGCCTGTTTACTACCCACCCCCCACCAGACATCCCTGCAGTCTCTGGAGTGCCCCTCCCCCATCCCTGCAGTCTCTGGAGTGCCCCTCCCCCATCCCCCCTGCAGTCTCTGGAGTGCCCCTCCCCCATCCCTGCAGTCTCTGAAGTACCCCTCCCCCACCCCCCCTGCAGTCTCTGGAGTGCCCTTCCCCCATCCCTGCAGTCTCTGGAGTGCCCCTCCCCCATCCCCCCTGCAGTCTCTGGAGTGCCCCTCCCCCATCCCCCCTGCAGTCTCTGGAGTGCCCTTCCCCCATCCCCCCCTGCAGTCTCTGGAGTGCCCCTCCCCCATCCCCCCCTGCAGTCTCTGGAGTGCCCCACCCCCTCCCCCCCCAAGTCTCTGGAGTGCTCCTCCCCCTTCTCTTTTCAAGGTCTTGACACCTCAGCTCCTTCCACCTTCCACCTCCCCCTCCGCTGCCTCCTCTCAGATCCACCCTGCTGGCACCCGCCTCCCTGTCTCTGCTGGGTCCTTCCCTGTGTGCCCCTGACTTCCTCCTCAGCCCCCTCCGCTCCCAGTCGCCTCCACCACTTTTTCTTGGGCTTGGGTTCTGCCTGCCCCTCCCACTCTGCTTCTGGGGTCTCTTTCCCTGCTTACTTCTCTGTGTGGTTCCTCCCTCCCTTTCCTTCTGTTTCCTCCTTCCCTGCCTCTGCTTCTATTGCTAAATCATTTCCCTTCTATTCCTGCCAGTTTCCCTGTATTTTTCTACATCTCTTTCATTGTCCTTGGCTGCCTTTTTCTCGGTTTGTTTCGCTCTGTCTCTGGTAGTTTCCACACACCTAGCATAGAAGAGGTGCTCAGTAAATACTAACAAATGTCCGTTTTTCCTGCCTCTGTCTCTCTCTGCCTCCCTCTGTCTCACATGATGCAGGTTGTTTTGTTTTGTTTTGCTTTTTACTTATATGCAATTTTCCTTTCTTAGTTCCTATCCTGCATTCCATTTTGGCCACAGGGTCCAAGCCACTGCTTCTGGGCCCCATTTCTAGGTTTCCTCTTGTCACCTCCAGGCTTTACTGTCTGGCCTTGATTGTTGGCCCAGATGAATGGGCTGATCAGGAAGCAGAACATCCCTTTTCTGGCCTCATTTCCTCCACCTATAAAATGAAGGTGGGGTAGAGTCTGCTGCCGTTTGCGACTGCCCACATGCCCATTCTCTGTAAAGGACTGTGTTCCCCTGTTCCGGTGTTGGGCTTGGTCACATGGTGTGTTTTGGCCCTGGCCACAGAATGTGAGAGAACCCCCATCTCAGCACTAGCTTAATCGTAGATTCCTGCCAGTTCTTTTGCTCATTCCCCCTGCCGTGGAAACCAAAGGTCTCAGACTGGGGCTCCCCTTCAGCCAAAGTTCTGGAAGGAGAAGACATGCCGAGCTGAGTCACAGCGACGACAGATGCCAACACAGAAGGTGCGTGAGCGATAAAGTGATGTTTGGTTGGTCACCAGGATTCAGAGTGATGGGTTTGTGGAATGAACACGTGAAGGCTGACTTGTCCAGAAGAGCTGGGTTCAGCCAGTTCTCAGGTGCTTTCAACCCCAACATTCCAACCATAGTTTATAGTGCCATTGCTTTTGGGGAAACCTAGCCAGATCTTTCATGTGCATTGTCTCAGCTCAATGTGATCATTTTAATTTTATTTCCAGTTTTGCAAATGACCAAACAAGGGGTAAAGATCTCCAAATTTCTACAGCCGCTAAGAGATAGAACCTCAGCTTAAAACTCGGGCTCCTGACACCAAACTGCATGGTCTCCACTTCACGATGCTGCGTCCCTAAACGTTGTGGGAGGCAAGCCACACTTCCTAGTTGGCTCATTCTTCCTGTGTTCCCCTAAGTCTGGCTGCAGGCTTTTACTGAATCCTTGTTGTTGAGGCAAGTCAAGGCCAAGCTACAAGTTCGTGTGATTCAAATTCTTAAAAATTCATAAATGTATTTGTAATTTAAAATTCTTCTTTCTGAAAAAAAATAAATGGGATTCATGCGGTATGGCCCACTTACATAAAAATGTACTTGTGTTGGCAAACTTCATTATGTCTTGCAACCGATACAAGCTTGATGATCTCGATTTACAGATGGAGATCCTAAGGCTAAGGAGAGACGTGATCCACCTACGGTCATGCCGCATGTGAGTGGCAGGCCCAGGACACCTGAGTCCCAGGCTATAGCTTCTTGAGATCCACGTGTCACAAGTTTTTTCCATCACTAGATTTCTGTCACCTTCCCTCCTAAAACAATCTCCCCTAGGGGATGTTCCCCATGACTCTGGGTCCTATTCAAAGGGCTTTTGGGACCTGCCGTCTGTAACAGCTTTGCTTTCCCTGCCCTGGCTGCCCTGGGCATTCTTTAATGACATTGCTTATAAATAATACAGCGATAGCATTTACTAGTGAAACTGCCCCCTCCCCCAAAATCGATGTTGCCCTCCTAATGCCCAGATCCTCAGAATGTGACCTTCTATGGAGACTGGGGCTTTACAGAGGCAATCAAGTTACAAGAAGGCCATCATGCTACACCCCAATCCAATGTAACTGGCATCCTAATAAAAAGTGGAAAATGTAGACGCAGACAGAGAAGCACGCACAGGGAGAAAGCCACGTGAAAATCAGAGCTATGCTGTCATCCGCCAAGAAACTACCAGAAGCTGGGGGATCGGGTCTGGGACACTTTCCCCTAGGGCCTTCACAAGAAGCATGGCCCTGCCCACATCCTGATCGCAGACATCTAGCCTCCAGAAGTGTGAAAAAATACACTAAAGTCACTCAGTTTGTATCCTTTTTTATGGCAGCCCTAGGAAACTAACACACTTATAGGGAGCAGAATCCTAACATCTCCCTGTCAGGCTCTAGCATATCTGTTTTCCATGCAGCATCTTCCAACAGCCCCCTTAGGCAGGTGCTTCCAACCCCACCCCATTCCAGATACGGAAATGGAAGAAGAGGGAGCCAAGAGGCCCTCGTTACATGGCTAGTCAGTCAGTTATGGGGCCAGGATGTGACCCCGGGGACCCCGATCGACAGTCCTTGCACACTAGTTACATCCTCTGGGCCTGCGTTTTCTCCAAAATAGAACAGGAGTAACCACGGTATCTGTTGAACTGGGATTATTTAAAGAATTGCATGAGTTAAATACATGCAGATAGTAGAACACGAAGCATTATAGCAGCTCTTGTTACCATTACGATGCCTCACTGTCCTATTTTCTCATCATTTTTCCAGCTATTGTTTCTCTGAACATGCGATTCCCAAAAGTAAACACACTGTTTCAGGTCTCCTCCAGAACCTCTAAAACAAGTCGTTCAGAAAACTCGTCTTTCATGAACACAACTTAAAATGTGGAGCCACTTTTAGCAATCAGAGCCCAGAGAGTTGGCTCATTCTGAGCTTGTGGTTGACTTTTTAAAAGTGCTTTTTTTTTTTTTCCCTTTTTTTCTTGCAGATTGGATTGTCATTGTTAGGTTTAGCAGGCAAGTAAACCATTGCATGATTGAGTGATTAAATCAATGAACTAAGGAAGGCACGGTATGCTGTGAATGAATCCTGGAATGGTTGGGGAAATGATCTAAAGTCATTTTTCACAGAAAGCTTTAAAAAGAATTATCCCCATATCACACAAATCCTTTAAACAAAGCCTCTGATTGAGAATGGTAATAATAATTTCTTAGATTTATGTGGCATTTTATAATCCTCAAAGTATTTTTCTATATATTATTATGGCATAGAGTCATAGATCCTGTAAGTTTGAAAGAACCACAATACGCATCTAACTTAACAGTTATTCCATTCAAAATCCTGATGAATAGGGCCTCTAGCCTTTGCTTGCATACCCCCAGAGACAAGGAACTCACTACCCCCCCATGATTCAGTCAATCCAGTACCATACAGCGCAAACACTTGGAAAGGTCTGTCCTGGCCATGGACAGGGATGCTGGTCCCTTGTCACTGCCCCTTCACTGGGACCACCAGTATAAATCTACAGCATTTGCGATGGTCCTTTCTAAAGAAGTATGTTCTCAAAGATCTTATTTCCCTCCATATCAAGCCCAACATTTCCTTTCATCCCCTTTCTCGACGTTTGTCACCAATGTTTGTCACCAGTATTGTCATGACAGCCATCATTTTGGTAACAGCTACCACTTTTTGAGCACGTACAGAATACCAAGCACTGAATTATGCCCGAGAGCGAAGACTCTCAATCTGGATAGACTAGAGTCGTAACCCCAGCTTCAGAACCCACTGGTGGCATGAACTTGAGCAAGCTGCGAAACCTTATTGACCCCCAGGTTCCTTGCATGTAAATGAGGGAAATGAGAGTATTGATCTTACAGAGTATTTGAACAATTAAATGGAATGATGCATGTGCTACACCTAGACGGGGCCTGGCATACAGAAAGTCCTTGATGATGGTGGCCATTATTTTCATTGTGCAGGACACGGGCGTGTGTAAACTCATTCAGTACCTGGAAAAACTCTCAGAATTAGAGATTATCACAGTTTTACAGATGATGATTTTGATTTGACCAAGGTCATAAAGCAACCAACAGAGATGCTGTTCAACCTTGGAGCTGACTTCCAAATCATACCCCCCCCACCTTGACCTACCCCCAGATTCCACCTAAGGAGGGAGTCTGCATGCATTTGCTCATAAGATCTTATAACTTAAGCCATCAGCTGATGCAGAGAGAAGAGGAATGGTGGCCTATACTTGCACTGTTTAGAGTGGAGGATCTGGAATCAGCCTATATAGAGTGAAATACTGGGTTTACCATTTAATCTTGGGGTAAACAAGTCACACCAATAGCTACTGATTTTATTACTATCTCAGGCTCAGGAATTAACAAGCCCAAAGGGCACGCTGGGTCCACTCCAGTAGCCATGGATTGTAGCACGTTCCAATGACTAGCCGAAGCTCGCTGCCCTGCATGGGTGAGCAGAAGGTTTGTCCTGAGAAAAGGAAATGCAGAATACTGACCCTGGCATTTCTTTGACATTTGACTGGACAACTTGGGTCGTCTCACAAACGATTTCAAACCTTCATCAAAGATGAAAACAGTGCAAAAATCTAAGAAACCAAGAGCCACCTTGTCCTGAGTAACCATGGGCCATGAGTTTCAAATCTTGAGAAAAGCCTGGTCCCAGAACTGCCTTCTTGTTGGCCCCATGGCTTTAGGCACAGAACTCCAATAAACACACTGTGTCTCAAGTTTCTCATTTGTGAAATGGGGAAAGAGATCGCAGCCACCGTGAATGCCACTTTAAACGGCCGCTTAGGGGTGAAGGCAGCAAACCCTCTTTTTGTTCCTGCTGAATTGTCTGTGGCCAGATTAGCAATGACAGAGTCTATCTAAGCCACTGAGAGGCATGCCCTCTAAGCCAAGCCTTGCTGATGGGTTGGAGATCTTAGACACCTTACAGTTTATATCTGGACCCTAGTTTATCCACTTATGAAGTGAAAGGGTATAATAAACACATCATAAGTTTTCAACCAAAGTGCCCATAAGAATAAGAGCTAAGGGTCTTACACGCCAAGTTCCTCTGATACAGGTACGTGGTGTCCCTACATGGTGTTGGTGGCATTCTCATTTATAGATGACAGAAACAAGGCACAGAGGCATTTAAACCTTTGTCCCACATCGCCCAGAGTGGTCAGTGGCACCGTGGGACTTTACATCCTGGCTCCGAGGGTCTGGAGTCCGTGCTTATTCACCTCCATGTCACCCTACTTCTGCGTAGGGGGCAGGTGTGTCCCACCTCAGAGAAGCCAGGCTGCCAGCGTGAACACCTTGGGGTTCAGAGTTTCCTGGACAGGACTCTGTCTCTTGGGGGTAAGGTGAGGACAAGTGAGATCCAGATCTTGGGGCCTTTCTGAAGGCGGACAGGAACTGTAGGGACCACAAGGTGGTAGCCTTGGGCCACTCTAGTGCGTGGGCAGAGAGGGCCAGGTGCCAACCACCCCCCGGCCTCCTCTGCCAGCCACGTCTTCAGTTACAGGGGATTTCAGATTCGTGTGCGTCTTAGTGACTTCTTCCTTCTAAGCGGAACTCACGGAGCAGAATAAAAAGGTAAAGAACACCTCCAGGCCTTGGGGACAGAGTGTGATTTAGTGGAACTAACACTGAACCCGGAAGCAGAGGAAACCCATTCAGGGCTCATTTATAATTGAGGTGATACCATCTAGGTTACTGGGTTATGGGAAGGATGTATGTAAGTCAGCGTGGTGCCAAACACAGAGAATGCTTAACCAATATTAGTCCAAACAGTCTCACTCTCAAACACTGAAAATGGGAAGGCACGCCCCATCAGGCCTTCCTGGCATCCGGTGGGGTCCCACACCCCATGAGGACTCTAGCGAGGGCCCTGAGACGCAGTGCTCACCTCCTGCACCCCAAAGTCAGCATGCAGGCACGCACTGGGCTTGGCATGCGGCTGCATCATTTGCGAAATATATATATGGGAAAAGTCTATCACACTCATTCCATGAATAACACAAAGGCCTTGATTTGTTCCTCCACGTGACGAGCATGCGTTAGGTCCAAAATTAACACTGCTGTCTGGCTGGGCTATGTGTGTGTTTTTCCAAAAAGAGAAAACTTCCAAGCTCTTACTCAGCCCTCATCAGAGTGTCGAATGCAGTGTTAACAGGAATCAGAAGAACCGGGACCAAATGCAAAACTCGGCCCCACTGGAGACTTTCAATAAATACCGTTGGCTGTCGAGATGGAAAAGAAAGGGGTGGGCGGTCGTACTACTGTGCTGAGTGGCATTCTGCCAATTTCTTCACCTCTCTGCGCCATACCTCTGTCACACGTAGATTGGGAATAACGTTTCCTACCCTCACGCATCTGGTAGGGAGAGCTGTGCTCAAAGAGAAAATAATGTCTTGAGGAGTGAAAAGCACGAGGGGGGAGGTCACTCATGGCTATTATCAGATCTCGTCTTGAGCCAATTAGACCCTGTACATTCTGCATAATGAATTTGTTTTTTCCTATCTACCATGCAGAGACATCGACTCCAGTTTTTTAAAGAAACCATTAATATGAGCCTACATGCATTTTAGACCACCATTCAAGAGATTTAAGCCCTAGCAGCCTTCTCTGAAGGGACAGCAGAGTCCAAGAGCTCCAGGTCACGGTTCCTGCAGGGACGGAAGGCCACTGCCCCCCTCTCTGGGCCCATAACTCCATCTCTGACGTGCAGGTGACACGCCTGACGTCATGTGTTCTTGGAGAAAATGCAATGAGACCAGGTCCACAAAGGAGCCCAGCACAGTGCCTGATACATGGTTAGCTAGATGGTCCATGAATTTTTACAGTGAGAGAAAGAGTGAAGAGGACGTAGTTCAGGATTTGTAGCCAGACACACTTGGGGGTTCCGGTACCCAAGAGAAGCTCCGTCTCTTACTGGCCATGTGACCTCGGGTAAGTGTCTTGGCCCCTCTGACTCAGTATTCATGACTGTAACGTGAGGGCAGTGGGAGGGCTTCCACGTGTGATGGGGCTATGTCCAGTCCCGCCCCAAGGGCCACCATGCACGGTCTACACTGCAGGGGGGTCTCGTGAGGGTCAAAGTACCCGGCACACCGAGGGCACTTGGGAAAGGGCAGCCCTGCTCCAACTTTGTTCTGATTTTGTTTGCTTAGACCTTCTTGGAAAGGCGTTGAATTCTGGAGCACTGAACCTCAGCCCCCGCGGAACAGGCCAAGCACGTGACCGATGTTAAACAGCTATTCCCGGAGAGGTCAGCCGAAAGGCCAAGGAGCGGGAGACCCTTTCCTCTCTTCTCTAAAGCACGATTAGTTTGTCACAGCTGACAGATGATGGATGGGTACGCGCCCGTCCAAGGGACACCGCAGACTCCACCTGACCTTCCGCTGATCATTCTACCTCGCAGGCTCGGCCAGTTCTTTCCTCCCTCTGCTAGCAAGCCCCCGCCTCCCTCCGTCGCCCCCGCACCTCTCCGTCGTCACCCCCCACCCCCGGCACCTCGCGGCATCCCCGCTCACTCACCATCACAGAGATGTGGAGTATGTGCATCTGCTCCTCCACGATCTCCGACGGCTCCTGCAGCGTGGGTGCGGTGGCCCGGGCCAGCTGGCCGGCGCTGCTCATGGAGACGTGGAAATACAGGGTCCCATTCTCCAGCCACTGCTGCCTCCAGTGCACCAGCGAGATGTCCGCCGCCGTGCCAGACATCTCTACAAGACAAGACCAAAGGCACTGGGTGAGCGGCACGCCCCGGCTCGGGAGTCCAGGCCCGGAAGGAGCCTGGCCAGGAGCTTAGAAGGCACCTACTTTGCACCTGGACACCTGGACACCTTTCCCTACATCCAGTCTGGGAGTGGAGACCAGCACTTCCCCTCAGAGATGGGTCACCTGAGACCGAGAATCTCCCCAAGCAACAGAGCGGCAGAGGCGGAATCTGAACCCAGGTCCGTCGGGGGCCCTTGGGGAAAGCACGGTCCATGGTAAGGACATTCGTGCCTCTAAATCCAACGCACGGAAATCAAACTAAGCAAGAGACGCAAGTGCCTACATTCTCCTGAGGGCACAGAGCCGGAAGAAGGTGAAGGGAGGACGTCGCCATCCTTGAGCACAGCAGGGGCTCAGAGTGTGACTCCTTCACAAGCGGAGCTAGAAGTACGCACAGCGTTAGCTGCGGAACCTCAGAGCTGGAAAAGCCCGAGAGAACATCTGGCCAAGCCTAGGGGCCTCAGGATTACCCTTTTTAGGAACAGAGCTTGGCAACTGGGCTGATCTGAGCCCGTTTCTCCTGCTTCAGTCAGAACAGCTCCGATTGTTTGTTTTTTTTGTTTGTTTTTTGTTGTGTTTTTTTGCTAGTATATATACTGCACGGCCAGGAAGGGCGCACGGGCTCCCAAGTTTCCATGGCTTAAAAGTATCTGGAAAGACACTGCTCCAGCCCAGTGTTCTCATGTAACCCGAGCTGAAGGCTGATTCTTCACAGACTGAGCCACCCAGGCGCCTTCCGTCAACTGGTCTTGAAATTATTCTTCTAATAGTACTTCCTTCCAATATAACCATACCAACATAGCCTCTTCTTGAATGAGAAGGATGGGAGGGAGCGTTGGCAAGCACAGGTGGTCCCCACAGTAAGATCATACCATCGTTTCATCACACTGCCTCCTGGAGGGACTGCGACCCTGGAAATGTCCTAGAAGGAAGGCCTATCATGGTATCTTACGAAGAAAGAGGAAGGGTGGTTCCTGGAGAATTACCAAGACTTCATTCAAGCAAGAGTTACCATAGAGACAGAGGCACTCCATTGTAGACAAGTAGCCATAATAATGTCTGAGGCTTGGGGCTCTGGGCCATCCTCCCAAGACACGGAGCTGACCAAGGGGCAGTATTCCCATAATCACCACAGATCTCATTAACATGTGTGTGTATACACACACACACACACACACACACACACACACTTGAGGAGGACTGATGGCAAACCTAAGCTAGAACTCCTTATCCAAGCAGCTCTCCTTGTACCCCACTCTGCAGCCCCTGGAGACGCAGAAGGAAAGACAGTCACCTTGAAGAGATGATGTTTGCTCACCAAATTCTACTGAATTATTCTTGTATCGCCCACTCCCCGCAGACTCACTCCTTAAGGTTCACAATCAACAGTCCTTAGGGAAGAGCATCTGGCACTTAGTAAGGGCTATAAAAAGTTGCTATTAATATTTATTATCATTATTATTATTAACAGGGACAGGATCTAATCCACCCTTGAGCTGCGGTGGAAAAATCCTTGAGACAGCCTTGAGTGCTTGCTTTCTCTCCCACTCCTAATCCAGTCCACTAGGAAACCTTTCAAAAGCCACCCCGAATGTATCCCTTCTTGGCTCTTCTCCTGCAACCACCTGGGCCAACGCACTGCCCTCTCTTGCCTGACTAGCTACACGGGCTTCCTAACAGGACTCCCCTCTGGCTCTTTCCCTCGCTTTTCTGTCTATTCTTACCCAGAAGCCGGAGGACTCCTGGCCCGGCCTGTTCTCTCCCATCACTTCTTGACTCAAAACCCTCAACAGCCTCTACCTCATTCCAAGGAAAAGACAAGGTGGCCGGAATGTAGTAGGTTATGAGCCCAAGTGAAAACCTGCCTGGGCTTCACCTGCTGTGCCAAGAGTCAAGCGGGGAAGAAGATAACCACAAGACTTCATCGGTAATTAGGACACGGGGGCTCCAAAGGACCCCAAGTGCTCACTGTGGGACCCTGGGGGGAGGAGACTGGCTGGGAGCCCAGGGTGTGAAGCGGGTCTCTCTTCAGTGCCTTCTCTTCCCCCACCGCCCCACCTCTGGGCCTCAGCACCCGAAGCACTGGCAGCAGCTTCTTCTGGCCTCCAGCCAGCTGGGCCAAGGCAAGGTGAAGACATTATGGTAAATGGGTGTGCTCAGTCCCTCACTCATGTTTCTTTCCATGCATCAAAGCCCGGAACCAGAGGCCCAGAGAGCCCTGGGCTACCAGTTGCCCTGCAAATAGCTCTCTCGTGCAGCAGCTCATGAAGAAGGACTCATGGGCCAGTGGTTGGGAAGGCCCTGGCCAAGCCGCGTCTGACTGCCACAGCCTGGGACCGAGGAGATGGAGCGAGTGAAGGGAGGCTTGCCGAAATCTGCGGTCTTCACTCCTGGAGCTCTCTGCAGCCTGTGCTCAAGATCCCACCACCGGAGAAGCCCCCTTCCCCATGCTCAGATCAGGAAACAGAGAGGACCAGCCAGAGTCACCCCTCGCTTCAGGCCACTGGTGAACGGATGCCCAGCTGGACCCAGTCGATGTCCGCTCCGCACAATTGCTACTATGTTGGTGGCTCTCGCAACATCTCCTTTTCCTTGACTAAATTAGCCCATGAACCAAAACTAGATTGAGCTCTTTGTTTGCTACAGCGATGAGTGCACAGTCAGCAGACAGTAAACGTTAAATGATAATAACAGTGTGTGAAACACAGTAAATATTGAATCACAGAGATCGGCTCTGGACTCACTCTATTACAAAGGAAGGAAACTGTTGCTGAGGTGGGGAGGAGGGCCATGGGGCCTCGGAGAGAAAACCACCCTGGCGGAAGCAGAAGGACCAGCCATTCAACCCCGCATTCATTCATTCCCTCATTCATTCATTCATTCATCCATCCATCCATCCATCCATTCATTCCCTCACTCATTCATTTCCCCATGTATCCCCATTCATTCATTCTCCATTCATTCATTCATTCATTCCCTCATTCATTCATTCACCACTCATCCCCTCATGCAGTCTTTCACCATTCACTCATTCATTCCTGTATTCATTCATCCTCTCATCCATCCATCCATCCATCCATTCATTCATTCATGTGTGTGTGTGTGTTCACTCATCCAACACACATTATTGAGGACCTACTCAATTGTGGGCACTTTAGTAGCTCAGAACATGGAGGGAAATGAGGCCCAGTCTTGCCTTCAGGAAACTCAACACTTTAGTGGCAGAAATTCTCCCCACTCCCCAGCTGGCATCTCAGTGCCCATACATGTGCACCTGCCCATGCAGTATGGCCCCAGACCCTGCACATTATCCTGAACCACCTGCTACCAGCATCCCCTCCTCATGCGCTCCAGCCCTGCAGGACTCACACCTGTTCCTCAAACAGACCAGGTTCACTCTCGTCCCAGGGCATAAGAACTCTCTGTCCTGTCTGTCTGGAACTGTCCTCCCAGACCTTTAAGCTACCTTCTTCTTGGCATTGGCCTCTCAGTCCAAGTGACACCTGCTCAAAGAGGCTCTGCCAGGGTTAGCTGAAATTCTCCTCTCCACACACATCTACGGCCTATGGTATCCCCTTTACAAAACCTTTTTATAGCATTTATCACTATTAGAAATGAATCATATGTATTTTCTGAAACATGTGTTTAATGCCTGTCCCCCCAGGAGAACAGAGACCTCGCTTATTTCCTGCCATATCTCAAGTGCTTTTAAGAGTGCCTGGCATGTAAGCGCTCAGTGAAAAATAACTAAGTTGCCAATGATGCACACACACACACACACACACACACACACACACACACCATAATAAGATTATGGAGGTATTGTTAAGCCTCATTACAGAATTAAAGAAAGAATAAGTAAAGGTCCACTGAGAATATGAAGGTGTGACAGGAGTCTCCTAGCTTAGAGACAAAGAGCTACTCTAAAAACATGGTACCATGAGCGTTACAGAGATGGGCATATTGTTGGCTTTCAGATGCGAGAAGGAGGCATAGAGACGGCCTGGGCGGTTGGGGATCTCAGGGCACTGAAGCCACACATGTAAGGAGTGTGGCGGGACATCATTTGGAAATAAACTCCAGACACAGGGTTAAGGGTATTGAATCCCGGCGACAGAGTATATTCTCCTCGGCGTGCAGTCGGGAAACAGCGAAGTACACTTGATCAGAGAGCCAGTCTTGTGTCCATTAAAAACAGGTCAAAGAAATACTAGCATAACCAAGGCCAGCTCTTGAAATTCCCCGCTGATTGATTTTCCAATTGCATTTTCCCCTTCCTCTTCCCCAAGTCCTTCCATATAAACATTTCATTGAAGTCTTCAAGTCACATTACAATCAAACTTAAAGCAAAAGGAGGACTAAACGCATTTGGTCGGGAACCAAGACGATTCCCATAAAGGCAGATTATGCTGACATGATGAATATAAAATGAAACAGCAGATATTAAAGTGGGAGAATTGGTGCACCATGCCTTCCGGCGGTAGGCTGACTCCAGTGCCTGCCTCCCTCCCACCTCAGAGAGCTTGGTTTTATATTGGAATCATAAAGAAACACAGGGATTGCCTTTTCACCTTTCTCTGTTCTCCCCCCATGGGCCGTAACTCGTGAAATATTCAATAGGCTCAAATCCCCTCAACCGCCCCGGTAAAGCCAAGTGAGAGGATCAGCCTTCATCAGTGATTCTGGGTAGACCGCCATCCTGCCTCGGCAGCCACGGATGCCTTTCAGCCTCCTGGAAAAGAAATAAAAATTCCCGAAGGCGTGTTGTGCTTTTAATTGGCTTGTTCTTCCTAATCTATGGCACTCATTGTATTTTTATTTAATTCCTGAAGGTCATTATGAAAATAAGCAGCTCTTCTGATCACCAGCCATCTTGGTAACATCTCCCAAGTGGCTAAGTAACCCGCCTCCTGATTCCACGGCTCCACTGACCCTCCAGCAGATAATTCGCAGAAGGCCGGAGAGCGCTTCTGATGAGTTTGCAAATAGTCTTTTGCTTCATGGGGGGGGGGGGGGTAGGGAGCAGACATTAGATGAGATGAACTCGCTGCCTAGGTACAAAGAACTGAGGAAGGCAGAGATGTTGACTTCAGCCGCCCTTGCCATTAGCTGTTTCGGCGTTCATGGGGGTCATCCCGCTGAGTGACCTTGGGAAAGAGATCTCACGTGCACGCCCTCCTTTTCATCTCTACAATGGTTGCCTTGATGCTGACCTTCATCATCCCTCTTGTAGAACACCTCATATGGCCTTGCGCCAGTCAGGGTCTTGTCCCAGAAGAGAAGACACACTCAGTGAGGTCACTGAGAAGTATTTAATGATGGGCTGTTTACAAAGACTCTGGAAGTGTATTAGTCAGGGTTCTCCAGAGAAACAGAGTCAACAGGATATATAGAGATACATAGAAAAAGACTAATTATGAAGGGTTAGCTTGTATGGTTATGGAGGCTAAAAAGTCCCCAAATCTACTGCCTTCTAGCTGGAGGCCCAGGAAAGCCAGTGGCACAGTTCCAGTCCAAAACTAAGTCCTGAGCATGAAAGAAGCCAATGGTGTAAATCCCAGTCTGAGTCCCAAGGCCCAAGACCCAGAAGTGCTAACGCCCAAGAGCAGGAGAAGACGGATGTCCCGGCTCTAGCAGAAAGCAAATCTGCCCTTCCTCCACCTTTCGGTTCTATCAGGCCCTCAGTGGGTTGAGTGATGCCCACCTCCCTTGATAAAGGCCTTTCTCCTTTACTCGGTCTACGGATCCAAAGGCCCGTCTCTTCCAGAATCACCTTCACGGACACATTCAGAAATAACGTTTTACCAGCTCTCTGGACATCCCTTAAGCCAAGCCAAGTTGACATATAAAATTAATCATCACAGGTAGAATTAAGGCAAACTGGTGTTGAAGCATCTCAAGGTTGGCAACAGCAACCAGCTGTCACCACCCTAGGCCTGGAGGGATGACGGGAGGGAGATGTGTAAATCCAGGAAACAGCCACAGCTGTAGGAAAGGACCGCCAGACAGGAGCTGCGGCCTCCAGTAGAATATGCCGGCTACTGACAAGGCATGGCCCACCATGGGTGTGGTGGGGTATTACATGCTCCCATCTCACTCTCCCTCTACCTGCTAATCTCTTGCAGGTGCCTCATGTGGGCCAACTCCAACCAAACACCCAAGGGTAGAGCAAATCATACAGGTCAGGCTTCCAGGGCCCTCAGCAGGGAGGAAAGGGTGAAACATGGATCTCAAGGGGCCAGTGGAGACCACCTGGAAGGTTCCACCTGGCAGGCTTACCTGCAGGCTTCCTTCCAACCATCCTGCAAATGACCACCAGGATTAAGTTTCTAACCTGTAAATCTGACCACATCATTTTCTTGCTTGAAATCTTTCAATGGCTCCTGACTCCCCTCAGGATAAAATCTAATTTCAGGAGCCTGGCCCCTGCATTTCTCCCCTCCCTTACCTCTCTCTTCACTCCTTTCCCTGCACTGACACATTAAATCTGATCAAATATTTATGCAATCTCCACATCCACGACGCTCTTTCCTAATTCAATGTTGTTGAAGATGCTTTTTTTTTTTAAAGATTTTATTCATTTATTTGGCAGAGAGAGATCATAAGTAGGCAGAGAGGCAGGCAGAGAGAGAGAGGGGAAAGCAGGCTCCCCAATGAGCAGAGAGCCCTATGCGGGGCTTGATCCCACGACCCCAAGATCATGACCTGAGCCAAAGGCAGAGGCTTAACCCACTGAGCCACCCAGGCACCGTACCCCCCTCCCTTTTTTTTTTTTAATATTTTATTTATTTATCTGACAGACAGAGGTCACAAGTAGGCAGAGAGGCAGGCAGAGAGAGGGGGGGAAGCAGGCTCCCCATGGAGCAGAGAACCCGATGCGGGACTCGATCCCAGGACCCCGGGATCATGGCCTGAGCCGAAGGCAGCGGCTTAACCCACTGAGCCACCCAGGCGTCCCCCGCCCCCGTCCCTTTTTTTAAGGCCAAGAGAAACCAGTTTAATTTTATAGCACATCATTTAGTTGCCTCAACTGAAGATGCCTCTTCAGAGGCTGGGACAGCTTTTGTGACTCAACCCCATACCTTCTCTGGAAGATCTCAGTGACCCCCATATGAGCTAGACACTCCTTTACACTTCCATAAAGAGGGAATATGGTGTGCTATGTAATATCACAGACCCTGAGAGACCAACTACTGGAATTTGCATGCCAGCTCCCCTGTGTGTCTTTGGACAGACTCTTTACCTTGTTTGTGCCTGTTTCCTCATCTGTCAAGTGAGGATAATAACACGTGTCTCATAGAGTTCTTTTGAGAATTAAATGAGATAACATGAGAATTAAATGAGATAATTAAATGAGATTAGCTTCGATCTTGGTCCTCACTAAGCATTCCAGTTATAGGTGTTACGTCTCACTTCATAGCACTATTATAACACCCTATTTCACCACTGCCTTTTTCTCTGGTATTTATCTATGCGGTGTTTGGTATTTACCCATGTTAAAATGGTATGTTTATACAGCTGACCTCTCTCACTGGACTCCAGTGCAGGGACACGTCAGGGCCATTTGTGTACCCGAGTGCCTGAGACAGTGGCCAAATGCAGGGCAGAGGGCTCTGTAAACGTTTGCTGAGCTGAGCTGGGCTGTTCCCGTATCTGAATTCAAGTGGGCACTCCAAGAGGACACAGAGAAGAAATGCCAACTCAGGGCAGCCATGATGGCTTGATTCCCATAGAGCAACACTACAGAAATTTATTTAACATCTGGCTCAAGTGTAGACACCCAAGAGAATGCAAATGAAGAGAAAGACAGACTTTAAACATTCGAGGAGTTTGCGATTCTGATGGAGATAGACAGGAAGTTTATATAGAAAATAGATAATCCCGTGGTTCTGTTTAGACATAAGTATGTGTATATATACAGCTGGAAAGAAATAGACTGGAACAAAATACACCAGATCATCAAGAAAGTGCTCTTCAAATGGTGAGATCAGAGGTGATTTTAATCATGATCTGATTCATTTTTCTCTACATTTTCTACATTGAATATACATTACCTCTGCCTCTGTTAGATGCAGATATATGCTCACTTTAAAGATTCAGTCAACCAACCTTTTCTGAGATCTGGCTTTGAGGGATTCTATCCTCAGGAGCTTGGGCCAATGAGCGGAGAAAAAGCATGTCATAAATAACTAGAAGTCAAAGTAGAAAGCTTGAAAGAGAGGAGATGAATTCTGGCTGGATCTAGAAAGTTTCTTTGTGGTGGAGTCTTAACAGATGGTCAAGATTTCAACAAGTGGCCATGTGGCAGAGGGCACTGTGGATGGAGGAATGGCACAAAAGCAAAGGCGGGATTGCAGGTGTGCAAAGGGTCCAGTGGGAGGAAACCAGTAGAAAAGGCAGAGGCTCACCATTACAGAGGAAACAGAGACAGAAGGCTAGATAGCAAGTCTGCAGAGAGGGACATAAAGAGGGGACTGCCGTGTCTTAACTACAGGCTGTCTCCCAGGCAGAATAAGAAATATTAGGTTCCACTTGGGGCTCCTTCATGCAATCAGACCAAGCCCTAGTGTAGAGGCTAATGAAGCTCTCCAAATACTATAAATGAAAACCTCTATGTTTTTCTTTCTTTATTTGCAAAGCATGTGTGTGGCAGGAAGAAACTCGAGCCAGCTGTCCTACTCGTATCACACCTAACATAGAATTAAGAGAAAATAAAGCCATGCCTAGCAATGTTCTCAGAAATCTGCAAAGCCCCACACTTCGTCCTAAAAGCAAATGCACTCATTATCCCCATCATTCAAGAATCTAACTTCCATGGGGCACCCAGCTGGCTCAGTCAGTAGAGTGTGCAACTCTTAATCTAGGGGTTGTAAGTTTGAGCCCCACGCTGTGCAAAGAGATTGCTTGAAATAAAAATCTTCCAAAAATAATATAGTATCCATAAATATTTATTGACTACCTAAATTATGCCAGGCACAGTGCTAGGTCCTGTGGCAAAAAGATTGAGCAAAAAGACAAATTTGACTGCTGCCCTCACGGACCTTCCATTCTGGGACGGATGTTCCTCCATGGACACTAAGCAGCAACAACACACCATCCTGCCCTCCTTCGGTTTCTTCATCCGTTTACCCATCAATTATTCATTCAATCCTAGTGCAAGATCGTGTCTGTCTAGCTAATTGCTGTCCTCAGTGCTTAGCATACAGGAGGTACCCAATAAATGTCTGTTGAATGAATGCATCACTCGTTGCACATTTTATGAGTTCCCTGCCCTCGAGAAAATCACAATCTAGGAGAGCAGAAAAAGGATGATCAATGAAGGGGACAATTCCCTGGTACTGGCCACGAGAGCATGCACAGGGTGTTACGAGAACACACGTGAGGAGGGAGTTAATGCTCCTCATTTATCAGGGGTCTGGACAAGGTAAGCAGGCAGAGTCTATAATCTGGACATTTTATAAGTCTACAAGGTCCTGATGTCAGGCCAGGTTACACGTCCATAGATGCATCACAGTGGTGTGCAGTTGGGGAGGCTGCTTGGGGGGTAGAAGGTGGAGAGATGGGGTGGGGGTGGGGCTGGGACACAGCCAGAGCAGTGGCAGGTGGAGAAGAACACCTCAGGAGTACCTTAGACCCTCTTCGTCCTCGCTCCCATCTGTCAGCTACCTCTGCCTTGGCCCCCCACTCCCAGCATGCCCCCTCCCGCTTCCTTGGGGAACTGTGTCTTTTACAAAAAACCTGTTTTCCCTAGCCACGCCGTAGAGATAAATAATACAGTTATATCCAGTTAAATACAGGAGGGGAAGAGAATTAAGAGTTATCAGCAAGGGAGAAGAGCACATCGTTTCAGATTCCATTTGAAAATAGATGGATAGTGGATGGAACTGGATCGTATTACTCCTGGTTATTCTCTCCTGAACCATTTACCTCCCTCCTTGCTGCATTTTTTACCTGGTCTTTCTTTGTTGTTTAGCTTCACTATATGTCCTTGGGTTTCTCCGTGTGTTCGCTGTTTCTCACTTTCTTTTCTTCCCTTAATGCACCCAAACGATCAATGAGTTTTTCTCCCCCTCCCCTGTTCCACAACACTGCAAACTGAGGGGGAGAGGGGGCCAAAAGAATGGGGACAGGGACTAACTTTCACCAACACCTGCTTAAGTGCCGGGCACTCAGCTAGGGGAGGGAAACCCACATGAATAAGGGGGACAGAAGGACACCCACTGTTCAGATGTGCTGCCTGAGGTCCCAGCAGGGGACTGGACTCTCCCATGGTCCTCTATCTAGTAAGGGGCAGAGCATGAATTCAAGCTCCGCACCCCTTACTCCAAATCCAGTGTTCGCCCCGCTTTCCTAACCAGGTTGAGGAAAGGAGTTTGCACATTCGAGTAAAAAGACAAGAGGGACCAAGTCCACACTGGGGGTGTGATGTGAGTACAGGGACAGCACCTCCCAGTCAGCCAGATGCTGGGATCACACCTTCCATCATGATGAAGTCATTCACTGGGGTTGAGTATTTCTGTTGAGCCCTCTGCTTTTAAAACGCACATCTGTCTTGGGAAAGGTATAGGAAGCATTCTGTCTGGGGGCGAATTAAGTTTTTTTTTTTTTTTTAATTTATTTGACAGGCAGAGATCACAAGCAGGCAGAGAGGCAGGCAGAGAGAGAGGAGGAGCAGGCGCTCCACTGAGCAGAGAGCCCGATGCGGGGCTCGATCCCAGGACCCTGAGACCATGACCTGAACCGAAAGCTGAGGCTTTAACCCACTGAGCCAGCCAGGTGCCCCATGAATTAAGTTTTTAAGACCACTTTGCTCCTTCCTCCCAAGAAACATTTACCAAGTTAGGTTTACCCCCTGAGCTTCACTTGTCTCATATGGAAAATGGGAATCCTGAAAGCAATCTCTGACAAATGTCCTGAGAATTAAGAATGACTCGTGTTAGAAGCCAGCACAGCACTTAGCACCTGCGTATTCCCTGACAGCTGTCTGTCTTCTCATCACTCCTTGTCTATCTCACCACTGTCGAGACAAGAATCAGGTTGTTCAACAGCAGTGGGGGATGGCATGGTACCAACTACAGAGAAAAATGAGGCAGAGGTTACAGATCAGACTTCCTGGTTCACTTGGAAACAGTATCTAGGACCCTTCTGTCTGGAGCCCCAGTTCCCCTCCACCCCTTTTAAGTCATCTTTATTGGCTTCAACCTGGAATCATAGAAAACCTCACAGATGAAGGAGTGTAACGGAATGGAGATCAGTGATCAAATCCACCATTTTACTGACTGGGCAATGTAGACCAGAGATGGGTAACAACTTGCCCAAGGTCACACAGCCTCACAATCTAATGTTCTTCAAGGACTATAAGAGGGTTAGAGACAAAGATTTGGGGTGGGGCCAGGCCAGAGGTGAAAGATAGAACCTCCTGGACTCCTAAAAGTGGTTTCCCAGCAAGTGGGGAGGGTGTAGAATTCCCTTGGACCTCCAGCGCTCCCTCAGCCCTGCCTAAAGATTTTATCATGAAAGTTCCTTCTACCATGATGGTTCCCCAACCCTCTCACCTCAACCCAGAGGGTTCCGTATCTGAGTGCCCAGGCCTGGGTTCACACCAGACAGATAATAAAATGGGGTAAGTCAGGACAGCCTGGCACTATGCAGTGTTGGGGCCAAGAGAGGAAAAATGAAACTTGTAAAAACCCAACAGAAACTAAGAGGGTGCACAGAGCTGCTACTGATGCCAGCACTACTTGCAGCGAGGTGGGAGACACTGGACATGGAGGCACCCCTTCCCGTGATTAATTCGTCCCGATGCCAGATGCTGGTGGACACCCACTGCCTCTGGTGGACACCCACTGGGAACCACAGTCCACCAGCCCCAAGCCGCACTGTGACCTCCTAGTTTCCATCATGCTGTACTTCCTGCCTGAAATGCCCTAATTCTTCTTCTGCAACACAGGTAACGCCGTCCTTCAAAATCCAGCTCAATTAGCTCCTCCAAAGAGCCCTGCCCACGATGCCTTCTTCCTCCCTCCTCTGAGCTCTAAGCTCCTCCGCCAGGTTTTCTACTCCCTTCCCTGGTTTGCTAACCTCACCAGTCTGCGATCCTCATTTCCTTTGCTAGGTCATGAGATTCTTCTGGGCCAAGACTTGCTACTATCTCTCCTATCTCAGCTTTTTCTTTTTTTTTTTTTCCCAATAGAGGCTTATATGATAATATGGATCGATGTAAGATTAAAATCAAGGCCCAAGGGGTGCTTGGGTGGTTCAGTCGGTTAAATGTCCATCTCTTGGGTTCAGCTCAGGTCATGATCTCAGGGTCCCGAGATAGAGCCCCGCACCAGGCTCTGCACTCAGCAGGGAGTCTACTTGAGGATTCTCTCTCTGCCCCTCCCTCCCAATAAATAAATCTTCAATATTTTTTTTTTTAAATCAAGGCCTGAGGGGCACCTGGATGGCTCAGTGGGTTAAGCCTCTGCCTTCAGCTCAGGTCATGATCTCGGGGTCCTGGGATTGAGCCCTGCATCGGGCTCCCCACTCAGTGGGGAGCCTGCTTCCCCCTCTCTCTCTGCCTGCTTCTGCCTATCTGTGATTTCTCTCTGTCAAATAAATAAATAAATAAAAATCTTTAATTAAAAAAAAAATCAAGGCCTGAGAGGCTGATTTCTACTCCAATTTCACAGATGGGAAACTGAGGCACAGTGGGTGGAAAAGAGGTTGAGACTCAGAAGTGGGAGGAACCAGGTGAAGGTCTCTTAACGTAAGAACATATGGGTCCACCTGTCCCCTAACCTCACCCTCATTCCACCATCGCACCCCTGCAGCATCGAGCAAAATAGCACCAGCTCCCATCACGTGACCGTCTCCAGCGGTCATTCCATCTCTGTAGAAGCATGCCTCCCTGCTCTCCCTCACAGCGCTCTCTTTCCTGAGGCCATGCTCATGTTTTGTCGCCCATCCCTCCTCAGAACTCAGCTGTAAGTCGACTAAACCACCAACAATTCTTCTCCCTCCATCCACCCACCTGTGCCATTGCAGATGCCCATCAAGAGGAAAGTCTATCCCTCCTCTCTTTGAATCAGAGTTGGCTGCACGGCTTGCTTTGGCCAAAAGACAAAGCCAAAAAAATGACAAGGGCCGGGACTTGAAAAGTAATTGTTTGTGTCCAGACATGCTCTCTTCTTGTCCTCGAAAGCCCTGAAGCCTGGGATAACCTGCTGGAAGAGGACAGAACGTGGCCTATGGGCCACACGAGGAAGCGCGGCAGAGATCTGCCAAGACCAGCAGAAGGACGTCCCAGCTAAGCTCAGCCCAAACTGCCAACCTCAAACAATCATGAGCTTAAAAAAAAAAAAAAATGCTTTAAGCCACTAAGTTTTGAGTGTTTGGTTACACACTCACTATCACCTCCTTTGTGAAGCCTCCTTCCCCACCTCCAACGCTGGGATGGGGTTGCCCTGCCTCTTCCCCTCTTCTCACTGCTGTGCTTATGATGCTGTATCCTAATCATTGCTTTGGGGCTTTCACACCTCACCTACCCTCTGCCCCCTGAATCTCTGAGCTTCTTACAATGAAAGGCCTGCTCTCCCTTCTTCCTGGAACCTATCCCCCTAACACCCAGCTCCGACGAGGTATTCCACAAGCCTGTGCAGAATAGAAGGAATGGATTCAGAAAATTTCCCCAGGCAGGGTCCGGCCACATTGCCCTCTGCCCCACCTCCTCCTAATCAAATCTCCGTGGCCCTGATTTGAGAGCATGAGTGGGTATTGACTGGCTCCCAGCTCTGCCGCTTCCAGAGCAAAATCTTCCCCTATATTCCTTAAAGAAGCCCGGTGGCTGCTCTGTGTGTTCACAGCGGCCTGGAATGTTAGGCTGCCTCCACGCCGTTACCCTCACTTCTAACACGGAGCCAGAGCACAGCCGCAGGCCAGCGGTCCGGTGATTACAGGAGCCTTTTGACTAGCAATTCCACACCGTTCGGTCCAGTTGAGCCCCACCACAGATGCTGCCCTGTGGCAGGGACAGGACAGGGAGAGGATGCCAGGCTGCGGGTGGGGGGAGGGAAGGACCTTCTTGATTTTCTGAGTGCATCAGCGGAGGCTGAGAAAAAGGCTCAGGCTGTCCCCCGTGTCCCTCCTGACCAGAACATTAAGTACCTAAATGATATCAAATGATGCCTTTCTCCAGCCCTGTGGGGCACCAGGACTCGTGTGACCCCTGTGACACATCGTTTTTCTTTGTTTTAAATACCAGATTCCTGGGGCGCCTGGGTGGCTCTGTTAAGAGACCAACTCTTGACTTCGGCTCAGGTCATGATCTCAGGGTCGTGGGATGGAGCCCCACATCAGGCTCCTCGCTGAGCAGGGTCTGCTGGGGATTCCCTTTCTCCCTCTGATCCTCGCCCCCCCCCCCCACGCTCACTCATTCTACCTCTCTCTCTCTCAAATAAATAAATGTTTTTAAAAAACAGAAATAAATGAATGCCAGACTCCCCAGTGAAATGATGGAATATTGTCCCCACACTTCCAGGCTAGCAGTCAGGAAAGATAAATCCCACTCTGCTCTTGGTTCTGTGACCCTTTGTGAGGCATTTGTACCTCTGGACCTCAGTCTTCTCATCTGTCAAATAGGAGGACCAATTTTTCTCTTGACTCCTTCACTAGGTCACTGGAGGAAAGTCAGGGGGAAAATTCATGAGAGGTATTTTGCATAAACTGTTCTCTATGTCAAGGTCATCCTAATCAACCTGATGGAAGATGTGTGGAAAACTAACATGACTCAATGGAAAAGGCTAAAATCCCTTCCCATTTTTTTAAAAGATTTTATTTATTTGACAGAGAGAGAGAGATCACAAGTAGGCAGAGAGGCAGGCAGAGAGCCGGGGGGGAAGCAGGCTCCTGGCTGAGCAGCGAGCCTGATGTGGGGCTCGATCCCAGGACCCTGAGATCATGACCTGAGCTGAAGGCAGAGGCTTAACCCACTGAGCCACCCATTTTTTAACACCCAGCTCCCTAATGCAGCAAGGGCTCACCCAGTCGCCACCTCTGCCATTCTAGCCGTTAGCTCAGGAACCTGGCAGAGGTCACCTAACTTCTCAAGGACTCACCTTCCTCATAGAAACTGGGGACAATAGCATCATCATAATCACTGGAGAATGAGCATCAGGAAGGCAGGCACGGGGCCATGTCCAGGGGCCCAGAACAGTGTCCAGGATAATGTAGCCACTTCATCTAAAATAACAGGATGGCTAGCATTCATTAAGTGCTTACTGTGTGCAAGACTCTGTTCCCAGCTGTTTGCACAGATTTTCTCATTTCATCCTCCCGCCTTCCTGAGGACTTGTGGATCATAATAAAACCACGAGCATGTAGTGTTGAGCTAGTATGTCAGCATGAGACCTGGCCCCAGAATTGGCTCAGTCAGGTCTGCAACAGTGCCCACTGCTCCTCCTCCCGCCTCGTCTGCGCTAGACAAATGCACGGCCCTTGTCTGGTTAGGATACACAGTGGGGACTGCGTGCTCCAAAGCACTGGGCTCTGCCTTTGACTGTGAATTTCTGGAGAAGAGGAATCGTGACTGTCCAGTGACCTCTTTAGAGAACCGTGCTTACAATCTGAAATAGCAGCAGGGGGTAGGACTAGGAATCAGGACCTCTGCACCGTCATGCCCTCCCTGCCCCCAACCCCAATCCTCACCTCACCTTGCTGGCTCTGCTTCCGGGACCAAACGGAGACTGAGTCAACTCTGCAAATGTTTCTGGGGAATCTTCACTACCCTAGGCCCTTTGCTAAAGCATCCGGGCATCATTTCATAAATCTCCACTTTTTGTTTAGAGTCAAGAGAATCCAAACCCAGGGAGTACAGGGAGTTGACCCAGATCACACAGTCAGACAGGGACTGGGCTGGCGAGCATCCAGCCTCTTGACCCCAAGGACTAATGGTTGTACCGCGCCTGCCAATCTCCGAGTAGCCTCCTGGCTCTGCCAGACTTCCTGGGTTACCCAGGGAAAGGTGCTTTCCTCGCTGAACCTTACTTTCTCAATTGTAAAATGGGAGAGCAGCTATCCTCAGAGGTATTCAGAACAGTGACTGGAGAATGCCCTAGGGGGCAAGGTGCCAGGACCACCTTCTCTATCTTCATGGAAAGGGTCACACCGTCAGAGAACACACGGCCCCACCTTCCATTCCACAGTTCATCCCCATGTGTCAGTTCTGGGAAAAGAGGGGATTACCCACCTGGTATCCCAGGAACCTCCACTACAGGCATTTAATCCTCCCTGAATATTTCTCTTCAAAGACCGTTGGTGGTTTACTTCTCACCACTGTCACGACCACCCTGGTTCCCATCGACAGCGTGATATGGAATATGCTAGAAGGAACATGATATGGAATATGCTAGAAGGAAACATGCTGCCAGAATGTCCTTATGATAGGCAAGCGTGCCTATTTACAGACGGCACCGGGAGGTTTGCTGGCCCTGGGAGTGAGCATCAAGTTAGAGAAGTCATCCCTAGACAATATGTGAGAGCGTCATGCCATTGAGTTACAGGTACCTAGGAAGTCAAGTTCGCATCCTCCGAAAACAGCTGCAGAGATCCTGCCTAGAGGAGCCCCCATATATAGGTCTCTGCTCCTAATGCAAAACTGTGCTCACAGCTACATGCCTCTCTCCCTGAACCTATGCATCTGTGTGCTGCCCAGAAAACAGCCCCAACTCCCGCAACCCAAATGCCAGCTGTCCACGTGCAGTCACTTCCTCCGACGCACGCATGAACACACAGTGATGTGTTCATCTACAGACACAAACACTGCTATTACCAAATACACTGTCAAACGTGGACTCCCGAGTACATTTTTCCCCAGCGCTCCCTTCCTTAGGCTGGCCTGAAGACTATCTGTGCCTGTACCACCCTGGAGCACTCCCTGACCCACACAATCAGGCATCTCCATGTGCGGGCACACAAACACACACACGCATGGACACTCCGCTAATACAGCAGCAACAGGCTTATCGGGGGCCCTCACAGAGGCACATTCTCCCAGTGTGTTCAACTGGCCCACCCCGTTTGCTCACTGCCATGCACGCTCGAACTCACACATCTGTGGCCTGGTGTCTTGGCCACATTCGCGGGCAGAAACCCAACTGTCTGTGTAAGCATGCACCTGCCTACAGCTATGGATACATTTAACCTGAGGACATACCTAAGCCCGCATTTATGTCCTCACATCCACAGGCCTGTAACTGACATCAGGAAATGTCCCTCTGAGCCCCGGGACTCTCTGGATCTGTCCTCCAAGGAGCCTGGTCTTGTACTCCAGGAGGAAGATCAAATCCTCTCCCATACCGTCTCGGGAACCTATTTCCTCCTTTCTAGTGTGACTGACAGGCCGTCGTGGAGCGAAGGAGAGCAGAACAGTCTCTGTTCCCCGGCTGTCCATCCACTTAATCCTTTCTGATTTTGTTATGGGGAAAAAAACTCCCTGAATTGCTATTTCATCCGTCCAGCCTGATGTCCTTGAAAGAGACAGAGGCAGAAAGAAGCCTGGTGATGCCGGGCCCTAGGCAGCCCTGCTCATAATCCTGTGGGGCTCTGACTCTAAGGTCTGTGCAGGAAGCTTGGCCGGAAAGCCCAAGCCAGCACCATGGACGCGGGGCCAGGAGAACCCAGAAGCAGAAATAACAAGATAAAACTCCTCTTGCCCTTCTTACAGCCACACACCACACTCGACACCATTACACACGGCAAGTCATAGGACCCTCAGCATGCTCTCAAGGTAGCCATGAGAAGCCCATTTTACAGAGGAAGAAGTGAAGGGCTCTGCCTACGGGGCCAAGTGCAGGAAACAAGGAGCAGGAGCGGAGATTCGAACTCAGGTCACGTTGCCGCAAAGCACTTCCTAAGCACAGGGGCATCTGGAAAGAAGCTGGCCAACCATGCTTCAGTGCCCGAATTCTGGAATCTTCCTCTGGCAAGAGCTCTAGTTCACAGAAGAGCTCTCAGTGTGACGTGGAGCTATTTCCCCAGCCTGATCCAAGGACTGGGAACTGGATAAGGAGACCAGGAAGGAGAGAAAGCCTGGGGACAAAGTGGGGGAAGGAGTCAGGAAGAAGGATGGGCCACTGTGCAGGAGGGTGCAGGAGGAGACGATGGGGAGGTAAGGAGGACGCCTTCAGAGATGGCAGACTCCATCCGTCTCTTCTAACGGCGTAGGCCAAACGCCTTCTCTGTGTGGCCCGTTAGAGATGCCGGCCCTGCTGAGGGGACTGGCTGGGCTTTCCATACAGGGAACTCCTGGACTAGTGGGGCCAATGTCTGTTGTACAGGTCAGGCTCCAGCTTGACCAGATGTTTTTAAAACATTCGTATAGTGACTTTCCAAATCAGTGACGGAAGAGCAGTGCGAGACGGCCTCTGACATAACCCCACCCTCCATCTACCCACAGGATGAGCACCGATGACCCATCGAGCCTCAGACACACATTTTCCCACATAACCTCATAATAATAATCATAACCTCATAATAATGCTCATTACCACCTTTCCAGAAAGTTACCGTATGTCTCTGTATATCCACGTGTACATGTGTGAGCGTGTATGTGCCTATGCCTGTGCAGACGCACGCACATACTGGACTCAGTAAAACGGAGATGCTAGCGACGATCACACAGGATTTCAGCCGCAGAGGTGGCGTTCAGACCCACACAGCCTTGCTCAGGGTCCTCGCCCTAACATTCCTCTGACGGCGCTGCCTGCAGCTGCTTCTACTGGGTGTGTGGTGGTTGATGAATTTGCATAATCCTGGTTGTCGAGCCCAGGACAGCACAGCTGGCTGAACCCCAAGACCTATTCCGGAGGCAATGGAAGCAAGGTTGGAAGAGGTAACGTGGCATGGCTCAGGTCCGCCTACCATAAACGTCTGGACGGGCACGAGGGCCTGCCCTCCCCACCCCAAGGTCAACGCTCTTTCCCCAGCGTGCTTTATGGCAGGCTCCGAGTTTGCAAGATGAGCTCTCCTCACCCTGAGGTCACCAACCTGGATGCAGGAAAGCTGACGGGAGGACGCACATGCACCTGAGCTCCCCTCTCCCATGCAGGGGGAAAGCTCATGGGAGAGCAATCGTTCCATCGCTGCCGCAGCAAGATAAGCAACCGGATTTTACAGATGAGCCAAATGTGGCCCGGACGGAGGGAGGGACCTCCCTGGAGAAATGGAGCAGCCCTCTCCAACAAAACCTGGGGTCCTTTCCTACAGAATCGGCTCTGGAAGAGCACCAAAGCTACTGGGTGCCGAGGCTGAGAACATGAGGACTGGAGACAGAAAGACCGTGGGCTCCTAACGTGGCAGACTGTGGGCTCTGAGATCTTTGACCGGGCCCCCGCTTGTGGATGTCCAACTTGTGAGATCACACAGGCGTCACGTTCAGAAGCCTGCCGTGCTTAGTTTCGCTGCTAGGGACCATCTTGAAAGTCTTACTAATTTTTGAACAAGGGACCCCACATTTTCTTTTTGCCCTGGGCCCCTGCAAGTTCTGTAGCTGGGCTTACCTCTGTCCCTTCATCTTCCTAAGCCTCCGTTCCCTCAAGTTCAAATGAGGTTAGTAACAGGGCTAACCTGGGAGTGTGTGCCTTGGCCACAACCCCTTTCCAGTAGAGGCCACGAGAGCTTCGTTCCATAAGCACCTGCTCTCTGCCTAGCGCCTTCCTAACCCTCGTGCTGGGCACACCAGAAATACCAGGGAATTTTTTTTTTTTTTTTAAGATTTTTTTTTTTTCTAATTTGACAGACAGAGATCACAAGTAGGCAGAGAGGCAGGCAGAGAGAGCGGGGAGTAAGCAGGCTCCCCGCTGAGCAGAAAGCCCGATGCGGGGCTCAATCCCAGCACCCTGGGATCACAACCCGAGCTGAAGGCAGAGGCTTTAACCCACTGAGTCACCCAGGCGTCCCAACCCATTTCCCTCCAGCCCTCAACCTGTAGTAGCCCTTAACAAATGGCAGTTGTAGGATAGATGCGGTGTAGGATAAATACCCCAGCTTGGGATAGTGCCTGGTGTGCTCCTTCTGCTGCCCCGAGTTCCTTAGGAGACGCATCCTGGGTGCCGAGAGCAGCCCCCTACCCAACTGTACACCCTTCACTGGCTCGGTTCCCTGCCCTGCCTCACTTGCCCTACTCATGCTTCCTGGGACCCCCTCCCAGATAAATTACTTGAACTCATCTTCCCTTCTCCGTGTCTGCTTCTGGAGCACCCAATTTGAGACAGAGCTGCTGTGAGCTTAATTGAGATAATGCATGTAAAGTGCTTAATACAGCATCGGGCATAGACACAAGCCCTCGATAAATGGTAAGCCTACCAAAAAAAAAAAAAAAAGCCACTTTATAAGAAGACATGAGGAAGACGACAGAACGTGTATAATTGATTTCTAAATTTATCCTCCTAATGAAATCATCTCCAGGCAGACCCTGCTCATGACCAGTCAGGAATGATTTTTCAGGGTCCCACTTCCCACCAGAGACAGGTGCCAGTCATTCTGGTACCTAGAACCACTCCAGAGTCAAAGCTCACGGAATCACCGTCCACTTCCTTCCTGGCCTTGGCAGCAAAAGGGAAGCGCAAAACCACCCAAAAGCTCAGAGCCCAGAGAACAGACATCTTGTCTACCCCTCTGTTCTACAGATACAGAAACTAAGGGACGGAAATAGGCCCAAAGATTGTGGTGTGTGGAGGGCAAGTTCAGACGACGAAAGCAGGTGGCCTGCCACCTAGTCTAATAAACCTCATTATCTACTGATGTGTTAATCCTTTGTAACTGCCCCATCCGCACGCACATAGGAGAAAGTAAGCCTCACAGATGCAAGGATTTCCGCCTGTTTTGTTCACAAGAGCCTAGCACGGTGCCTGGCACATATTCAGGGCTCAATATTTATTATTGAACAAATGCTCTTCTCATGATACCCACAATATATCCCTGTTGAAGCTACTCCTGGCCAGCCTCCGTGGGGGAGCAACACTTCCAAAGGGCCTCAGACCCAGCCCAGCCCCCCACTATGATCAGAACAGCATGGTCAGGATGCCGGCTCTGGAGCCAGACCACCAAGGTGACCCCTACCTCCACGAGAAAGCCCCTGCAAGACCTCGGGCAACGCACTCACCCTCAGTCTTCCCATCTCTAAATAGGGCAGCTGACAATACTTCCTAAAGGTACAGAATGTAAAGACCAACCCTGGGGTAAGCACTCAGGACAGATTAGCTATTATCAAGATAAAAGGAAAAGCCCTCCTGCCCCCAGGGCTTACTTTTGCCGCTAATATATGAGGGGAGATTTTCCAAAGTGTAGAAAAATGCACTAATGCTGGTGCAGAGGATGACTGCATGCAATCCATTTTCATTAAGCTAATGAACAGAGAATAACAACATGAGGAAGTCGTATCCTCACCCGTGTCTTCCCGCCCTTCTGCTAACCTCAAGGAGAAAGCATCAGTGAGGGGCTATCATGTCTTTAAGAAGCCAGAGAGAGCAGGCCTCAGGCTCAGGGCCCTGTGGCCGCTAGCACCAGCTGGCCAGAAGGTAACAGCACTATTTTGCTTTCATCCTACTTACTCTTATAGTGGCCCTCTAATTTTAGTAAGTGATGCCAGTTGTCCGTTTATCTTTGTAATATGAAAGTTTCCACTTGCCAGGCATACATCGCTTTAGGGAAAAAAAAAATGAAGTGAAAAAGAGAACGCAGATATGGCCAAAGGGACGACAATGTCCCTGAAAAGACCAGGGTCTGGGAACTGTGGTCTAGGGTTGACTCATAAGTCCCCCGAGGCAGGGGTGAGGGGTCCACGGCATCAGACCTGGGCCCCACCACCCTCTTACTCCCTGGGACTTGGGACGAGCCCATTCCCCTCCCCGGGTTCAGTCCTCAGATGAAAGGATCAGAAGTCCCGGGCTTTGCTGATGTTTGAAACGTGCAGAATCCTTCTGGAATTCCAACAAAAACTTTAAGCAGCCCATGGAAAATGCATCAGGGCTCTGCGGCCACCCGGCCTGTCTCCATGATGCCTCCTTCCCAGACGAAAGTTTGCAAAGTGCAGAGACTCCTTGGTGCCAATTTGTTTATTAACATGGTTTCACTTTTTATGTCACTTTCCTCTCCCTGCCTCACTCCTGACAGAGGAAATGAAGACAGCATTTTAAGGACCCATGTTTAGTAACCTCACTCATTACGGCTCCCAGGGTGTTCACACATAGCACCGGGGTGCCGCATTCAACTTCCTCCGCCCCACACTGTCTGCACTTGAGGGCCCTGTACGCTGTTTAACAGAAGGAGCCTTGGGGAGGGCACATGCGGTGATGGCAGAGTCTCGAGGCAAGTGGAAAGTGGGGTTTGCTTCTGACCTGCCTCTTCTGTTTGGATTAGCTCAAATTTACTGAGCTCCGGCTCCACGGGGCCTGAGAGGCAGGAGGACGAAACAGACTAGGCTGATCCTGCCTTGGTGAGGGCTCAGGGTGGTGGGGTGGATTTCCAGCTCATTTGATGCACCAGGATACAGCAGGAGAAGTCCAGGCGTGTAAGCGTGCCCGTGACACGGAAGGAGCACAGGGGAGACCGGCATCAAATTTGCCTGCAGGGGCCGGTGTGGGAAGTGTCTTGGACAGATGGTGTGTGAGTGCGGTCATGAAGACCAGGCAGATAAAGGTGAAGATGGGGAAAGCTTTCTGAGCCCAGAAGTGACAAGCACCACAGTGAAGATCTACATGTCACGTGGGCGCCACCGGCCCATCACATCGGGCCACTGCCTTCGGGGCGATCTGTACAGTCCCCCAACTTCTCCGAGACCTGAGCCTCTAGCGCTCCCACTTGCAACAGGTGTCAGACGCTCGGAAGGGCTGCCCTGTCGGACCCGCGGTCCACCTGTGAACAGATGGCTCGGGATATCGTTGCGGATCCACCCGGAGGAAGAAGACCTCAGTGTAGCAAGGCAGTTCGGAATGAGGACAGAGAGTCTTGAAAACCAGAGCCAAGGAGACCTGATCTCAACCGTCCACGTTTTCTCTGTATCTCTCTTTCCTTTGTGCTTCGATGCAACGCCCCTGCTTCCTGAGCTCTCCTTCGTGCCTGCTCGGCCCTCAAATCCCCTTCTTTTCAGAAACAAAACAAAAGCACACTGTATCACTTCCCTAACTAACAGGCAGAGGCTTTTAACAGATTTCTAATGCACTGCTAGACGGCGCCTCAGGGCTTGAATCCCCAAGGACACCTCCCTGAAAAGGACAGAGATGCCTTCGTTATTGGGGCTTTGGATTTTATTGTTTTCCTAAAACACCACCCAGAAGTGTCTCTTTCACTCACAGGTAGACGCACACAGAGCTGGTCTACCCACCCCCACCCTGAATGACACACAGATGGACGTCTAATTCACTCTGAACACAGGGAGGACCAGGGTCTGCCTTTGACGAAGACACAAGGCTCAGAGAATGGATGTCAGTGGCCAAACCTGACGGCTCACTTCCATCTCCCAAAACCTTGTCCGGATCTCTTTGGCCAAGATCTAAATACAGGTCCATCTTTACAAATGTCCGGCTGAGGCCCAGGGGCCCCACAGTTGCCACTTTAACTGCCTGGATTTTTCTCAATGCATGCCTTCCTCATCTCTAACCTAGCTGGAGTTATTTAATGACCAGTTGTCTTCAATCTTTTCTCTACTGGTCACCAAAACCTACCCTTGTTGTGCTCTACCCCTTGATATTCTATGGGTGGTGGATTCAGACGCTTGCTGACATTTCACCTGAGACTTTCCCCTGAGGTCACCTGTATCAGTTAACACACACACACACACACACACCTCTAGGGGAGTGCTTCTCAACAGAAGGAACCAAGGAGGACATTCAACTGAGCTACTAGAGCAGGTTCATGACTAAAGAATTTCTCAGCAGGGAAACTTTCCTCTGGCCCCTTCGAAACACATCCATAACACTAAGACCAAATAAATACTTACCCGCATCTGCCCTGGATGTTTTCCATCAAAATCCCATGAATCTGGAGCCTCTAGCTTTGCTAGAACAGGGGTTATACCTTCCTCAGTGACCTAAGGTATTTTAAAATGTTCTGGGGACTTCAAAATATTATACCCGGTAGTTTGGTCCCCTTTTCTGTGTTTCAAGAAAAAATCCTATGGGATTCTCAGCAGCGAGACCCTTCTGCCTGTCTTCCAGCTTTCTTTAAGAGTTATAACCCAGGGGTGCCTGGGTGGCTCAGTTGGTTAAGTGTCTGCCTTTGGCTCAGGTCATGATCTCTGGGTCCTGGGATCCAGCCCTGCATTGGGCTCCTCACTCAGCGGGGAGCCTGCTTCTCCCTCTCCCTCTGCTCCTCCCTCCCCCCAACTTTGTGCCCACATGTGCTCTCTCTCACCATGCATTCTCTCAAATTAATAAATAAAACCTTAAAAAAAAAGAGAAAGAGAACCCAGAGACAGTGTCTATGTACTCAGCTGAGCACTAAGATGGTGGAAACACACTGTTTTGCCAGCTTTTCCCCGGTTGCCCACCTGTGCCCTCGATGGGTAAATGGCAAGCACACGGCTCCAGGGCCAGCCTGCGTTATGATCTCCACTGGGTTCCCCTCCTCACAGGTGAACTCAAGGCAAATCCCTCTCTCTCTCTCTCTGAGGCTCTGACTCCTTATCTAGAAACAAGGACCACGCCACCTCCCCAGCCAGGGCTGCTGTCATTCGCTCTGATTCTGGTGCACAGGGCCATTCTCAGTAAATGGCTGTTCTCTTATTTCATTCTTCAAACCTCTGCGCAATTGTTTCTTTGAATCCAGGCACAGAACTCTTCATGATGTGGACTTCCGATTCCCTCAATCTGGCCCCGAAGAGAGTGGGCTGGCTCTCCCCAGTTCTGACCATTTGAGATTCACCTCTGCCTGCAAGCCTTCTTAATTTGAATCTCCCACTCACCAGCAGAAAATGGGGGGGAAGTGCCATATAAAGTATTTGGACACAGAACAGTTTCTGAGAGTAAACCTCCAGGCATGCAGGTAGAGGCTGGCCTGACGCCACACAAAATCGTGGGCGGTTGTAATCACACAGGTCACGTCTACTGAGTGTTTGCTGCATGCTCACAACTTCGAAGTGATCGAAATGAAATATCTCGTGTCACCTTCACAATGCTAGGAGGCAGATACTCATGACAATCCCATCGTGCAGATGGAAAAAAAAAAATGAAGTGCCTCCAAGATTTGATAACTGATCGCTAATTACAGAGCTTAGACTCCAGCTTTCCTCTCTCCGGCTCTCCAGCCCAGTGATTCAGCCCTCCTCACACCCGGCTTCCTGGACTGTGGCCTTTGTAAGGGGGCAGCATCGTGAGACGTGTCTGTCCAGTAGAGATTTCTAGAGGACCCCCGGATAAGCCAGCCCCACTCTTTGTGCTTGGGGATCTCATCTATACACAAGGTAATTAAAAATTACCCAACTTGCAAGTTCAGAGAGAGAGAGAGGGAGAAACAAGGAGAAGGTATGGGGGCGGGGGGCAGGGTCTTAACCTTTTCCCTCCCAAGAGCCTCTTGCAGAGCGCCTGGATGGCTCCGTCCGTTAAGCATCTGCCTTCAGCTCAGGGTCATGATCCTGGGGTCCTGGGAGGGCCGGCTCCCTGCTCAGCAGGGGGTCTGCCTCTCCTTCCCCTACCTCCCATTCCTGCACGCACACACACTCTTTCAAATAAATAGAATCTAAGGAAAAGAAAACAAACAAAAAAGCGCCTCTCACAGGGCCAAACGAGGAGAGGTGCTGCTACAGTTCACGGACCATGGTTTTTGGGCCACAGGACTCCACGTGGCCGGAAAGGAGCCTGAAACCCTGCCGCAGAGGGACAAGGGATGATGCGGTCCCTGCTCCGATGCCCTCTGGCTGAGGATATTACCCGCTGAGACGTGTGTCCCTGCCCTGAAGAATGGCTGGACTCTGACTCCCTCAAATCCAAACACGACTGCGCCTCCCAGCTTCAGGTTTCCCTGTCGGGGTGGAGGCGGGGGTGTAGTACAGACCAGTGTGCAAGGCAGACAGCTCCGTGACGGAGAGCTGACGGGGACGCGGGGTCATGTGGACTCCGGCCCGGGGATCCTTTTGCCAGGTCCCAGAGTCCCTGGAAGACAAAGAAGCTGAATGGCGATCAGGAGGGCACACTCTGTGGGTGTATCTAAGCCCCAGAAGCAGAAGTGGGGAGCCCTTCGCTCTGTTTACTCCCCCTCTTCTTTCCTCTCCCCTTTGTTATTCTCCTTTCCCCCTTGCTGATTCTCCTTTTCCTTCTGTGGTTCCTCCTCTATGTGTGACCTCTCTCTCTCCCTCTCTCGTACACACACACACAATCCCACCTTCTTCACGATGCTGGAAATAGACCAAGGTGGGGCCTTTTATGTTGTCCAAATAGCCTTGCACCCTTGATGGCATTTCAAGGGCTCAGGAAGCACCCCCTTATCTCTGCCTCCGTACCCCTTACCTGCTGTTACCACAAGCTCCCTGGCTGTCCTAGACCCATGGAATGTCAGGAAAGAAAGGGAACTCGGGGCTGGTCCTCCTCTGCTGTTACTCCCTGCTGAGCCAGGAGAGCCTAAAACAACACCAGAAAATAGTAGTCCCTCACTATGGATGTTAAATGAATGAATTAAGAAATGTAAGCTCTTGCCCCCATCTGAAAGGTGGGCAAACCAAGGCTCCGGGACAGCTAAGTCTCCCGCCCAGGATCACACTGTGAGTTAACAACAGATCGAAGATTTTAAGTTGCATTTCCTGATGCCCAGCTCACTGCTTAATTGCCACACAGTATCAGGACTTTCCGTCCCAGGTCTCTAATGCAAGGCCCTGAAAGCGCCCCCTGTGAGCCTGCGGATTCTCTGGGGAGAAGCAGCATGTCCGTCCACTGCCAGCCATTACCACTGAAGCAGAGCCTGACCCTCAGCTTTGGGAGAACTGATGTGACGATCTCCCAGGGGGCTGAGCCGTGGACACACAGGCCACTCTCACTGGCCACACTGCGACGCCAGGCCAAGTGCCAGCCCTTATCTGTCCACTCCAGAGAGGGACTGTGACCCAGCACAGACAGCCAGCAAGAGCGGGTGTGGGGACGGGGATCCTGGCCCGAGATGCTGTGAACTCAGCAAGGTACCAGATCCACAGCAGCCAAGAATGGCCCCTCTCCTTCTCCTGGGGTTCCTGTTGGAGTCCCAGTGAAACGCAGGCAGAAGAGAACTGCACAACCAACAACTCTCACCGGCGAGGCAGTGTGGCACCATTATATGGGTGTGGTCTCCGGGGAGAGCCTGGCTGGGTTCAGATGCCACTCACTGATCTTCGTGCTTTCCGAAAGTTGCAGCTGCTTCCCGTCATGTGCCCATTGCCTCAGTTTGCTCATCTGTAAAGTGGGGATACTAAGAATGCCTCGACCCCTGAATGTGGGGAGGATTAGATATCTTATGAGGTGCAAGGCACTTACGACTTCGCCTGGCAGGAACGTGCATGTCGTATAAATGGTAGCTGTTCTTACTACCCCTGTGCTTGGAACCAACAAGGCTGCGGCCATCTTGGACTTTTGGCTATTCCACATTTCCAGGTCTGCACTCAAGGCTCCGTCCATCTTGGACTTTTCCTTCTTTCTGGCTAGAAGAAGACACTTGGGAGTGGCACCAGACACTGACGAGGCCCTGGGACCGGGGAAGCCAGGACTCCAGCGTCCGGGCTAAGCGGGCTGTACTGTGCTCTCTGCAGAACGACTCACCCCTTCTCTGTTTGCCCAGCTTGGGGGTCTCTCCAACAGTCTCCACGTACAGATGAGCCCCCAGAGCCACCGAACGTAATACTGGAGGGGCTCTCGAATGAACATATTCAAGGCCCTCATCTCAAACGGCGACCCCCAGCTGGGAAGAGTCACACCCATAGTCGAGGGTCAGGAGCCCACGCTGGGTGATAACCTAAGTCCTGGGTTTCCGCCATTTGCTGCTGCGTCTCTGACACGGCACCGCTCTGTGGAAGGCCTGGGGTGGCAGAGGTTCTGTGACCTTACTGTTATAAAGCACTTTGTAAAAATAAAGCACTCCGGCAGGACCAAGCCTGGCACTGGCTCCGCTGCTCCTCTGAGTGGAGGGGACCCAACTCGTCACAGTGGGAGGCAAATTAAGGCACATTTGTTTTATGCAGGGCACCACTTAGAAAATTGCTTCTCCCTGTGTCTCCTGGGAAAAATTCCTTCCTTTGCAAGGGGTGAGCTTCTGGCTCTAAGAGAACCATTTGTTCTGATCAGATCGAAGTAATCGTTAGGGGCCGTGCTCCTCTCTGGGTGGGGGCTTCCTTTATTAAATATGTAGGGAGGCCCTTCAGCGGGTTGGTTTTTTTTTGTTTTTGTTTTTTTTAAGATTTTATTTAATTTGACAGATAGAGATCACAGGTAGGCAGAGAGGCAGGCAGAGAGACAGGAAGGGAAGCAGGCTTGCGGCTGGGCAGAGAGCCCAATGTGGGACTCGATCCCAGGACCCTGGGATCATGACCTGAGCTGAAGGCAGAGGCTTTAACCCACTGAGCCACCCAGGTGCCCTCAATGGGTTGTTTTATGTAGATCTAGAGGTGCACCTGTCATGGGACTGTCTAATACGCACTGAGCTCTCA
The DNA here is from genome assembly GCF_963455335.1 of Martes martes. Taxonomy (NCBI): domain Eukaryota; kingdom Metazoa; phylum Chordata; class Mammalia; order Carnivora; family Mustelidae; genus Martes; species Martes martes. The sequence continues at coordinate 79,493,780 of NC_137900.1, forward strand.
CCTACCATTTCTTGCTGTGCCTTCTCAGGGCAGCCCTGCAAGGCCGTTACACAGTAGGAGAAAAATAAAATAAAATAAAACCTGGATTCAACCACTTAGTACAACCTCAGACAAGTGACATGACTGTCCCGGAAAATGGAAATAACGAACATGTCCCGATCTACTTGAAGGGTCCGTGAGGAGTCTGAGCTCATTGCCTGGAAGCGGCCCCCACTTCCCACATGGGGAAACTGAGGCCAAGAGATGGGAACACGGAGACCGAAGTGCCCACAACCCCCAAGGCACGGAGTGGGAGACACAGGCGGCTCGGCTGCCCTGACGTCTCTGCTCACTGTGGCTTCCAGTTAATCACGTCGGAGCTGACACCTTGAAAATCGACTCAAGTGGAGGAGTTGTTCTAAATCAGCCTTTTGGTCCTCTTCATGCACAAAACGGACACAATGAATATCAGGCTGTGATAGGGCGGGGGCGGGGGGATCAAATCGAACAGCCCAAGGGGTTTGCTTTGGTGGCCTTGAAGAGACACACTGGTTTAAGAGCTCATCAAACATTCCCCCTGCTTCACCACTGGGGAAACTGAGGCAAGAAGGAGCCCTGAGGTGCTCGTGGGAATGCATATTCCCAGGGCCCCGCAAACACTGTGCTCAAACAGGAATCTGGCCGGAGCTGAGGCATCTGCATCTTAATCAGCTTCTACCTGGGGTGGTCTTGGGAGAATCGTCGAATGAAATTGTCTTGCACGCCTCTCAAAAGACAAGACGAGGGGCAGCGCCCGGTGGCTCCGTCGGTGAAGCATCTGCCTTCAGCTCAGGTCATGATCTCAGTGTCCTGGGATTGAGCCCTTTGTTGGGCTCCCCCCTCAGCGGGGGGTCTGCTTCTCCCCCTTCTTCTGCCCCTAGCTCCGGCTCGTGCTCTCTTTCACACACACTCTCTCTCTCTCTCATAAATAAAATCCTTTAAAAAAAAAAAAAAAAGAACAGGAAAGACGAAAAGATCTTGCCACATGCCAGGCTCTTCCCACACAGGATCTTATTTATTTCTTTCCAATTAGGAAACAGGCACAGAGAGGTTAAGTAACTTGCCCAAAGTCACAGAGCTAGGAAGTAGTCACTCTGGACTTCCCACTCCACGAAGGTCTAACTTTGTATTGTCACTCTGCCCCTTCTTCATGACAAGGACCAGCATGCCGTGCTTCCTTCCAAGATGCTCCGGAGAGCAGAACCTCTGCTGTGTCCCCACACCCTGCAGAGTCCCATCAGATGCACTGATCGCCCCAGCCATAGGTCTTTGCTTCCTTCCCTACAGCCTAAACAAGGAGTCAGGTGGTCCCTCCGCAACCCCAAGTCACCACACCCACCTGCACCTCATCCCTCGGCATGGCCAATCTGAAGAAAAGCAGAGCATCACCTCCCTGCATCCCTGCCTGGGACACACACAACAGCCGGAATCTAAGGAAGCCTTTCGCAATTAAAGTGAGAGGCATGCATAGGCAGCCTGGGCGGACGGACAACCTGACGTTCCAGCTCCTAGTTTGCTCATGTACATTCTAGATGCATAAAAATGCACATCTCCTCCACCACTGTGTGGAGCAGGGACATGCACTGCGCTCTGCCCGCTTCTCTCACTGAATACCGTCCAACACCGACCCAAACCAGCTGGGGGGAGGGACGCAGCCGCTGCAATCCCTATGAAGGAGATCTGCCTGGTAAGAGGAGTCCTGGCTGTTAGTCCAGGTCCTGTGGCTTTTGGCAGTGGCATCCCTGCTCTGAGCCTCGGTTTCCTCACCAGTGAAATGGCATGGTAGTAGCCAAACCATGAGGCCCAGCACTTCACACAGTGCCTGCTCCGTGAACATCTGTACAATGAATGGAGGAAATGAGGAGGCCTGTCAATAATTATATAGTGACATACCTACATCAGTCTTAGGTCAAGGTCATGCGCCACCAAATATCCGTGTCTCTGGGAAAACCACTTATTCCTCTCTGGCTGCAGGAATCAGTCCAGATCGCAGAGCCCTACCTGGCTTTCCTGGCCCTCTAAGCAACCCATTCCAGAGCTCCCCCGGCCTCCATCCAAGGCTAGGTGTCTCATTCTTGCTGTTGCTGGCTAAACACCCGGATAATCGGACGAACCAATGAGGCTGAGGTAAAGACGGCTGCTAAGTGACTAATTCAGATGGATGGAACCAACTCCTAGACCCCATCCGCATTTCACTCATTGCCATGAACCCTTTAGTTCTGAGGGGCGTGGTCAGCACTGTGACAACATTAGGGGAAATTTGAAACAGGGTAGAGAATGAGTCTGTGACTAAAATCAAATCCAAAGGGAACCCACCTTCTCCAGTAGGCCAGGTTTTGATTTTCTAGAGCCGGGTTTCTCAACCTCAAACTATTAGCATTCATTGTTGTGGGGAATCTCTGATATATTGTAGGTTCCCAGAAAGCATCCCTGACCTCCACCTACTAGAAGCCAGTAGCATCTCCCCATCCACCAATCAGGACAACTAAAAAGGTTTTCAAATATGGCCAAATGTATTGTAGGAGGCAAAACTGCTTCCTGTGGAGGACCAATGCTCTAGAATGAAATTAACAAAAATTTGGTGACCTGGTAATGCAGTACTAATTGATCCCAGGTTCTCGAACAGACCATCTCTTGCCACTTAACCCTGCACATTCTGGTCACCTCTACCTGGAATCTTCTCTCCCCCCACTCCATTCCCACCACAACACCTGGCAAGCGTCTACTGCTCAACTCAGAGGTCGTTTCATCTGTGAAACCTTTCCTGGCCTCCTAAACCGGGAGGTCAGAGAGACACTTTCCATTTTTGAAAGCAAGTTGTGCTCTGGTCTGTCACAACGGGGTCATTTCCCGGCACCCCTTGAACTAAACCTTGCACTCTGTGAGGGCAGGGCCCCCACCGTACCGATGCTTAAATTCCAGTACCTAACACCACGCCAAGGAGCAAATGAATGAATGCATGAACAGAAGCCTAACACTTCATGATGGCCTGCTACATGGCTGGCCCACCAGGAGTCCTATCAGCACACCCACCCCTCAACGTCCAGGTTGCATCCTAGGCAATTATCACCACATGCTTCCAGAGCGGAACGGACTCCCAGAGCATAGAGAACTCATCCAGGGTCACACAGGCAACAGGTGAATCGACTGGGTGTGGGAACTAAAGCCTGTGTGGCTTCCACTCTGTGAGTCTGACCTTCTGTCTTTCCACTTGTGAGCTCACCTGCCTTGCTTTTTAGGCAGCCTCGGCCGTTGGACCTTGGCCCCTAAAGGGCACGCCCCTACTCCCTTTCACCAGGCCCCCTAACCCTGTTGACTCTGAGCAGCAGAGGAACAGGCAGGTGAGGGTGGGTCGTGACGGTGTGTGCGCCCTGGCCCCCGGCGCCAGCCCAGTGGGGGTCTAGTTCAGCAGCCCGGCTTCTCTGCACAGCAGCACAGACCTAAGCAGAGGACGGTGGGCATTTTCAACACACTCTCCTGTCTCTTGCGGTGTTATTACACACCTTCAACCTACCCAGTAATGGGGACCTTCGGGGGCTGGAACAGAAACAATGACTTCCCCCCGCTTTCTCCTAGAGTCAAGTCCAGAATTTAATAAAGGTTACGAAAAATACTATAAGGCATTCCAATTCCTCCTCGCTGCAGATTTTTTTTTTTTTTAATTTAGTTTTGGCCGTGATGTTAGATTGACAGTGTCCTGAGGGCTGAAGTTTATCCATTCCCATAACGGGTCTGGTCCAGACACAGAGTTTGAGCCATTTTTATGCATGAACACACACATGCACACACACACGCAGCTTGAAAAGAACAATTTCTTCTACAAAAACAGAATCAGCTACATGAAACTGATCTGGGCCCCATCTGTCTATCCCACTTCTGACTCCTAAAGCCACACTCTCCAATGTAAACTGACATTTCACAATCAGTCAAGACCTTCCCTCTAGCTAACCATCCCCACCATCATTTGATCCCGTTTTCTCTGGATGCTTGGAATTCACCTCTTAGTTTTAGCCCTTCCCGGTTAGAGCCTCTTCAGGGACCATGGACCTTGGCTTCCAAAGTGCCTGATGGCTTTGCCAACCTACAGACAGGTGAGGAGCCTCACCCCTACCCCACTCTGCAGAGCACCACTCCTGCTCCTTTCATCCTGAATCACCAGCACGGCATTTAGGAAAAGTGACTGGGAGGGAGGGGGAAGATTCCCTGACCACAAAGACACCTTCAACACTACAAGTCAACATGCTTTCGGTGTGAAACATGTCGAGGATTGATTCTCATCTTAATATGAATTACTTCCCTCATGTGGAAGAACCAGAGAAGGCATTTCAATTGTTTTTCTTGATTCCTGTGCATTTCAGCTTTTCGTCCTTGTTATTAGCAGGTAGGCATTTCGACACACATTTTGTAGATGAAGACACAAAGACTCAGAGTGAAACTGAGTTGAATCTACTTACACTTACCTCGATTCCTGCAATCAATCAACAAAGAATTACTAATTACCTATCAGCTGGGTACCATGTAGACTCAGTGGACACAATGAGAAACAAGACAGACATGGCCATGAGCCATCTAACTGGGGAGGAACATGTGCTCATCAGCCCACATGGTGCCCAACACCATGTGAGAAGCACTTGATGGGGTGAATGTGGCAACAGGACCCCAAGAAGGAGGACCCAACCCAGCTACGTATGGTCTTGCAGACTCACTGGAGGACATGGCATCTGCATTTAGGGCTATAGCATGCATAGGTCTCCAACGGGAACAAAAGCACTCCATCTATCCAGAGGGGGCAGATGGGAATATCCAGGAACAAACAGTGCATATGGATCCTTCGAAAAACTTAGAAAAAAAAAATCCTGTGTGGCTAGCACGCAGATCTGAGGGAGCAGGGAGAGGCCATAGCAAGTGATTGGGCTAGAGAGGTGGGCCGGGGAGGAATCATGCCAGGACTTGCCGGCCATGCTTAGGATGTGGAATTTCCTCTGATGTCCATGGGGAGCCACCGCTGAGAGTAAGCTTCAAAAGAAACAAGACGGGTAGGCTGGCCTCTGCCTTCTCTACCTCCAAAAGGGAAAAAAGGGGTATGAAGGCACTTGGGCGTGGGAAGGTGTAGAGTTGAGAGAAACTCACTATAGGAACAGGACTTGTCTGCATGACCCTATAGCTGAGAGGCCAGGACGGGCATCCGGAGCAATCGTGGGTCTGGGATACTGTGTGTCAGGCTTCAGGAGCATTAAACACAAAAGGACAGGAGTTGGATGTTGCTGGAGTGGCTGTTTGGCGAGAGACCATGGCATCATTCATGTAACTTATTTAATAATAAAACAGGCAGACAAGAGACGCCATCTGAAGTGTAGACTCCTGGCCCTGAGCCCTGAGGGAGAGGCTGATGACAGGCCAGACTCCTGCAGGTCCAGCACAGAGTCTGGCCTGCCCTTCCAGACGACACAAGAATGTCGTGGATTATCCACATGAGAATGTCTGTGCCAGGGTGCTCGGGCTCACCTCTCTCCTTCCGGCCCCAGCACCAGACACGGCTAGCACAGCCCTCCACCACGGCCTCTGTCGCCATGGGCTCTCCAGGCACCCCTGTCCGACGTTCTCAACAGCAGCCAGCCTGGCCAGTCCTGAGTCAGAGCTGAGCTGACCTAGACTGGTCACGTGACCCAGGAGCAGGGCACTTGGGCCGGAACCCCTCTCTCCTTCCCGGATTCAGAGTCTCCTCTTCCCTTCATGCTCTCCCACTGGACTCCTTAATGATGAAGAGTGTCTCATCAATTCCCCTACTAATTACCTGCTGCATGTCCGCACGGAGACTGATAAGGAGGTAATTAGGATGGACAGGCTGGGATTACAGGAAGGGGGAAATGTACCATTGTCAAGATAATGCCACTTTCCCACCAACCCCGTCCCTGACAAATGACCAAGCAGAATGTGGGGAGTTTTAGAGATGGAGGAGCTGGAAAGGGAGTGAGGGGAATGGGAGTGGAACGAGGAGATGGAACTACACACTTCAGAGCCGAAGCAGCCCTTCACCGTAACTCAGCAGTCCCGAGCCCAGTGCCTCTGGACCCCAGACCGGCCGTCAGATGAGTGGCGGAAAACAGGTGGGAGGAAATCAGCAGCATATGCGTGATGACAAATGACAGCCGACACTCAGCCTTAGGGAGTGACCATGGAGGAGAGATGGGGAGTCCACCTCCCCTGCAGAAGGGGCAACGCAACGTGGGCACACTAGCATGCCATTAGCCCCGTGCGGGCGGCTCTTCCCATTCTTCCAGAGAAGCTAGAAATCCAGCTGTTGTGTGAAATCTCTCACTTATTTTCTTCATTTTGGAAACCCATCAGCTTTTTAAAAAAATACATATATTTTGCGAGCCAAGCAAAATGATATCTTCGTGCCAGATGTGGCCTGTGGGCAGCCCGTTTTGAGATCGCTAATTTTAGTCCAACACCTTGTTTACAGACATGGAAACTGAATGGATATTCAGAGATGAAGAGGCCTTACCCAAGGTCACCGAGCAAGTTAATGGCTGAGCCAAGACTCCGACACGCTTGCTCTCACCACCCTCCCGCCTTCACGAGACTAAAAACTGGAGGATGATCACAGATCACAGGAAGAAAACAGGCACATAAATAATACCAATGAGTGCACACAGAGATACCAAATTGTACAAAGAAAATTCTGCAGCAGAAAAGAAAGAGATCACTTCCAGGGGTGGTATGGGAAAAGGAAGAGGGGAGACCAAAAGCTTCAGGTACAAGAGACTGCACCATGTACTGTCCCAATATAAGAATCGTGTATATGGGGAAGTGGACCCCATCCATTGTCAGGAGTGACAAACTGTTAGAAGTGCCAAGAGAGAGTATCTTCAAAGAAACTGGGGTGAGTTGGGGTGCCTGGGGAGGTTCAGTCAGTTGAGCATCTGGCACTTGATTTTTGGCTCAAATCATCATCTCGGGGTCCTGGGATCCAGCCCCTTATCAGGCTCCCCATTCAGCAGGGAGTCTTCTCAAGGATTCTCTTTCTTATTTTTCTGCTCCCATTCACTCATGTTCTTTCTCTGTCTCTCAAATAAATAAATAAGTCTTAAAAAAAAAAAAAAGAAGAAACTGGAGTGAGCCAAAGAAAGGGGATATGAATCTATGGGAAGGGATGATAAGCCCTCAAAGACAAGATGGCACTTAAGAAGGAGTCTGAAGGGTAAATATTTCACCAGTGCCTAAGAACGGTGGATTTAAGACCCTCAGGGACACAGAGGATTGGACCATTTGAGACCTAGTGGAGGGCATGTCTACCAGGCAGTGGGAACATACAAGCAATGATCCTGATATGGAAGGCATGGGATTTAGGTAGCTGGAAAGCCAAGGTCGGTGTAGCTGGAGTGTGCATTCATGAAGGGGGCCTTGAGCGCTGGGGCTGAAGAGGGATGTGGAGGCCACATGTGACAAGGCCGATGTGCCGAGCAAAGTAGTATGTATGTATCAGGTAGGGAAAGAGCACCTGCTGCAAGTTTGTGAGCAAGGAACAGAGGTGGTGACGCTATCAATATTCTGTCCGGGGATGATTCACCTGGCGGTATGTATACCATGAACTAGAGGCTAAAAACTGATGCAGAAGCCCCTTGGGAGGGTGCTAAGAGCTCACTCATCCTTGTTCAATAAATACTTGTTGAACCACCATGTTCTAGGCACTGTGCTAGGAGGAGCCGGGGATCCAGTGATGACTATAACAATCATCCATTACATTTACTGCACACCTCGTTATGGCCCACACATCTTCTGAGAGCAGTTTCGGCCTCCTTCATTTGAGGCCAAGCATAGAGCCTGACAGAGAGTAAATGCTCAGGAATGGTTTTCTCCCTATAACTGAAGAGGCCCAAAGGATAAGGTGAAGGATGCGGCTGAGTAGGTCCAGTGGAGGCGTGGATGGGAGAGAAGATGCCTGGCGGCAGAAAAGATCTCGGCTTCTGAGATCAGGATTCGGGTGTGTCCAGATTCTTCATAATTGTTAGGCAGCCCTGAACGATTCCCTTCCTAGCCTGAGGGTCAGTTTCTGAATCTGCAGAATACAGGAGCTTGGCTAGTTCCAAGTTTCTATGTCCCAAAAGTCACATCAAAAATTGAAAACATGATAAAATGGGAGAGATGGGGAAGGAAGACAGTACAGAACGTGCAGAATGTCCAAGGCTGGAAAAATAGAGTGGCAGGAAGAGGAGGATGAGAAAAGCCAGATTTGGGAAACTTTGGGGCTGTTGGGAGCCATGGAGCTGAATAGCTGTCAACTTCTAGAACCACCTCTCTACCTTGACCTGCCCCTGGCAAGACCTCACTCAGTCTGAGTGGTCACTGCTGTTTCCCATCAGTTGCATTACTATAATTACTGAGCTCATGGGTGTTCTTGAGGTCCTCTCTACACTGTGGAAAAGCACTTTCCTGATGAATCTTAATTAATCCCTCACTACCCTTGTGCATGGCAGTGACTGCTGAGTGGCCTCGTGTTTCATCCCAGGGAACTGGGCATAGATAAGGGCTGGAAGGTCACTCAGTCAGTCTCCGGCTGATTCGGGACCAGAACGTGGGACACTTCTCCAGCCATTCATCACTGGCCCCAGGGGCTGACTCAGCCCTAGAGGCACAGAGTGATTGAGCTAGATGGCCCCGAGTCACTTCGAGAAGAAAGTAATGGAGAATCCTTTCCAGAGGGGGTGACGAATCGCAGTCTCATGGGGAAGATAAGAAGAGTGGGTGTTATTTCGAGGTGGAAAGGGAAAGGAAGGTAAAGTGAAGGCTTGGCTACCATCCCAAGGAGTCTGGACTCTATGGGAGAGGTCTAACGTCCACTGGGATTCAAGAGAAGGGGAGGGTGGCCTTCTCCCCTAGGAAAAGAGAAAAGCAACTTCTGGTAAGTGGGTTGTAAAAGGTGCTCCTCTAACTAGAGGATCAGGAAAAGGTCACCCCGGCAGGAAGAGCAGGGGAAGGTGACCTCCAGCTAGAAGAGCAGAGAAGGGTGACTTCCAGCTGGAAAATTAGGGCTGGATGACCTTGTACATGAGGGCAGAGAAGACTTAAAGGAAGAAGAGGTATTTAAGCTGACTGCCCTTCAAAAACTGCAGGGCAGGGGTGCCTGCAGTGGCTCAATTGGTTAAGCAACGACTTTTAGTCTCGATCTCAGGGTCATGGGTTCAAGCCCCAAGTTGGGCTCCACACTGGGTGTGGAACCTCTTAAAAAAAAACAAAAACAAACAAACAAAAAAAAACAACAAAAAGCCAGACACGTTAAGCTACTGTCACAGCTCTGACCTAGAGGCAACTGCCTCGCCTTCATCACGTTAAGCAGTTAATTTGTCCAACTCATTGCTTTCAAGTTTCTCATTTTTAAACATGCATTCAGGGTCCGTGTCACTGTTGGGTGAGGATGAATTAGGAGAGGGTTTTGAAGGAAAGCAGAGGGGAGGAGAACCACCAAGAAAGAGGGAGAAGAAACCCTGCTGTTTTTAATCAACTAAATGAGGAAGGAGGGGGAGCAGGGAGAGAAGGTGAGAAGAGGGGCCCTATGTACTTCCTTCTCCAAGAGGACTTGGCAAGAGGTGTTAGCTCTCAGGGACTCCATACAAAGTGGCCATGCTCAGTTGGTGCTGGGGTCATAAATGCAGGGCCCAGAAAAGCCAGGAGATTGCAATGATAATAGCTACCATTTATTGTTTACTGTGTTCCAGGAATTGGGCTCGACACTAAAATAATAATAGATGTGACCACCATTCTTAAGCACACAATGTCCCAGGAGCTTGCGCTTGGCACTTCTCGTGCACTATCTCTTTTCATTCTCAATCTGCCCTATGAAGTGTGAACTGTTAACATTCCTATTTCTACGTGAAGAAACTGGGACTCACAGGGGTTAAGTAGCTTCACCAAGGTCACCAGGAACCGGCAGCGTGTGGACTCAAGCCCGGGCCCTTGCGACTCCACAGCCCTGGTGCTTAACCACCGTGCACCCATATGAGGACTTGTTTCTCTGTACCTACAGCTTCCCCATTACCGAAGAAATAAGCTGATGTGGCCAGAGTCCCCGAAGGAGAGATTACCAAAGAGAGTCTGGCTTGTGCCACTACACCCTCCTCCACCAGGTCGCTCCAGCCAGTTCACAAGAGGAAATAATTCTCAGGCCTAAATGCGGTAAGGAACACATGCTCATTTTTGTACACTCTGCCTAAGGTTGCAGCAAACCCAACTCACGTGGCAAGAAATGAGCCCAGCCAAGACAGAAAGGAAGCTTTAGCCAAATCTCAGGGATGTGTGGAAACCCACCTTGGGCCCCTCTCCAAACCCATCCTGAAGATTCTCCAAAGATTGGTTAGTGATTCCAGTGCAGATAACAGAAGGGAGGACAGGGAGGCATGAAGCTGGACTCCAGGTATGAAAGGAGCCAAGAGTTGGCATTCCCCCATTCTTACTTGAATTCTTGAACTTGACCTTAGTGCAAGAATCTGCCTCCAGTCCCAATTGCCTATTGTCTGCCCACTCCTCATAGCCTACACCCTCCTCTCTGTCAACCTCTGTGAATACAAGTGGGGAGGGGAGCAACAGAATCCCCTAATTTTAGGTAGACAATTTCCACCTTCCCTTGGAGATAGTTTTGACTATGGAGTCCTGGCTAAAGGGATGTAAATGGAAGTTAGCTTAACTTGCAGACAATTCCTGAAACGAAGGGGGCATTTCTTGTCCTGAACTTCTCTCCTTCATATGGCTAGAGCAAAGGTCAAAGGCAAGATCAAAGGACCCCAGGTTTCCTATAGCACGGTCAACTACAAGAGAGACAGACACCAACTCAAGGTAGTCATTGGGATGTTGGGGTTTTGGTCCCTCATCTCTGAATCAGTCCTAACACAGGGAGAAGGCATTAGGCAATGACAATGCTAAGTGTCTTGATCTCAGACATCACATTTCCTATGTCTTGTGTTTACCTGTGTGATTTAACAAAAAGAATAAGGGTTTTGGAGACCAACAAGAATTCCAATAGGTTTCTACCACCTACTAGGCAGCTTAAACGTACTGAGCCTTAAGTGTTCTCATCCATCAAATGGGGTTCTGAGGAGGAAATACAATAAGCTGTACATTCACAGAGGAAGGGCTGTGTCTATCTTTTTCACTGATATATCTGTCTATCCACCAGTGCTAGCATAAAGTAACTGGCACATAGCAGAAGCTAGATGAAGAACTCATGAATAAATGGACAGTGTACACCAAGCACAGGACCCATTGTGGGTGCTCTTGAAACATTATTAATTACCAACAAAGAATGGAAAGAATATTTCAGCTGGAACTTTTGAAGATTAAACCATAAGCCAACCAGAGATGGAAGGACAGAAAACACCCCCCAACTGGATCCATGAGTCAAATTTCTGGGTTTCACTATACAACCAGTTGGAAGGGGTCTTCTTGGCCTTTTAAAGGTAGGAAGCTGAAAGATAATTACCTTTCTCTTCCTATTCTCTTTCCAGTCCCTCTCTCCCCAACAGCACCCCAGCCATGTTCTATATAATTTTCACATACAGTCTAAGATGCTAAATGTCTTTCAGACTTCACCAGGCAGGTTTCTCAGCTTCTGTTGCAAAGCTAGAAAACAGAAGGCCCTTGTGGGACTGGCTCCCCACCATCAAGGAACCTCTAGACCTAATACAAGAGGGAAAGAAGAGTCAAATTGTTTGTGTTTTTGGAGGACCTGCTTCATCTTGGCATTAGATCTACTAGTCAGGCCTCAAGCTAGATGTTGTACCATGACTCATCACACTTCCCTCACAACAAGCCTGTAAGAATGCAGGTGCAGCCTATTTGAAGGATGAGAAAAATAAAGGGAAAGAGAGATGAAAAAGTTAAGAAAATGGAGGTTCAGGGGGTTTAATTAAGTTTCTTGCCCGAGACAGGCACGGATTCCTGCCCCGCCTCAAACGTGCACACAATGTTTATAACGGCAGCATTCTCAACAGCCAAAGGGCTACCCAAATGGACATCGACTGAGGCATCATTAACTAACAGTGGTACGTCCATACAACAGACCATTCGATGGCCTTCAAAAGGAATGAGCTACCGATGACACCTGCTAAAACATGGGTGAACCTTGAAGTCATGCTAAGTGAAGGAAGGCAGTCATAAAACACTACGTACTCTATGATTTCTTTTGTATGAAATGGCCAGGAAGCAGATTAATGGTTGCTTTGGGAGGTCATAGCTAAAGGATAAGAGGTTTCTTCCTGATGTGCTTAAAATGTTCTAAGATGGCTGGGGACGGTTGCCCATATCTGCAAAGATATGGAAATCTATTGAATTACCATCTAAGTAGATGAAATATATAGTCTGGGGGATTTTATCTCAGTAAAACTGTTTACAAGCAAAAGCTAATGCCTGACCTGAACCCACGTCTAGAAGGATCCCCGTTCCTCTGGATCCCACCTCATCAACTGGGCCTTGGCACGCGGCACCTCACCGAATCCCCAGGATGGTTCTGGGATGTGGAGATGGCTGTACTCATTACATGAATGAAGAAATCGAGGGCCAGAGAGGAAAAGTAATGTGTTCTCTTTCCAAAAGACAATTTAATTTCAGAGAAGAAAACTGATTTTCTCAGCATCTCCATATGTGAGGTACTCACCCGTGTTCATTATAAACAGAATGGGGGAGCCAGGACAGACAATAAAATGGTCCAACTTAATGATTTTCAAATTGCCCTCCATGTGCCATACCCCAGAGGCCCATGCGAGCGCTCGGGGGTCACTGCAGGGAAATGGGGAAGTTCAATTGAGAGCGGTTTCTAAATTCTGTTTTAGATCCTGGGCTTTAATCGAAAATACTGCTAAGGTAGTTTGGAAGTCACTGATCTTCTCCAACTTGCCCATTTTAAACAGAAAATAATTTAAACAGGAGCAGAAAAAGGTCTCTGATTCACTTGGTAAGCTAATACTAGTGCTGGGCAGGGGGCCAGTTTCCTTCCCTCTCCATCACGCATTCCTTTTAGTCCAGATTAATGGCCTGATTCAAGACTAGGCCACAGATCTTGGTTCTGTTCACCAACTCATGTTCCAAACCGGAGGGCAGCAACCCTTTCCTGTTAAGGCCAGATGGTAAATATTTTTGGCTTTGTAGGCCATATGGTGCCTTTAGCAATGAACTTGGCCATTGTAGTGGGAAAGGAGCCATAGGCAATACATGAAAATGGGGTGGGGTTGGATTCCAATCAAACAGGTGGGGGGCCAGAGTTTGCGGGCTCCTCTCCTGAACTGATCCGACAGTCAGTCCCCCTGTCCCCAGCGGGGAAAGGGACAGCACAGGATAAGGAACAGTCCCCTTCTTGGAGCCTCTGTTGAAACTGGCAATGTGGTGGGCTAGAAATCACCTGGAGTCAGGAAGGACTGCTCTCGAATCCAGGTTTGTACTTGTTTGCCTCTGAGACAGGGAGAAGTCAAGCCATCCCTGGGACGTGGTTTGATGTACATCATGGGGACAACAATGTTCACCCTCAGGGTCATTACAAGCATTACATGAGAAGTGGAATGTGAGCACTTCCTTTGACACGGGGGAGAATTATGATGCTAGGCAAGGCCAGCTCCACTCTCCACCATCGTCTCCCACCATCTGCCTTAACCACCTGGCTCCCTTTACTCACCTGCCTCCAGCCACAAAGGCTTTCTTGCTCGATTCCTTTGCACACAGAGCCTGTCCCAGCCACTATGCCTTTGTTTTATTCATTCATTCACTGAGGGAGCACATGCACACACATGAGCGCATGGAAGGGCAGAGGGAGAGGGAGAGAGAGAATCTCAAGCAGGCTCCACACTCAGCATGGAGCCCAAAGCAGGGCTCAGTCTCAGGACCCCAAAGTCATGACCTGAGCCGAACTCAAGAGCAGGCTACCCAACCAAAGGAGCCAACAGGCACTCCCCCCTGCCCCAGCCTCTGCACCTTTACACGTACCTCTTCCCTCCTTGGAAGGCTGTTCCCCAGACCTTCCTCTTGGCTTAACGTTCTCATATTCCAAACTGCCACTTTTGGCAGGATCTTCCTAATGACAGGCTCTAAAGTATCAACCCCTACCTTGCCGCCCAAGGCACTCCATCACATAACCCTGCCTTCTTTTCTTCAGAGCCCTACCTGCTACCTTAAATTTCACCACCCACGCGTTCGTTTACTTGTTCAACATTTTTTTTGCTCCTTTGTCAGCTCCATAAGGATCTTACTGGATCTTTCTGGCTTCCTAGAATTGAGAATGGAGTGACAGGATGAATGGAAAAAGACAACGTGCTAGGTGTGTATACATATACAAATACACACACACACACACACACACACACAGGAATATTACTCAGCCATAAAAAAGGATGAGACTGTGCCATTTGTGACAACATGGATAGACCTTATATCACACTAAGTGAACTAAGTCAGACAGAAAAAGACAAATATCCTAAGATCTCTGTTCCATGTGGAATCTAAAAACAAAACAAATGAATAAACAAACAAAAAGCAGAAACAGACCTATAAACTGAGAATAAACTGATGGTCACTAGAGGGGAGGGGGTTGGAGGGCTGGGGAGAATGAGAGAAGGGAAGTTGGAGGCACAGGCTTCCAGCTATGGAATGAATAAGGCACAGGAATGAAAGGTAGAGTGTAGGGAATACAGTCCAAGTATTGTATGGTGAGCGTAGCTATGCGTGTGGTTAACACAGCATAACACACTGAGTTGCTGAATCACAACATGGATGGACCATGTTGTGCATGTTTTGCACCTGAAACAAACATAACATCGGGTGTCAACTATATCCAGAATTTAAAAAAAAAATAAAATAAAATGGAGTCTGGAACATAGTAAACCGCTCAGCAAAAATTTGTTGAAAGAAAAATGGATATATGATGATCCCCAGACTCCTACAAGTTTCTGAATTATCTCCCCCCCCGCCCACCCCGCTTAAGCTCCTTGGGAAGTACTAGGTTTGAACACAGAGTAAACACCTGCATGTCAGGAAGGTCGATCTGATGATGTATCCCTCAATTAGGTACTGGGTTGCTTGGAGCACAGAAATCCCCCGTTTGGAATGATCTGGGTCTCCAGTGACGTTGACTGTCAAGAGCTAGCATTGAACCCAGACTGTAGGAAAGCTATTTCATTAATCTCCATATTAAATTAGACCTGCAGGACCCCCTTCACTCCATCCCTGCTTATATTTTGCTGTGGGGGAAACTGAGGCCCAAAGGACTTTCTCACAGTCTTGTTCCTCAATGAATGAGGAATCCCTTAAATGAATCAAGTTATAACATTCTAGAGCTGTAACCTTAAAAGTCACCCCATCTGATCATACAGATGGAGAACTCAGAGCAAGAGAGGAAAAGGGAACTTGCCCAAGATCCCACAGCCCTGCAGGGGCAGGATTAAGACTAAATTCCACATGTGTCTGTACCCAGAGCTGGAATCACACCACTAGCCATCCATGCTGCTCTCTGGAGAGAAACAGAAAAGGAAAAAGAAATCATTCCAGGCACACATTTTACAATAAATCCTGACAACATTAACAACACACGACAGCTTCATTGAACAAATTGGCAGCCAGTGTAGGTAGCTTAAGGAGACAGGAGGTCTGGAAAGAGAAAGAGGGGAGGGAAAAAGACCACCAGACACACAGAAATCTTCCCTTTCTGCTCTTTGCTCAGCTTGTCTCTGAGACAAGGGCTCAGACAGGAGACGTTGGGGTATGGTAAGTCTAAGGGAGGTTGGCACACGGCATGCGAGTGAGTATGTGTGTGCATGCGGGTTCACATGTGCGCACAGCTCCCCAGAGACTGCATGGGGGAATAATCCAGTCGTGAGATGTCACTCATCTTTTATACAAATTAACCTCCACCCCCCTAATGCAGGGATTAATTTGTTCTTTGTTTCCTTGACATTCAGCAGGGGAGATCTCCGAAGAATTAAAGAAAGTTCTTCGGGAGGTGAAAAGGGGAACTCAGGGCTTTGGAGCCCTGGAGCCCTGGGTGATCAGCATCTGCTGCACAGCGTCCTGCAGGGACCAAGAAGAAGCTTGCCTTAATCTGGACCTGCTCCTGTTTGCAGGAAGAAGCCCATCACAGCCACCAGTAACACTAAATAATAGTATCTCACATTTATTCTGCGCCTGGTCTTTGGCGAGAGTTTTGCATACACCTTAGTAACTCCCACCAACTCACTGCCAGCCAGCCAAGTCCCGGTCAGCCTAGGTCTATGACAGTGTTCCTGACCTCACCTAGGATGTGTGATGCTTTGCCCTCCAGCCAATGGCTTCCGGCACTCAAGGGCCATCCCCACTCCTCCCACCTCCCAGATGGCCCCCGCTGCCCCTTTGTTCTCTGCTCGCAGAAGTTCCAGATCCATTTGTGTCTGTGCCCCCAGAGGGGCCATATACCATCACTCCCCCACAACTGGAGGCCTTACACTTTGTGACAAGTTCTGCCATAAAGGATGAATTTAGAAAGAAACACAAAACACCATCCCGCACACACACTCAGAAGTATGGACCTCCCATTTTTCCCTTTAGCTGTGTATCTGTTTGCTGTCACAGTTTGGATGAATAAATAAGCCATCTAACATTATTTTTGGAAAGAGAAGCAATATAAATAAATAAATACATAAATAAGAATAAATAATGTTAACACTGAATTAATGAAGATGGGTTTTAAAAATATGTACTGCGAATCACTTTTTACGTGAGGAACCCGAGGAATCACACATCTCCCTACTGTACCTCTGCTCAATGCAACAAATTCCCGTGAAATAGGGACTTCCCATTCTGTAGATGGGTCCCCAGAGGCCAATGGGGGGAAGGCAGCCATAAGTTAATTGGCTTATTCAAGGAATTAAAATTGTTCCATTGCAGGGCAATGACCTATGACTTCTGGGTTCCAGGAATCAAAATTCCTTTACATTAGGCCCAAGCTAAAAATCATTGAGAAGCTGGAACCAAGAGCAATGAAAAGAGAGGTCATTTTCGGTTTTTTTTTTATATGTACCGTACGTTGCCCAAGATCGTGAGTGCTGCCATGGCTGGCATGAAACTGGGAGGTTTGCAAACATTATCTCATCCCATTCTCTGAACAACCCCATGAAGGAAAAGTAGTATACCCATTGTTCAGGTGAGGATATTTAGGATTAGAGAATAATGACTTTCTGGAGATGACATGGCTTTTAAAGGTAGTCTGCACATCTGTCTGAGTGCAACACATATAATTTTCACCGTTGAGTTTCCCTCTTACTGATGCAGATTTCAGGAAATGAGCCATCACAGGGGAGAAAAGGTAGAGAACTTCTCTGCAAACAATCAACCAGTAGAAACTCTGTTTTAAGTGAAAACAATATAGGACATACTGAGTTAGTCACAGTCAAGGGGAGAAGCAGAAGCACACAAACTAACTTCATATCCAAGGCATGGGGGCCAGCTGAATGAGTGCTAATGACCTTGGGCAGCCAACCCAATGGGTATAATAAACTGGCTCATCTTTCAACAGCCACAGTGTTACCAAAAATCCATATTCTGTGGATTTATGGGAACCTAATTCTGCTCTTACTCAATGAACAATGAAACAAACAGGGAAGTGGCAGAGATCAATGGATCACTCTATCACTTATCTGTCTAATTTCCCAATACCCCCTACTCACCCTCTCATCCTCACAGACTAGCTAGAGAAAATAGGGGATTAGGAAAGATTCCAATTGTGCCAATGGGAGAGTGAGACTACTAGTCCTCTATGCAATACAGATCTATCTTTTTAAAATTATTATTTTCTACTCAAAATACCTTTTAGGACATCTAATTTCCTGAGCCAGCCCTATGCTCAACATGACCTTAATGAATTTGCCTTCTCAATCTTTTAATTCCCCAAATAAAATGTCCCACTTAGCCTCTATTCATTCTTAGATCCATACCTAAGAACTCTCTTCTTTAAGTATGCCAACACTCAACTGTATGATTCTTCTCCATTTCTGTGTCCAACCATGCATTCATTCATCCATCCACCCATGTACATATCTTCTCCAAAACCTTTTCAGATGGCTTATCTTGTGCTGGACACACATAAGACAAGGTCCTGAGGGCTTAGCAAGTAATTCATAAAACAGATGATATTCACAACATTCTCTGAGATACAGAGAGGAGAGAGCCTCCTCTCCCAGTCCAGAGATCAGCAGGGAGCCTGCTTGTCCCTCTCCCTCTGCCACTCCCTACTATTCCTGTGCTCCCCTATTCTAAGTAAATAAATAAAATCTTAAAAAAAAAAAAAAAGGAAAAAGAAAGACCTGTCTCCATGCAAGTGCAGAAAATGGTGCAGGGTGGCTCAGGATAGACACGACATGAATGAATTATATGAGACACATATGGGGGAAGGAGTTTCTGCTCTCCCCTGATCACTACCACTAATCTACCAAGCTCCAGCTCTTAAATGGCTTGGTGGAACCAATAAAAATGACTGGATCACCTTCATTTTCATGCTGGGTCATTGAGATTAAACAGCACACCTACCCATGGGAACTCTTTTTTTCTACCTCTACTGACCTCAAGATGGGCAAGTAAATCCAACGATCCAGCTTTGACTGCTGCTTCTCATCAGCTATGTAAGTTCATGCAGCTCTCCAGAGGTCTTCAGGGGCTGGCTGGGAGTTGATGACAGAGGACGTGTTGACCCCACCTGGGCTGCTGTTTCAACTACTGGCTTCATCCAGCCTTCCCCCATGCTCTGCAAAGTATCCCTTAGGGGGATCTTGGGTCTCGCAGCAGCAGCAGAAGAGAAAGTAATGGACACGGTAGTGTTCAGGCACTGTTGGATTCCTGGCTACAGTATATGAAAACTCCTCTAATTTTCTCTCACCAATCGATATTAGTATTTTACATTTTGCCAATAAGGAAACTGAGGTACAGAGAGGGAACTGATTTTGTTCCGGGTCACAGAAATTTTAATAGGATAGGAACTGAAATGAGTTCGACTCTAGCTGTAATCCTCTTTCCACCATGCCACACCACAGCTGAGACTGTGAAAAGTACACAGGATCTGTATATCATGGAGACAGGAGGAAACAAGGTAACACTCTCCCACTCCCAGTGGTCCACTGAGCGCACGCGCACGCGCGCACACACACACACACACACACACACACACAGTGTTGCTGCCAACATCTCCAACGTCAGCAGACCAGCGGAGAAATACTATGCTTTTACTTGGGGAAACTTTCTCTGTTAAGAAGCAAGAACCCAACAGCTTTCTTGAGACCCATTTTTCATACAATTAATGTCAGGCCTCCCATGTTTCTTAATGAAATCTGACACTAACAGAGAAAAATGGATACATTAATATTGAGTTCATTAGTAAATAGATTACCCAAATGTTTGGGGTGAAGGAAGAAGGAGAAAGGGAGAGAGAGAGAGGTGCACATACCCACTCAGCTTTCTGCCAAGAGCCTCTCCGAGGACCACATGCTGATCAAATATTTATGGATTTTAATGTACTGATCTGTTAAGTCTGGAAATATTCTCTTTTACCAATTTTTTTTTTTTAAAGGGAGAGAGAGAAGACCCCACCTGACACTGTAGCATTTTACTGAGATGCGAACTGAGGCTTCTTGAGGAAAAAAACAAGGCTCAGAGAGAAACCTTTGTTTCCCGGACAGGAGGTAAAAAGGACTTTTTTCCCTGGGACATCATGCCCCACCCACCCCCCACCTACACCCCTCCATGCCAGGAGACAGAGACATGGAGAGAAGGGAAAGTGTGGCCCAGTTGGGAGAGAAAATAGATGGGCAGGGATAGCTGATGTAGAAGAAAAATGTCTTGTGTGCCCTGCTGAATTCCGCCATCCCCCTCTAAAGAATCATTCAGCTGCCCCACCAGTCACCAGGCTCTACCACGCTGAGACCTGTGAAAGCAAGTGAAGCCGAAAGGCAGCGGCAGAAGCGCTGCTCCCAGTCCAGAGATCAGGAAAGCCTGGTTCTGACCCTTCCTAGTTGGATTACCTCAGTACCTTGGACAGCTCCCATCACTTCCTGCCTCTGTAAAAAACAGATGCTAATAATGGCCTTAGCTTGTCTCCCAGAATCATTGTCGCCATGGTTAAACGAGGTCATGAGCAGGACAGCTCTTAATATAAACTGTAAAGTGCCATAAAACATATGATGTTGCTGTTTTTACAAGACATCCCATCCCTTTATGTCCATGTGATGAGTCAGAAAGTGAAAGCAAAGGAGGTCAGGATATCAGTCGTAGTTCTGCAAACAACTACATTTGACCTTGATCAGGTCCCTTTGTCCCTCTGGACCCCCACTTGCCCGGCAGCAACATGGTCAGGCTGGACCATAGCTTCTGCATGGCCTTTGCACACCCTTGAATCTATAAATACTCAGAGATTTCAGGAGACCAGCCACGATGGTGCAGGATTCTCTAGAGACCCAAGGTTATCCTTGATTAAGGTCAGAGTGGAGAGATATTGAGAATTAGATGATCTCTTGAAACTACTGCAGTTCTCACATTTTGAGAGATGGGACATTTTGTGTCTCTTAAAGTCCTTGAGTAAGGAAATCTCATGTCATGCTCGGAGGAGAAAACAACTTAATAAAAGTGAGGACAGAAAGAAAGAAGGAAATAGTTCAGGTAGAAATGGACCCCAGAGAGAGTAGATGTTCATGAATCAAACAGTTTCTTTCCTGGTCGCTGCGTTTCGCTCTGTCATGGGCACTTTATTCACTGAGATAGGAATGATCTGCCAAAACATTTTTACACACAAGAGACGGAGATACACAGACAGATGGTGAGAGGCAGAGGCAGACACAGCCTCCAAGCAAAAGGCAGAAACTTTCCTGTTCTTCGTGAGCAGGAGGTTAAGGAAACAAAAAGAAAAAGAAACGGAAAGTGGGAAAAAAATGTAAAGTAGCAAACAATCAGGAGAGAGACAATGCCACATTCAGAGTAGGGTCTTTGTATTCCAAACAGCAGTGACATTTCCTTAAATGACAAGGCGAATCCTTTCAAGTGGGCCTTTTAACAGGAGCCTCTTGCCATCCAATTTATTAGCTGAGAGAGAAATGCGGTGTACAGGAGGGTACAAAGCGGGAACCCAAAATGCATTTTGTTCCCTGAATCTTCCGACGACGTGACTCACTGGCTCTATTGTGACAAAGTGAGAGGTCCCTGAGGAGTTCATTTCATGTCTCATCCATCCTCAGAGTAATGGGAAAATCCCGCCTGTTTCTACAAAATATCAGCACACACTGTGTACCACATACACTCAATTCCATTAGACGTAATGGGACAAGATTGTCCCCGAAGTTGTTTTCAATTGCTTGAGTGCATCCTTCATTTAGGGAAACAAGAATATATGAGCTGTTTGACTCAAGTTGAAGTGTGGACCCAAGTCTGCAGGGATCAGCATGACTAGTTCCCTGGGGGTGGCCAGGTGGAGACCTGGTCAAATACCACCTTCTCCCCAGAGGCAAAGAGATATTTTTGCATCTCGTTTTCATGTCATATATTACAAAGCAACCAGCTATTTATAACTGTTGTTAACTGAACACAGGTCCCTGAATGGTCCACACCCGCAAAGGCATTTCCATTCTGTGAACGCGACAATCAGTTTCAGAGACGGAACAGCACATAAGCTGAAGAGCCAGATGGTCAAGAGACCGAATTCCCCATTCTGCCACTTCTAGCGGCTTGGCTGTTGGCAGGTCACTTAGCCCTGCTGAAACAGTTTTATCAGGTGAAAATGAAACAAAGAATGATAGCTGTTTGTTGGGATCGTTCAATTTAATGCAGCGAGGACAAGGAAAAGTCTGGTGGGAAGCAGACAGAACTTGGGAAAGGCTGGTTGGCAGTGGGCTTCCGGAAGCCAGTCCTACCTCTGAAACGCCCTCCTCTGTGTGTAATTTTGTGTGGTTTTAGAGCTGGGTTTCCAGTGCCAGAAGAGAAGCCCAGAGACCTCAGATTTAACTCCAAGTGCTGCCACTAATTTACGAGGAACATTAGGATCGTCTCCCCTGGCTGGTTCCCTGCTTCCTCAGTGAATGGGAGGGGGTGGACTTGATTTGGCAATCGAGCAGTTTTCCAACTGTGCTTCCAGAACACAGCCCTGTCTTCAAACCCAGCTCTATACAGAAATAGAACATGCATTACAAATGAGAGTGGGTATGGACTGGGCATGTGGGTCAGAAGTCCTCCTTATATGTGTGCCCCTGCCCCCCCCCTTTAGTGGCGCCTTTTCTGCAGAGCTCCAGGGCATCATGGAATACAGTGAGAAAAGCCACTGCCTCAGGGACACTGAGTTCTCTTCTAAGGACATTCTGCAAGAAGCACAGAGAAGTGGCATGGGAAGTCTGATAGACTGGATGGCTCTTTCCTGACGTTCGCTTCCAAAGCTGGCTACTGACCATGCTGGCTCTCCCCCCCTCACCACAGGAAGACCAAGGCAAAGAGAGCCCATGAGAGACATAATACTTCAAGAAACAAATGGCAGTTGGGGTGTCTGGGTGGCTTTGTCCGTTAAGCCTCTGACTCTTGATTTTGTCTCAGGTCATGATCTCAGGGTTGCTGAGTGGGGAGTCTGCTTGTTTGTGTCTCCCTCTGATCCCCCACTTTCTCTCATAAATCTGTCAATCAATCAATCCATCTTAAAAAAAAATGAAGAAGAAGAAGAAGAAGAAGAAGAAGAAGAAGAAGAAGAAGAAGAAGAAGAAGAAAGAAAGAAAGAAAGAAAGAAAGAAAGGCAGCCAATAGGAGTCCTGTCCACTGTCATTTCATTCCCACACACGGAGAGCATGTATCACAGGGCTATCCCTGTGATGGGCTGAAACTCATGCAAATACTTTTATTGTTTGCATCCGTTCCCAATGGCTGCTGTAACAAACCACTACAAACTCAGTGTCTTAAACCAACCAAAATTATGCTCTCCCATTTCTGGAGGCCAGAAGTCCAACATGGGGCCAAAATCAAGGTGTCGGTTGGGCCACACTTCTTCCAGAGGATTCTAGGGCAATACCTGTCCCTTGCGTCTTCCAGTCTGGCTTGTGGCCACATCCCATCCAAGCCCCACCTCTGTGGTCACAGTGCCTCCTCCCTTCCATCTAAAGTCAAACCTCCTTCTGCCTCCCCCTGCCTCCCTCTGGGCACTGGTGATGACTTGTAGGCCCCAGAGAATAATCTCCCCATGTCAAGATCATTGACTTAACTGCATCAATCCAGACCTTTCCTCCATGTATGGTAAACATAAGGTCGCATTCACAGGGTCCAGGGATTAGGATGTGGATACTCTGTAGGGCTCTAAGGGTGCATAATTTGGCCCACCACCCTTGTTCCTTATTCACAGTCACAGTACAGACTTGAAGGATACAGACAAGTACACCTGATAATTCACCCATGGAAGGTTTTTAAGCTCTACAAACATAAAGAGAAATTCTCCAGAGCCCCTTTGTGACTTTGCTCATCTGTTCCTTTTGTTAGAACGACACTCGGCTCTCACCCCAAATTCACTTGTATGCAGCCTACTCACCCTTAAGAATCAGTTTGAAAATAACTCATCCAGGAAGCTTTCTCAGATCACCCCAGTGCCTGAACTTGCTTTTCCCCGGGAGAGACTCACAGAAAACATTAACTGAACTGTCAGGATGCCACTGACAACTGAAAACAGGAGATGTTTGTGCCGCCCTCGCTAGCACACAGGCACTGTACTGACAGTCTACACGGAGAGCAGCACAGCCTCCTCACCAACACCCTAAATGGTGGCTCCTCGTGTCTTCAGCCCCATTTACAGATGGGAAGACTGAGACTTGGAGAGCTGGGAGTAAACTATCCAAAGTCTCTCACCGAGCCAAGGGTGGAAAGGGCATTCAGGCCACATGCCCCTGCCTGGTCCAGCCCCCCAGCTCTGAGCATCTACACAGTCTACTCTCCTCCGGCCCACTCCCTTCCTCTTTAGACCATCCCCCCTACCCCCCCCCCGCATCAGTTAATTCCATACCAGCTTCATCTTTCCTCTTAGAATGTGCCTCTCCTGCAGCTGGCCTAACCCGTTTCCAGGAATAAATAAACAATGAAGTGAAGAATAAATAAAAAAGGAAAAAGAGATAAATGAAGGAAGAAGAGATCAAGGAAGGCAGAGAAAACAGGAGGAAAGAGAAAACAAGAGGAGGGAAGAGGGAAGGAGGGGGGCAGGGGGAAGGAGGGGGAAGAGGGAAGGAGGGGGGCAGAGGGAAGGAGGGGGGAAGAGGGAAGGAGGGGGGAAGAGGGAAGGAGGGGGAAGAGGGAAGGAGGGAGAAGAGGGAAGGAGGGGGAAGAGGGAAGGAGGGGGGCAGAGGGAAGGAGGAGGGCAGAGGGAAGGAGGAGGGCAGAGGGAAGGAGGAGGGCAGAAGCACCAGAACCACTTGGAAAAGATCACCCAGACCACCCAGAGAGCCTCCCTCTTAGATGTTGCTCCAAAAACTCCTGAAAACAGGAAAAGCAACTCCCAAGGGGGGCCCATCATTAGTTCTAACAGAGGGACTTGGAGAAAGAAGGAGGAAAAGCCGAAGGGAGTTAGAGGAGAGAGAGATCTCTAGCATAACGTGACTGGGAAATTAAGCCGGCAAAACCAGATAACCATCCACACACACTCGTGGAAGAGAAACCCAGCCCCCAAAGCAACATTAACAGAAGAAAATGAAACCCCACACCAGGGTACAGCAAATAAGACTTCAAAGCCCTCTACATATGGAAACGAACCGTGCCAGCAGTTTGGGGGCCCAGGAACAGAGGAAGGAGAAGGGCATTGGCGGTGTGGAGACCCATGGAGCCTTAGCAGCCCAGCAGCACCGAGAGACCCTGCCTCCCCCCCAGCTTCATTCACCCCCCAGGACTCTGGGGATCCCAAAAGGAAAGGGGCTCTGTTAACCGTCAGTACCACAAACATTTGGGGAAAATCATCTGGATGGCGGAAGACAGCAGTTCGGGGCAGCACTGTTCATTTGCTCGTATGCACACAACCCAAGCTCGGCCACCCCGCAGAGTGCCACAGTCACAGACAAGACATCTCCCCGTACAGAAGGCCGGGTTTCCTTTATGCAGTCCACCCCCCTACTCCTTGATGATTTATTTTGTTTTCCTTTCTTCATCCCCGAGCCTAGAGCTAAGGAAAGAGGAAAGAAAGAACAGGGGCTTCAACTGGAGACCTTAGAGTAATGAAAAGGGTGAAGCAGGAGGAGGGAGGGGAGGGGGGCAGTCTGGTGGAGGGACTGTATGCAATACTAATGTGAGAGCTGCCCTCCCATTGTTCATTTTTCCTTAGGGCCCCCGGTGTACTTTTCATCCAAATAGGAATTAGGTGGGTTTTGTTTTTGTTTTTGTTTTTTATTTTTTTCCCCCTCCAGAATGTGGAGAGCAACACGGACACTTGCAGCTTGCACAAGAGTGGGGGGCATTTTTTTTCCCCTGGAGCATGGACTGATTGTGGCTCCATGAAGAGACCCAGGATCCTAAGAGAGCCGGGGTTGCAGCTGGGAGGGGCAATCAGCAGAGAAGCCACCCCAGGATTTTTCCTTGGCGCTGTGCTCCACAGCACAAAGGGGCCCAGGGAGGGACCTCCTTGAGCCCAGCCCATGGTCTACTGTGCCTTCCAACCTGCAAGACTTGCCCATGATGCCCCCTCTCTGTGTTGTTCTTGTGCTCGTTTAAATTATTTTTTTTAATATTCATTCTTTTATCCATTCAACCAACATATGTGGAGTTCCTGATATATGTCAAACATATACTAGGTCCTGGGTGATCAGTGGAGAAGGAAAAGATAAAATCCTTGCCCTTATGGATTTACAACGTAGAGAAGCAAAAGGACATAAACAAGTATGAATCATAGTCACAGCTGCTTTTGGAGAGCTCTCGATGTACCTCGCACAATTCTAAGTGCTTAAAAGGTAGTAAATCATTTCATCTTTGGGAAATCTGCAGATGATAGATGAGGAAGCTGTGTGACTCAGCGAGACCAGGAAATTGCTTAAGGTCACACAGCTGGTAGGTAGCAGAGCTGGGTTTTCAAACCCAGGAGCTCTGGTCCTTACCCTAAATTCAAAAGAAAACAAAACAAAAACAAATGCACAGTTCCAGTTGGTGTCACCTGCTCACAGAGCCAAAAAACAGGATGCCGTGATAGGGAATAACTGAGGCGGGGCTCCTTTGGACAGGGCAGTCAGGGAAGGCTTCTCAGAGGAGGTGACGTTTAAACTGAAGGAGGTGATGGATGAGAGGTCAGCCGTGTCAAAAGAGAAAAGAGAAAGACTGTTTCTCTTCAGGAAACATGGCTGCTTTCTTAGTCCGCTCTCCTTGATCTTGTGACGTCTTTCTCTCCCTACCCCCTTCTTCTCCCTCACGCTGTCACCACCACCCCTCAGTTCTGCAGCAGTGTCTCTCTCTCCAGTCTTATACATCCTTATTGCCATGAGTTAGTTCCCTCCCTCCATTACTCCTGTCTGCTTGTGACTCCCATCGTGGCCTGTATCTTCATCCCCATCTTGCAGCTAAGTCAAGTGGGAGGTGGGGGAAAGGAAGGAGGGCAGGGGATGACTACACCCAGCATTTTCCAGATTTTATCTTGTCCAATCCCTGGAGGAGGTTCAGGGATGCTATGAAATTTGCCCCAAACTACATGGCCCACATCGATTTTTTTCCAGACCGGACTAAACAAACCCAAGTGTGCTGAGTCTCTGTCCAGGGCAGCATACTATTTCCCCAGAGTTTGGGTTACATTTCAAAGGATTCACCCCTATCAAATAAGGGAAGGCATAGAAAACTAGGAAGGAGACCAACGTAGCATTTACTAGTTTCTCAAGTAGAACTCAAATCTGCACATCCTTCTAAGCCCCGAACCCGGCACCTGTTGAGACAGCACCGGGCCCAAACAATCCACCAGACTCTTAACACACTCGCCCACACTCATTCTCTACAATCCTGTTCTTTCTGTGCCAGAAGGGCCGCCTGGTCCTTTCATTTCACAGACACAGAGACTGAGACCAAGCCAAGACTACAAGTTCGGTCTGCAGACAGATCATTAAGCAGAAACAAGCCATTAAGTACAGAAGAAAAAAAATCACTCTGCCTCGTATGTGAAAGAGTGATACAGGTGCCTGAGGTTTTCTCCTCCGCCTCCTTCACCTGCCCGTGGTGTGAAGGCCTCTCCCCTGAGCCATCCCTAGTCCCTCAAGGTGGTGGACAGAGTCCATGGGTGCAGAAATCACACAGACTTGAGTTCAAATCCTATCACTGCTAACCCTGACCAATTTATGTCATTTCACTGAGCTTAGCCTTCCTTGTCTATAAAACATCCAAGGTTGGTATGAGGATGGAAGGGGAATACATATGAGGAACCAAATCCAATGCTGGCAAATAATCTGTACTCAAGGGAGGAGAATTCTCTTTAACTCTGGAAATAGGTGAAAGGTAAGGGGACAGACCAGAGTCAGACACACAATGAATTACCTTGACATTGGTCAGAGCTTACGGGTCTACCCCCAACCTACAACCTGAAGGGTATCCCGCTGCATCAGTGACACACGTTACCCGAGGCAGGGTGACCTGGGATACCAAGCACCCGTGAACATCCATGGAGAAGGCTTCGGAGCAGAAACTATGGGAAATGGGGTGGAAGTGAGGTCTAGGAGAAAAGGCGCCTGCAACATTTTTCCAAAATCACTAAGAGGTTGACGGTTGGGAAACACTCTCCATAATGACTAACAGGCTTCATGGGAAGGTGGGATTTTTGAGTGAGGCGCGTTACAACTCACTACATAAACACATGACACAGAGAGCTCACATGTAGAGGGCTCTCAACGTTGATGAAAGCACTTCCTCGTTCAGGACCCCATTTGCTCTCGCCCCCACCCTGGGAGGCTGTCCGTGTGGTTCAAAAGTCAGCTATTTGCAGAGCACACTGTATGCTGGGCACTCCTCAGACCCTCACCACAACCCCGCAAGTCGGTCCTGCCATGAGTCCCACTGTATACCCGAGAAAGCCACGGTTCAGAGAGGTTACCAAACTGCTCAGAATCACACAGCCACTGAGTAAGGTCTTCTGATTCATCTAATGCAATTCCCTTTCCCCATTATACTCAGCTGTCTGTGCTTTATATATAAATAATACGTGCTTCTAGAAATAAGAAACAGGTGATAAATAAGGAACAAGGAGGTGATGGCTCTAACCATCCAAAGACAGAGGCAGGCTCTCAAGAACAGAGAAGAGGAGAATTGCTGAAAGGAAGCAAAAAGGTGCATCCAACCTCGTGCCTTTGGGCAGAGCCCTCATTACGGGGTGACAAGGACCTATGTGCGAAAGGTCAGCAAAGGCCCAGGGACTTGGTGGTACATGTCCAGCTTTATGAACACTCGAAGGACGTATTAATTTAGATTCCAAAGCCCTGTGCTTGCTGTTTAGCTGGAATCTAGAGGGAAAAAATGCTAATCAGACAGTCTATTACCAGATCAGAAGATTATACTTAACTTACATTCTCATTATTTTTAATGTTTTCAACCAACATTGCACCAAGCTTAAAATCAGAGAGGAGTGTAATCTGTTTATACGTAAGTAGGAAGGTAATTGGGGAGGTCTGCTCAGCCTAAGACTCCGAGTTCAGGTCAACCCTATTCCCAGGGCAAGGATTGGGGAGAAGGGGATTAAGCAACTTGGCCAAAAGCAAAATGAAACAGAAATTCAGGGCAATTTTCTAGATATTTCAATCTAAAATCTACCACTCTGACTGTAAGAAACAAGGCAGCTGAGAACAGAAGCAATGTACTGGTGACTGGCTTTATCTCCCTTTTAAGTCTAGAGATAATATTTTATTTATTTATTGAGAGAGAGAGAGAGAGAGAGAGAGAGAGTGAAGAGAGCACAAGAGCTGAGAAGGTCAGAGGGAGAAGCGGACTCCCCATGGAGCTGGGACCCCGATGCGGGACTCAATCCCAGGACTCCAAGATCATGACCTGGGCCAAAGGCAGTCAATCAACCGACTGAGCCACTCAGGTGCCCTAAGTCTAGAGATTCTTACTTCAATTCACCAGGCATCGTCTGCAGGGACACAGCCTGGCAGGTGTGGGCAGTGTCGGCTAAATGCTCGTTTCTCAGACTATGTCCCATGGAGTCCATAAGACCTTCACAGGAAATAGGATGTTCTACAGTCAAATAAGATTTAGGAAATGTTCGGATAAGCAAAAGAAAATGGGTCTATCTGCCATAAAGCTGCTCCGTCTATCCACGTGCCACGCTGACGTGTAGTATGAGTCCCTGATGAGTCTGCGTATGCATGTGTTTGGGCGTAAATGGCCATTCGTCCACTTACTCTGGACCAGAGCTCGAACAACCCTGTACATTCCCCCAGCTTTACTCTCCTGTCGGAAAAAGAGAGGCAAGGAAGGACAGCTCAACTTTTTATTTTACAAATGCCAAATACTTTGTGTAAAGCCAAGGGCTTCATTGCTATGGTATCAGGAAGGACTATTTCATTAATAACTGATCTCTTAATTCATGTTTTATGATCCTGTCAGCACATAGAGGCATTTGTCTCTGCCCAAAAAGAACGTCTGTGTAGCTTCTAATCGTGTGCCTCCCCTCCCTCTGCCCCATTAACTTGGAAAAGAAGAATCGCTGGAAAAGGTGGACGAAAGTCAAAACAATTGAGTTGTCTCTTTATGGATTTATCGAGTGGCGACCGGTGCCATCGAGAGAGCTAGGCGCGGGCAGTGAAGCATGCCGGGAAGCCCATTGATCACCAGGCACCTGGGTCAAGAACGATTTTATCTTCTGTCCTCGGATCCAAATGGCAAGCAGGAGCTCAGATGCAGCAGAGGAGAGGGGGAGGGGCCACCCCCTCCCCCAAAGTCTGCCCCACCCCCCTCGCGGGCCCCTCCCACGCAGAGGTCTCCAAGGTCGCAGGAGGGGAAAACGACCCAATTCCGGAGAGGTTAAGTTTTGGGTCAAGCTTATTGCTGCGAATCTATCACAAACCAAATTCTGAGAAGACAGACCCATCAGACGTGGCCCCCCGCCTCCGGGATTCCACCGTTTAGTCGGGGGAGGCCAGACAAGTGACCACCCAGCTGTCAGAATAAGTACAGAAAGAGACTCCTTGACTCTAAAGGGCTACAAAGGCTCTAAAAAGTGGGGTATTTCTTATTCTCCCCTCCAGGAGGTGCAGCCTGATTCCCCCCTCCTTCAAGCCCAGACAGGACTTAGTGACTCACCTCTGAACAGAGCAAAGAAAAAGGCCAACAGTCACTTTGCAACGGAGAAACCCCTGCAGACACCACCTTAAGCAAGAGATCAGGGTTCAGTCGGACTGATGTCACCGCGTACGGATACTATATGATGGGGTGCCTAGGACAGTTCCCCTCTGTGGCGCTTCTCCAAGCCCATGTAACCCGGATCTAATCACGAGAAAACAGTACACACACCCAAACTGAGGGGGATTCTACAAAATCCTAAACCAGTACTTTTCCACAGCTCTTAAGAAGAAAAGGAAGGAGAAGAGAGGGGTGGGAAGGGGAAGGGAGGGAAAGAAGGAAGAAAGGGAGGGAGGGAGGAAGAGAGGAAGGGAGGGAGGGAAGATAAAAAAAGAGAAAAGTAAAGAAAACTGTCACATAACAGAGGATAGAAATTAAGGAGACATGATGGCTAAAAGCAACACAGACTGAGTCCAGGGAAAGAAAAAGGACATTAGTGGAAACTGTGTGACATCTACATAACGTCTGTAGTGTAGTTAATCATAATGTGCAGATGTCGATTTCTTTGTTTTGATGGACGTACCATAGGATATAAGATGTTAATAGTAGGAGAGGGGGCGCCTGGGTGGCTCAGTGGGTTAAAGCCTCTGCCTTCGGCTCATGTCATGATCCCAGGGTCCTGGGATCGAGCCCCGCATTAGGCTCTCTGCTCGGCAGGGAGCCTGCTTCCTCCTCTCTCCCTCTCTGCCTACTTGTGATCTCTTGTCTGTCAAATAAATAAATAAAATCTTTAACAACAACAACAACAAACAAATAGTAGGAGAAGTTCAGTAAAGGGTTAGAAAGCCCTGTACCATCTAAAACAATGTTTCTATATATCTAAAACTATGCCAGAATAAAAAGTCTAAGGAAAAAAAAAAAAAAGAGACCGAGGTAGTGCTTACTAAGGGTTTTAAGAGATTAATTATTTCTGTAAAGCAGTTTGGGGGAGATAGAAATGAAAATCATGGCAAAGCACTGTAGTCGGAGGGAAACACCAAAATGACAAAGAACGTGTTCGGAGTGTTTTGTGGACTTGGTGTGATGGAGGGCGGGCAGGGCAGGGGGGAAGGGGGCTCAAACAAACATGGACAGGAGCATAAAGGATCTTCTAGGTTAAGCTAAGAATGTTAGCCTCATGTTAGAATGTTTCGTGAGTCAATCAAGAATTTAGAGCAGAGAAACCCTGTCAAATATGAACAAAATGTCTAGAAGCCAGATGAGTTGGCAAAGATAGCAAGTCATGTTGAGTAGTGAGGCAGCAAAGTGGGGAAAACAAGTAAGATCACAATGAGGCCATCCTATGTGGGCCCTGCTTTGACACGGCTTCTACGGTGAATGGGAGATGGGAGACAGTGGGGTTGCTTTTCATGCTTTTGACAGGGGGCGGGGGGAGAGCGGGACTGGGGGAAGAGGTCACGGCTATCCCAACTCAAAAATCAGAACCATCGGGGCCCCTGGGTGGCTCAGTGGGTTAAAGCCTCTGCCTTTGGCTCAGGTCATGATCCCAGGGTCCTGGGATCGAGCCCCACATCGGGCTCTCTGCTCAGCGGGGAGCCTGCTTCCCCCTGTCTCTCTCTGCCTGCCTCTCTGACTACTTGTGATCTCTCTCCCTGTGTCAAATAAATAAAATCTTAAAAAAAAAAAAAATCAGAACT
Organism: Martes martes; assembly: GCF_963455335.1. Classification (NCBI taxonomy): domain Eukaryota; kingdom Metazoa; phylum Chordata; class Mammalia; order Carnivora; family Mustelidae; genus Martes; species Martes martes. The sequence goes on from NC_137900.1 coordinate 79,525,723, forward strand.
ATCCTACCCAGTGCTCCAGAACAAAGTACAAACACCTAAGCATGACACGCAAAACCTATTATATTTGCAATAAACTACGTTTGTATCTCACTTCCCTTCTTGCTGCATTTTACCACAGGTAAGCGACACCACATTTTTTAAGAAAAACAAAACAAAAGTAAAAAAATAGGACTTTCCAATTCCTATGCCTTTGTATAAGCTATTCTGTCATCCCAAGATGCTTTGACTTGAGCCCAAATCCCACACTATTATTTAATACTTCATGAACATGCCACTGCCTCCAGGAAGGCTTCCCTGAATACACAGACAGCTCTTCAAGTTGTTACAATTCAACTTACTCGTGCATCTCTTATAGGACCTAGACCATACCTCACCGATGTTTTTGGTGAGCTGGGAACATGCATGTTTCCCTGGGGGCAAGAATCACCCCTTATCCGTCTCCCTATTTCCCCTGCAATCATCACACAGATGTCCAGGTACATAGTGTTGGTCGGCTACCCAATACTCATTCCCTGCCACATCTGCCTTACCGAACCCTCCCGACAAAGGGTGAAAAGCTCACGTTCCCAGACCCCATTGCATCTAGAGGTGACCATGTCACTCACTTTGGGCTAAATCAGAAGCTGAAATGTTTGGAGGCACTTCTAAAAAATATTTATCTTCTTGTAAAGGATAAAGCTCACTGGGAGAGAGGGTTTTCTACCTCCCCTCCGTCCATCCTTGCTTTAGATGCTGTGTTCATTCATGCATCTTGGGGTGGGAGACCCACCTTGGAGACCCAAGGAGAAGGCCAAGACAACAACGGGATTTCCCCAACCCCAGGCACTGACATCTGGAGTCGCAAAGTCACTTATCTCTGAGCCTTTTGTCTTTTGAGATAATTGAATATCCTCATTGTCTAAGTTTCTAGGACACAGGTAAAAGTATCCTAAGACACTGCTTAATATCTTTTTAATTGAATTGAACGTGAAGATTTTCTATCATTTGAGTCCATTTGGCCTTCTTTAGTTACGTCCATCAGAGAGAAAGAGTCCCTTGGAACTCAGAGTCTATGCCTCTAGCCCTGGACTGGAAAGAACACCGGGTCTGACCCCAGAAAACAATTACTCTCTCAAGTGAATTTCTAATCTGGCTCAAGAAACACTATCTAAGGCCAAGTCATAATCTCCTTATGACTTCATCTACCTTTAAATGTCAAGTGCTGATTTTCGCCGTACCTCCCCTGAGAGGAATTATTATTTAATGAGGAACGTGGGCCGTCATCTGCATCCCTGGACTTGTGACACTCGAGAGGTATTATCTCCACCGACCCGGAACCTCCCACACATTAAACACACAGAGGTCAAATAAAATACTCTCCTCACATTTTGCAGTCCAAGAATCAGAGCTGAACTCCTGGGCCCCAAGAGAATCAACAATTGGCAAACAGGTGCTGAGCTTCTAATGCACAGGGATCTAGGCACCGAGGGGGTGGTAGACGGAGATGGACGAGAAGGGAAAGAAAATTTCGCAAACGCTGAACTAGAAACTTTATCCCAATGCTTTATTTTTGGTGGGTCTACTCAACTTCACGATAATCCTAGGATTGAAGGATTTTCCCATTTCCCTGAAAAGCAGCTCAGAGAAATGACTCAAAATGGGATCGCTAAGCCAAAAGGTAGAAACAATCCGGCTGTCTCTGGACAGATGAATGGATCAAAAAAGTGTGGTATGTCCACACAATGGAATATCATGCAGCCATCAAAAGGAACTGAGTTCTTTCACGTGCTATGACGTGGATGAACTTAGAAGACATGAGGCTACATTAAAGAAGCCAGACATAAAAGGGAAGATACCAAATGATTCTACTCATATGAAGTACCTAGAATTGGCACATTTGTAGAGTTAGGATGTAGACTAAGAATACAGGGCTTGGGAAGTGTGTGTGTGTGTGTGTGTGTGTGCACGCGTGCATGCACATAGAATGGGGAGTTAATGCTTAATGATTCCAGAATTTCTGTTTGGGATGATAAAAAGGTTTTGGAAACAGACAATGGTGATAATCACACAATATTGTGAATGTAAGTAATATACTGAATTGTACACTGGAAAATGGTTAAAATGCCAAATTGTGTTTTTAAAAATATTTTATATATATATATATATATATATATATATATACCTAAATGCATATATATTACTACAATAAAAATGCTATCACTAATAAATGTTTTGATAGCAACTAAAAAGCTATCTCAGACTCCCAAATCTGTAAAGTTTCTTACAAACCATAAAGAGGTCCTCAATGATGTAGTCCCATGCTGATTTATAGAATTTTCTACAACAACAAAACAAAAATGTCCTATGTCTGTAGATGTGGTAGCCACCAACCACATATGGGTACTGAGAACTTCAAACGTGGGTTGCCTAAGCAATTGACATTTTTATTTGATTTGAAACTCAATTTTAATGTAAGTAACAGCCACTGGTTGGCTAGCACAGATCCAGAGAAACACAAATGCCTAAAGAGACATTGTAATAAAATGATGACATCTTGATGACTAAAAAGAGTCTTTCCAGTTAACACTTTGGTTTTTAAAAATATAAACCCAGAGCTCCGAAGATCACCGGCACAGCCTAACCTGATGCCTTGATTTTGGCTCACCCCTACCTCCAATCCATCCATCAGGAAAAGCTGTCTCGGTAACAGCAGACCCGATTATATCATCTGCTTTCCGAAAACTCCACCAAACAGAAAACCTTAAACGCATATCCAAAGTGAGAGGAGCCAGTCTGAAAAGGCTACGACTGTAGGATTTCAATTATATAACATTCTGGAAAATGCAAAACTATGGAGACAGTAGAAAGATCAGCGGTTGCCAGGGGGTGCGGGGAAGGAGGGATAGATAGGCAAAACACAGATTTTGAGGGCAGAGGAACTGTTTTGTATGAATAATAACGGTGGATACATGTCCTTATACATTTGTCAAAACCCACAGAAAGCACAATCCTCATGTAAACCAGGGGCCCTGAGTGACAATGGCGTGTCAGTGCAGGTTCATCAGTTGCAAACGCACCAAAGGGCTGCGAGATATTGCTGGTGGGGAAGCCAGAAAGTGGGGTGCTGGGGCAGAGGATATATGGAACTGTCTGTACTTTCTGCTCAGTTTTGCTATGAACCTAAAACGGCTCTAAAAAACAAAGTCATTTCGGGGCACCTGGGTGGCTCAGTTGGTTCAGCGGCCGCCTTTGGCTTGGGTCGCGATCTCAGGGTCCTGGGATGGAGGCCTCCCGGCCTTAGGCTCCCTGCTCAGTGGGAAGCCTCCTTCTCCCTATGCCCCTCCCCCGGCTCCTGCTCTCAAGCTCTTGCTCTCTAGCTCTCTCTAATAAGTCAATAAAATTTTAAAAAATAATAATAAAGTCAATTCAAAAAAAAAAAAGTAAAAACAACATTACAAGTCACCATGGGGACCGGGGAGGGGCCCGTTGGTATCTGGCTCCTCCCTCTCCTCCGGTCCCCTTTCCCACCACAAGCCTTGCAAATTCGGTTTCCTCTGAGTTGTCTTTACGACCCCTTTTCTAGAGCAACTTGGCCAGTTCCCTTAGAATTGCCCTCTTTAATGCTTTCTTGAGCCAGGAATATCGAGTTCACTATCCCTCCTCGGTGTGTCCATGCGCTGATTAACTATCACAGCTTGCACTGTTGTTTTGTTACTCATCTGTCTCTTCTAACAACTTCGGGGTTGCTCCAGGCTAGGTCTTCCTCGGACTGACCTGGCCCCAGGCAGTGTCCGAAGGCTCCAGCCCCCCTGCCTCCCTCCAGCCACACAGCATTCTCAGAGCCCCGGAACGTACTCCAGGGACTCCACGGACTGCCTCCCTGCCTTTCTCCCCTCTCTTCCTCCTGCCCGATCGCCTCCCCAGCTAACTCAAACCCATCCATCGGCTCAAACTCCACCCCTTGGGAAGGCCTTCCCTTATTTCCCAGACGGAAATACATGCCCTAGTTCTAAATTCTCAAAATATAAGGTGTTCTTGCCTTCAAGGAAAAATGTGTCTAAATAACTTTATGAAAGCGTTTGTTTAATTTGTATCTCTTCCTTTAGGCTTCAAAAGCTCCTCATTCTGTTGTTTCTGTTCTCCCCCTCCCCCATCCCCCCAACAGTTTTATCTGCAATTCCTGCCATATCTGAAGTTCCCAGCTTCTATCTGGGATACATGGATTAATTTCTCTGTCCTCAGGATCCAGTGGGTACTTAATAATAATTTGTAAAATGACTGTATTCCTTTTGTCTCCAGGGGTTTTAGCGCAGTTCTTGACACAGAAGGAGCGGTCAGCAAATTCAGTATTTGTTGAAAGAATGAATGAACGAATGAATGAATGAATGAATGAGTGGATAGATGGATGGATGGATGGATGGATGGGAATTTCAGACATCTTCACACAAAGGAACCAACACTTCTTCCTGATAGGAACTGTGTAGCACCATGCACCGACTTTCAGACTAAAGAGGCTGTTGCCAAGTATATACAAAAATGATGCTTTGAGCGTGAGGACCATTTTTTTTTTCCATTTACCAAATATTTTTCAAGCATGTGCTCTCACCTTATTCTTTCAGTCATGTTTCCTGTTGGGTAATGAACCCCACCTGTGGATACAGGCCACTGCCCTCGAGAAGGAGCGTGTCCCGCCACGTGTAACAGTGAGCCACGGGCCGGGCTGCCTGGCTCCCGGGAAACACACAGGGGGACAGCTGAGAGTCTGGGACACTGCCAGGATGGAGAAGCCAAACAAGCCCTCCAGATTCCTGGGGGCCAGAGCCGGATGGGGAGAGACAGAATGCACCCTGATTACAATCTGAGAGGGATTCTTCCGCTGAAAGCGCCTTGATTGGATTATGCTGGGATGCCCAAGTCTGTGGGCAATCAAACCGCCCCGGCTACCTCCGAGCAGCCGGAACTGGCAATCTGGAGGCAGAGGCTGGCCTGCTGCTAGGGGGCGAGGCTGGAGGGTCAGGCTCCGGGGCCTCAGTCAGCTCCACCTGAGGTTACAGCTCAAGTGGCAGATGTCCGTCCCATTTGTCCCTTCCCAGCACTGCTAATGAACCACGCTTCGGGAGCAGAGCAGCTTGCCTGGGGTAGGAGGGGACAGGGGAGTCATGGAAATCACCCCTTATAACTGTGGAGTGTGCAAATGCTTATGACTTACATTTTCATTAGACCCTCCCCAAGCTTTAAGAAATCCATAGGATAACCCCCCTCAGATAGAGGCACACATCTGGGCTGGTAGAGGGGACAGGCCGTGCTCCAAGTCATAAGGTATAAAGTCAGAACTGAGAGGAGAATTCCAAGTCGGCCTGACGCCCCCTAACTGCAATCCAGAGCTCGTGTCACCAACATAAAGTCAAAACCTGAAAATACTGATAGAGACTAGATTTCCCAGGAAGACGACCGTGGATCTAAATTCTTGGACACCTACTTGGTGCCAGCAGGCATTCCGTTCATATATAACTTGTATGGTTCAGATTATCACCCCACGTATGGCACGATGAAACAAGAGTTTGGGTCTGCACAGTGAAATTTTCTGCAGGAACCAGGGCTGGCTGTTAAAACCAAACCAAGTTCTTTGGATTTTCATTCTGCAAATTTGGGAAGCGAAAGCAATGCAGAAATGTAGCTTCCTTGACCCCCTTCCAAGCAATGCACTGGGGCTACGCTAAAATGGTGGTAACCCCTTCCGTTCCATCTGATTTCCAATTTTCAGAGACTTCCATGTAAAATATGGTTGCTTAAAATGTGAAAAGGAAGTTGAAGCGTGTCAAGAGCGGGTAAGAAAGAGGCATTTGGAAAACAAATGACAGAAGGTGAAGAGTAGAGCAGAAGGTCTCTGTCCTTGCCACCTTGGTAACGATGACCACCTGTCTGTCAAGCATGTTCTGGCAGGGCTGACTTAACCATCAGGCACAGCGTCCTGGGGCCACAGGACTTTTAGGGGCCAATGTAAAGGTTTTAATCTTTCTAAAAACCAGAAGCAAAAATAATTGCATGTTTAGGTCAAAGAAAAGGTTTCGAAATCTATTACTAACATAATTACCTTTAGGCAAACACAACTATGAAATATTTTCAAAGTAAACGATAACGTTAAGTCATTTTTTTAAAGGTTACGGAAGAATGACCCACAAAGACAAAAGTGCCTTAGGTCTTCGGAAGTCATACAGTTGCCCCGTATGCTGACTGTGTTATTAAGTAAGCTTGGCCATTGAATGTGGAGCTAAATGTATTAATGAGAATTCGTGAAATTGGAGTAGAATGTGGTCAGATATGTTCTGATGAACTCGCACACGGTATGATCATGGGCAGAGCTGAGGTTCTGAGTACTACCAAGAGAACCAGACATACGCCCCTTGGTGCATGTAGGCATTTCTCTGTTGGCTACGCCCAGCAGAAAAGGCTAAATTAAAGTTACCTTTACCTTGATCATCTTCTCCATCTCAAAAATCACACCTATTATGGGTCTTTGGAATGTAATGGTATCCTGGGGATTGGAATCAATATCTTAACTCTGGTTAAACAGATTTTTTATGCCTAACCCAAATCTTGCTTATTCTAGCTACAGTCTTTAGTTTTGCTTTGTAAGACTGAAAAATCCACAGATGTTGCTTTCCTCATATTATTGCAAGGATTCCTTGTAATGAAACCCATTTGTGGCTACCTAATGTCTGGAGGGATGGACAGAGCCCTTGGATGTCTGTGAGAAGCCACAGACTAGTAACAATTCAGTCATAAATTTTTATGAGCTGGGCAAGTCAGTTCCTCCTGTGGGCCTTAGTTTCCCATGTCTGAGAAAGGTGAGTTATTGGCATATGAAATCACTGGCAAATTTGAAGGATCCCGAAATACTGAACACACTGGATATTATGGATGGGCCTATCAGAGATCCCTTACAATAAACTCACTGCTAGAGTGAGGGCCTATCTTGCTGGTGTTCGCAAAGTCTTCTGGTTTGTCAAAAGCAAGGATAGGCCTATTAGCTTCTGCACAGACAGTGACATTTCTAAAAACTTGCAGGGGGAAAAATAAAGGTCAGACAGGTATACACACACAGAGGAAATCAGGGGCAATCTAGGGTCAGGCCCTGGGGACAGGGCTGGGTGGGGGTATGGCTACACCCACTGCAGGAGTCCTCATATTATGGATACCTCCGTCCTGGAGTTACAAACCCTGCTTCTGGGCAGGACAGCTGGAAGAGAAACCCCATTTCCCTTCCAATCATTCAAATGAGAAAGGGGCCAACATTAAACCGGGGGCAATTGTCTTTACATTACCCTGGGCACCGATTCTAATCACAAACTTGCAGACCACCGGCCTCCGGTGGCACTGATCTGGAGTGTGGAAATTATCGTGTAATTTACAACAGACAGGCAGTGCCTGAAAGTGACTTTCTCAGCATCTGTTCCCAAGTAGTCCCGAGAGCCAGGAGAGGAAGAAAGCTCAGCGGGTGGCTGGAGAAACGGGATGTCCCCCGGTTGCATCCAAGAGTCCAACAGCCTTCCCCAAAGCTGCTCTCTTCCTGTTTCCCTCCTCTTGCCATGCCTCTCCCTCGCCCTGCTGCTGAAGCTCCGTCCCTCCTTCAAAATCTTCCCTCGAAATCTCACCTTTCCCTTAGAATCTGGCTAGCCCAGCTCACCTCCCGATACCCCCTTCTGGAATGTTCACCTCTGTCACCTATGAATTGCGGGGTGGGGGGTGGGGCAGTTAAGCATGGTTCAAATTCAACCCAAATGGAATTATTCTATGGGTAAACACTGTTTGGACCCAGATGTCTCTCAGAGTCCTCCCTTCCCCCATTTGTTTTCTTGTGCAACACAAGACATAGGTAAAATAAAAACAATAAGAAACACTGGCTAATGGAAGAGGCTAAAGCTTGCATTCTAGACCGTGTGGATATTGTTTCGCTGTGCTCTCTCCCAATGCTATGCCCTTGGGCATGTCCTTTCACACCTCTGAACCTCAGACTCCCCATCTGCAAAATGGGAAGAAAGCGATTAACCATGAAGGGGTTATTTTGAGGATTAAAGGAATCAAAAATAACAAATGATTGTAGGCAGTGACGTGCAGCATGAATGCAAGAAATGGCTATTATTATCACTCCAATAAGAACAGCTGATGTGTTAAGGGAAGTAACAAACTTGGCGTTGCTCTTTTTTCTTCCAGCTCAAGAAAGGCAAACAGTTTCTTTGAGATTTATTTGTTGCACGCTAGGATAGAGTTTGGTCATTCAACTATGAATTAAAGATATCCTTAGGCACCTTCCATGTACCCATCTAGGTTCCAGCAGGAGACAGAGCATCAAAACACCATGCAAAGAATGAGCCCCTGTGCCTTAACTCTGTTAAATCACATACTGTTTAAAGGCAATGGGGCCTCATCCAGAGTGAGGGAGTCTTCTGGTCGGGAGCCAGCACGGTGTTGGTATGTTCTTGGTATTTGTGTACTTACTGCGTGGATTTTTTTTTTTTAAGATTTTATTTATTTATTTGACAGAGATCACAAGTAGGCAGAGATGCAGGCAGAGAGAGAGAGGAAGGGAAGCAGGCTCCCCGCTGAGCAGAGAGCCCGATGCAGGGCTTGATCCCAGGACCCTGGGATTATGACCTGAGCTGAAGGCAGAGGCTTTAACCCACTGAGCCACACAGGTGCCCTACTGCGTGAATTTTTAACTGGAGTTTGCAGTATGCAATACAGAATTGGGTTGGGTTCTCTGATGATAATATATGCTGAAGGAAGGATACAGGAATTTAGATCCCAAATTATCAGAGACAGGGGAAGGGAGTGAAGTCAGGCGGACCCAGCCACTCTGACTTGATGTGACTCAGTCAGAATAAGTGACTTTAATCTCTGAGCCTCAGTTTCCCCGCAAGTCAGGAAGGAGAGAGGCAATGGCCATACAGACCAAGGACAAGTAGACGAAGAGTGAAATATAGAGGCAGGGGCTAAGAAGCCAATATAATGGTAAATAGCAACTTTTCTCAGCAGGAATAAACCAGGGAATAAAAGAAAGTTCGTGCAAACCCACCGGCTTCGACGGATTGCTAAACATGAAGTAACGGACATCAATAAATGTCTTCATGACTCTTGGACCCCCAGGACACGTGGGGAGCTGTCCAGTACTCAGAGATCTGGGAATCACACTCTGAGGTTGGACCGATCTTGGCCCCACCCCTTCACGGATCTGTCAAACACTAACTATGCCTGGCCCTGTGTTAAGCATACGTCCTGGAGAAACTGAAGAGTAAATAAGAAAGCCATAATCCCTGCTCTCACGGAGCTTACATGCTAGGGGGCAAGACAGATAATTAATCAGATAATGAGAATGAAATATCACGTGGAAAGCAGGAAAGAGTGCAGAGAATATGGCAATATACAAGAGGGGTGTCCAACCTAGCCAGTCATCAGAGAGGGTCTCCATTTGAAATATTAGGTAATGCTAGAATTTAAGAATGAACAGAAGATGACCAGGCAAAGGACAGTGGAAACTATCCCCCAGAAAGGAAAGAGTGGCATGCTGGAGACACAGAGATAAAAAGGCACAATTTCACTCTCATGGTGTTGCCAGGATAATGCACAGAGCACTGAGAAACAGGCATTCCACAATCGCAAAAAGGACAACCTGCACAGGTAACCGTCACGGCAGAAAGCTCCATCCCACTTCCAGGACTGTATCCACAGCGGGTGTGCACAGGGGACAAGGGAACTGAGCAGCCAGTCTCATGACAAGGCCTGGCCTTACTGAGGGCCCTTTGTGTGACCCTGGACTAGCCCCTTTCCCCCTCCAGCCTCCCTCTCCTCACGAGGAGGTTATATGAGATACTCATGGACCCGACTTCTTACTCTGAAAATCCTATGTTCTGGCATGACTTAGCAATTTTCAGGAATTGTTTTTACTTCTAATAGAATCACAGTTGTTGGTTTTTTGTGTGTTTTTTTTTTCCCTCCTTCCACATTATGTCCCTTTCTTTATGTGGAATGAGTGGCATTATTTATTTCTTATATCCTCAGGACTTAAATCCCTGAATTATTCTAAATCGTGCCCAGGCCTGACATCCCAAATAAATCCTCCATCCCAGGAGAATGGAGATAAATGGGGGCTGCCACTCCTGTGACCTCCATCAGGGATCTGGCTCCAGCAGTCCACCCAAGGAAAACACTGCACCAAGCCAGGCTGGAGGGGGGACGGGGGGACATAAGAAAAGAAAGGAAGGAAGGATGGACACCCAAAGCTGAGCATTCTTGAAAAGACAAAAGCAGGAGCTTCCATCTGGACGCACCTCAGAGACCCCCCGCAGCCTGAGGGGACCCAATTTGGGGTCTTTGTTTTTAATTTTCAGAAGGAAAGGAGTTTGAGCCTAAGTGGCAGACAGCCCATCGTCACCGCGAGAACTCCCAAGCCTGGGGCCCTTGCCGGGTGGTGCTGGAGCCCCGCCCCCACCAGACTGTGAGACCCCTGCCAGGCATCCCATTCTGCCCGAGACGGAGTTTCCTTGGCTCTAGAGCGAAGACGCCATCATCTCCTCAAAGAACTGCTAAAACAAAATTGCCTATGTGGAAATGCCTAATACCGGCATGGGACACATAAAATATTTAACGAAGAGTGGTTGAGGCTAAACCACGGTGGGGGCTCTGTGGAGAGCTGGCAGGGAACAGCCACGGTTCCCAGCTCTCTGGTGCCACATATCTCACAGGTGGGCCAAGTTTCCCCACCCCCAAAAGGAGAAGGGACAGCACAGCTGAGTGTGAGCCTATGGGCAGTGGATTTACCAGTGTTGGGTGTCAATTTTCGTTCCATCCATGTTTAAGACTTTCCTAACCTCCCCGAGCCCCAGGCTCGTCAGGTGCACAAAATAGTACCTACTTCAGGTAATTTTAAGATTTAAAATGATTCTGCATATCAAGTACTTAGGATGACATCTGGCACCTGACACGTGCACGATACATGATGGCTAGCAAAGCTTCCTGATCTCGCTGGTTTCTCTGAGATCTCTATCAGCTACTTTTGTCTCTGGGTCATCTGCTCCACCCCAAACTGCTTTCTGTGAACCCCTTTGCCCCAGGAGGCTGACTGACCTCTACAGGCTGTATTAGCCACGTTCTCTGGTCTTCTGCTTCCGGGTAAGGTGCGCACCAGCAGGAGAGGAGAGACACGGGCGGATCAGTGAGCGGCAGGGAAGGGAAGTCAAGGTTATGTGCCGGCCTCACGCCCTCCCTGATGAGCTGTGGTCCTGATAGTGGATGGGAGAACCTGTGACCGGTCCTTCTCGGCATCATTGTTCCCTCATCTGGTTCCGTTAAGAGTGGGGGCAAGACCCCTTGAAGTGAAGAATGTGGCTTCTATTTCCGAGGTGTGGATACACATGGCTTCTAAGCCTCACCTTTCCCTCTGTGCTCTTTATCTGGGCAAGCTGGTAAGAAAGCCTGGGTGCTCCCTCCTTTGGGTGCTGGCTAGAGACTCCAATTATGCAAATCCCTGCCCTGCCCCATCCTTAAACCAGAAAAAAAATCCAGGCCCAGCCTCTCTTGCTGGCTCTCTTAAGCCATTCTGGACCTGCGTGCAAGGCCTGCCCTGCTCACCCCAAACACCTGGGTTATGTGAATAATCAACCATTCCATACCCGCTCTGTGTGTTTGTAGTATCATCATCTCAACGTCTCAACTAAATTTGGGATGGGATTATCTCCTGCCTTTGCAGGGTGACAGAAGCACCCGATGCTCACGCACAAGGCCTCATGACCACTGGCCCTGCCTCACCTTTCAGCAAACCCACCAAGGCTACTTCTTCTGGACGTGCTCAGAAAGGAGCCATCTGTTTCCTGCCGGCGCCCCGATACAACGCTGAAGGTCCGTGAGCGCGTTCACTCATGAAGCATCTGTTAATCGCCTACTTGTACAAGTTACCTTGTGTCTGAGAGGAACGGGCGTTGGAGGACGGCTTTACAGTATGAGAAATGAAGCAAACGCTTCACATACACCATCTTATTTCATCCTCTCCACAGCCCTGCAGAACTGGTAGCGTTGGTGCCAACTGCCAACCGGTAAACGAAAGTGCAGAAAAGAAAAGCGTTCGAGGGAACACAGCTCGTTCACAGCAATGGGGAGGCAGGAAACTAGGACTGGCTCCCCTCCAACCCTCCTCCTCTTCGTGAAGACACAGGTATGATGTCACAGTAAGGGTAGGCCATGGGATGAGGTACACACAATGCACGCTATGAATCATCAGCAGAGAGAATGGCCATTTGTGGTTAAGGTTGAGGGCCTGGGAGCAGGTCTGCCTAACAGGCCTGCAAGCATGTGTAGGATTTCAACTTGTGGACAGACTATGCAGAGACGGTCTGGGAACAGCACTGGGGGCATAACATGGAGATGTGGGACAGATATGCTGAATCTGGGCTTCAAGATCTCACATGTCATCAGCCATTTGTCTCTACCTAGTGCAGCCATGGCTTGTCCACAGTCACAACTATACCTCTTCCCCTAACTCCCTGAGGCTGCATAGAACACACTGCTTTTTCAAAGAACCTCAGTTTCCCCCATCTACAATAGGTGGGGTGCTTGTTTTATATCCCCTTACTTAAACGTGGATTAAATCCACTGGTAGAATTATAGGAAGGGAACCCAAGAGTTAACACTTCCAGACTTAATTCACAGTAACTCATGTCCTGTCCTACCCACTCACTTCCACGAGCCTAGGAGCGACGTGATTGAAAACATGACCTACGCATGTTTCCCCTCGAAGCCTGGGTAGTACCTAATATAGAGTGGCATCCAAGAAATGTTTGCAGAACATTAAATTAATGTGGTCCAGCCTCTTCTTTGGCTAAACTTGGAAAAATCAAGGACCAGGGAGGTGATAATGACTTGTCCAAAGTCACCATGCAGATGAATGGCTCCTTCAAGGCATCAACCCAGGAAGAACCCACTCTCAGAACTCACGTTCAAGGGCTTGTTCAGTAGGCCAAGGGCCACAGTTTGCTGACTTCCCTCTGGTGTTCCAGATGGTAGTTTGAAACAAGGAACAGGCCAGATAAGTCTTCCTGTGAGCAAAAAGAGACATGGCGAGCCTTTCAAACTTGCCTGAGTTCTCTGACCAGTTTAATCAAGTACAGAATAAAAGGCAGACATGATTTACCCAGTTCTTTCCAAACGCTGTTGATGAAGTACCTCATGGAAAACTACAGAAGGAGATAAACAATGGGAGGATGGGGTATAAAAGGTGGTGGCAGAACAGGAGGCGGTTAAGCCTCAGGAAACAAAGTCTGGTAGCTTCAGAGAACAGCAGAGGCCATTTGAGAGAGCCCGGGAAAAGCATCCTAGGCTTAGAGAAGGACCTGGACTCAAACTTGAGTTACAAGGTGTATCAGGAACTCTGAGGCCCCACACTGCATCGTCAAGGACCCTATCAAGAGGCACAGTCCAGAGAAAACAGGCATCACTGTACTCTGCCCACCTCTGTCATGTCACTGGTCCTGTATCCGGTAGCATCAGACTGTGCTTCAAGAGCAACCCCCAAACTCTGGGGGCTTCAGGGATAAGAGTATGTGTCTGACTCACGTTCATCTCTGGTTGGTAAGGGGGCCTCAGCTCATTACAGGTTCTCAATGACCCTGGCAGGTGAGGCAGCTCCCACCTTAAACATGGCCACTCTCTATGTGAGCAGGAAAGAGAAAGTTCTGGAACGTCTTCCCCTGACAGGTTCATGCTCCGGCCCACGAGCGGTGCCCAACACTTGCACTCCCAACATTAGTTTCTGATCCATCCGACAACAGGCAGGCAGAGAAGGGCCACCCCAGCGCGAGCCCAGAGAGGAGAAGAATCAAATCCCGGACAAAGTGGTACTCACAGTTTTGGCCAACACACCCTCCCAGGGCAGCCCGCCATGTCCTGATGATGTGGGGAGCCTCCCCAAGCCTCTAAGCTTGGATTCGTCTGTGGAAGGGCACCAGCCTGGGGGTCTGCAGGTAACCCCGACGGGCTGTCCCCTTCCTGCAGCCCGTGGGTGATGCTCTGGGAACTCCTTGCTGGCTCTTTCCGAGCACGGATTCTCCTTGGCAGAATGTGACAAGTTAACATAGCATTCTGTGTGTTCGGTGCCCCTGACACGCTACATAACTGAGCCCCATTCTGCTGTTACCCAAGGCCTCATCATTTCCCCTTGTAAACTCGAGGGCAGGGCCTTGTCTCACTCATCTTGCAAAACCTAGCGCCATCCCTTACGGACTGGAGGCACTGCCTGCGTGTTTATTTAATGAAGGAACGGATTCCATTTCTGAAAACGATGGCTTGAAGGACTCAGCCTAGCCAACCGTGAATGTTCCAAGGAGCACGTGCAATGATCACGCCGACAATGTCCGAGATCAGCTGATGAAGATGGATGATAAATACTAAAAAATAAAAAATAACATGCCTGGAACGTCAATGTATAGATCCTTTCCCCCTTTATTCTCTGTTTTAATGTTATCATTAACTCTTTGTGGGAAGCAGAGTGAAAGATGAGGAAGTTGAGGTCCCAAGAAGTAATAGGATTTTCCCAAGGTCACACAGAAGGTCAAGGTAGAGGTAGGTGAGAAGTGTAGGCCCAGCCCTCTTTGCCCACCATCTTTCCCTAAGAATTCTTCTCCTTCCCTCCACTCCCCCTAAAACAAGAATAAGCCCTTATTGAAATATGTAGACCGTATTTTACCCTGCATCTTGCCGATTAGGTTCCTGAGTCATCCTCATGACCTCGGACTTGGTGTGCGCGCTCCCCATACCCCCTGCAGCCACCCACTTTGCCTCCCTGCTCATGCGACCCAGCTCCCGGGAGCACCTGCTCTGAACCACCAACAGCATCAACTCCTTGTTCTTTGGAGAGTCCTTTAATTGGTGGGGATGTTTTCAGAGGAGAATAGAGGCTCAGTCTTATACGGCTTCACTACTCCGTTTTGTGCGCTGTTTTATAACAATGATAAACACAAGCAAACTATAGCAGGAACAAGCCGCACTATTGTGTAAGCTTCTCCTAGCGATTCCCCACACCCGCGCTTTGGGTGGAGCAGGGATGCTCACGGAACAGATGAATAGTGTGAGGTCTACAGATTAAGTGACCAAAAAAGGCTGTACAGTGAGTGGTTAAGAACGAGAGCCGTAAGAATCAGCCAAATCTGGGGGCGCCCGGGTGGCTCAGTCAGTTGGGCGTCCGACTCTTGATTTGTGGCTCAGGTCATGATCTCAGGGTCATAGGATCAAGCCCCGAGTACGGCTCCATGTTCAGTGTGGAGTCTGCTGCCCCCCTCTCTCCCCCATCTCCACTCATGCTTGCTCTCTCTCTCTGTCTCTCTCAAATAAATAAGTCAATCTTTGGGGAGGGGGGCGGAATCACCCAAATCTGGGTACTAGTGTAGGCCTTGCTGCTTCTCAGCTCTGTGAACCTCTGGTCTAACACCTCTGAGTGTCAAATTCATTCTCTGTAAAGCAGGAACATGTTCCCGATCCTCTTACGGTCGCTGTAAAAATAAATAAGAGAAGGCATCTGAAGTTCCTGTACAGACACCCTTCACCATGAGCACGGAGCCCAGGAATTACGTCACTCGTGTCTGCTTTCCCTCTGGACGGGAAACTCCTAAATGCTAAAAAGGCCCTCTTCATTTGTCTGTGGCTGCTTCCCCGAGTCTAATATAATGCCTGGGCCACACTCGGTGCTTTAAAAACTCTTAGAATTATTATAAGACTTGACTGAGTTCACATAGGTATCTAATGTATTTATAAAATCACTGAGGCTGTTGCTTCTCAGACACAGAGAACTTGGCTAGCTCTCACCCAGCGTTATTTTTAGGTTTCCTTAGAATCACAGAAACCTTGAGGACAGAGGGACTTTCAAGCAGCCCCCAAGCATGTGCAAGAGTCATCTCCGCAATGCCCTGTCCTGTTTCCATACAATGAGTTCTGTGCAATATCCCCCTGCCCACTGTGTGGTACGTGCTGGCTTAACACACAGTTTTCACTTGCAATTCTTCGGGTTCTCACTTGTAAAACAGAATAGCAATCCCAGGTCTCCATCGGACCACAAGCAAAGCGAGGGTGAGTCAGAAATGGGTTTCCTGAAGCTGACAATCTGGAATCAGCCGCGACTTAAATGGCAGCAAAGGACCGGGGGTTCGCGAAAGTCACAGAATGTGTAGGCAGTCATTCTTCATCGACCTTGGGAAAGTACAAGAGTTGACAAGAACAGATCTGAGAGCCCTAGGATTCTTAATCAAACAAGGGTTCTGGGAAACACACCATGAGCACACACACACGCACACACACGGACAGCTTCAGAGTTTTGAATCTCACGCTCAAGACAAACTAATGAAGGCATCCATTGAAACAAAAATAACGACGACGACAGAAAAAGAGTCACGGGCTTTTTTTTTTTTTTTTTTAACTGCCCAAGGTACTAATATACCAAATAATGGCCTCTTTTCATGTGTTCAGTACACACTGCCAGGGTGGTAGGAACTGCCAAAGATTCTCAGACATGCTTTCTATTACAGAGCCTCTGCCTCATTGCAAAGCTTTTAGAATAAACGAACTCCAAGTATTTGGGGAAGGTAAGCCTATAATTGTATCTCCCATCACTCTTCTTCATTTCCCCAACATGCATACACTTATAAATTATCTCTGGGTGAAGGGCACCAGAGGGTGGGAGAGAACTCTTAGCCTCTATGCAAGACTAAAGGCAAACATCATAAAACTTCTTTGGTTTCCTGGGAACCGGAATGATGATTGCCATGTGCTAAGAGTTTTGATCTAAAAAACATGTATAAAAATAACACGCATTTTTAACATGTTGGTTTATAAATATAAAATCCCATTATCACAGAGCCACAGTCAGCCCAGTCTCCGAGGATTACTGTGCATTTAACACAGTAGGAAAAATAATCACTGCTCGGCTTAAGCAATGCCCCAAACCTTGACTGTAGGTATCGGCACAGAAGAGACCTGCCTGAACTTAGGTCAGGTAAAATGGGGCAAATCTATATAAGTCATCATTTACTTAGGGGAAACTAAAGTGCTGTTAATGAAGACAGAAAATCTTACAACAAACACAGGACAATACTTGCCAATGAAAGACAGGCCAGCCCAGATTGATAAATTCGCTTAAGTCTTCCTCCCTGCCATAGCTATTTGTTAAAACTGGAAGAGTGCTATTCAAATGTAAAGTCCCTCCCCTGGTTGTTAATAATATTATTTTATTTTTCTAAGCACCAGTGATCCCGATGGCTCTTGGAATGTCTTGGGAAACGAGTCTCTATGTAACGTGATTATAATGATTCATTATATTTGTGTAGGGTTTTGTAGCTTAGAAAGCACTTTCCATCCATTATTAATATTATCATTATTAATAATAATAGCTACCATTCATTGTGTGCTTTTTAGGGGCCGGGCACTGTTCAGTGAACAGTAAACACGATATCTATAATCTTAACAATATCACCACAAGGAGGCTACAGACACCCATTCCCCAGGGGAGGAGACCGAGGCTGCTCGAGGTCAACTTATCCAAGACGCTGTAACTGGTAAGTGGCGGGTGTGACACTAAAGCTCCTGCCTGCCTGACCTCAGGGTACAGGCCATTTTCTCTCGAACTGTGAGACATCATGTGGCCTTAAAATTACCTGTTTCCTATCTGTCATCTGCCATGTCATCTGCCTTTCCTGCTCCTTGAGGGCAGGAAACACCTGCTGTTCAGAGTCATCCTGCCACTACCTAGCACAACGCTTGTAACACGACAGGCCCTGGACGGCCATGGGCTGAAAGAATGAATGAAGACGTCAGCGTGCAAGTGAATCCCGACATCTCTTCTGAGGCGAGGAGATCACCTGGGATTTTCTCTGTTCATATACACAGGGATATGAAGCCTCGAAGAGGTAAAGCGACATCCCCAAGGGCCCACAGCTGGTAAGTGCTAGCGACAGGACTCCATCCTAAGCCCCCGACTCTCTCTCGGATCGGCCACCCACAAGCCTCAGCGATCACGGCACGTGCATCTGCTGGGTCACGGGCAGGCCGGCGGCCGAGCAGCCGGGAGGAGCTCCAGGCCAGCCCTAAGCCCAGGTGCACTGTCCACCTCCCCTCCCACCCTCACCCCCGCCCCCCAGCCCAGGTGGAATGACTATGAGCATAAATGTGGAGGCTCCTGTTGGCGTGTGGATGAGGTTGGAGGGTAAGAGACGCCGAGCTGACAATTCAGACAGCCAAATTCAATTTGAGGGAATTTGGTTCAGTGCTTTCCATTAACAACCTTCTAAGAAAAATATAATTCCCAGGACTAAAGAAGGAAAGGAGAAAAGAAAACAACTTTTCATCGTGTGCAGTCAATGCAAAGCAAATCAATCACACTCTTTCTCGCCCGGCCCGGCAATGCCTCGGCGAACACCAAAGGCACCGGGCCTCTGAGCTCTGCGCCAGTCCTCAGGGTGTGGTGGGGGAGAGAAGCTTCGGGAAGAGAAACAGTGGACCTGCAAGAGCTTATCTCTGTTCCAGGCCACCTTCAATCATACAAAGAAGCTTTATGGTTTAGAAAACACTTTGCCTGCATTTGGTCCCCGAAGCCTTCGGAAATGGGTAACATTATGATTCCTATTTTATAAACGACAAATTGGATGGGAATAATTAGGTAACGTGTTCAATATCAACCCGTAAGTGGCAGGGATTTGAGCCCAGGTCCTTGTGACCCTACAGGCCAGACTCTTCAACTCTGTATTACCAAAGGACCCCTATGACCCAAGGGAGAGCGGAGGCTAAATCCAGCCGGACGTTTGCATGCACGCTACGACTTTTCTCTTCCAGTTCAAGCTCATTCCGGTGGGGGAACTAAAAAGGCCTGCATATATTTTGATAGGGCAACATCGCTCCCCGCCTCGCCTCCCTCATCCAAGCCAAACCTGAACAAAACTAGCAACGCTTTAAATTCCATGAGCGCCATTCCTGTCAGAGCATCCTCTCACCTGCCCACAGCGAGCCGGGAGCAAAGCGTCCAAGGAGGCCTGACCGAAGGGCAGGGAGGCACCTTTGTTAACACGTGGACTCAGGAGCCAGATGACGGGAGCTTGAATCCCAGCTTTGCCCTTAATGGTTGAACGACCTTGAGTGAGGCTTGTTACGTCCTCTTGCCCCAATTTCTTGATCTGGAATGTCAGGACAGTTGCACCTCACCCCCCAGGGTTGTGAGGATTAATGAAGGTAATACCTGGAGCCCCCAGACAGTGTCTGGAAGACAGAAAGCATTTCATAAGGTTTTGTTATTATCATGGCTAGCTGTCAAAGCACCGACGGATCACAGGAGGCTCCGACGTCCTTGCAGAGACATCTAGTCTACCTTGCGTATTCTACAGAGGAGGAGACCGGGTCATGGAGACAGGAAGCCCGGCCCCCACCCCCACCCCCACCCCACAGCTCTCGGAAAGCCAGCAGCAGACAGTCTCCGGTGTCCATGTGGCGGTCTTCTGCGGCATCCCCCCACCCTTCTCAAAGCCTCGCGCTTCCACGGGACTGTGCCCCCGAAAACAAATCCCCTTTCCTCACTTGCAAGAGGTGGCGGCAGGCGCTGGCTAAGCAGGGTTTTCAGAGAATCCGTAACTGTGACTTAGCAAAGCAGCTACTGGTATTTCCAATGTCTTGTTGAACATCCTCGGTCAAGAAGCTGCACAAGACCAGACTGCAGTCCCCTGGGCCCATGTGGGCACATTAACTACCAGCCGATACAATGATTCAAGGGCTGATTATGTCCTGGGTGGATTAGCCCTGGGCCTGGCTCTTCCTCGCTCTTTCTGACGTCCCTTGGTCATTTCATGGCTCACTGACACTTTCCCCCAGAGGGGGGAGGAGTACAGGGGGGAGCCTCCGAGTCGCTGATCAGTCAGACACGGGCGGTAGGTAGCAAGTCTTACCGAAGCTTCCAGGGCAGAGACTGTATCTGCAAACATGGACCCATTGGCATGGACGTTTGAGAGCTGAGGGGTTGTTTCCGGTCATAAGCTAGGATCCTGGATTTGGGCAGTTCAAATCCCAGCGCTGCCACTTATTATCTACATGAATGTAGGCCACTTAACGTTCCCCCATCGAGCCTCGCTCTCCACCTATGAACTGAGACCAAGAGCACCTACTCAAAAGGTTGCAAAAATTACAAGAAATGATAAGCACAAGACATACAGGACAGTGTCTGGCACATAGTAGGTACTCAACAAGTTTTGCCCATTATTAATTTTGAATTGCCCATTATAATCTGGGATAGCGACTACCCTTACTGCGTTGAGCACTGAGCCATGGGCAGAACCGTTGAATCAATACATCGTATCCCTGAAACCAATCTAATACTGTAGGTTAACTAGACTTCAGGGTTTTTTTTAAGTCCTAAAACACAGGTTCTGACTAATGTGCACTCTAGATCATGAGGACCTGCAGCTCGCCACCTCTTCCCTGCAAACCTGGCTGATGCTGGCTGCCTAGAAAAACACTCTGCAAATTCATCACGCGGGTTCTTGTTTGCAAGCACATCAGAAAGAAGAAGCGTAAAGAGCAAACTTGAATACGAAGCCAGATTTCCACCGCATTCCCACAGTTGTAACACTTCTAAGTTGTGGCATTACGTCTGAATATCTCTGAGACTCAGTTTCCTCATTTCTCCCCCCCGCGGGGTGATGGCATTTCCAGATGAGCCCCCTGCACGTGAGTGTGGGAAAGGGGAGCACACACACTCTTGTTGCTGTCACTGGCACTGTTGTTCTTGCTGCTAGTGGGTGGGCTTAGTCATAACTACCGAATGCCTAGTAGGAGCTACGCATTGAAACATTTACCTAGCTTTAAGCTGATCCTGGAGACTCGGTGTGAATCCCATTTTACAGATGCGGAAATTATGCTTAGTTAAGACATGGTTAAAACCTCCTTCTACAACATTCCTCTGATGCCCACCTGCTCAAACTCCCTAAGTCTGCCTCACATTCCTTTAGCCACTAATGGGATCTTTAGGGTTTTATTACGTGTTGTCTGAGCACATGTTTATCTACATGAGGTGCTCAAACCAAGGACAGAGTTACCTTCATTTCTGCATCCCCGGAATCTCACACGGTGCCTAAATCATTGTCCACTGAAGTGGAAACCCACCAGGTCAAAGGAAGAGACGCAGCCCAGCGAAACGCGCTCTTCCAGAGTTGGAAGCGTCTGCTTAGAAAGGCCGCTTCTGGGGGCGCCTGGGTGGCTCAGTGGGTTGAGCTGCTGCCTTCGGCTCGGGTCATGATCTCAGGGTCCTGGGATCGAGTCCCGCGTCGGGCTCTCTGCTCAGCGGGGAGCCTGCTTCCCTCTCTCTCTCTCTGCCTGCTTCTCTGCCTACTTGTGATCTCTCTCTGTCAAAATAAAATAATAAATAATAAATAAAAAAAAAATCTAAAGAAAGGCCGCTTCTGAAGGGGGAAATGTGATTACAGAGACGCCGGGGTTATCAAGAGTGCTTAGAAAGAAACCAGATGGGAAATCAAAGCGCAAACTGGAACATATTCCTCCCTTCGTAATGAGGGAGAAAGGAAATTGATGATGACTCTGAAGTGGCAAAGATCCTGAACCCATCTTGGATAATCTGTCTTTTGCCAGAAACAGGAAAAAAAGAAAAAAGAGGAAGAAGAAAAAGAAGAAATGTGGACAATTAGGAAATAATTAAGATCTCATGGAAGCAGCTATGACAGAAAGCAGTTAAGGGAATACTTAGTGATTTGGGGAAAACACAAATCAGCAGGTTGGACAGCATGTATCCTAAGGTGTTCCCGAGAAGAGCTAATATAGTTAGTGAAGCACTCACAATTATTTCTGAAAAGTCACGGTAGAACAGCAGCGGAATATATACTTAAATTTTGTAAAACATCAAATGTCATATTTATCTTTTAGACAGACGGGAAAAATACACGAAGCAGGCGCTTTAAGAACTAAAGGAGAGAGAAATACTTCCAACGGCTACGTGACAAGCACTTGCAGACAGAGCATCCCACGGGACCATGCACGTGCAAGCCGGGCCTGGCTTCTTCCCATTTTTCGGAGCAGGAAGCCAGGGCCCTGGATGTGGAAGGAAAGTGCCCGGGGACAGCCGCTAATCATGGCCTGAGCTGGGACGTTGTCAACCCCAGCCTCTGCCTCGCCCTGGCAGGGCCCAAGTCTCACCCTGTTTATTGCTCTTCTGCAACAAAGATGAACAAATTGGACACAACCCAGGAAAACAAAGGAATTATGAGACTGCCTAAGACTGGGGTTATAAAAACAGCACCAATCACAGCCCGCAAACATGATAGCTTTTCAATAGCATTACAAAGACACTGGATGAAAAGATCACAAGATGACTTAATCTGGACCACAGTAACTCAAAACCGTTCCTCGCGAAATTAATTCAAATAAGCTAGGAGGGGCTGCACAGCCGCGAGCCTCCGAAATTAGCTCAAAGGCAGTAAACAAAGAGTGATGGTGGACATAATTCAATACCAAGGAAGGCACCAAGTCTAGGGGAGCTCAAAGCCCCCCATGACGTCATTTCATGAATCCTCCCAGCTAGTTAGTAATGCACAGCACGACTGAGTTAAGGTGCTGGGAGGAGAGTCTTGCGTGAAGCCTCATTTTGAGGCCTGGAGTTAATAAAGGAAGAAAGGCCCAGACAAGGGCTGGTTTCCTTTCTCACCGTGATCACCTACAAAAGAGGAGATGTGGGCATGGCATAAAGGACGAAGGGGTCAGGGTGGACAGGAGCCTCAACATCTAGAAGAACCAAACACCGCCAACCCAGAACTGGACACCCAGTATGTCAGGTCCTGTCTGACCACTGTGGTCCTCGTCGACCCACCCCTTTCCGACTGACCCGCTGGTTGATCTCTAGAACCAGTTCTTCCTCCCGATGGAGGTCCCTGATCCCTAACCTAGACCACCCTCTGAGATCTGGACTTCACTGATAGTCCCAGACCAAACTCTCTCCCATCACACTCCCATCAGTTTATGCCACAAATGTGTCCTTACATTACTATGTGTTACACATTGTGTTAGGTCCTAAGGATAGAAGATGGACAAGGCAGATGTCTTTGCTCTGCCCTCTAGACTCTTAGGCCAGAGGAGGGTGTTTGGGCTGGGGTTTGCAGTGCACCATGTAATCTCGCTTGAATTTAAGTTCAGAAGATTCATCATCCTTCACAGAGGTTTAGGTGTATGGTTCAAGGTCACAGAGTGAACAAGTGCCAGAGCTGGCATTCAAATCTGTGTCTCTACTACCCACACTCACCAAAGCCATCCACAACCAATGTCTAATGCCACCAGTTCATGGTTGTAGGTCAAGGAAAATAATAACTTCCATGACTGATCATCTATTTCTTGCCAGGCATTTTGCTTAGCACAGGATCTCATGCAATCTTCACAAATCCTCTTAAAGAGTCATCACTAACCCCTATCGCATGTCGGGAAAGGAAGCTCAAAGAGGCACCAAGTCATAAGTAGTTTGTATGTACAGAAGTGAGAGATCCCAGCTCTCTCCAAGCCCCAAGCCTTACATACTTTAAGAAGCCCACTGCTCAGCACGGATACTATGTTTCCTACTACAACTGTAACACATTGCCAGGAACTTAACAATGTAAAACAACAGAAATGTGTGATCTTACAGCTCTTGGAGGTCAGCCATCCAAATTAGGCTTCACTGTGGCAAAATTAAAGTATTGCCAGGGCTACATTCCTTTCTGGAGGCTTGAGGGAAGAATCCCTTCCTTTGCCTTTTCTAACCCCCAGAGCTGCAATCCTTGCTCCTGGCCCCTTCCTCCTTGTTCAAACCTAGCAGCGTGGCATCTTTGAGTCTCCCCATGACCCTCTCTACATCCCCTTCCCTGACTCTAATGCTCATGCCTCACTCTTAAAAAGACCCATGTCTTTTTATCTGGGCCTACCCAGATAATTCAGGATAATATTCCCATCTCAAGATCCTTAACTCAAATCACATCTACAAAATTCCTCTTGTCACACGGCGAGCCTATTCAGGTGTTCGGATGCGGACGTCCGTGGGTGTGGGGGCATTACTGAGTCTACAGAGGCTAGCAGAAGCACACTTAACTATAGTGAAAACTATAAATAATAAAGAAGACACTGAGGTTCACAGGAGTAAAATGAGTCTTTGGGGACATGTGTGCAAGTGGCAAGGTAGAAATCTAAACCCATACTGGTCTAACTTCAGAGTCTATGTTCCCCCTTACTACAGCATACGCAGGCCCCAGGAAAATGTCACAGACAGATAAACCATTCACATGGATAGGCAGCCAGATCCAAATGAATAATCATCCGGGAAGGTTTCAAGACAGACTCAGTGACTCTCTCTGGATTGGTGGGAAATGGCTGTGGACGGTATGATGGTGCGTGTCTTTGGAAATACCAAGAAATAGATATTTCGGGGTTAGCTGAATGCTGATGAGTGTGGATAAAGGTTAAAAAAAAAAAAAAAAAAAGTCCTCTTTCTCAGCATCCAAGCCGAGTGGAAGAAAAAGTCTGTTACAGGGAGCAGGACAAATATGGATTCAGGTTCCAGACCTTCTGAGTCCAGCCACGAGTAATTTATGTCACTTTGGGATCGGCTTTGGGATCAGCTTTCTCACTCAACAGGAGAGGGGATGATGAGTGCTCGGGATGAGCCAGCAGGGCAGTACCTGGTGGCACCCCCCACCCCCCACGGCACCCTGTACATGGTAGGAGCTCGGTAATGACGAGCATTTTTTTTTTTCTTTCCTTCTCTATTCTGACTTAGGTGTAAGAAGAAGAAAAAACGACACCCAGGTTTTGTTTGAAGACAAACTTCTAGCAGCACCACTGATTTTTAAAAAACCAACCACTCCCTCCTCTTGCCTGTGTTCAAGGCTTGGCTGAAGGCTTAGGGATACCAGCAGACCGAGGAGGGAAGTCTGGCGGGTGGAGAGAAAACACAGCCTCCCACTAGACAGAGAGGACAAACACAATGCATTATTCAGGGTACCTGGTGGTGTGCCACTGTCAGGAAGGGGCAAGGGAGCGGGAGAGGTCGTTTGAACTCCTCAGGACTTGGCTGATCTCTGAGTGAGGCCAGATGCCACAGTCCCCATTCGTCAGCCGTCTGCCAGCCCCTGGGAATCTACTGGGACCTTCTCAGGAAAGCCCAAGCTCTGGGCTGGGCAGGAGGTTAATCAAGCCACCTCCCTCTTCTGGAAACCTTTACTGAAACCCTGTGTTGAAAGCCGTGGGAGCACTGAGCTATGAGAAACCAGATGTGGAAGGCGCTCCGGGCAGCACCCGCCTCACCTGTAAACAGAATCACGAACAGGTGGCAGAGGTGGCAGGAGGTGTCCCATGCCGAAATGATGCTCTTACCTTTGCTGCCACATCTAAAATCCCACCTGGGCTCTGAGTGTAAACCGGTGCAGCTATTTTGGAGGGGAATTCAGTAGTATCTATGTAACGTGATCACGCCTGTATTCTCTGACCTGGTAATCCTACCCCTAGGTATCTAACCTACAGAAACACTTCCACACTTGGGGCACAGGGGATGGCTCAGTCAGTTAAGTGTCTGATTCTTGGTCTCTGTTCAGGTCACGATCTCAGGGTCATGAGGTCGAGCCCTGCGTCGGGTTCCATGCTCACAGTGGAGTCTGCTTGAAATTCTCTCTCCTTCTCTCTCCCTCCTTCTGCCCCTCCCCCCACTGCATGTGTACGTGCTCCGTCTCCCTCAAACAAAAAAATAAATAAAATCTTAAAAAAAAAGAAATGCACACAATAGAAAGCTACATATGCAAAAAAAAAGTTCACTGTAGCACACTTTTGATGATGAAAGATTAGAAACAACATAAATGTCCATCAAGAGGAAAATGGGTTCAATAAATTATAGCATATCCATAATACAGGATGAGATCATTAGAAATAATGAAGTAGATCTAACTGTTCTGATACTGAAAGATTTCTAGTCATTTTTAAATGAAAAATATACACACACAAGTGTCAGAAGAATAGAGCGATGATCCTGCATATGGGGAAAACACAGATGTGAATTGGGATTTATACACACATGTGGATGTAAATAAAGTGAAAATGAATTGAGAAGGATATACCCCCAAATAGTACATGGTGATTATCTCTGGGTAGGGAAGTGAGATAGAGAACACCAGGGGCAAAGCCGTCACTTTTTACTCCATATGGTTTTACTATGTTTATATTTTTACCAAAAGAATGGCTTTACGTATTATTTAGGCTATTTAGAAAAGTATAAGTTACAAACTAAAAACCATTTCTACAGTTAATGGAAACAGGGAGAGGCTTGGCAGGTGGATTCAAGTCCTTCATTTCTCCAACAGGGAGGGCAAAGAGAGATGGAGGGAGGGTCCTCTCCAAGGTCACCCAGGGGAGTGAGAATGGACCCAGAGCTCCCGGTTTCCAGTGCAGAACTCTTTCCACCACTGTCAAGGTCAAGAGTCCTTGAGTGTCCATGTAACAAAGGCAAGCTACCACTAGCTAGCAGGCGAACTTCCATTATTATCAGACTACCTGGGGGCAGCGTGCTGTGGTGGCCTGGGTCAGGATGCTATTTCTGCTACGGGCTGGCCTGGGGCCTCAGCCAAGTCACTTTTTTCCCACTGAGCCTCTGATTTCTTATCTGCAACATGGAGACAACATCAACCTTCTCACGGAGATACTATGAACATCAAATATTAATTTCCCTTCCTCTTTCCTATGCAAAACTCATTCCCTTCCCTTCTTTTCTAAGATGGATGCTATTCCTGGAAACGTTGAGAGACAACTAGGTTGAGTGTGTCCCAAAGCTATGGGTTTAAATTTCTGCTATACACTAGACCTACCTGGTAGCATTTGAGAAAGTATGAAAGTACACTCTGCACTTCAAGGTTGCCTCCCTTGAGTTTCTGAATGCCTTTAGGTCCTTCTTATTTTTCAGGAAAGAAAACAATATGTCTTGGGTCACACTGCTGTCATTAGGAGCAAAGTTTTCAATGTGCTCCCCCAGCTCTGGGGTCTGGAGACAGGGGTCATCTGCAGAGGAAAAGGCATGTGAGGCAAGATGCCCCTTGAGGGGAAAAAAAAAAAAAAAGGAACTCCTTGTTCTTTTGAAACTGGCAAGGACAGTCACTAAACTACCTCCCACTGACCCAAGGAGAACCATCCCCAAGTTCAGGTAGAGCAGGCAGCTTTGACAAGGTAAAGTGATGATGACTGGCTAGCTCCAAAAATATCTCCCCAACCCTCCTGTGGTTGATGCCTGGGATTCCACCATTAATCCTTCCAGTTAAGTCTTTGAAGGCCTCTGTTAGCATACAAATGCTTCTCTTGGGAAGAATAATAAAACTTAATCCAAGAGAACAAACATTTACTGACAGTTGCTTTAAACCAGGCACTTGTGAGGGGTTGTGGAATTGTCCAAAGATGCATGCAGAATTTCCTGCCCTCCAGGAGCTTAGCGCTCACTAGAAACAGTAAAATATGTGCCAAACAACTGAAAGCAAGGGGAAAAATTCAAAAGTTAGGTAAAAGATACAGAAAATTCCATAATTGTTCTCTCCTCTGTATATTTTATCAAGGACTCAACTGCAGTGCATATCACCTTGAAGGACTCCCATCAACTGTCACAATTTTTTTGAAGTATTTTACAAAGATCAATCTGACAGTTTTGTGAAGGAGGAGTAAAAATGGACAAGGCTAGAGTCTAGGAAAAAAAAAAAAAAGATGAGAATCTAATGTGAAAGATTGCAGAGAATAAGAAACAGGCCATGAGAGTATGTGGCAGGAAAGGAGAGGTTCTGGAAGGATGAAGGGATCCATTCATGCTTGTACCCAGCAGATCTTTTCTTCTTGAGCACTTACTATGTGCAAAGCTTGAACCTCAAAATACAATAGTAGGTTCTACCCCCTTGATGTTAGAGTTGAGTGTGGGAGTCACACCGTAAAAGAACATCATAAAAACAAATGTACCAGGAAACCTGGGAGGCTCAGTTAAGCATCCAACTCGTGGTTTCGGCCCAGGTCATGATCTCAGGGTTGTGAGATGGAGCCCCACCTCAGGCTCTGCACGGGGCATGAAGCCTCCATGACATTCCCTCTCTTCCTCTCCCTCTACCCACCCTCCTCCTTTAATTAATTAACTAATTAATTAATTAATAAGTACTCTGGAGGAGAAGGTCAGGTTGCTATGAAAGAACAGTGAGATCTGTTCTGTTGGGGATGGTGTCATTGAGGAAGTCTTCCTCAGGGAAATGATACTTTATTTGGACAGAGCAGATAAGCAGGAATGAACTACGTCAATGAGATACCACTCTGTCCACTAGGGGCGCTATAATCACAAAGACAAACAAGAAGTTTTGCTAAGAATGTGGAGAAATTGGAACCCTCATACACGGCTGATCAGAATGTAAAATGGCACAGCCGCTTTGAAAAACCACTGGTTGTTCCTCAAGAAGTTAAAAATAGGGGTCCTTTGGTACCTAGTAATGCCACTCCTAGGTATATACCTAGAAGAAATAAAAAACACATACACAAAATGTTCCTCAGGACATTCCTACTAATAGCCAAATAGTAGACGGACGCACTCCAGAGGTCCACTAACTGATACACGGAGAAATAAAATGTGGTATATCCGTACAATGGATTATTTAGCAATAAAAAGGAATGAGGTACTGATGCATGCCACAACACCGAGAAACTTTGAAAATATTATTCTAAGTGAAAGAAGCTGGTCACAAAAGACCATATATTGCACAATTCCATTTAAATGAAAAGTCCCGAATATGCCAAGTCAGAGAGACAGAAAGTAGATCGGTGGTTGGGGCACAAGAGAATGAGAGTGACTGCTAACAGTTGGTTTCAGGGTTTCTTTTTAGGGTGATGAAATGTTCTGGAAGGAGACAGCACTGATTATTGCATGACATTGTGCTTATACTAAAAATCACTTAAATGTATGCTTTCTTTAAGGGTGAATTTTATGGTATGTGAATTGCATCTTAATAAAAAATAAGACTGGGGGCACCTGGGTGGCTCAGTGGGTTAAGCCTCTGCCTTCGGCTCAGGTCGTGATCTCAGGGTCCTGGGATTGAGCCCCACATCAGGATCTCTGCTCAGCGGGGAATCTGCTTCCCCCCTCCCTCTCTGCCTGCCTTTCTGCCTACTTGTGATCTCTCTCTATCAAGTAAATAAATAAAATCTTAAAAAAAAAAAAAAAGACTGAATGAGGGACACCAGGCGGCCCAGTCAGTTCAGCGTCTGCCTTAAGCTTAGGTCACAATCCCAGGGTCCTGGGAATGAGCCCCACATCAGGCTCCCTGCTCAGTGGGAAGCCTGCTTCTCCATCTCTCACTCTTCCTGCTTGTGTTCCCTCTCTCTCTCTCTGTCAAATAAATAAAGAAAATCTTTTTAAAAAATAAGACTGAACAAGGTGAAGTAATAGTGTTCTGCTCAGGGGTGGCTGGGTGGCTCAGTGAGTTAGGCCTCTGACTGTGGCTCGGGTCATGGTCTTGGGGTCCTGGGATCGAGCCCCGCATCAGGCTCTCTGCTCGGTGGGGAGCCTGCTTTCCCCTCTCTCTCTGCCTGCCTCTCTGCCTACTTGGGATCTCTCTCTATCTCTCTCTCTCTCTGTCAAATAAATAAATAAATAAATAAAATCTTTAAAAAAAAGGAAAAAGAAAAAGAATAGTGTTCTGCTCAGAGGGAAGAGAATATATAAATGACCAGGGGAGGGGAGAAGTGGTTCTTTGGTTCGTGGGGAGAAGTCAAGTCAATGTGGCTGGAGTGCTAGGAGAGTAATAGTACATAAGACTGACACTATAGGCAGGAATAGATCATAGGTGGCCTTTAGGCCACCTTAAGCTGGTTGGCTTTATCCTCAGAATAACACAATACAGTGGGGAGCTGTGTGGTTGTGTGTTATCTATTCACTTTGCCTGGTCTATGCAGCATGACCTGGAGGGAGCCAAGGACAACGTAGAGGGTGACCAGCTGCACAGGTCAAAGCTAAAGAAGAAGATGCGGTAGAGTGGTACACATGGAGAAAACACGCGGTGACCGATGTTTTGGGGGTGAATGGCTGGGAGGATTCTGAGTTCACCAATCAGGAAAAACAGCAGGTTTGAGCAAGCAGACCAAGTCTGTTCTACAGAGACGTTCAGTGAGCACCTACTACGGACCAGGACCTGGGAAACTGAGGCTCAGAGGAGTTCAGTAACTTGTCCAAATATACACAGTTGGTGGGTGGCAGCCCAGGGATTCAAAACCAGGTCGGTCTAAAGTCGAAGTTCTCTGTATCCTTGCTCTACGATACACTGCTTCTAGGCGGGCGATGGCAAATGACCTTCAACACACACCCAGTTCTTACCTACTAGGAGTGACTGCCTGGAGCACCGGGTTGAGACAAATCCTGAGTGAGCCCAGGCCCAGGGGGAAGAAAAAAAAAAAAACAACACAGACCACGACTGATGGGGAAGGCAAGCCACGGGCATGGAAGAGGCAGCGGGGGGAAAAGCACACCATATTTGCCATTCCTGCTCCAGGGACTCAAGGGAGGGAGACACACATTTAGCTGAAGGGCATAAAAATATCCACCTATACACTGAACGAGAGGTGGATGTCAAAAATATTGCACTAACCAAGGGCATCAGAAATAAGAGTGCATTCTCTACCCAAGGCTGGGAAAAGTCTTCAGTAAAGAATCAGATGATGGACAAGTTAGGCTTTGCGGGGGGGGGGGGGGCCCAAACTGTCTCTGTTATAACTCCTCAACTGTGCCCTTGTAATATGAAAGCAGCCATAGACAATACATAAACCAATGAGCATGGCAGTGTGCCAATACAACGATTTATGAACACTGAAATGGCAGTTTCATATACTTTTCATGTGTCATGAAGTATCATTCTTCTTTGATTTTCCTTCTAACTCTTCAAAAATGTACAAACCATTCTTTACTCACCAGTCATACCAAAAAGAGATGGTCTATATTTGGCCCACACACCATAGTGTTCCGTCTCCTGTAGTTTCTGTTCCCATTTATAAGGAAGTCAAGAATAGATAAAATTAACTAACACTGATATTTTTCAGTGCAGTGGTTGCCTACGGGTAGATGAGGACTGACTGGAAAGGGGTCACCAGGAAACTTTCTGGAGTGATAGAAATATGCTCAGTTATAAGGGTTTGTCAAAACTCCTTGAAATGTACACATAAGAACGTTGCGTTTCATTGTATATACATTTAACCCCAATTGAACACTGTTGCTTTGATCTGAAACACTGGACAGAGAGAGTAAGGGTGCCTGGAAGAGGCGCCCTCTGGATGATCCTTGAAGAATAAATCCAGACTCCACGGTAGGGAAGGAAATGTCAACAAATTGAGGAGGTAAGAGTCAATCAGGGCTCGGACGTTAACAAAAAAATGGGGAAAAATTCTATTCGGCAAGAAGCAATGAAAGCACACCCCCATCCACATGCCTTACTTTCCAAAAGCTCCAGCTCTGAAATAATTGCCTTTGCACAATAATTGGGGGATGCTGTCTGGGAGCCGATACAAGTGGAGCTGGGTGCAATTTGGGGAGATTTGTTACGCTCAGCTCCCTTCTATCAATTCCAGCGGCTCAGATGTTCCTGACCTGTTGCTTGGCATATTGTGAAATCGTCTTTTATTTACTGCACTTCCATTAAAAGATGAAATCCACGAACAGGGGCTCACAGGCCAGAAAATCACCGTTTATGTCTCCACTTATCTCCTGTCTGCGGCCAAGAGCCTCATCTCCTCGGCGCCTGGGATCTGGCTTCGTACACCAGTGTCCACGCTGCCTGGGACTATCTGTGGGGGAGCCCAAATCTGGGGAGTGGGATGGGGCCACCAGGCAGGGCTGGGCTGGGTCAACATGACTGTCCTCGGAAAGCTCAGCCCAGGATGATGCTGGGATGCAGAGGAAGGGATCAACGCCAAGTCAGGTTTTACCCAGAACCCAAGGGGTCTTGGGACATCTGGGGATAAGGTGGGGTGGTTGGCTGAAGTCCTGGAATGGGCTGGTGATTCAAAGACCGAAGTGAAACCCCAGATAATCTAAGGGAACTGCTGGTCCTTTTCCAGCAGAGCACGTGCCTGAGCCTAACCACGTCCAAGACCTCTGCTCTGCTCCAACATCACCTGCGCAGCCAGAGGAGTGACTGGAAATGTGGTCCTAGCTCCTTCCCAATGCTGAGCCTCACTCTCCCCACCTGTGAAAGGGGAAGAGAAAACGAGGCAATCTCCTTCAGCTCTCCAGTTCTCTCCATCCAACCTTGGTTCCCTCACTAATTTGATGGGTAACTTAGAGCAGGCTGCTTCCTCTAGACACCGCATTGCACGGAGGGGACTAACGGTGACAATCTTTAAAGACACTCCCAGGTTTAAAGATCTCTGTTCTTGCCTGCCCAGAAGATCAGAGCATTTGTCTCATTCTTCTTGACAGACAGCTCTGTGGGTCACAGTTGAGTCCCCAACCCTCCTCCTATCCCTATTTCTCCTGGCCTGGATGTTCCTTAAGGGCACTGAAGCCATCATCGTGAGCACAGAGTATGGATGGATAAAGGCTGTGAAGGTAGAAGCACAGCTGGAGAGCTCATGGTTAATCAGTGTTAGAAGACTGGGTGCACCATGAACGAGAGGGAATTCGAGATTTCTGAACAGAGAATTAGAGGGAAAGACATCCACAGGCCATACTCAATACTCCCTTCACCACCATAGTCCAATCGCTGTAAATGGAGTGATGAATTACGATAAATTCCACTATGTACAGTCTCAAAGAGACTGTGGTATTCCTTTTATTTCCAGGTAAGAGCATGAATTGTAAGCACACATCATGCCCATTAATATGCTAACTATGAAAAAACCATAAGGGAATATGGGCTCTTTCACCTACTGGGAAGCATGACTCAGATCCAGTGAACCATGTAGTATAAAAATATAAAAGAATTAAGAATTTAAAAAATATATTTCTAGATTATGTGGTGAAGACAATAAGCACTGAATTGAGAAGTCGGGCAGAGAAAAATCTGTGAATGGAATGCAGGGGAGTGGTGGGGAGGGAGACTGGGGGGTGCAGACAGACGGAAAAGATTTCCCAGGGAGGAAGAGCTTTGGAAGGTGGGAAGGAGTCAGGCAGGGGTGAGCAGAGAGCAGAGCGTGGGGTGGGGTGCAAGGTCGGAGGATAGGGGGTACGGACAACTGGTTGACCGAGGCCAAGGGAGCAGGCGTGTCCAGTTGGTGGCAGGTAGCTCAATGAGAGAGGAGCCAACCAAGTGGGCATCAATCCCCAGCCCTTCACCTGCCCTAGGAAAGACAGAGGGGGGCGGAGAAAGCAAGGAGAGAAATGGTAAAGAGGGGGAGACATGAAGGAGGGCTCCACAGAGAGAGAGAAAGCACAGAAGCACAGGCAGAGAATTCTCTGCATCCAAGAGTTTTAATCCGTGGCTGGATGGCGCCAAGGCTGAGGCTGCCTTCCCTGCGGCAGCAGAGAACCGAGGCAGCTCCGGAGCCAGCCCCAGCCTGGGTGGGGGTGCTAAGGTGCGGAAGGGCAGCGGAGCCTTGCCCGGGAAGCCCGGCGCTCAGGCCAGTGGGGCACCTGGAACCCTGCCTCCATCTCCACTGCCGGCTCTAAGTTGCTAAGGTTACCTTCTGAACTGCCTAATTAGAGAAGCTGTCACTCTGACAAAGATCAGGGGGAAGGGGGGAAAGACGAAAGCAGACATTTCATACTCTCAGACAAGAAGAAAATAATAACGCTAATTCAACAGTCATAGAAACTGCCTGCAGTCAAAGAAGACTGTGTCTTCGCCAGGACCATCCTGTCACAGCTTGGAGAGCTGGAAATGAGCAGCTATCTCTCACCAACAGCGAGCCGCTGGCAGTCTCCAGCAAGGCCCCATGGGGCGGAAGAACGGGGATGTGTACCCATTTCGCTGCCATGGTCTGGCAAGTCTCAATGACCCAGACACGAGGTATCCTTCTTGGGCAGCGGGGTTAATGAGGCTGCGACAGCCTCTGCCCCTGGTCAGTCCCCCGCCATTCAGGGATCAAGGGTACGGAGCCCAGGGTGGCACCTAAGCCACTTTCAGACCGCACTTTCGCAGGACAGGACTGAGAAAGCGAGGGGGAGTGAGGCAGGGGGGAAGGGATGAGGGACACAAAGGAGACTGCAAAGTCTATGAGCTCACAGGAACCGCAGAATCCCAGAGGAAAGCCTCCCTCTGACAGCAGAGGGCATGCTACTCTGCGATGCCAGCTCAGCTCCTTGGCTGACTTGGGTACCTCCAAGAGCACCCAGCACGGTGGAAACCTGTATGTGCTGCACACGCTCCTTCACTAAGTCCACTAAGTCCCCCTGCTCCTGTGCCCCCCACCTTCTCTGCACCTGCACACCTCAGCCTTCTCTAACCAAGGCTACTTTCTCCTTAGGAGAAAAAGGGGCAGCACTCTGTGTTGTGTGCAAGGAAGCCCATTCTCCATAACTGCATTACTCTCTGCAAGAAGGGGAGAAGCAGAAGAGCACTGGGCCAGGAATCAGGAAGCTTGGCCGTGAATTGTAGCACAGCCACCAAGTCCCTGTGCGACGCTGGTCAAGTTCTTTGACCTCTATGTGCCTCACAGTCCACACCCTGTTGATCTCCTGGGATGGGTTAAGGATTAAACGGAGAAATTCTGCTACCCAAGTAAATAAGCAACTTGGGGCTGGATCTGTACCGTGTTCAGAGATCCATCCCAGCCCCCAGGAGAGACCCTGGTATATAGAAAGTGTTCAATAAATGCTCAGTGAACTGAATCAACACTGAGAATTGTACTATGCTCTATACTTATTTCTTCACAAACATCTCTAAGCACCTAATAAAGATAGGATTTCTGCCAATGCTAAGCTTATAATATAGTGGAAAAGATAAACATCAAAAAATATATGTAATTAAAACCTGTGATTAAGTGCTATTAAAAGACAGTATATATAAAATAGGGAGACCAACTCTAACCCAAGAAGACAGGAAAGGCTTCTCTAAGGGAGTGACATTAATTTAGGACCTGAAAAATTAGCAGGAGTCAGCCAAGCAAACACAGGGGCAGGCAATACCCTTCCGGGCAAAGAAAACAGTCTGTGCCAAGGCCCAGAGGCAGAAAGGGGACTGTTACTGGAGAGGGACTGAAAGAAGCCCAGTGGAGATGGAAACGCAGAGAACAACAGGGAGAATGGCAGAATGTGAGGCTGGTACTGTTCAGAGTACTGGAACCAGAGGTTCACACACTTGCTAGCATCATTTCCCTATAGCAGAGCCTTTCTTTCTGGAAGAGATGCTGAGTCCTGCCCCTTCTGGACATGGGCTAGGCGTGACTGCAGCAGGCCACATGGAAGATACCATCTTTGCAGGGCAAATCCGTTTCCTCAGCCCTGTAGCTACTTCCATGAATCAGCCTCACCTCCACAAAGGGTCTTATAGACCCTTCATCTGAGATGCTGTTTCGCTACAAAGGCCCAGCTGAAAAGGTCCTGGAGATCATGCAGCCCAGTGGTGATTAAGTGAACCTCAGGGATTCTAAGTGATCCTCAGGGAATATCTAAATAGGTATTTCAAGGATCACTGCAGGGAGGGGGGGGACGAGAAGGCCTGTAGGGCAGAGCTTGGAGCCCGCTCGCTCCCATCTTGGTGAGAATAGCTCTGGTTTCCCCAGGTTTTGACAGTGGGCATTACTTACAGCAGGATGCCTAAGATTCCACACAAAGAAAAGCTTCTGGTGCTAAAAAGAGGAGCCGAAACACTGCTTTCACTTCCAGACGAGAACACCGAGGCCCCTGATGGAGATGTGTGTTTCTTTTGCTACTCGGCAACCAGTCTGGTATCAGCCCCCAGACTCACCTTTCAAAATATAGCTCCCCCTCGAGCCACATGCGGCCTAGAGGGGTTGTCGATATGGGTGTCCTCTTCTTCCCTAGATGAGGGTAAGTGTGAGGCCACGCTGAGCCAATGACTGCCGAAGGGAGAGGGAAAAGGATGGACAAACTCTGGGAGCCCCTCCAGGCCGGCGGGGACGCTCAGACGCCCAGAGCTGTGCCTTCTGAGCCGGCTTCTTCAGCTCTGCCATCCTTCTCCACGCCACCTCAAATCCTTCCCCAAAGATCCCTCTGCTTACAATACTAGAGCTGGTTTCTGTGGCTTGCA
Organism: Martes martes; assembly: GCF_963455335.1. Classification (NCBI taxonomy): domain Eukaryota; kingdom Metazoa; phylum Chordata; class Mammalia; order Carnivora; family Mustelidae; genus Martes; species Martes martes. The sequence goes on from NC_137900.1 coordinate 79,561,938, forward strand.
ACAGTTCTGCTCAAGAGTATCTGGACGACTTGCCCAGGGCACTCAGAGCTAGAAGTGTGCCCCAGATTAGAAACCAGAGCCCTTCAACCACAGCCTGTGGCTGCCCTGCCAGGTGACCATTTGCAGCTCCATGATCACTGGGTCCTTAATCCCTATAGCCTTCTGCCTTGTCTTCCCAGCCTCTTTCCTAAGTCTCACAGGGACAAAAAAATATAGCCACCTCCCTTCCTTTCTAAATCCTCCCAAGAGAACTCACAGGTTATCCCACTCTTGCAGTCCTACATCATAAACCTGACATCAGCCACTCTTCATGGGCCACAAAATAATTTACCCAAAAGTGCAGAGAAACAAGGGTAGATATTATGCCAGGAGCTGGACTCAAGCCAAACAAAAACCAGATAAATTCTCAACTGCTTCCTTACCATGCTACACCAATATGTGTGCGTCTGTCCCTCCCACCTCAGCGAGGATTAGAGACATTTTTTTGCAATTTTCCCTGCTTCAGAAAGCACCTGTGAATATCTTGCTTCTATATCACTCTGCCCTTTGCTCACAATCTAAAGGCAATTTAATTTCCTATATGAAAGCAGCAAAGGAGCCTGGCACTGGGGGGTGGCAGAGAGGGGTTTTGGGTTTTCTCCCTTCAGCTTGCTTGTTGACTACAGAGCTGTTTCCAACAGGAGCAGAAGTTGCTCCCAAGGCACTTGGAGATGGGAGCTCATGAGCCTAATTGCATTATGCTGCAGTTTGACCAAGCGATTGCTAACTTCATTGCACAGAAAGAAAAAGGGAAGTGACAGAGACAAATTTAACCCACGCATTCCCTCACTGAAACTCAGGACTCAGCCTCCAGCCAAAGGGCAAAGGCAACAGAGAAGAATGTTCATGGGCCATGAAGAAAATGATTTCTGTGAGTTCTGTAGCCCCCATTTGGACTAGAAGGGGGTGTGCGAATGCTTCATCCTAACCAGCTTTAGCCACCCACCACTTACCCCGCAGTCCCCTCTGACTGGTCAGTATGGAGGTGAGAGAGAAGAACCTAGTAAGCTCTCTGACCTACCCATTCATCTGTTCATTCATGCAGTAAATATTTTTTTAAAGATTTTATTTATTTATTTGACACAGAGAGATCACAAGTAGGCAGAGAGGCAGGCAGAGAGAGAGAGGGGGAAGCAGGCTCCCTGCTGAGCAGAGAGCCCCATGTGGGACTTGATCCCAGGACCCTGAGATCATGACCTGAGCCGAAGGCAGAGGCTTAACCATCTGAGCCACCCAGGCGCCCCTCACTCAGTAAATATTTACTGAGTACTAATTATGAAGCAAATGCTTTGAGAAGCACAGTGTTGAGCACAGTTCCTGTCCTTAAAGAGTATGTAGTCTAGGAGAGCCAACAGACCATCAACATGGACGAACAGATATCGAGGTACAATTGAGATCGGATGGTCAGGGAAGGGCTCTATAAGCCACCTGGCAAGCAACAGAAAAATACAGCATGGGTCAAGGTGGAGGTGGACAGGGCCTCTCTGGGCGGTGGCCCTCAACCCCAGCTGTATACTGGAATCCCCCGAGTCACCTGGGAAGACTACAAAACAGAACAGTAATGCTGGGTGGTGCTGACTTATTGGCCTAGAGTAGGGCCAGGACCTGACTACTTTTTGTTTTTCAATAAATAGACATTTCCTTCTTTTTTTTTAACTTAAGAGCAGTTCTGAGGTTCACAGAAATATTGATGGGAAAGTACAGAGTTCCCATGTACAACTCTACACAATCACTCACACACATACACACAGAGTTTCCCTTATTATTTACATCTTGTGTTAGTAGGAGACATCTGTTAAAATGGAGGAGCCAACATAAACCATTGATATCGATTGCAATCCACAGTTCACTCTTTGTGGCGTGCGTTCTCTGAGTTTTGCAAGTGGGTCATAACTGTGTCCATCATTACCATATGACACTTCCTCTGCTGTAAACCCTGGTGTTACACCCGTTTGTCTCTTCCTCCCTCCCCCAAACACCGGACAACTGATCTTTTTCTTGTCTCCATAGTTTTACCTTTTCCAGAAGGTCATATATTTAGAATCATGTGGTATGTGGACTTTTCAGATTGGCTTCTCTCACTTAGCAACAGGATTTTTTTTTAAAGATTTTATTTATTTATTTGACAGACAGAGATCACAAATAGGCAGAGAGAGAGGGGGAAGCAGGGTCCCTGCTGAGCAGAGAGCCCGATGCGGGGCTCGATCCCAGGACCCTGGCATCATGACCTGAGCCGAAGGCAGAGGCTTTAACCCACTGAGCCACCCAGGCGCCCCAGCTCCTCCATGTCTTTTGGGGGCTTGATCGCTCATTTCTTTTTTATCACTGAGTAATATTCCACTGTCTGGATGTATCACAGTTTATTTATCCGTTCATCTATTCATGGACATCGTGGTTGCTCCCAAGGTTCTGGCAGCTTTAAATTAAGCTGCTGAAAACATTCATGTGCAGGATTCTGCATGGAAATACATTTTCAACTCATTTGAGTAAAATACCAAGAAATGTGAGTGCTGGATCTTACAGTAAAAATATGGTTAGCTTTGCAAGAAACCGCCAAATTGTCTAAGCCCCAGTTATACTGATGTAATTGGCCTACAGTGGATTCCAGGTCCCAGCATTTTTTAAAAGCTTCCCAAATATTCTGATGTAAAGCTTGGGTTTAATATCTTGTAGGCCTTGGTTAGGGACCATGTATTTCACTATAAGAACAACGGAAAGTCATTTTGAATTTAAGCAAAGAAGAGGCATGACTTGACCTACAAGCTTATAAAGTCATTCTGGCAGCATGTGAGGATGGATTTGGAAGGGCTGGGGAGACAGTAGGAGCAAGAATGAATCTAAGGGACCAGCTGAATTTCAGGTCAGTGATGAGAGCAATTCGTACCAGGGCAGAGGTGGAAAGAACGGGATGGATTCAAAAGACACGTCAGAGAAAATTAATAAGCTCTGGCTTTTGGTTAAATATTGAAATGGAGGAAAACAGAAGGAGAAGTCCAAGGATAACAAGGAATACTTCAATGAAGCTCTAGAAGCAAATTTAAGTCTACCTTGCAAAGAGGCACAAAAGTCACCAGCCTGTCCTCTCTTCTGTCTTCTCCCTCTCCTTCCTCCTCCTCTTCCTCTCCTACTTCTCCATCTCTGTTTTGGTCTTTGTCTGTTTGAAACAAGAAATCCTCTCGACGCAAGACCAATTGCTATTTGAATGTACTACTAAACCCCTGCAAGCTAATCGAGCATCTTCTTTTCAGGTCGAATTCAAAAAGGCACATGGTACTTCAGGGGTAAGATAACTTGACTCAGATGCCGCTCAGCGTCTGTTATAGCCAAAGGTTGAAACTTTAGAAGGGATCTCTGAAGAAGTTTTATCATTCTTCCAAGTTTTCTTCTGAAACTCTCTAGCAGATGTTCATAATGCCCTGAGGGGGAAAAAAGCTTTAAAACAGAGCTGATGATGAATAGTGCAAGAGCGGCAGAGGAGGTTTGAGAAGAAGGAGCCCACCAGAGTCACCGAAAAAGAGCTTTGACTCGTTAGCAAAGCAGGAATAAGTCACCCAGATCCTTTTCACCAGCTACTCTCGAAAATCTATCTCTTACTGAAAATCAAGGTCATGGAAAAATTTATACGAGATGAACCAAGGAGTGCTTGGGTGGCTTAGGAGGTTAAGCATCCGACTCTTGATTTCAGCTCAGGTCATGACTTCAGGGTTGTGAGATGGTTTTCACATTGGGCTCTGCACTGGGCATGGAACTTGCTTAAGATTCTCTCTCTCCTTCTCCCACTGCACCCCCCCACCTTCAAAAAAAAAAAAAAGATGAACCAAGTGGTCATGGAGGCCTCCAAAGTCACCTCCAAAATCACCTCAAGTGATATTTGGAATCACATCAGACAAGGGCAGGTGCGTGGAGGCCCTGACATTAGAAGTTGGGAAGAGCTGCCCCCTGCAAGGCCCTGCTCACCTCTTCTCACCTTTGTCCTAAGCACCATGCTGGGATGCCTGGCTCTGACCAGAGGCAGTGAGCTGTGTGGTGCATGGGACCACGATGGTCACAAGGGGCTTGGGCTGGTTTCCCTGGCCAGGGTGAGTAGACAGTGCTCAGGGACCACAGAGAGAACCCAAGGTTGTGGGAGCCGATAAGGAGAGAGGGAGTGAATGAGAGAGACAGAGAAAAAGACAGACAAATACACACAGCCAGGTAGAAAGACAGAAGAAGAGAGACATCAGGAGTAAAGAGAAAAAAGAAGGAAAGACAAGGAAGAAACAAGGAGGACAGAGAAAAGGGATGGAACAGATCAAGAGAAAGCAGGAAGGAAGAGGAAACAGGAGGAAAACGGAAGAACAAGGAAAGCAAGGATGGGGGAGGGGAAGAGAGCGGAGAGTCCTGTCCTGCCTTCCACACTCATCCCATCCATCACCGGACAGGGTTTTCAGGGGTTCTCTCTTGAAGAAACACTCATAAAACCTCCGTGAAACAGCCGCGAAAGCTCAAACCTGTGTGTGCATGTCAGGCAGCTCCATGCGCACCAGACACCAGGGAATGAGAATGCCCAGGGCTCCTCTTCCTAAGACCTCCACTGTCCGGTGGGTCTCACCTGGGCAGGGGGAGATGATGTGCAGGTGGCCAGAAAGGGCACAGCTGAGAAATGACCCATCAGAGACCTGGAACTCTTACCAGTGAGTGTCATTAATGGAGGAAAGTTCGAACCCTAGACTAGATGTACCAGACTTGACAAATGAAGTTCATAAAGCAACAGTTCCATTCGCAAACCTTGCTGTGTTTTTAAGTAAGTGGCTATGAATTTCCTTCTTAAAACTAGAGCTCTCCATAAGAGACTCTTAATCTCACAAAACAAACTGAGGGTTACTGGGGGGAGGGGGGTCGGGAGAGAGTAGTGGGGTTATGGGCATTGGGGAGGGTATGTGTTATAAGTGAGTACTGTGAAGTGTGTAAACCTGGCGATTCACAGACCTGTACCCCTGGGGCTAATAATACATTATATGTTTATTAAAAAGAAAAAAAACAAAACAAAACAAAACTAGAGCTCTCTGAGATTAGTGATTATACAGTCTTGCCCGAAGGCCAGTTCTACTAACATTTATTGACACCGCTTCACCCAAGAGGTCCCATTCTAGCAACAGGGTACAGAAAGACGGGAATCGACCCTCCCCTGTCAAGAGTCTCCTAAGCAGCGCTAACAGAATTTTCTGCAATGGTGGATACGTTGCACATCTGTGTTCAGTGTAGCAGCCACTAGCCCCATGTAACTTTATTTAAATTTAAATTAATTAATTTAAAATTCAGTCCCTCGGGGCGTCTGGGTGGATCCGTGGGTAAAACCTCTGCCTTCAGCCCAGGTCATGATCTCAGGGTCTTGGGATCGAGCCCAGCATCGGGCTCTCTGCTCAGTGGGTAGCTTCCTGCTCTCTCTCTCTGCCTGCCTCTCTGCCTACTTGTGATCTCTGTCTGTCAAATAAATAAATAAAAATCTTAAAATTCAGTCCCTCAGTCACAGCCACACCTCAAGTGCTCAACAGCCACGAGTGGCCAGTGGCTACAGGGTGAGACTATTGGGGGGGTGGGTTGGAGGGGAGGGAGGAGGTAAGACATGGACATATGTATATTTAACATAAAGGAAGTTGTCCACAAGGGATAGGTATTGTGTTTCCTGAATAAAGGCATTCAAATGTGAATTAGGGGTGGAGGGAGAGAGGAAGAAGCAGTTAGAATGGAAGTTTCCAAAGAGACAGTAGCTTATAAAACGGAGTTCTACCAACTGACATGGAGGGGAACAAGGACATCAGGACAGAGGATGAAGTATGAGGTCAGGCACAGAAATGAGGTAGAGCTTGTTTTCTGGGAGCTGACATGTCAGCAGAGAAGTAATAAGAGAGAAGGAAAATATAGGTGGGTTCAGTCTTTAGGCGGAAGTTTCAGACGCCCAGGAGTTGACTGTTAATGTTGGGGGGTAGGGGTAGGTCACTGAGGATTCTAAGCAAGGGAGAAATGACCTCTGGGAATGATCCTCCAGACAGTGTATCTGTTCAAAGGAAGAACCGAAGCAGTCTATCAAGAAAATGGGAGAGAGGGGCGCCTGGGCGGCTCCGTGGGTTAAGCCTCTGCCTTCTGCTCAGGTCATGATCTCAGGGTCCTGGGATCGAGCCCCGCATCAGGCTCCCTGCTCAGTGGGGAATCTGCTTCTCCCTATCCCTCTGCCACTCTCTAGCTCACTCTCAAATAAATATATAAAAATCTCAAAAAGAAAAGAAAAAATAAAGTGGGAGAGAGATGATATAAGAAGAAGAATGGTAAAGAAGACCAGGAAGGAATGGCCACTACTGGATTATAAGATGAAGGGCTGTCTGGGAACTTTATTCTGCCCCAAATAAGGAAGGCACGTGCAAGTCTTAACTATGATTGTGGCACGCGGATCCCTGAAGTCATTTCCTGAGCCGATGTCTTTGCAGAGGAAGAACCATCCAAGGAAGGTGATCTTTTCTACAACCACTTGCCAGTCCATTAACCTATCCTGCAGGATCCCTTCCCCTAGCACCACCACTGTCTCCTCATAAGTCACCAGGGGCTTATCATCCAATGAGAGCTGGATAGGAAAAAAAAAGGAGCAAAGAAAAGAGGAAAATGAGATGGAGAGAAGAGGTATTTAAAAAACATGTGCTGGGGAAGTCACAACAAATTCCCATCCATTCCTGCTGGAGATTTTATGGAGCGAGACATCCCCAAAATGGGCTTTGAATTATACGCTGCACCTCATAAAGCACGGGAACTCTTGGCAGCCGGCTCACACGTACTGCCCTGTCATTACCTGCCCAATCCTCCCAGCAAGAAGGCTTGCTGGGACACCCAGAACTGCACAGGCACCCCAATAGAGGCAAAAGGCCATGGGGCAGGGTGGACTGTGGTCTATTTTCAGACGCATCCCCAGGCTTTTGACATCAAGCAAGGTTCTGGCCTTCTGTGGGCCTTGGTCACCCACTGTGCTGTCAGAGGCTGGTCTGAGAGCCTGAGAGTTCAAGACTTGGATGGCCTGGAGAGCTGGAATGTGGATGGACAGAGAGACAGAGCCGCCGTACAGCTGTGCGCGTGCACAGGAGGGGCTGCTCAGTGTGAGCAAAGAGGGTCGTTGTAATTCCTTCACAAGGGGATGGAGGAGACCAGGTGTCCTGTGGCCACAGATGGAAAAAGACAATCTTTAATAAAGTTTATTTACTTTTTTTTTTTAAATTTTTATTTATTTGCCAGAGAGAGAGAGAGAGTACACACAAGCAGGCAGAGAGGCAGGCAGAAGCAGCGAGAGAAGCAGGCTCCCTGCTGAGCAAGGAGCCTGATGCGGGCTCGATCTCAGGACCCTGGGATCATGACCTGAGCCGAAGGCAGCGGCTTAACCCACTGAGCCACCCAGGTGTCCCAGTTTATTTACTTTTTTAAAGTATCAGGTAAAGAGGGGTGCCAGGGTGGCTCAGCTGATTAAGTGTCCGACACTTGATTTCAGCTCCGGTTATGATCTCAGGGTCATGGGATCATGCCCTGTGGCAGGCTCTGTGCACAGCGTGGAGCCTGCTGATCCTTCTTCCTCCGCTGCTCCCCCCATTCTCTCCAGCTCTTTCTTTCTCAAATAAATAAATAAATAAATAAATAAAATCTTGAGGGTTTTTTTTTTTTTTTTTCAAATATCGGGCAAAGACATATACTTGGGATGGCATTCAGGAAGTCAACATGATTGGGAATGGAAGTACAGCATTGGCTTGCCCTGTGCTAGGTCAGTTCACCATCTAAACCAGTTTCCTCATCTGCAAAATGGAAAACATGTGCGGTGTCAGCCACAGGAATGTGATGTAGTACACAGGAAATACAGTGAATAATATTGTACTAACTTCGTATAGCGACAGATGGTAACTAGATCGATTGAGGTCATCACTTCCTCATGTATAAAAATATTGACTCACTACGTTGTATACCTAAAACTAATATAATGTTGTATATGTCAATTATATATCAATTTTTAAAAGGCCACCCAAAAGGAAAAGGACATTACGGACAAATGCTATGGAGTCCCAGAAGGGGCCATGAACTCCAAGAGTCCCATGATCCGTGTTCCTGACTCATCTCTGGGATTCAGTTCCCCCACTTTATTTTTCTAATTATTCCTTTCAGCTTTATTGAGATATAATTGATAAATAACATTGTGTCAATTTCAGTGTTGACTTGATACACTCACATAATGCAAAATCATCACCATCCCAGCATTTGCTAACACCTCCATCACATCCTATCATTACCATTTTGTTTTCATAGTAAGGACATTTCGGTTGGGCTCTCTTTGCAACTTCAAAGCATATATTACATCACCCTTAACTGTAATCAACATGCTACATGCTGGATTCCTACAACTTATTCACCTCAAAACTGGACACGTGTAACTCTTTGGCCATCATCGCTCCCCTTCCCTCACACCCCAGTAGCCACCATTCTAGTCTCTGTTTCTATGAGTTTGTCCTTGTTGGAGTCTACATATAAATGACACCATACAGTATCCATCTTTCTCTGTCTGGTTTACTTCACCTAGTAGAGTGCCCTCAAGATGCATCCAGGTTGCACAAGTGACAGCCATCCTTATTTCTCATGCCTGAACAATATTCCATTGTATGTATATACCACATCATCTTTTCCCATTCACCCGCTGACTGACACAGGTATGCATCCTTATCCTGGCTATTGTGAATAATGCTTCAGTGAACCTGAAAGTGCATGTACCTCTTACAGATCTTGTTTTTATTGCCTTTGGGTATATACCCAGAAGTGGAATTGTGGCATGCTATGGTAATTCTATTTTCAGTTTTTTGAGGAACGTCCGTACTGTTTTCCATAGTGATCACAATGATTTATATTTCCACCAAGAGTACAAATGGCTTCCCTTTTTCTCTCCTTTACGTCAGAATGCTATCTAAATGTGTAACCTCTAAAATTCTGTGACTTAATGTCTCCATCAACTGGAAACTGTGTATTTCAAAAGCTTTCAGCTGGCCTTCTCTCCAGGGACTGACGGGTTAACCAGTGTTCTCTATCATCTCTGTAAAACATCCTTGAGGTTCACAAGCCCTGAATGCTCACATCAGCCAGTATTCTAAGCTCGCTGTCAGTTCGGTTGCATTTTTACAGAGGACCAATGTGTTTCCCAAACCTATGGATGCCTGTTATGTTTTTTGTCATTTGAAAATTTAATGAAATATTATGCAAATTTAAAAATTTATGAGCATCAGAAGGAAGTGGTTTCTAGGAGGGCTAAGTTGCTTTTGCCATAAAAATAAAGAAAGTCACTTAAATATTGCTATAGAGCTAGGTCAGGTGTGACAACTATAAAAATTTAGAAAGGAATCATAAAATTCTAGGAGAATTACTTGGCAAGCGCCTTCAAGTCCTCAGTCCCCTTTATGAAACCCACATTGGAGACCATATTTGGTGCATTATGAGCAGGGTTTATGCAAGGAAGATGGCATGGGACTTCAATCAGCTGACCCCGACTTAAAGGAGAGTTCTGGAACCCACATCAAATAATTGGCAAACGTATACACACTTACCTATCTTCAGTTAAAATGAAATGTTTAAGGTACATTATTGCTTTTTTATGATTCCCTGCTTTAATAGACCTTTTTCTATTAACTGACCAACTGCCAATCCACAGAGCTTCACAGACGAGGGTTTCTAAAGTAAACAACTCAACCTAACCCCAGATAACCCTTGCCTGAATAGTTGGGTGTCCCTATTCAAGTGAGAAAAAAGTTTAAGGCAGAAGGGAAAGAAGTGCTTTATCAGTCGAATAATGTGCCAGAAAGAAACAGGTACCCGCCCCCACCCCACCTCACCCCACCCCACCCCCGTCTCCTGTGATGAGTTCCCTTTCTGGCTACTCCCTTACTCCCTTCCCGGGACCAGTTTCTTCATTTAGTCATTGTCATTGTCATTGTCATAGTTTCCCTCTCACCTATATATCTATACATTCGTATGACGTGTATGTGTTGATATATATGTGGATACATGTGTATAAACATACATAATATACACACATTTTTTATGTATATATACATTTCACATATCAACATTTTTTCCAAGCAGGAGTCAGTAAAGAAGAGGACTCCTGGCCTGAGGACTGGAATAAATCTGGAGGCAGATTCTGGGGCCTGAGCATGCAGGGAGGAGCTTTGTCAAATTAGCTTAGGGGCGCCTGGGTGGCTCAGTGGGTTTAGCCTCTGCCTTCAGCTCAGGTCGTGATCTCAGGGTCCTGGGATCAAGCCCCGCATTGGGCTCTCTGCTCAGCAAGGAGCCTGCTTCCCCCTCTCTCTCTCTGCCTGCCTCTTTGCCTACTTGTGATCTCTGTCTGCCAAATAAGTAACTAAAATCTTTTTTGAAAATTAGCTTAATACTCAATATGATGGTCAGTGAGCTTTCTCCAATCACGACAGCTCCATAAAATATTACGGCAGGAACAGTAACCAGCTTTCTAATATATTGTACGTGGGACCCAGAGGATGGTGGTGTGTGATCTATGCATAGCACTGTGCTTGCAGAACATTCTTTAAAGGTGTGGAATCTTGTATTCAAGTGAAATGGGGTTCAATGTTGCAGACAAATAAAAGGGGACTATCTCTTTAGCTTAAGCCCAAAGTGACTCCCTATTTCCCTGATTTATCATGGTACCCAGTTTGGAAAAAATAAACACCCTAATGAAAAGACCATTTCAATGTTAGTATCCCTGAGCTGGTTGTAAGAAACCTGCAGAGAGATGCTGGACAAGTCACCTCTTTCTCTCACCAAAGGTGGCTGCCCACATTCCGCAAGGATCCCAGTAAATTCCTTGTCATGATCACTTTTGGGAAATGAGACTGGGAAGGAGGGAGATGTTCACTTTCTCCTTTATAATATTCCTGAATTCTCTGCATTGGTTACAACAAGCTTGTGTTCTCTTTGTTAAAATTAAGTTAAAATTCAATAAGCATGCATTAACTAGCTGCAAGAGTTACAGATATGAAAGAGACAAGGTGTTTAAGTTAGGAAAGTTAAAGACTAGCAAGAGAGGCAGAGCACTAACCCATCACAGTATTTCCATGAAAACAAGAACGGCAACGAATACACCCAGAGCCAGGGAGAGACATGTTCTTGGGTACGCCAGGAGAGGCATGTTGAAAGCAGTGAAGGTACATTCAAGCCGGATCTTAAAAGATGGCGAGGGGCGCCTGGGTGGCTCAGTTGTTGAGCATCTGACTTCTGGTTTGGGCTCAGGTCATGATCTCGGGGTTGTGGGATGAAGCCTGACACGGGGTATGGAGCCTGCTTGGATTCTCTCTCCCTCTACCACTCCTCTTCCCACCCTCCCAGCCTCTTTCTCTCTCTCCCTCTCAAAAAAAAAGAAAAAAAAAAAAAAAGATGAGTAGTGGTAGCTATGAGGCAGGAAAAGTATTTTTTAAATGCATATATTAGGGGCACCTGGGTGGCTCAGTGGTTAAAGCCTCTGCCTTTGGCTCAGGTCATGATCCCAGGGTCCTGGGATAGAGTCCCGCATCAGGCTCTCTGCTCAGCAGGGAGCCTGCCTCCTCCTCCTCCTCTCTCTCTCTCTCTCTCTCTCTCTCTCTCTCTGCCTGCCTCTCTGCCTACTTGTGATCTGTCAAATAAACAAATAAAAATCTTTATAAAAAAATAAATGCATATATTAGAGGAAATCTGACAATTAAGTGGGCAAAATTTAAATTTTAAATGAATATCTTTGTCTCAGCGGTGGGCTGGATCAATGTGTTCCCAAAGTATGGTATGAGAGAAAAATTTGGGTGGCTTGTAAATATATACAAATATACATATATTTATTTGGGCACATATTTAACTATATATGTAACTATATGTATATAGTTACATACTTACTTTTTATGGACTATCTTCTATTTATAGCAAGTTACTCTGATGTTCCATTTGTGATAGTGATACAAAGATTTCTTTTAAAAATAAATAAATGCAGCTCATTCCATTTACTATGTGACCTTGCACAATTGACTTGATCTCTCTGAACGGCCACATCTTCATCTATAACATGGACACACTAAAAATACCCATGAAAAGGAGGGTTCTTTTTTTTTTTCTTTAAATCAAAAAGTGCAAATGTTTTTATCCCCATAAACTGTGAACCCCTTGCATTTCTGGGCCCCCAGGGACTGGGCACACAGCCTGGGATGGAAGGATCACTGAATAATGACTGAGAGGCTTAGCTCCAGGCAAGGGGAGCTTAAGTTGAACCTTGGGTTTTAGGTGAACCGGTTTTGTCTAGAAAATGCAAATAGAATTCATCTCTCTTGCAAACCCAGTTGATAAGAGGCTGAAGGCACTGTATTTGAGGAGTGATCTGAAGCAGGGATCAAGTTCTTGATGAGCAATGTCTGATCACACCTATTTTTCCATTTATTCTTAACTTAATTCAACAACTATTTACACCGAGGTCTACTAGTGATGGACATGGCTCTAGGCACCTGGGATCCCATTAGTGGATGAGACTGAAGGGTATTTCCTCTTTTGCAGCCAAATCTTCCCCCACTTCTAGAAGGAGAGCTGGCTTAGATAATATTCCTCAATCTTATCTGAAGCCAGAAGGGGAACTGTCATTTATTTGAGGTCATCTAGCTGGGGAATGACAGACACAGGACTAGAATCAAGACATTTGCCTCCCAATCCAGCACAGTTTGGGATTTAGCAGACTTGCAAAACCGGTTTTTGGTTTTCCAAGGTTTGCAGCTCTGCCCTTTCTCAACCACCAGCCATCCCATTTGCTGTCCCTCTTGGGGGAAGGGTGGCTTTCTACTCCAGGGCTGGGAACAGGGAACCAGGAGAAAGAGGGGCCGTTCCCTTGAGGCCTCTGCAGCCAGGAGAGGTGCTTCAGTGGGGCCAGGAGAATAAAGTGAAGAGAGAAGAGGAGGGAGGGAGAGACAGGGGGAGTCCCGCTATCAGCAGACAAGTAATTGGTTACTTTGGGCGGTCAGCTTCTCCAGGCTCTCTCCCTGGGGGAGACTAGAAAGAAAGTAATTGAAGAAGGTTCCCTAACAAATTAGTGTGATACTGGGCTGGAAATTTTGAGTTGCACCTGGATTCAGAGCTGAGGGTTTGATCTTCAGAGGCCCCAGGAAGGATGCAGGGAGGGAGGCTTTGTCCTGCTGCAGGGGCTTCCAGCCTCAGAAACTCCTTCAGGGAGCCCTGCTCTCCCTCCTGGGCTCCTGCTGAGCTGAAAGGGCTGAGAGGGACCTTGAGGGTCACAGGGTTCTATCTCATCACATTAGAAATGGGTCGGGGGCGGGGGGGGGGGGGGGACTCCTAATACGGAAGGGACGGAATGACTGACAACCCAGCAAAGCTAAGACCAAACCCAGGACTCCTGGTTCTCAGTCCTGGCCACCAGATCACGCTTGTCATCAAGTTCCATGAAGTCTTTACTCACAAGACTTCCTTTGAATTGCCCTAAATCCCCCCAAGGACAAAGTAAATGGGGAAGGGGCAGGTCCCAGGGCTGAGGGAGCAGGTCTATTTATTTCTGTTTATTTAACAAATACCTCCGTAGCCTGTGTCAAGTGGCAGGCGCTGCTCGGCCTGCTCTACTTACTGTAGTTCTTGAAATCCTCCTAACAATCTCACCAATAAGCAACAGAAGACCCCGAGGAGGTGGGAACCCCCCCTAAGGTGTTCACCGACTATTCCCTCCTACAGTTGTCCATGTTCCCTCACTTGGTCAGAAAATATGCACTCAGCACCTACTGTATGCACTGTCCTGCACTGCATGGTGTAGGGAGCAAAAGGATGAACAAGGCACGTTCCCAAGGAGCCATGACATGAAGATTTTTGAAAAGAAATGGGACAGAAGGCTATGAAGGGAGAGGTGGACCAGGGTGCTACTTTGATCAGGGAAGACTTCACGGAGGAGGCGATACATCAGTTTCGTGAGCCAAGGAGAAAATGGAAAACGAATTCAGAGAAGGCGGCAAACTTTTAGGATTTTCTAGACTCTGAAAAGGAATTAAGATTTTCTTGTTGTTGTTAAAAGAAATGAGAACAATGAAAGATTTTAAACAGCAAAGAATGACAAGATCTAACTTGCTTTTTTGGGGGGAAAAAGATCACTCCGGCGACGGAAAACACCAAGGTTGGCAAACTTTTTCTATAAAGGGACAGTTAGTAAATAGTTTAAGCACTGTGGGCCAGATAGTCATTGTTGCTACTCCTCAACTCTGCTGTTGTAAAGGCAAAAGCAACCACAGACAATTCATATGTCCATGGATGAGTGTGGCTGTGTTCCAATAAATCTTTATTTATGGATACTGCTGTTTGAATTCCAAGTAATTGCCACATACCACGAAATGATATTTTCCTTTGGATTCTTTTCACCTATTTAAATACATAAACAAACAAACAATTAAATAAATAGGCTCACAGGCTATAAAAAAGAGGGCAGCCAGCTGGGTTTGGCTCGTGTGCCACATCCGGGTACTACAGAGAAAGGAGGGGGACAGAGATGCACCAGGAAGACAGGAGACAGAGACCACAGCCCACGTGAGCAAGAACGTGGCTTGGATGAAGGTTATAGCAGCAGGAAATCATCAGCAAATCATACTGAGAGTCATTTTAGAAGTAAAACCAGCAGGGTTGCCTGGGAAAAAGAATGAGGGGCAACAGAAGGGAAATTTCAGGGATGACTCCTTCGCTTGAGTAATTGGAAGGACGGAATTCTGATCTCCCAAGATGGCGGAGATGTGGGAAGAGCAGGTTTGGGGAGCAAATCTCATACTGGCAGGGTGACCCCTGACAGAAGACAGAGAAACACAGGGTCCCTGGGGCTTGCCAGATAAAATACAGGGTGCCCAGTTAAATTTGAATTTCTGATCATCGGTCATCTTAAGTACAACTATTTCCCAATACTGCGTGGGGCCTAATTCTACTCAAGCAAGTATTCATTGTCTGAAATTCAAGTTTAAATGGGCACCCTGTATTTTATTTTTTGCACCTATTTTTATTCACAAAGTATGCAACCCAAGGGCGGGTAAGAACATTTGCAATGTGGTTGGGGGGGGGGGGGTCTTTATCTAAGCCTTGGAAGACAGATTACTCAGAGGAGGTAAGAGTGGAGTTACAGTGAGGGGTTGGCCAGGTGAATCACGGACAGGAAAAGCACTTTAAGCAGAGAGAACAGCGTTTCCATCCCAGGGTCAGGTGAGGGGAATGCTCCCGGCACCCTCAAAACTGTAAGTTGTCTATGAGGCTAGAGCATCAAACGCCACGAGGAATGGCGGGAGGTGAGGCTAAAAGGCACCCAGGACACAGGTCCCTGAGGGACATACTAAGGAGTAGGTACCATTGTTAAGGTTTACATTCCCAGGCCCCTCCAGGTGCCTCAGTGAGTCTAGGAGACCGGGTTCCAAAGTGATTCTAATGAGTAGTTAACTTTAGGGAAAACTGGGCTAAATTATCCGGGAACTTTCCCTCCTTCAAATTCCTACACATTCCAAGAGCCTAGGAAGTTGCTGCTGGCTCTGAAACCTCGAGAAGGGTAACCCAAGTCATCAGAGCAAAGGCGGTACGGTGTGAGCGCGCAGCCTCCCGTGGCAACTCCCGAGGGAGCTCTGTCCATCTCGAGGGATGTGGAAGGTCCGGGACGTTCGCACAACCACCAGCCCGACTCCCAAACAGTCGCTCCGCGTCTGGCACCTGGTTCTCCTTGGGTGCTGTCTCTCAGCTCGGTGCAAGGAGACCAGCCGTCTCTGTGACTTTCCTTGCCGCCCACCCCCCTTCCGTCCTCCGCCCACAGTCACCACTGAAATGATTCCCCCAAATGCAGCTATTACTGTGACTGGAGATCTCTTTACTGCTGATTCTGCTAATGGAAATGTTCCTTCCCTTTTCGGCTGCTTGCAAAGCCACTCGTGACTTTCCTGGGTGCTCGAGAGCAAGCTTTTGTCAGCCAGCCACCGCCAGAAGGGAGAGAATTCTGCCCCGATTGCCTCCTCTGACACCCACCTGCCTCAGACTTAGGCTCTGAGAGCCTGTCTGTCCAAGTTGTCCTCAGACAACCCTGGAGTTCCTGGCTTTCCTGGAGCTCCCCCTGCTTCGGGAGAAGGAGCAGGGATCAATGGTCAGTTTCATCCTTTCTTGCCTCCCAGGAGGGAATCCGGGTGGGGAGGCGAGAGGTGTAAGCATGGCCTGCTGCAGTGGAAGGAGGGGGAAGGGAAAAGGAGTTTGCCTTCATTATTTATTCATACCTCCACCTCCTTCCAAAAAAAGGATTCCAGGTGGCTAAGAGGCACAGAGTAAAAACCCCCTCCAGACGCTCTGCTCTGATGCTTTGCACACACCATCTCCATATGAATCAGACCGAGCTCAATGCTGGGCGCGGAGGAAACCCTAGTTTACGGAGGACTCTCCAAAAATAATGATCACAGGGACCCATAGACGTGATTCTTATCTTGTCGTCACTTTACCGATGAGCAGTGGAATCCAGACAACAGCAGTGAAGGAGTGCATCGTGGACTTGCCTGGGGGCTCTGGGTCTCCAGAAGGGGTGCCTGTCCCCCAGTCCCCAGGCTCCCAGTCAGAGGAGCTGGTCTGCACCCTGGAATTTTGCTATGCATTAGCTCTGGGACCTTGGAAAATGTACTTCTCTTGGCTAGGTAAACAAGGGAGTTGGGCTGGATCTCAGAAGCTTTATTTCACCCAGTTCTAATATTCTAGGAAAAGGATACACTATTTGGATTTTTACAGCATTCCAATATATCTAAATATCATATACTATTATATACATCCCGTATGTATAGATAATGTCATGTAACTTCCATTCTCAAGCTAGGAACATAAAAACTACGCAGTGTTGGTAAGATGGGCTTGGTGGTGAGACGCGTGGGTGGCTCAGCTGGTTAAGTGTCTGCCTTCAGCTCAGGTCAGGATACAAGGGTCCTGGGATTGAGCCCTACATCAGACTGAGGGGCTGCCTGCTCCCTGCTCAGGGAAGAGTCTGCTTCTCCCTCTCACTCTGTCCCTCTCCCCTGCTCCTGCTCTCTCTCCTGCTCATGCTCTTGCAAATAAATAAATAAATAAATAAATAGGGGCACCTGGGTGGCTCAGTGGGTTAAGCCTCTGCCTTTGGCTCAGGTCATGATCTCAGGGTCATGGGATCGGGCCCCGCATCAGGCTCTCTGCTCAGCGGGGATCCTGCTTCCCCCGCCCCCCCGCCTGCTTCTCTGCCTACTTGTGATCTTTCTCTCTCTGTCAAATAAATAAATAAAATCTTTAAATAAATAAATAAATAAATAAGTGCTAGGTAGACAAAACTCAACTTGGGGTAGAGAGGAGGAGTGCCAAGGACGTGCACCTGGTCAAAAGGGGGCTATGGGTCTGACAATGGATGCCTGGGCAATTTCTAGAAAGAGAAGACAGAGCCTTCCTACGTGCCTGGAAGGACTAGACAGCAGGTTCCCCCAGTAGGACACGATGCCTCGCATAAGGAGGGAATTCCCTCAGCACTGGGAGAAGAGGAGAGTGGAAAAGGAAGAAGGGATAGGAGGAAGGGAAGAGGGGAGGAGGAAGGAGGGGAGAGTCTCAAAGGCACAGAAGTGTAGGTATGTCCTTGTCGAGTAGTCCAGGATGATGAGTAGCATTTAGAGAAAACGAGACGAGGCCTAGCGCTCTCTTGGTAAAGTGGCATGGAGCCAGAGGGCCCGGGGAGATGCTGAGTCGGCTTCTGGCAGTGCTCAAACAAGGTGCTCAGTCCCTTGGGTCTGTGAGACTGTCACACCTGCAGTTCCGATAGAGAAACGTCTGCAACTTCTTAGTCATGAGAACAGGAAGAGAGAAAAGTAAGAGAGGTTGTCAAAGAGATGAAAACTCAGATGCACGCCTCATCCTGTGCAGCCTGAGAGGCGAGAGCGCACAGGGTTTAGAACTGTGTAATGCTGTGTGGTCTTGGGCATGTTCTTTAACTTCTCTGAGCCTCAGCGCTCACCTAAAATAGGATGAACCCAGTCTTTCAGCACTATGGAGAGGATGAACTGAGAGAACAGCTGTGCCAGCGGGACACCTGGGGCACAGTGAATGTTCAGCAGATCTTCTCATAGCCTGCTCTATGTCAGAATGGTAGTGTCTGGAACACCAACACCCATCCCCCCCACCCCAGCGCTAGTGCCCAGCTGCCCTTCCCCAGGGTGGGACCAAGACACACAGGACCGGGAGTCAGTAGACTGAGATCTGGTTCTTGCTTCATCATTGTCGTGCTACAGGACCTCGCTTTCCCCATCGTCACTTAGAAGGGCTTTGTTTTGATGCTACCCTAGATTATTTGGTGGTCCCCAACCATGGTGTGCCATCTTCCCCAAAACAGTCAATGCCCCTCTGTTGGCCACAATGCAAAGATTCCAATCCTTTATCTGGCTTCCATGATTCTCAAGAGAAGGTCTTCCCTAAACCCAGCACACTTTCCTCCAATCAAACTGACCGCATTCCTCATCCTATCGACACCCCCAGAATAAGAGGGAGCTAGAAGAAGGTACAGGGAAAGGCTACGGGTGCTCATAAGAGGGAAGATTCTATGGAAGAGCTGGTGTTCTAGGTCAGATGTTAAGACAGATGAGTGGAATTCCAACACCTCTCCAGGTCTGCCCAGTACAGACTCTCCCTGTAGGCCAAGCCACCATCCTCCCTTACCTGAACCCACTCCTACAGACCTGCCTGCTTCCGTCTTTGCTCCTATACAGAGAGGCCTAAGGAAGTCTTTCCAAGCATAAGTTAGATGTTGACACTCTTTTGCTGAAAACCCTGCTTGGATCTCCACTTCACTCACAGCGAAAGCAAAAAGCCCAACAGTGGTCCGTATGACCCTGGGTGCCTCCCCATGTCCTCTCCTGTCCTGTCCTGCCTCCCACTGCTCACTCCACTACGGAGGCACTGGCCTTCCTGCCAGGCCTTGGGCATTCCAGCTGTGCTCCAGAGCTGTTCTCAGCCTGGAATGTTCTTCTCCTACATATGTGCTTGGCCAACTCCTTCATCACCTTCAAGTCTTGGTTCTACTCCTGCATTCTCAATAAGCTCCTCTTCCTCCACTCTGCCCAATACAAAAA
Organism: Martes martes; assembly: GCF_963455335.1. Lineage (NCBI taxonomy): Eukaryota > Metazoa > Chordata > Mammalia > Carnivora > Mustelidae > Martes > Martes martes. The sequence goes on from NC_137900.1 coordinate 79,581,116, forward strand.
CCCATCTCCTCATTTCCAAAATCTCCCTGGTATTTAATTTCATGTTGTTCATCCTCACATACTACATAATTTTCTTATTTACCATGGGCATTGTTATCATCCTCTGCTCACCACCCACCCACCCACTCACTCACTCATTTCTACATACGAGCTCTCTGAATACACGAATCTCTGTCTTTTGTTCTCTGCTACATCCTTAGCACCTGGAACAGGGCTTAGCACATTGTAGGTGCTCAGTTAAGGGACCAGTCATTGTTAGTCCTCTTTTCTGTTGAGAGAGGACGCCAAGGCTCAAATGTGCAACTCCAGTGGGAGGTCAGGAAAGGCTGCAAAGATAAGGTGACATTTAAATTCAGTCTTGAGGGCTGCCTGGGCGGCTCAGTGGGTTAAGCATCTGCTTTCATCTCAGGTCATGATGCCAGGATGCTGGCATCAGGCTCCCTGCTCAGCGGGAAGTCTGTTTTTCCCTCTCCTTCTGCCCCTCCCCACTACTCATTCTCTCTCTCTCTCAAATAAATAAATAAAATCTTTAAGAAAAATTAAAAAAAATAAATTTAGTCTTGAAAGTTAAGAAGGAATCTTCCCAGGGGGGTTAAGGGGCAAAGTTATCAAACAAAAAGGGAGGGTTCTTACAATAGGGTACTCCGGGCAGAGTCTGATCTTGGACCTTGGACCATAATAAGAAGCTTGAACTTCACACTAAGAACTGGGAGGAACCAGTGTAGTACTTTAGGAGAGAACAGCCACGATCAAATCTGGGCTTTTAATGAAATCACTCTGTCTGCAAGTGCGGCTGGTAGATTAGACAGGATAAGAGTGGAGGCAAACAGCCCATTAAGTTGACTGCTAACATTGTAGTTGAGAGGATGTTGAGGTCTGAGCCTGCCAGGGTCTTTGCCAATGGGGCTGGAGTCATGGTTCCCCTTCAGGGGAAAACCCGGGCAGTGTTTACCCAGCAGCAGCCTCATCAGTGTTTGACTCACCAGCGCGCGCTCTTTCTCTCTCTCTCTCTCTCTCTCTCTCTCTCTCGCTATAGTTAATCTTCTGTTGCCACTAGCTGGTCAGTGGGAGAACTTGGAAAGCAAGAACTCTGTAACGGAGGGCTCCCTAGAATCTGCTCCACCTTAAGGTTAAATCCGACTTTCTTGCCTTTCCTGGAAAAGAGCAGGCTTCTTCTGCTCACCCCCAACGGCAGCTGGAGGAAAAAGCAATGAGGCTTCCTCCTCTCCCAGAACAAAAAACGATCAGCTCCGGTTCTCAGGAGAGATGGGAGCCAACCAGCTGGGGACTTGGGCAGGAGAATAAATTCAGTTTCCCTGGGGTTATTTTTCTCCGTAGATTTTTGTGTTTTTTTTGGGGGGGGGTTGTTTTGGTTTGTTTTTGTTGCAGGGAGAAAGGATGGTGGTGCCACTGATGTGCAGCCCAGTTTCAGACACTGAGATATGTTTAACCCCAGAGCCACCTGTTCGAGGTCCAGGGTAATGGAAAGAAGCATAGAGTGAGACCCAGGATCTCTGGGTTCAAGTTTGAACTGCTGGTCCTCTATGGGAGGGCCCCCATGTTACCATATAAAATACCATGTGCTCTGTGAGCATATAAAATACTGTTACCATATAAAATACTGTGAGCATATAAAATACTCTGTTACCATATAAAATACTGTGAGGCTGTGAGCCCATCAGCACGGATGGTCATGGTCAAAGTTTCATGACGTCACCCAAAGAAGTCATTGCCACTCCCCATCCTTCTTTCCCTGAAGCACATGTGTTCGCACCGTCCTGTGGCAGCCAAGGCCAAATTTACAGCAAAGCGAGGAGGTGAGAAGCAGAGACTTTGCTTGCCAGAGGCCATTTCAAACCCCCCAAACTTGCTGTAAATTAAAATTACAGAACGCTCTCACAGCCTGAGGACCCAGTTCAGGAAAAACGATGAAGCTCTGGGTCACACCCAGGCCTGCAGACCTGGGCTATCGCAGCGGGTGGCACTGACCCCCAGAAACAGCCAATCTGGCCGCCCTCGACTGACCCTGAGCCTCTGTAACACGGCCAAAAGGAATCCACCTCTCTCCCTGCCCCACTGCCCTCTCAGCAACTTGGTACTTTCTGAGAGCAGACAATACATCTCTATCTCCCTTGATTTTTAAGGTTTGAGCTGGCGAAAGGCCAGGGACTGGTGAGGAAAGGGAGTGGAAAGAGGAAGATTCAGATCAGAGACCACTGAACACCCCATTCCCGACTGGGACCCTTATTTGCAATATCCTCCAAACCTGGACCATCACAGCAGGATGGTACCTCAAAGTCTAAGTGCTACTCAAATACTTTATTTAGTGATAAGGGACCTGCTGCCCAACTGAGAAAATAAAATATATATTTTTTTAAGCCTAGCTTTGTTTGAAGATATCAAATTCTCCCTCTTATCCACCCCACAATCTCTCTTTCTCTTTCTCTGGTACATACAGAAAAGAACATCGGAATTGGTTTTAATGAACATTCTGTGGCCATAAATCCCTACAGAAGACCCAGATTACTACTATCTATATCTGTTTTTTTTCCTCCTCCCTGTTAATCACTGGCATCAACCTTCAGAATCAAACCAGGAACCAAAAAGGGCAAATAGCCTCACTGTCTCCCAGGGCTTGGGCTCTGTCTCCAAATGCCTGCCAGATAGCTGTGCAGTCTCCGCTGGAAGGCTTCCCCCAACACGAATCCTATAATCATTAGGGGTCAGGATGCTGAGTTCTGGACGGCTTCCTGGGAACCATCCCCCTGTGGGGGCTGAACTCCATCCCCCTATCATTTGCACCTTCTGAACCAGACAGAGAAAAGCATGTTCTTCAATCCCTGTTGACATTTGAAGGCAGCTCCCTCCGCCCTTTGTGAACTGTCCTCCGTAGCTAAACTCCCTGCTTCTCTCAACCCTTCTGATTTGGTGCCTGAATCCTCATTCCTTCTGCAGGCTTTTCTCTTCTGGTCTCCATTTTTGTTGGTATTTTAAGGAATCTTTGCAGACCAGATCTACTCACGCAGGTGCATTTAGACATACTATTGGATGGGCTTTCCTTCTCTACGTGCTCTCCCCCAAATACAGAGCACACGCCTCAGCTGTGGGATGACTATGCCAAGGCAGCTTAGAAAGAAATGTTGACAGTGAGTGCTTACTCCATTTTATCTGTTTTTCTTCCTTTTGCAGAATCAAGGCTGGTGGTAAATAGTCCAGCCTGCCCACTGTCAAGTGCAGGGAGAAGGATGTCATTTCCCTACCTGTGGGCATGAAAGCTAAATCCAGGAGCAGACTCCAGGGCTGCCTGGGGGCAAATGAGGACTGAGTGATGTGCTGGTTCACCTCTGAAGCCCTGTACCGGCTGGTGCTCCTGTGCAAATTCTCTCTTTTCAATCAGTCCTTTCCCCACACCCTGTGTTACCAGCCAAAGAAAGGAGACAGTGAGAAACAAGAGCAGCTAGTCAGAGTAACAGAGTGCATCAGGGCACTTCAAGTTCATAGAATCTCTACACGGAATGATTATTTTAGGGCTTCTCTACCCACTCATATTACAGCACAAAGAACTGAAGCTCTGGGGATAAATGACTTGTTCAAGGTCACAAAGGGCCACAGCTGAGATTTCGAGATCCTGGCCAACATGAAGTTCTCAAGCTGCATTGGAGTTCCCAACCTCTCCCCCACCCTATCCTTCTAAGGCATCATTTTTTTTTTTTCCTTTCTGGAAGTTTCCCCATCCTTCTCTGAATCTACAGAGATGGGTCCCCTCCCTGATGTTACAAAATATATAATCTCCATCACTCACGGGCACCATGACATAGAATGCCCCCTGATATCCCATGAGTCATGGAACTTTGAGCTGGTAGGGTCATCGAAGGTCATGCCTTACTTTCAAACTCTCATATTTTTTAGCACCCGAGTGTAGCTGAAGTTCCTTTGAGAAATGTTCTCATTGGGTTGATGATTGCTGTATTTCTCTCTAGGACCCTGCACCATGCCCTACATAAATGTAACCATATGTATGCCAATGCATTATTTGCCAATATGCAACTACCAAGAACGTAGATATCTGGTAGAACGGGATTCCAGAGTCAGGTCTGCCATTTCCCCACTGTGTGACCTTGGACTAGGAAACTGACCTCTCTAAAAATGCTTCCTTAATCTGTAAAATGTGGATAACAGAAATGCCCACTTCATACATTTTATGTGAATTAATAATAAAAGTCAAGAGTAAACCTCTTAGCACCTCATTAAAGATTTAATAGCCATTTGTTATCCCTTGATCACTTTCAAGGAAATTCACTTTGTTAGTGCCTGACTTATAATCAGATTCTAAAGAAGAGACCCAGACACGGAAACTTGGGGGAAATTTCAGCTCTTGAGGTAAACTTCTATCTACATAAAGCATGCTGTAACATGATGGGAGACAGGCTTTATCAATAATAGAGCCAATAACTCAAACAAGAGAGGCAGAATGGAGGGAGAGAGGGCCAGGTATGCAGGGGACTTTGGTGACTGGGGATGATAGGCAACATATGCAAAATAACCTTGAGGTCCCCCAACTAGACCGACAGTAAAATGGGAATTCTTTTATTTGGCGGCTCACCACCCTTCCCGCCCCTCCCCCTCCCCCCCCCTTTAATGCCAGGGACATTTTCCAACCACCACCTCTGGGTCCACAACCCAAAGCATGGCCCGAGGGCTTTGGCAGACACTATCACCCCCTAGTGGCAGTTCCATACACCCCACTATTGGCAGGATTTGGCATTTACTGACTGCACAGGCAACCGTGCCCCTTGCCATCTCCAAATCCCTTGAACTAGCCAGGAAGTAGTAAAAGACTCGCTCAACACACGGGAGACAAGCACTAGGCAAGGTTGTTTAAAAGGTCTGGGGATGAAATGACAGGACGGAGCTACCCTGGGACCTTGGGAAAGATAAGGCCACAAATGACTCATAGTACCCCCCACCCCCATCCCCACCACACACACACACACACACACACACACACACACACACCGGCCCTCCTTTGCAGCCAGCCTGGCCCTCCCAGAGCTCATTGTGCACTCCATGTTTACGTGCAAACAGTGGAAGACCAACACAAATAAAAAACCCACGTCTCCCTACACAGCTCCTGCTATACTCGGCCATCTGGTGACTACCTCGCTAGCCAAATCCCCGGAGGGAGCGCCTTGAGCTGCCAGTCCAGGGCGCTGGGGGGAGAAGGAGGAGGCGGGACACAATTCCCTACACACTTCCAAAGGGCTCGGAGCTGCCAAGGGGGACAGCAACCCCCCAGTCCTCAGCAGGCAGTCCCCAGCCGCCAGGCTCAGCTGCTGTGCGTCAGAGAAGGCGGAAGGCTCCAAGTGGAGGGCGCCAGGGGACTCTCCAGCCCAAGCTGAAGCCCCGGGGGATTCAAGACTTCCAGCTCCTCACTCAGCTTGCCGCGGCTCCCAGGAACCCTCTCCTTCCTGAAAGCCAAAGTTTAAAAAGGCAGCGATTGCCAGCTTCTGGCTGTAGCTAACTGGACCCGATCCTCCACATCCTCGGGGAATTGGAATGCTCTGGGGGTCCTAGCTCCCAAGTCCTGCCATACCCAAGAAGCCCCGTTATGCCCTTATTTGAACAGCCGTTTAGTAAGATTCCCACTCCTGACCTCTCGGGACACCCTGGAGTAGAGAGATCACGAGGGTGGAAGAGGAAGCGTGGTATTGGAAGTGGTGACCAAGGCAGCCCTCTGTGGCTCTGGAAGGACCCTTCCCTTCAAGGAGGCGACAGGACTTAGCCCTGAGCCCAAGGTTAGCCTTTTGCCCTAAGGAACCCCATCTCCACCCTCATCCCCTTCCTTGGAAATGGGTAGGCCCACAGGTGCACGTGGGAAGAGATAGTGGGGTGTGTGTGCGTGTGTGTGGTTGAGTGTGTGTGTGTCGCACGCTAGACGCGCCGCCGCGGGAAGTCCCCAGGGCACCTGCAAGGCGCTCTCCCGCCGCGCCTCCCGGAAAGCTCAGCCGGCTCAGGTTACAGCCAGCTGGGAAGAGCCCGGGGGCCAGAAACCCGAGGCGCAAGCTGCGACAGCTAGGGGGCCTGGGGCTCCCTCAGATCTCCAGAGGCGGCCAGCGTGAAAGGGAAGGGGGCGACGGTCACAAAAAATACATGAAAAAATATTATGGCTCCCAGGAGAGAGGCTTTTAGTCTATTGATTAGGCTCTGGGGCTTCTCAGGCAAGCGAAGAGTTAACCTCGGAGGTTCAAGTCGGGATCCCGAAGGCGCTTCGCCCGCGAGATGCCAAGCCGAGCCTGATTCCGAGAAGGCACGGATCCGGGGAAGAAGAGCTCGGAGTCTCCGGGCGAGCCCTCCGCGCCTTCCAGGCGCTGTTGTTGGCCAGACTCCGACAACCAATCGCGCCCCGCGCCCCCAAAAGGGGAGGAGAGCGAGCGATTCGCGAGCGCGGGAGAGCTAAGGGGGAACATTTTTGTAAACGTTCTCCGAGATAATTAAGCTATCAATTACCCGGGTGGGAAATCAGCCGCGCTTCCCACAGCTCCTCGCAAGGGCCGACTCCTCCGGGACTGGCGCTGGGAACCAGCAGGCAGCAAGCTGCTGGCGAACTTTCCGATTAACTTTTCCATTTGAGCCCCCACCCCACCCCCACCCCTTCCCGCTTCCCTTCCGGGTTCTCGCCTTTAAGTTATTATTATTAGTCCAATGACTGAGCTGCGAGGACAAACCTGCTCTCCCTGGGAGGGGGACAGAAATGAGACTGCGACGGGGGGCTGGGGGGGGCGGATCAGAGGATCTAGAAGTGGAGACCTTGGGCTCAGAAGCCCACTCTTCAGAAATCACTCAATTCTCCCCAGCCCCATTTCACAGATGGCCAAAACTGAGGCCCAGAGAGGGGAAGCGACTTGGCCAAGGTCACGCAACCCACACGGAGACCGAGTTTATGCGGGTTGCGTGATGCCACACGGAGCTTCTCCGCTCCGATTGTTCAGGAAATCTGTCGGGAAGAGCCGCGCCTCCAACTCCGAGGCGAGACTGAGGGGGCGGTAACCGCGGGCCGCCAGTGACCGTGCCCCGAGCAGCGGCGGGCGGCCAGACCACCCGGGTCCCCAGCTGCAACACACTCAGCCATCTGGGTTTTCCGGCGTCGGGGATGGATCACGGCAGAGCTCAACGCGTGGTCTGAGAGACGGGGGGACAGGTCCCCACTGCGGAGTGCTGGCACGCCCCCGAGCTCCCGCCAAGCGCTCTTGGGGACCTCCTGCCCGTACTGCTTTCCAACCACCTGTACGCCCTCCGGGCCCCTCGGCTGCCCTCTCCCAACCCCAACCCCGCTCGGGGCAGCCCGGGGCGGGGATCCCCAGGGCGCCCCCACCCGTCCGGCTTCACTTAGGGGCTCCCGGCTCCTTGGGATCCCGCGTGTGCCGGCGCCCAACCTTACCCAGGGTGAAGAAGGGCAGCTCCGTGTTGTCCAGGTCGTCTTGCACCGCGATGCGCCCCGGCAGCTCGTTACGCACAAAGAGCAGGAGGCGCGACTCGGCGGCGGTGCCCGCGGGGCCGGCGGAGCCCGAGGACGCGGCGGCGGCGGCGGCTGCTCCGGCTCCGGCTCCGGCTCCGGCCCCGGCCCCGGCCCCGGCCCCGGCCCCGGCCCCGGCGCGGGCGCCGCTCCAGCCGATGTCGCTCTCCCGCAGGGCGGGCAGCGTGGACACCGTGACGGTCTTGAGCCGGCACGGGCTGTCGGGCTCCCGCGAGGCGGCGGCGGCGGCGGCGGCGCCGGCCAGCAGCGGCCGCGGCGGCAGCAGGAACAGGAACAGCAGCAGCAGCGGCGGCGGCGGCGCCGGGTGGAAGCCGAGCCTCAGCCGCCCCCGGAGCCCCGAGCTGGGGCCGGGGCTGCGCCGGGCGCCGGCGGCGGCCATGGCGGGAGGGGCTGCGGTGCTGCGAGCGGCGGCGGCGGCGGTGAAGGAGGAGGAAGAGGAGGAAGCGGCGGCGGCGGCGGACGCCGGAGCGAACCAGGACGCCGGAGCCGAGGAGCCGTGGGAGCCGCTCGCCAGCAGCCCCCAGCTCCCGGCTCCGCCTCCCGATCGGCCCTGGACCGCCCCCCCGCGCCGCCTCCCCGGGCCCCGCCGCCCGCCCCCCTCGCCGGCTCCCCCCAGCAGACCCCGGGCGTTCCGGAGGCTCCGCCCGGCCTCGTGCGAATCCCAGTGGCCCCCTCTCCTCTCCCAGGATCCCCCGAAGCCACCCTCACAACGTTCTCCAACCACACCGCCCCTCTCCAAATTCGCAAGACTTAAGGACCCCTCGCGCCTCCTTTAATTCCTCCGGCTCAACCCAGCTGGGCCAGCTTCACCCCACCCCTGGCTCAACCCTCAGGCTGCACCTGGGGGCGCGCCTTCGCCCTGCGGGGCTCCAAGCCCCGCCCTCCTGGGGGTAGGGGGCGCCTCTTAAGGGCCAAGACTGAACTTTGTCTCCCCACAAGCCCAATGGCAAGTCCTGTACCCTCTTCTCGCCCCTGAAATAATTCCTCGTGATCCCGGAGCCCCCTCTTCACCCACTTCCCCACCACTCACGTATTCAATCCCCCGACGCGCCAGGATCCCACCTCTCTCCCCCACCCAGGCCTCCGCGGTGGCATTAAATGCTTACAGACTGAGGGGTGTCCCATTCCGCCCTCTAGCCCCCCCAGATTGACTCTGGCCGGGAAGCTCTGGTCCCCTAGCTGCCGCCCTGCAAGCCCGCCCACTCTCGCGCTTGTATTTTGGGTCCCTACTCTGAGCTTGGAGCAGCTCTACTTGGCTGCTTCTGTTCTCTGTGTGAAATTCCTGAAAAGGGTGCGAGGTAGAGACCTACTACTCTGTTTCTGGCTCCCACGGGCTCCTACACCCTCCGCCCCATCCAGAGGAAGGGTCTCTTCACCAACTCTTTACCCCAGTCCTTCTCCTAGACTGAAGTTGATCTGTGAACCTAGGCCCCCGGACAACAATGGCGGTCTTTGGCCTTGGGCTGATCCTGTCCGACCCACTTACCTGGGATTCTCCAGGGAGCCCTCCCCCTCTGCGGGGACCCAGTGTTCCAGCAAACCCCCTTCTCCAATCCCCTCACCTTTCTTCATCTCTCCTAGTTCTGTTTTTTCTTTCATCTCTCCCCTCATTTTATTCCTCCTCATCTTGACTTTAATCTTGTAAATATTTCCTCCCTATCATTTCCGGCACATTCCCCATCTCTCCATGCTGCTGGCTCATCTGCACTTTTTGTGGGGTCTCTGGGTGCTAACTTCTCTCTTCTTAGTTTTTCCTTCTTCTGCCTCTTTTCTCCTTTCTGTTTTTAACTCTTCACATGAATTGCCTCTTTCCCATCACATTTTATTTACTGTTTTATGACTTGGATAGAGGCAGAAGAGTGAAAAGAAGGAAAAATCAAACCCTATGTTGTGACCTTGGACTTAATACTAGCATTCCCCAAGTGCTAGGCAAGTATCTATGTTAGCTTTTGTACATAACCATAACCCAATGGGATGGGTATTAGGATTCCCATTTTTCAGATGAAGAGACCGAGATCAGGAGACAGGGAGATGAAGGGAGTTCCCAAGGTCATATAGCTACTGAGAAAAGAGCTGAGATCTGAACTCCAGGTTCCAAAGCCTTGGCTGTTTCTATTAAATCATACTGTCCTCAGTGACCTTGGAAAAACTCACCTATCGAAGATGTGAAAGGCCTATCTGCATGAGTGCATTTGGGTCTATTTCAGCTCTGAGGTTTGTAAGGTATGCTTCTCCTGTCTCAGTTTACTAATCTGTGAACCCAAAAAGGGGGGGGGGGTGGAATCTGGCCTTTCAAGTCTTCTGATTCTAAATCGTCTCCTGCCTCTCTGATGCCTGCTCCAATTCATTTACTCCTCCAAAATATGTCGTCCTGCCTCCCTCAGTCTCTCCTTTGTACCCTTACAATCCGCCACTATCCTCTGCAATGGGGCTTTCTGATTCTCTATGCCCCTTTCTTCAAATATGCTGACATAGTCCATTTATAGAAGTGCACACCAGGAAAAAAGGGCTCCCTTATGTAAGGCAGAGTCTGTGCAAGTCCTTCATGGACCTCTGGTACAAAGGCCTGTCGAATGTGACCAACACTTTCATTCATTCATTCACCACCAAATATCCAGGGCTCCTACCAGGCGCTATATGGGGATGCAGAAATGGATAAACACAGCACCTGCCCTGCCAGGGTTTATAATGATGGGGATGTGGGGTGTGGGAATGGGATGAGCACAGAAATACCTCAGATAAAAGGCAGGCAGGCACACACATGTTTTTAATGAGGTATTTTGAAACTTGTGCTTGGAGAAATCAAAGAAAGCTTCCGAGAGGAGGTGGCATTGGAGTTGAACCATGAAGGACTAGAAGCTTGGGGCAGGCATTCCCAGTTAAAGTTGGCATTTGGCATTCTTTGTGACTGTTTGGCATGTGAACAAATCCCTTCCCTACGTCACAGGGTGCTTCACTCTCTAAGGCACAGCCCACCTCCCACAAGGAGGCTAAAATTTCCAGGTAGTCTCAGCTGCTCCACAGCTAGGACTTGGGCACATGACTCAGAACTCCCCAATCAAATTCCCCCACCCCAGAGGCTGGAAAGGAAACTGGAATCAGGCAGGATCCCCTTGAGAACCAAAGTGGCGATACTTGGGCCGGTTACATCCAGATTTTATTGCTAGAAGAAATGGGTTTTAACAGCACTGGCTTGGAGCACAGTGTCACCGGTGTCAAGAGCATCAACTACCCTGTGTATGCTTGACAGCAACTGCAACAAAGTTTCTCCAGCAGCCAGTTCTGTGCTGTGATTTGAATTGGTGCTCTTGGCTTCATGGGCTCTGCCCAGATCCCATGCCCCCCACCCCGCCCCCAGAGATTCTAAGTAATCTAATATCACTTTACTGAATTCTGTTTCTGCTTGAATTATCCAGAAGTGGTGTCTGTTGCTTGCAACCAAGACACCTGCCTGAGAACACAGAAATTGGAAACAAATGGAGGGCAGCGAGGGCAGAGCCTACGAAGGGAAAAGGGGGGAGTTCAATGAGGGGGAGAGGGAGTAATTGAAGACAAGACAGAAGAGACAGGCAAGGAATTTGCTGTTCATTTTGAAGAGGACCAACTCTAGCTAGGCGGTAGTGTCAAATCTGGCACGATCACAGGAAAAGAACTCCTATTTCTGAACACATACTCGACAACTTCAAAGCTTTATGTGGTCTCTCCGAGCATGATGGTAGCAATCCCTGCCTTCTGGTGGTAGTGGGGCTTCAGGAGTCATTATGCAAAGTGTATAGCATTCTAGGTGCTCAATAAATTATAACTGCTGCTTTGATGTGTCATCCCAGCGACATCTGGGGTTAAGTTTTGTTATCCCCATTTAATAGATGCGGAGTTTGAGGCTCAGGAAAGCTAAGACACTTGCCTTTGACATTTATCAAGTGGTAAAACACAAAGGGTTCTGACTCTCAATCCCTGGCCCCGCCACAAGATAAGGCTTCCTCACTTCTTCCAAGTAGTGTGACGTCTCTGTTCATACTCCACAGTGTCCTGTCTCCTGGTGATGGCACCACTCTTGTCCCCTTCAGCTTCTCTCTCGCCTTCTCCTCTCCCCTTCACTCAGTCCCATTTCATTATTGATTTAATTAGCTACAATCCATTACTGATGTAACTTACTGTCCTCTAGGGTACCCTTGTATCCCAATCACTGACTCCACTGGTCTGAAATTCCTTTTCATCCTCCTTCCCTGTCCTCTCAGCAAATCCTTCTTTTTCCATCATCTTTCAGATTTTCCCTCTCTGAGTTTTATAGTTTTGTAACATTTTTTTCTTTAGTCCCCCTACCCTATCCTTCATTCTGCCTCTTTCTTCCCTTTCCTTTCCTTTTCTTTCTTTTCTTTTCTTTTATTTCCTTTTCTTTCTTTCTTTCTTTCTTTCTTTCTTTCTTTCTTTCTTTCTTTCTTTCTTTCTTTTTTTCTTTCTTTCTCCTCTCCATACCACATGACTGAGGCAGCTTAGCATAATTGGAAAAGCAGGGATTGGGGAAGAAGACAGGCTTCGGTTTGGATATCATCTTTGCTATTTATCTACTAGGTCAAGTCCATTAATAGATTCCCCTACTAGACCTTTCATTTCTGCACTTGTGAAATGGGGAAAGTAGTACCCACTTCTCAAGATCATTATGGGAGGGGCGCCTGGGTGGCTCAGTGGGTTAAAGCCTCTGCCTTCGGCTCAGGTCATGATCCCAGGGTCCTGGGATCGAGCCCCGCATCGGGCTCTCTGCTCTGTGGAGAGCCTGCTTCCTCCTCTCTCTCTGCCTGCCTCTCTGCCTACTTGTGATCTCTCTCTCTGTCAAATAAATAAATAAAATCTTAAAAAAAAAATCATTATGGGAATTAGCTGAGATCACATGTCTGAAAATGTCTAGTCTATATTAGGTTCTCATTAATGTTCTGAGTGAATCTAAACATCTTACGGCTTCGCCCTCACTCTTTTCCTCTTCAGCCCTGTCTGACAAGTCCCTCACCACCGCCACCCTGTTCTAGCCATAGGTATCTCTTTTCTATTCCCAGAATGTTCCAAGCTCTGGTTGCCCAGTGTTTTCACACAGCCTCTTTCTTCCGCCTGGAGAGATCTCCCTCTAGACTTCACCTTGTTACCTTTTACTTACCTGTGTCAGCTAATAAAACACTTCCCTTAAGATGACTAACCACCCAGTCTAAGCTAGCCAGAGCACTAACATAGGGTAGAGATGCAAAACAAGTATATTGTCAGTGAACAATCGCATACTTATTGGCTTTTCACTCTAAGACCGTTATCGTACTAGGCACTAATTCTGCAGTGAAGAAAATTGCATCCTTCCGGTTTTCTATGATGAGTACATTATCCTCCCTCTGTCCATGTGTGTGTCCCTCCCTCCCTCCTTTCCTTCCTTCCCTCTTTCCCAGCTTTCCATGATTTAAGTAATTTTTTTCAAGTCCTTCCCCTTCCCCAGCTTTCCATGATTTAAGTGTTTTGTTTTTGTTTTTGTTTTTTTTTAAAGTAAGCTCCATACCTCGGGTAGAGCCCAATGCCGGGCTTAAACTCGAGACGAAGAGATCAAGACAGCTGAGATCAAGACTGTGACGCTTAATGGATTGAGACACCCACGTGCACCATCAAGTAATTTTTTTAAGTCTTTCTTCTTTAAGCCTTGAGATGATCTCTCGAACACACACTCCAGCTCAGGAGGAAAGCTTGCTTGTACCTCCTGCTCTGTCTCTGCTCTATCTCAACTCCATCACCCATCCATCCTTCTCGGACCCACAAATCCCCACCATTTGTTTTCTCTCGCTTCCGTCATCCCCCTCTGTAACTCACGTTGTTCCTCTAATCCCGCCTTGCTCGCTGCAGCACGGTGACTCCATTCATCACCTGACATATTGTTTCTTTTCCTACCCTTCAGCCGTGTCCCCCCAGACGCTCTCTTGCTATAGCTCTGCCAGCCCCTTGAGCCATGCGGAGCCCAGCTCCATCCGCTGGTAGAGGATCAATTAATTACAAGATTAAGGTCAATCTTGAAGCTTTCCCTTCTATTGCCGTTTTATCCAAAATAGATCAATGTAAATATACCTATCACTGCTGCTTGTTTCTTCAATTCAGATACCTCTCTTCGATTTAAGATCAAATTCTTTTCTCTACCACTTCCTATTTGGCTAATTCTGAGGGATTTACAACATCTGTGAGCCTTCATGTCCTTTCCCTTAAGCGGGGCCGTGGGACGATTGAAGAAGTCAGCTGGTGTAAATGGAAGCCCCCGTGCTCTCTGGCACGTAGTGGGTCCTCAGTAACAGTAGCTTGTTTCTACCCGCAAATGTCTATTTACTTGGTCCTTCTGTTACTTCTCTGTCTCTTTGTTTCCAACTCTCCATTTTTCATTTCCCTGTTCAGAACATTTCCACTATATCTCATTTAGAGCAAACTTTTACCATTGTCTCTAACTTCTCTTTCGTGAAAAATGAAAGAATATTTTAATCACCGTTGTCTTTCTTCATTTCTACTTGCATCTGTTTGACTGATTTCTGCTTCAACCCAGTACTTCTCTGACTCTTTCCCTTAACAATTCTCAAATTTATTATCTTTTTTTTCTCCAGCTCCTACTTTTCACTACCTCTTTCTCTCCCTGTCCTCGGTCCTCTAAATCATCCCCTTCTTGTTCTGTGATTTACTGCAGTCATTTCCAACCCTTCTTGTACCATCCAGTTGAAAATCTCCCAATCCTCCCTGAAAATCTCCATCTCCTTCCTCCTTTCACATTTTCTGTTTCACGTCCCCTCATCCTTCATGATTCATTTACTTGTGGCCCCACCTCTGTTTCTCGTTGCGTACTTAATCATTTAACCTATTCATGCTCCCTCCCTCCTCTGTTACACGTATCGTCTTTAATCATTAACACACATTAACAGGTGATGTTGCTTTGGATCTCTTTTGTTACAAATCTTACTACTGGTGTATTTTCAGAATCCTCTTTCCAGGTCCCACTGGCTCTTCTTGTCTAGAATCTTTTTGTCTCTGGGACCCTATCTGGGGGGGCAGGGGAAGCCTTGCAGTATCTGCTCTATATTTATTCAACTGAACTGCTAACCTGGTGCATTAGGATGTCTATTACTAATGAAAAGTATAAGCTTTCTTCTCTGCTGTAGAATGCCAGGTCATTTTCCTTTCTGCATCACATTATTTTACTATTTTACTATTATATTACTATATTACTATATTTTTACTATTATATTTGAGCTGGTGCTGTCAGCATAGTGTCTATTTCCACAGCATTATCTGGGTGCCGAGTATCAGTTAGGCATACAGTACATTTTTTTTCTTACGTAATTCTCAAAACCACCTGTGAAGTTGGGATTTTGAACCCCTGCTTCACATGGGTACGATTGGGAAGGCTTAGAAAATATATGGCCTCATATATGCTGGGTAATGACATCTAATAAAGTCTTCCTAACTTCTTCGGGTAGAACTGGCCCCAGTATGCAGAGGGCAAGGAGGGAGTGAAGAAAGACACAGATTGATAGGTGGCAGTGTTAATAAGCAAGGGAACTTAAATATGAGCCTTGTCTCAGGATGCCACAAAATAAAGAGATTTCCATGCCCACCTGCCAGAATCTTAAAGTTCATATAGAGGTCTTAACCGGGTTCAGCCATATACCATCACGTGGTCTCAACAACCCATTGTTCTCTCAAGTCTGCATCCTCGAAAGAACTCTGGCTATGGAATAGTGGGCAGGATGTACATTTCGCCGGCAGGGCTGGAGGTGGGGAGTCGCCAGATGCCCCAGGTCAGATCACAGCCAATGGCAGGTCATGTCCTCCAGATGACTTCCTCCAACCACACAGTATAGTATAAAGGCTTAGAGTGTCCATATTAGTGTAACAGGGATGATGGAAACCATTTTGCAGGAGTGCTATTTAATATTTGTCTTTCCTGCTAAATTATACTTGCCACCAGAAATCTTGCCAATCTTGTTGCCTGCCACCTGGCATGCGTTAGGCCATCTTTGATTATTTGTTGAATGAATGAATGAAGGAATGAATATTAAAAACACAATCTCTTGCATAAGACAACGCCAGTTTTGAATTTCAGCTCTGCCTTTAATACCTGTGTGACCTTGAACAAGGGAGGAAGACAGCAACTTTCTTCTCACAGTTTCTATCTTCACATTTGTTGGTGCTTGTTGTTTTTGATTTTTAATTGATATTATTTAACAACCTTCAGGGCCAGACAAAACTAGGGTTCAAAACCCAGCTCTCCCAATTGCTAGCTAGGATGCCTTGGGCAAGTGACTTTTCTCTTCAAGCATCACTTCTTTATGTCTACAATGGGAATGATACAATCTCTCTATTACACTCCAGGGCAAGTGCTACTTGGTGGAAGATCTGAGGTGAAACCCCA
Source organism: Martes martes (assembly GCF_963455335.1). Lineage (NCBI taxonomy): Eukaryota > Metazoa > Chordata > Mammalia > Carnivora > Mustelidae > Martes > Martes martes. The sequence goes on from NC_137900.1 coordinate 79,597,063, forward strand.
AGACTGCCTGCTTTCATGCACATTTCATGCACATTTCGTGACAGCAGAGGTCTCACTGCTCTGACTTCTGACTCCGTGGCCCCCTTTCACTGTCTTTCTCCATTATCATTAGGAGCTCATGCAAACATAACTCCCAAGGCCTAGCCCAGATGTATCTGAGAGGCACAGGACATCCCCCACTCCTGACCTACTTACCAAGCTATATTTGATGACTATTGTATGATAATCTGCAGACTCAGCAAGGCTGGGGCTCTGCAGGCTCCCTGTGTCTCCGTGCCATGCTAGAGAGGCTTCCAGCAAAATCTCTTGGAAGGCCCTCTTCCCAGCTCTGGGCACTACATGTAACAATATACAATATATGTAAGTTTTTTGTTTATTTGGTTTTTTTACAGACAAATAAAAAAATACTTAAACTCAAAAAACCTTCCTTGCTCCCTCCTTCCCTCCTACCACCTCTCCCTCATGGAATACCATGAAATACTCTGCTCCAGCAATGGACAAGACTAAAATGGTCCCTAAACTCATGGAGCTTGCAGTCTAGTCAAGAGATAGACAAGAACAAATAATCAAAAATGAACGTAGGGGAGGAGGAAATGGGGAGTTGCTATTCAACGGGTATAAAGTTTCAGTTATGACGGATAATTAAGTTCTAGAGATGCGTTACACAACATCTGCTGTGCCTATAGTTAACAATACTGTATTGTATACATAAAAATTTGTTAGGAGGGTAGATCTCACGCTAACTGTTCCTAACACAATAAAACAGAGAATATATGACTGAAAGGGTTTAAATATTCTGTGATGGAAAAGAATAGGGTTCTATGAAGTCAAATAATTTAAGAGTGATTAATTTATATGTGAGGACCAGGCGACACATCTTTGGATAAGTAGGAGTTGGAATGGCCAAGGGGATCGGGGGATTCCTGGCAGAGGAAGCTACAGGCACCAAGGCCCTGAGGAAGAACTTGGTAAATTCTAGGAGCCAAACATTTCAAGTCATGTGGCTAGAGAGTAGAGAGGGGAAACCAGAAAAGGATGCAATGAATCTCAGAAAGTTAGTATGGCTTAAATTATTCAGGTGTATGTAGGCCATGGTAAGGAGTGTGGAATTAATTCTAATTTAAATGGAAAGCCATGGACAACTTTCCATAAGAGGATGGCATAGTCAGATATACATTTTTAAAATGCTACTCTTGCTGTAGGTACAGAATGGCTTTGAGAAGCACAGGAGAGGATGGCAGGAGTCTACCACGGACTCTAATCACAGCCGTCCAGGTGTCAACCTCTCCAGCATGCAGGCTTTCCCAATAGGATCTTCCGCACCATGAGATCCTATAGCTTGCACAGACTGATAGTGGGGAACTCATTACTTCCATTCAAAACTGGTTCTATCTTTGGTTGGCTGTGACCAACAGAGTGTGTTGATTTACATTTTTCTTGTTGAATCTACCACTTATGGATTCACATTCCAAAATTTGGTGGCAGCTCGATGAGGCAACTTTCATGAAAATTCTCCAAGTATCTGAAGGCATCTACTGTTTCCTCTCTTTCAAGGAATGACTGTCCTGGCTACTTCCACTATTCTCTACCTGAGATTAAAATAAAAACAGCAACAATAATAATTAACAACTTCCAGTTACATGGAATGTTTGTACATTCATCAATATAACATTTGACCTCTATAACCTTGTGAGCCAGCAGGACAGGAATTTTTAGCTTCATTTACTAGAGGCAAGAATAAAATTCAAAGATGTGATTTACCCAAGGTTGAGATGACAAGTTGGAAGAATCGGGTCCTGAATCAAGTCCTAGGACTGCTGCTCCAAGCTTCTTTCCACCTCTGAGCAAGAGTCAGCATAGATGGAGGGTAAGCTCATGCATTCTGGAATCAGACTGTCTAAGTTCAAATCATGATTGTGATATTTACTGTGTGATCTTGGGGAAATTACTCAAACTCTCTGAACTTCAGTTTTTTAATCTCAGAACTACAAAAATACCTACCTCATAGAGCTGAATGAGCTAATAGATTAAAAGCATGAAGCACTCTGTCAAGCCTATACTAATAATCAATAAATATATAATCAATAAATGTTAGCTGTTACAGCACCCTAGACCCTCTTGGCCAAAAGCAACACTGGCAAAATAGAGGTTTCTGTGGGTTTAGTACAAGGTATCCTGATGTAAAATATTAACTCTGCCATCATGAGAAGGTATTTAATCAGTGACTTGGTTCATCTGTAAAATGGGCATAAGCATACCTAGCTCACAAAGTTATTAATTAAAGGAAAATTCTATAAATCGTAAGAGAAATCCCTTAACACCAAGAATTAGTATTCAAGAAATGTTAATGAAACTCCTTTCTGCTTTAACATTTCCTCTAGAAAGACTTTCCTGATGCCCCAGGCGGGGTTAGTCATCCTCTTTTATTCCCCCTTTGCACTTTGTAACTACCTAGAAGAGAGCACAGATCCTGGTACTTTAAAAGCACCTGCCTGAGTAGCTCAGCCGGTTGGGCTGCCAGGCTTCTGGCTTTTGATTTCTGCTCGGGTCCTGATCTCGGGCTGTGGAATCAAGGCTTGCATGGGATTCTCTCTCTTCCTTTCCCTCTGCCACTCCCTTCCCCCTGTTTGTGCTGTCTTTCTAAAAAAATGAATTAAGTAAGTAGGTAATAATAATAAAAAAAGTATCTGCTTGTTTGTCTTTACCTTTAGAATGGAGTTCCTTGATGTGCCACGTACTGTTCTAAAGCCCTTTGTGAGGAATTTCAGCATCGTCGTATGAACTCTAGGAAGGAGCAGTGTTATCGTCCCCTCGGGAAACTGAGGCTTGGGAGGTTAAATTATGCATCCCAGATCGCACAGCTGGCCTAGAAGGGGTGTTCAATTGGTCCTTCTTGTTGTCCAGGTGTCGGTGCAAACGTCATCCCTGGAGAGGGGACTTCTGTGACTCCCTACTCTAAAGGACTCACCCATTCACCCTCATTTCCATGTTGACATCATTTCTGAGGTGACAGGATGGAAAAGCAGGAGGAAGCTTCACAGGGGAGATATACTGCACTAGTGGCATTAAGCCTGAGGTCTGAGATACCCACTAAGATTCACTGGGAAAAAATAATACTTGAAAAAAGTGTAATGTCTAGTATTTATCACCTCAGTCTACTGGTAGTTCGTTCTCCCTGACATCTATGGAGATCCTTAGGAGCTAATAGATTGTCTAACACCTACCTCGCAAAGCACTATGTATTCTTTTTTCTTTTTTTTTTTTTTAAGATTTTATTTATTTATTTGACAGACAGAGATCACAAGCAGGCAGAGAGGCAGGCAGAGAGAGAGGAGGGGAAGCAGGCTCCTTGCCAAGCAGAGAGCCCGATGCGGGGCTCGATCCCAGGACCCTGAGATCATGACCCAAGCCGAAGACAGAGGGCCAACCTACTGAGCCACCCAGGCACCGCGTACTCTGTTTTTCTTACTGTTAGTGTTCTTACCTGTTACTCTCTAATTAATTTCTGTTGCCCTAGGTCTTATGTAACCTATTAGCATGGTATTTAAGCTTCAAGACAGTCTTTCTGATCTACTCTCTCACTATTGTTTCTTCCTACAACCTATGCCCTTATCAAAATGGTTGTCCCTACTACTCCCTGCGCACCCTCCAGAATTCCTGTTGCCTCTGTCTAGGTTATTTTTCCCTAACTAGCATTCTGCACACCCATCCAACATTCATCTGTCAGGGCCATTTCTGAGTCTCATCACATTCTTTAAATATATAATAGTTATTTTTTTTCCTTTACATGTCCTTATTCTTTGCATAACTTATTTATAATATAATATATTTTTTTAAAGATTTTTTTTATTTATTTGACAGACAGAGATCACAAGCAGGCAGAGAGGCAGCCGGAGAGAGATGGGGAAGCAGACTCCCCGCTGAGCAGACAGCCCGATGCGGGGCTCGATCCCAGGATCCTGGGATCATGACCTGAGCCAAAGGCAGAGGTTTTAACCCACTGAGCCACCCAGGCGCCCCTATAACATAATATTTTTAATCATATATGCTATTTGTATGTAAGGGTGTGATACTTTAGGTTATTGTCCAGCAAATATGTATGCCCTTCCTCCTCTCACAGTGGGTAGAGAGACTTCCCCAGAACGTGTAGGTGTTGAACTTGACCATGTTGATGAGTGAGACACTGGCAGTCACAGTATGTGCCAAGACTATTAAGTCAGGCTACCTCTTTGTACTTCTGCCTATGGAATGAGAGGAGTATGTGCTGTCTAACCACCCGGTCCAAGTAGCATGACAGGAGAACAGAGCTGGACCTAACTCATGATTTGGAGACAAGCCTAGCCAAACCAGCCTAAATCAGGAGGTAACCTTCAGCTGTTTGAGTGAGAATCTAGGATTGCCATTTCAAGCCATTGAGTTTTAGAGTGGCATTATTACACAGCATCACTGTGGTAACAACTGACTGATACAAAGTCTTAGCTCCTTTCCTACACTCTGAGTGCCTCAAAGTTGATAGAGACAGTCTGATTCCTCTAGTTTCACTCATGCAAAGTTCCAAGGCACAACCCTAATATGTGTTTGTTGAACAAATGGATGGAAGAATAAGTGAATAATTAAAGAGCTGTAGAGAGAGATTCAAGAATTAAGGAGACTAATGTACTCATTAGTTCAACAAGAATTTACCGAATACTTATTTTGCATCAGGCGTTGTGTTAGAAAACACAGCATTCATTGCTAAACAGACCAGACTTGGCTTCTGGATGCTCCTAGGTGGCGTGGGAAAGCTTGAGAACCAGGGATTCATAATGCAGTCAACGTGCAAACTCTGATTATCCTTGAATCACATGCGAGGGCACCAAAATAATCAGAGAAGTGATAATGGATAGAAAAGAGCAGAAGATCCCTCTCTCACTGCTGATTCCCATTATCTCAGGTTAAGAGCAAATCCCCAGACAGATGGGAGAAATTTGCATCCATTTGAAGAAAATGAGTCATAGAAGCTGACCCAAGGGGTAAAAATGAAATTTATAGGGATAGGTATTGCTTGGTCCTTTTCTGATTGCTGAATGACACCTCTGTCCCTTTCCACTATTGTGGAGAGGCTGTCAGCAGGCTGAGCCTAAATGCCATTATCATCTGTAAATCAAAAACCTGAATCCATGACAGGCTAACCTCAATGCCCTTTACTGAGAGCATTTCTGATTATTGAGCATTTCTGTCACACTTTCCTCCCTAGCCCACCTGCTCGATCCGAAGGAGTGGCTCTGGGAACAAGCTTGTGGCTGACAACTACCAGTTCATGGTGGAAGGAGCTCCAGGAATGAGGACCAGACCCAGAATTCCTAAATCATGGAATTCCTAACTCATCAGAGCCAAGACTAAAGTCCAGCTTCCCTTGCTTTGGACACCAGCCACGAGGAGGCCAAATCCATCCAGCTTGTGCTTTAATATCACCCAAGATTTTGTGGTGTTACTGTCTATGTTTTGAAAGAGCAGGTGGCTCGGGCAGATGGACTGAGAGAGAAAAGGCAACTTTTGCAGGGCTTGAACGACGGCACTCCAAAAGGAAATGCATGCCTATTTCCAAAACAGGACCTTTCAGCTTGAAAGATTAAGGTGAGACTTTTTACTACCTTTCCTAAGTGACACATTGACATGATAGCAGATCCTAATGAATATTGCAGGCATTCCACCCCCCCGCCCCCCGCCAAGAAAAAGAAATACCCACTTTTAGGTCAGGTAGACTACTATCAGCAGAGATCGATTTTCTAATCACTGTGAAATTTAAATGTGATAACGCATGTACAGCATATGGTTCATTAGCGTATGGCAGCAAAAACAACAACAATAATGGTCACATCTATTTATTTTTTATGATTTTATTTATTTATTTGACAAAGAGAGCAAGAGAAGGAACACAAGTGGGGGAGTGGGAGAGGGAGAAGCTGGATTCCTGCTGACCAGGGAGTCCAATGCGGGGCTCTATCCCAGGTCCCTGGGATCATGGCTTGAGCCTAAGGCAGACACTTAACGACTGAGCCACCCAGGTGCCCCAATAGCGACATTTATTAAGGACACACAATATCCCACGCAGTGCACTAAATGCTGTGAAGGTCTCATTTCAATTCGCTCTTTCAACAACTCTAAGAGCTAGGAATGGTAGAGAATCGCTGTTTAACATTTGAGGAAATGAAAGCTCAGAGAGGCAAAATTCCATGTCCAGAGTCACTCAGCTAGTATGTGGTGGGACCAAGATTTGAACTCAGGCAGCCTTATTCCAGATCTCTGGTTATAACCACAACTCCATAATCAAGATTAGATGTACAATAGGGGCACCTGGGTGGCTCAGTGGGTTAAAGCCTCTGCCTTCGGCTCAGGTCATGATCCCAGGGTCCTGGGATCGAGCCCCACATCGGGCTCTCTGCTCGGCAGGGAGCCTGCTTCTCTCTCTGTCTGCCTCTTTGTCTACTTGTGATCTCTGTCTGTCAAATAAATAAATAAAATCTTAAAAAAAAAAAGATTAGACGTACAATAAATGAAAGCTATCATTGTCATCATCATCATTTTCTTGATCATAATCACAATAATTAGGTAGTGTAACAAGAGAAGTCAATGCATGAAGGGAGTTCTCTGGATGTTCTTACTGAAAGACACCACGGATTGAAAAGTAAAGATGCAAGTTTACTTTACTTTTCAAGTTTACTTAAAAAGTTAAGCTGTAAGAATCCCCAGTTCTCAAGCAGAGTCGCCCGGGTGGCTCAGTCGACTCTTGGTTGATCAGGTCACAATCTCCTGGGTGGTGAGATCAAGCCCCCCGTGGGGCTCTTTCCTCGGGCTTTCTGCTCAGTGGGGAGTCTGCTGGAAGATTTTCTCCTTCTGGCCTTCTCCCCGCCTTCTGGTATGTGTGCACCTGCTCTTTCTCTCTAAAAATAAATAAATACATTTTTAAAAAGTTAAAAAAAAATTAAATGTGGCCTTTGGGGCCAAAGGGTAGGAGACAGGTAAAAAGGAAGGCAAGTTCTATGAGTCCAAAAGACTTGCTTCTCACTTCCCCGTACGGTGGCCCACACGAGGTGCCCTCTGACTCATTTGAGAACTGGAATATAGTGTGGATTATATCAGGCCCCGTCCCCTGTCTCTCCCAGTGACTGCAACCTCTGCCAGGTGTCTTTGCAGGTGCTCTTACTAAAGAAGCAGATTTGATTTCCCCTCCTCTTGAATCAGAGCCTGGCCTTGTGACTGGTTTTGACGAAACGAACGAGGCAGAGGTGACAAGGGACCAGTTTTGAGCCTTGCGTGTTGCTGCTGGAGGTCTTAGGCTTCTGCAGTCCCAGGAGAAGCACGTGCCTGGGCTCGCCTACTGGTCTCAGAAGCAGGATGACAAACAGGTAGAGCTAAGTTGCTACAACCGAGCTCAGCTTCCAGCTAAATCGCAGCGGACGGGCGACCCCATGCACGAGCCTCGCCCAGAGAGCTGAGCTCCAATCAACCCTCTCCTCTGTGAGCACTAATAATAAATCATTTCTTTAGGCCACTGCATTTTGGGGTAGTTTGTTAGGCAGTGAGAGGTAACCAGGACAGCAAAGGGTCATGCATATTTACGCCCAGGAACGTGGCAGTTGAGTAAAGAGTAGCTCCCTTTCAAGCCTCCTTAATCAGAAGAGTCTCAGGTCCTGCCAGTGAAAGTCCCCCAATGATACGAAGATCCTGGGGCACATAGGTGGAGAGAGCCGGCTCAGGGACAGCACGTAGCCATGCCGCCCCTTTGGCTCCTCATGCAGGTGGGGGACGCGCGTAGACACTGTGGAGCATGAAGCTTCGCCATCGACCCGTGATGGCCTGACAGCCTCAGAGCCGGTTTTCCTAGAGTGATTATTTCCATTGCCACAGCTGGTGATTTCTATGTCAAAGTTAGTTCCCCTCTTCGCTCCTGATTTTTCATTTCTCTAAAAATGACAGTATCTGATTTAGCTCTTGGAAGAGGGCAGGGCGTTTAGGGAGGGATGGAGGCACGGAGGAGAAAGGCAAGGGAGGAAAGGAACAAACTGCCTCCCCCAGAACGGGCTCGCCGCGCATAAAGTGCTAATGAAATTCGAAATAACAACAATAATTATGCTTCCAAGGCCGAAGCCTCACATTTCTTACCATGAATATTCATCTCCATGTTATCTTTCGAAGGAATAAAAATTGGGTGAAACAGTAATGTGCCTGTCGGGTTTTATTTTATTTTATTTTTTAAAGTTCTCCTATTCTATTTTTACCTGGATGCAGGTAGGCCCCTGGTTTGATAGAGACCGCATTCTAATAGTCTTTGTAGCTGTGATTTAAGTCTCACTGGGTGGCCAGTACAGACATCGTCAGTGGAAGATGCTTAAAATGTCAATAATAATGTAAATGAAAAAGAATGTGCTGTTCAATGGCCACAGGTGGAATTCACTTTGACTTTGAGCTTGGCAGCCAGGAGTCTGGACAAGGGAATCCGATGCATCTTTTCTTAACCGACCCAGAAGGTTAGGAGGTGATCTCAATAGAGGGGTGAAGCTTGCTGTCTGCAGTGCTCTTTAATTGCCTTCCCCCCAAGCCCAGAAGAACATCCCTGCAGCAGCACACATTACACGGCCTGGAAAAGTGTATATACAATGTATAAGTCCGCTCAGGCTGCCTTAACAAAATTCCACAAGCTGGGTGGCTTAAACAACAGAAATTTATTTTTCTCACAGTTCTAGAGACTGGAGGTCCAAGATCAAAATGCCAGCTGGATTAGTGTCTGGGGAAGCTCTGTCCTTGGACTGCAGATGGCTGCCTTTTCTCTGTGTCCTCACATAGCCTTTCCTTAGTATGTGAGTGCCGGCAGGGTGACAGAGAGAAAAAAGAGATCTCATTTTTTTTGTTTGTTTGTTTATTTGTTTTGATTTTATTTTTGAGTAATCGCTACCCAACATGGGGCTTGAACTCACAACTCTAAGATCAAGAGTTTCATGCCCTATCGACTAAACCACCAAGGTACCCAACCCCTTCTTCTTATAAGCCTACAAATCCCGTCTGATTAGGGCCCCACCCTCTTGACCTTATTCAAACTTAATTAGCTCCTAAAGGCTCTATCTCCAAATACCACTACACTTGGGGGTTAGGACTTCAATCTATGCATTTTGAGGGACACAATTCAGCCCACAACATACAGTGTGGTCAACTTTCTCTGCAGACACTTACGAAGGTTGCATGGTTCCCACTGTCACCAAGGAGGGAAAAAAATGGCTCATAGCACCCTGTTATGATGTAATCGCTGGCCTATATTTCAAGGATGAGAGTCAGAATGTCAGCACTGATCACATCGCTCCGGAGGGGGTGATAGAAGTGGAGGAGTGAGACAGGAATCACATGCTTTAACAAATCCCATGGGAACAACCGGGCCCAGGAGTGGTGAGACAGAGGGCTTCCTTTGCCAGTTCTCTGGAAAGCAACCAGGGTTGTCTAAGTCAGCAATCAGAGAGCCCCAGAGACAGGAGAAGGGCCTTGGGGAATTGCTGAGTGCAGGTGTGCCCTGGGACAGGGAGACACCCAGGTCAGTAGGCTGATGGGGTGAGTATGGGAGAGAAAACTTAATAAGATGGTAAATGTTGGCACGTTAAGACTTCCGCAGAAATAAGTCTCATCATGTCACCCACAATTTTGCTTACAAACCTTCAGCAGCTTTCTGGTGCCTTCATACTAATGGGCTCAAGTTCTGAACTTGGCTGTGGTTTCAACAAGCTCTTCCTGTCTTTTGGGATGACAGTCACAGCTAACATTTAGGGCATGCTTATTTCAGAGAGTGGCAGTTCTGAGCCTTCTATACATATAGACTCACTTAATTCTAACAACACCCCCTTTTAAGTTCTCCTATTCTATTTTTACCTGGATCCAGGCAGGCCCCTGGAAGGTAGTGACTATCCTCATTTTACCGATAAAAAACAGAGTTCTTGAAAGTTAAGTGGCTCAGCCAAGGTCACATACCTAGTAGATAGTCAAGCTGGAACTCCAACCCAAGGCATCTAACTGTAGAGCCCATGCTCATAAAATTAGAGGATACTCTTTCTTCATGCACTTTATGTGACAGAGTCTCTGGCTTTCTCCCAAAAATGTCCTATATTTTCTGCTCCTGGGGTGTTCAATCTCATCCCATTCTCTGCAGATCCCAACGCTCATGAATATGCAAAGCCAAGTTCAAGGGGTGTCTTCTCTGTGAAAATTTTCATGGTGCCCCCTGCTGTATGTGGTACCTCCCAATTCATATCCCACTGAGCATTTTATCTGTTCTTCTCTTGTGGTGATTACCATTTGGGAACTAAAAAGAAAATTAATATGACTGGGGTGTAGCATGTCAAATAATCATCAGATATGGATGCATCAAAGCTCTGCCACAGGCTGTGAGCTCCACAGAGGCACGGGATCGGTATGTTGGCACACCCCCCAGTGCCTAGAACAGTGGTCTGCACTTAGTAATTATATCAAGTGAGATTAGGTTCAGGAGAAATTAAGAAAAACCCAAAATCAGTGAATTTAATAGGACAGACCTCTAACTCTCTCTCTCTTATCGATCTGGAGTCATCAGGGCTATTTTAGCAGTTCCATAGTCATCAGGAACCCAGATTGCTTCAACTTTTTGCTTCTTAATCCCTAAGGTGTGGCTCTGATCTTCATTGTCCAAAAGGGCTGCTTGAGTTCCAACCATCATGCTTATGATCTAAGTAGTAGGACAACGTAAGAGGAGACTTTGAGGAAATGCAATACAGCAGTTCTACTTCTGTCTGAGGGGTGATACTTAGTTACACAGGCACTCCTAACTGCAAAGCAGCTGGGCATGTCTTTGTAGTCATTTAGTTGGAGGTATGGCCTTCCAGGTAAAAAATGGGAATCATGCAAGGAAGAAGGGATAAATAGCCGTTGGAAGCAACCAGCAATCTTGTCATAGTAGGTCTTCTGTAAATATTCAAAAACTATTTCTTGAAACCTGCTCGGTGCCAGTCCCTGCGTGAAACATAAGGACACAGGATTCAACAAGAAAGCCAAGGTCCCTGCTTGCTATGAATTTATGCTTTAGATGGGAAGATGAATAAAACATGACTTACACAAAATTTGTGTTGGAAGCTACCATAGGGTGAATCCAGGGTACTACGGGGGCCCTGAGTAGATAAGACTTGGACTGCCTGTTGGAATAAATTGTTCGCCTAAAAATTATAAAAGAAGCCTTTCTTTTGTTCCATTCTTGTGGGAGTAAATGAGCAAGGGGAGATCCAGGGGTGCTGAGGGAATGTAAGTTGGGGGGGAAGACTGTGGCCAGACCCGTGGTATTCTAAACATGGCAGCCCACCTGTTATATTTGGACAAATTACTCACCATCTCCAAAACTTAGTATCTTCAACCCATACAATGAAATTATATTGAGTCTTTCATAGAGTTTATGGGAGAGCTGATATGGTACACAGTAGGTACTAAATAAATGTTAGCTTTTTTATTGGAGGCAAAGGGATCTAGCCACAATTACCACTTTGCACATGCTCTTCCATTCTTGCTTTTGCCCTCCAACACCAGCCGGACCCCTCCAACTTCCACACAAGTCAGTTTTGGACAGAGCTGAGATTGAATTTGATTTTTTTTTTTCCCTCCTTGAATTGACATAAAGGGGTCTGTCCCTTAATTACTAGTCATTGCCCTTCACACACAAAAAAATGGTAACCCGTTCAGCCCATCAAAGCATGCCCTTTGAAATGCTGAACTAGACAGTGAACAGAAAGTATCTGCCAAGAGGCGTCTTTTCTTCCAGAGATAAAAGCAACTTGAAATGTATGTAAGTCGTGCGCCCTTGTTAATTAATCAGGATTCGCATTAAAAGCTTAAACGTCTTTGATGCAGGAAGCTCGGGGAGCCGGAACCTTTTTTTCTGTTCTATAGAGGGGAGAGGGGTCGACAGGGCAGCCTGAGGAGGTGTGTGTGGGGACGAGAGGGGGTCACTAGCCTGTTGCTAGAGGACAGTTGTAACAGGCAGGGAGGGGATGCGCTCTACAGTAAGAAGACCACCACATTCATGCAGGTTTCGCCCATCCACTAAAAAGCACCGCAGAGCTCAGGACTAGCGACGCTCCTGACACAGCCTTCTTCCTAAGGTCTGTTTGTTCAACGGGAGTTTCTACTAGCGACGTCTGTTCATTCATGCAACGTATGATTAGTGGCTTTCTGCTACGTGTCAGGTTAGGGATGAAGGACTGAATAAGAAACAGTCCCTCCCTTCAGAAGGGTCTGGTGCCATGGCTCTCAGATGGTGTTCTGTGCCCCCAGGGGATATTTGGCAAGGTCTGGAGACATTCTTGGTCATCACAGCGGGGAGAATGTGATGTGGGCATGGAGTGGGTAAAGGCCGGTTGTGCCGCTAGACACTCTACCATGCACAGGACAGCCCCCACAACAGAGTTATCCAGTCCAAAATATCAATAGTGCTGAGGCTGAGACAGCAGGAGAGACAAACATTTCAACAAGCAATTTCAATAAAGCATGATAAGAGCCCTGTCCTAGCAGGAGCAAGTGAGTGAGTGTCAGGAAAACCTCCCTGCAGAAGTGGTATATAAGCTGAGACTTAAAAAATGAGTGAGAGTGGAGGGGGGTGGGCAAGGCTGGGCAGGGCAAGCGGAGGGAAAAGCCTGTGAGAATTCAAAGGCAGGAGAGCAAGGAACCCGTAAGAAACCGACCCACCCGTCTGCGTAGCTGGGAGGGAGAATGAGAAGGGAAAAGGTTGCCGAGGGAGCCTAGCAGGCTAACGGGGGCCGGGACTTGTGAGCTGCGCTGAGGAATAGGATTTTATCTGAAAATTATTGCAGAGTCACTGAAGGATTTTAAGCCCAAATGTGATATAATAGAAATCTATTATAGAGAAATACATTGCTAGACACTGCCCTGGGTCCTTGGGAGGAAAAAACCAAGATTGCCGGGACCGTGACCATCTGATAGAGGAAAATACAACGAGGTCAGAGAGTTGTGATACAAATGACCTGTAAAAAAGAGTTGGGGCAGATTGGTTTCTAGTTACCAGGCCAGGAGAAATCAGTCCTGTCTGATTCGGGATCCTCCCAACAGAGCCCTATACCCTGGGTGACTCAAACAACAGTCATCACTCAGCGTTCTGGACGCTGGAAGGCCACGGTCAAGGTGCTGGCGGACTCGGTGCCTGGTGAGGTCCTGCTGTGTCCTCACTTGCCAGAGACAGAGGAAGAGAGAGAGAGAGAGAGAGAGAATTCGAGAGAGAGCAAACATGCATCCTTTGGTCCCTTCAACCTCTTATAAGGGCCCTGATCTCCTCATGGGGGCTCCACTCTTAGATTTTATCCAAACCCAACTATCTCCCAAAGGCCCCACTCCCAATTAGCCTCACGCTGGGCATTAGGGCCTTATCATATGAATTGTGAGAGAACAGAAAGATTCAGTCCATATCAAGTCCCATTTGGGGATCAAAAGGAAGAAGGGATCTCCACGTCGGCCCCAACTGGGGAGGTGTTTCATAGACTGCGGGGCAGGGGGTTCGGAGCTGATGTTGGGAAACATGAATGAAGAAGTTGGTTTTTGCTTACTGTTTACTTTTGTCTGGACTATTTTTCAATTTCTTAAACGCGTCAGATTCTGTCTTGCCTCCCAATTGGGCTGCTTGGAATATTCTGCCTTCCCTTCCTTCTCAAGCATACTTTCATCCCAGCCTTCCGGTCTCAGATTGGACATCAGCTTTTCTGGGAATTTCTTCATGGATTCCCCAGTCTAAAGACTGAGCTTGTTTAACTGTCTATCATGCTCTTAGATCATAACCTCCATGAGGCAAGGAACATGAATTGTGCTCTGCTGTATCTCATGACTTAGCAAATCCTAGCAAATAGAAGATGCTTGCCGACAATTTATTGATTTGACTTGCAGTTGGGAGCCGGGAGAATACAAAGACAGTTGGATATCGGAGGAATGACACAAGGTCAGGGTCAGGGTTCAAAAATGAGGCTGTGAATCAGGGAGATTCAAATCAAAACCACATTGAGATACCAGTTAGAATGGCCAAAATTAGCAAGACAGGAAATAATGTGTGTTGGAGAGGATGTGGAGAAAGGGGAACCCTCTTAGACTGTTGGTGGGAATGCAAACTGGTGCAGCCACTTTGGAGAACAGTGTGGAGATTCCTCAAGAAGTTAAAAATAGAGCTTCCCTATGACCCTGCAACTGCACTACTGGGTATTTACCCCAAAGATACAGATGTAGTGAAAAGAAGGGCCATCTGTACCCCAATGTTTATAGCAGCAATGGCCACGGTCGCCAAACTATGGAAAGAACCAAGATGCCCTTCAACGGACGAATGGATAAGGAAGATGTGGTCCATATACACTATGGAGTATTATGCCTCCATCAGAAAGGACAAATACCCAACTTTTGTAGCAACATGGACAGGACTGGAAGAGATTATGCTGAGTAAAGTAAGTCAAGCAGAGAGAGTTAAGTATCATATGGTTTCACTTATTTGTGGAGCATAACAAATAATATAGAGGACAAGGGTAGATGGAGAGGAGAAGGGAGTGGAGGGAAATTGGAAGGGGAGGTGAACCATGAGAGACTATGGACTCTGAAAAACAACCTGAGGGTTTTGAAGGGGCGGGGGGTGGGAGGTTGGGGGAACCAGGTGGGGGGTATTAGGGAGGGCACGTATTGCATGGAGCACTGGATGTGGTGAAAAAACAATGAATACTGTTACGCTGAAAATAAATAAAAAATTACCAAAAAAAAAATGAGGCTGTGAACTCACAGAGGGTAGGGAATCCTATGTATTTGGTGCCATTTGGATGCTGTGGGGGCTGGCATGGGTAGGTAGAGCTCAGGGCTACACCAGGGGCACCTGGATGGCTCAGTCAGTTAAGCATCCGACTCTTGATTTCGGCTCAGGTCAGGTTATCGGGATGGTGATATGGAGCCCCTCAGCGGGTTCATGATGGGCGTGGAGCCTGCTTCTGCTTGAGGGGCTCTCTCTTCCTCTGCCCCTCCCCACCACTCTAAAAAAAAAAAAAAAAAAAGTCCAGGGCTACACCAGTAAAATGAAACAAGTACACAGATTTAAGAGAATTTTTTTTCCCCCAGAGGAGAGAAGAGTTCTGGAAAGCTTAGTGGTTCAAGTGATATTTCAGAATGGCCTTGACATGACCTTGACTACTGCATGGTTGTGTTCTCTCCGCCTCAGTGTATGTTGATGTGCCAAATTCCTTACACACCAGTCTCTGTCAGAGCACAGGTGCAGCTTAATGTGCAGAGTGTCACCTAGGTTACATCCCACAGAGGACACCTATTACGTGCTGCTCCAGGCTGGGATCTCCAGACGCATGCATTCAAAGCACAAAACACCAACAGCATATTCAACACAGCGTACATTTATGCATTAATGATCATGAAGAGTGTAATGTGTGTGTAGATACATAAAAAAAAAAAACTGGTGTTCTGTTCAGAGGCTTAAGTTTTCGAAGAATTTCCGCAACGAGAACCTCATCTTTTCTGCATAGTAATAATGCCAGGTAGGCAAAGGTACTGTGATACATTACAGAGGAGGAAGCAGGAGCCTGAAGAGATTAAATATGGTGTTCAAGGCCACACAGCTCTTGTGACACCACCCGGGGTGGGACCCAGGCCTCGTAGTTGCCAATAAATTAGATCCATCCAACCCACTGTAGATGAACTCCCTAGATTGTGAGGAAATATGTTCAAAGGTGTTCCAGAGAACAACTGCTCGCCATTGGCTTGACCTACTGTGGCATGTTTAGTGGAGTCTTAACATATGATCATTTACCATGTGAATGATCTTTAATTAAACAGTCATACCTTCCTGATTGATGCAGAAAATTAATTTATTTAATTATAAAATTTGTATTCTCATGTTTTAGTAATATGTGACACAGTGAATTTCAGAAACAAATGAATAATTGGTAGTAACATGAACTTATATTCGTTGGAGGTTAAGAACATTTGGTTACACACCCAGCCTCTACCGAAAGAAGCTAAAGTTAATCAGTAAGGATCCAAATCCTTCAGGGAAGCTGTTTCTTCCCTGAATTTGAACATTAGGCCAAAGAACCAGAAGGTTATTGTTGAGATGATCCGGCTAAAGGCAAAGCATATATACTTATGCAATTAGAACTAATTATACCAATGCATAAAGTTCTCATAAACCCTTTCAACCCAAAGCAAATGCCTTCTCTTTGTTCTCTTCCCCATACCCCTCCCATCAAGCTTCCCCCCTTTTTCTTCTTTTCTCCTACCTGTTTCTCTCTAAGACTGTTTCTGCTCCAAGAAAGTTTACATAATAAAGCCAATGACAACCCAGGCTCACTAATTCTGAAGAGAGAAGTAGAGTTGTGTTGAATTAGGCACAAATGCATTCCTGTGATCCTAAGATTTTCAACACCGTACGTTTTCAAGCATTTGTATAAAGAAGTCTTTTTATGGCATTCACATTGCCTTTATCTTTTACTCTCTCTGCTTTCTGCATGCACTCACATACACACATGCTTGCAGAAACAGAGGCTGTTCCTACGCAAACTTTGTCGAAACAGTGTTCTCCCACAGATAAATCACTTCCTTCCCAAGGAAGCAAATACCTTTGCCACATGGCTGGAGTGGGCGGGAGGATTCTTTGTCCTGAAATACTCACCCTGACTGTCAATCATTTAGCAGACAGCAGGGAGAACCTCTCTGAATGCTGAGTAGTCGGGAGTTGCCCACACCGGACACGACACCAAGGCCCTCGAGGGGATTCTAGTGACCAGCTCTGGACGGGTCTGAAGGACCCTGTGTCAGGGACAGATCTGATTAGTGGTAGGAGGTTCAGGATGATTTCTGTGATCTGCCCGAAGATCAAAGCATGCATGAGCTTCCCAGAACTAATGTAAAGCCTCAGACAGATGACTTATGGCTGGGAGATCCTGTGGAGGACATCTCACTCCTCCCACATTACTCAAGGGGGAGAAAATCACACACAACATACTGATGGGTTGCAAATATGTGAATGCTGATAATGTACATCCCCTATTGCACAAAGGAAGAAAACACATAAATGGGTTAATTAGCTCCTATGCAGAATTTAATTAGAGCATCTTTGTTCACTCTGCTTCTGCTAAAATCTCAATTATCAATCCCTATTTCCATGATTTTTGAGCATGGATGTACATTTTCACTTGGGGCTTCCCAACAGAAGCTCAGGGTGTCAGCTATCTTCCCCATGGCAGTGGTAGCCAATTTCAGCATGGAATTCTGATTGCTTTGAATTCATTCCATTATCACAGGAACAATGACTCCTGTCTGCACTCAAAGGCATTTTCCCCTTGTATGTGTATAAAGATAAGTAGATTCTTGAAAAGTCCAGATTGGAGCTAGGGCTGGGAACTGGGTAACTTTTTCCCCCCCATAATATGAAGCAATGATAAGTGGCATGGATCATGTAACAACTCATTTAATCCTTATAACAATCCTCTAAGGTGGGTATTATTATAATTGTCAGCATTTGTTAGATAAGAAACTGAGTCACAGAGAGGTTGAGAAGTTTGTCCAGATACTTGAACCCAGGTGGTCTGGATCCTGGGTCCACACTCTAAATCATCGTGTTCTGATGTCTCAAGTTAATACCATAGTCTTCCGTGGCAAGAATGCCCATGTCAATTCTGGGGAATCATACATTGAAAAAAATCATTCGTTTTACAGGAATGATATTACTTAGAGCTATTTTGATTCTGGATGAGAAAAATCAGACCCTTACTTAACTTATGCAAAAGGGAAAACTTATTATTGGGAGGAGAGAAAGGGGTGACTCTTGAGCAAGCCACGGGCAGGAATGCAACTGGACATGAGAAATGAGTGGAACCAAGAACTAAAAAATCATCAGGGCTTTCTTGTTGTGTCCTTATTTCTTTCTTGAATCTCTGTCACTTGCTTTCTTCACTCCTTCGGTCTATGGAGTTGCATCCTGCAAGTAAATGTTCCACGGAAGAGCTCATACCCATAGATCATGAGCTTCTTTTCTCACACGCTTGGATTCAAAGAGAGACTTATCCAATATTTGCTCCTAATATGTCCATAAAAGCCCAAAATGAAAGTGAATACTATTTTTGTTATCACCGAGGACCTTGTTGTACATAACCCTATTGATTTCTGTGCCTGATGCTTCGAACAGCTCCTCTGACCTGTACTACTCACATGCCTGGAGAAGGAGAAGCTGCATTTCAAGGTAAAAACCTTACAAGGATCCCTAATCCTTACTGGGCCAAGAAGGGGCTCCCTTGAACTTTTTCAAATCTATACCTGTTGTCCAGCTTCGGATACTTGAAACGGCATCGGGAATTAGGCAAGGTGGTTACTCTTCTTTTTTTTTTTTTTTTACAGATGAAAAAACAGAGTTTCTGAGAGATGACAATTGTGTAATCTTGCACTGTTATCAAGTGGCAAAGTTCTTTGGTAATGACTCCATACAAGTAACCAAAATTCAAAATTCAGCTTTTGGTCTTGATCTACCCTACATAGGAGAATCAATCCAAAGGCAGTGTACCTGATTTGTGGATTGGGCACCAGATCTCCAGCCTTCTAGGCTGGCCACAAAACACTTCTCTGCACTTACAAGAGGTTTCAACCACACATATTTTTGTCAGCCCAGGCTTCAGACTTTAACCTTTTTTCCTAGAATCATTCCTCCTTGGCAACGAGCACATACAATTCACTTTTATTATTTTCTACTCAGCTCCTTGTTTCCTCTGCCAATTCTGGGGTCTGAAAAAGTGGCCAGCATTGTAGATATCAAAGCAATTAAATGTTTGCATTCCCTACACGGAAGCTATGGGTTTCTTTGCTTCTACCCTACCTTCTTTTAAGAGGATTTCCTCCACACCACAGCCCATCAATGATTGCCATCATGGAATACTTATGGTGACCCACTCCTCACTTCACACTAAGCTATGCATGGTTCTCTGCAGGGAATGGTGCAACACATTTCCAGGGAAATGAGAACAGATCTCTTGGGTGGGTGATGCCCTACAAATCATGACTCTGTAGTTAACCAGCTGTATAGCATCTCTCATGCTAAGGCACCAAAGTTGGTTTTAATTTTGAATTTAAAACAGGAGAGATTGAGGTTGCACCTAAAAAAGAGCTTCTTGTTCAGCCAGGGGAAAAACACTGACATGAGCCACTCAAGGACGATGTTGCATCTTTGTCCCTAGAAACCTATGCCAGTGCCGGCTCTTGTGATAGCCAGCCTTCAAGGTGCCCCCCAATGGACTTCACCAGCTGCTATTCATACCATAGCATTGTCCCCTCCCAGCATGACTGGGACTGAACTTGTAGCCACTAGGAGATTATAGAAATGACAGTATGTAACTTCTGAGGATAAGTCACAAAAAAATGTGACTTCTAATTCACCTCGCTCGGACTGCTTACTTGGGGGAACCAACAGCCATGTCATGAAGATAACTCAGGCAGCCCATGGAGATGCCTGTATGGGCAGGAACTGAGGCCTCCTGGGAAAAGCAAGCAACAGCTTTTGGGCATGTGAATGAACCACATTGGTTGTGGATCCTCCAGCCTCAGTCAAGCCTTCAGATGATTGTAGCCCCAGCTGACATTGGACTGCAGCCCTGTGAGAGACTGTGAGCTAGAACCACTTAGACTGTTACCAAGTTCCTGACCCACATTTATAATGCAGCAATAGATGACTAATACAGCTTTAAAATCCTGCTCTGGGGGCACCTGGGTGGCTCAGTGGGTTAAAGCCTCTGCCTTCAGCTTAGGTCATGATTTCAGGGTCCTGGGATCGAGCCCCACATCGGGCTCTCTGCTCAGCAGAGAGCCTGCTTCCTCCTCTCTCTCTCTCTCTGCCTGCCTCTCTGCCTACTTGTGATCTCTGTCTGTCAAATAAATAAATAAATAAAATCTTTAAAAAATTTTTTTAAAAATAAAATCCTGCTCTGTCCAGATCCCATCTTGGAGAAGCCATCTTAATATAACCCTTAATGAATGAGCCCAACTGGGCTATGTGCTCAGTGACCTCCTTAGCCTGACCATAAAGTACTGGGACAGACAGCCAGGCATGGACACAGCTGGATTGATTCCTCATTCAGGAGTCTGGGTTTGGGTGACTGACAGACTGAGTCTGTACTTGGTGGGCATGCTTCTGAACAAAAAAGGAATAGAGAGTGGGGGGTTATGTCAGCCACCATAAGCCAGGCAGAAGGCAGAAGACAGAAGATAGTTATGAATGAGACAAGAATAAGAGGGAAGAGGGAAGCTGAGGAACAAAACAGAGAAAGTAGTTTTAGCTTGTGGTGGCTCCTCAGTACCTCTTCTGGGGAAATTTGAAGCCAAACCTGAGCTGCCAGGTGTATATGAAATTTCAGACTCCTTGATTTAAGCCAATCTAAAATGTACCCCGAATGGTCCCGACACAAAACATTATATGATCACCTTTCCAGATATAAGGCTATTTCCCTAGTAGGAAGAGTTCCAGACTCAAAGTCTTAAGAAGCAGTGTTCTGCAGAGGTAATAACATATTTTCCTTCCCATCTCTTCATTTTAAAGGCAAAGAAATGACTGAGAGAAATTGGTTTGCACACAGTCTTATTATGCTTTAACGGGATAATGCTCTCTGTCTCACATCACATAGGGACAGACCTAAGAAAACTATGTCTAGTGTAGATGACTATTCACTCAGGTTCAAGAACAAAAGAAATTCACATAACTTTAGAAATGATCTTGCCCCTCCGAATCCCATGATTTCCCAGGTGGATAGCTGGAGAGGTATCATGTCCCTACATTGCTTACTGGTGTGAATCCTGTCTCAGGGAGAGGACATTTCCTTGAGGGTCCCTGGATTGTCTTGCACATAAATTTGGCATTGAGGCTGAGCCCTCTGTGTGCAAAGGAGCTCAGGTTAGATATTGTTAAATACCCAGATTATGTTCCAGCTCCCTCCTCTGGAGAGGTCTCACAAAAAGGAATCTTTACATGTGAAAAGTGTTGAGAGAGCTGACCTTGCTTCTCATGGCAAGAGGGTATAATAATTGGCAGTATTTTGCACCTGAGAACATGAGGTGCGTGAGGTCCTCAAGGCCAAAGGAAGTCAGATTAGGAAGGGATCACTGGGGAGGTGCACAGCTGACGGAGTCTGTATGCAGAAGGTGGGATTAGAGGTAGAGGTGTGAGGTGAGCCCTGTAGATTAGAGAAGCAGAGAAATGCAGATCTTGTACTAATTTCCAAAGAGAGTCTGATGAGGTTTCCATCATGAATACGAAATGACGTCTTCCGCAAGGAATGTTTCATGCTTCCATAAACAGCCCACGCCTGTGTGATTTTATGGGAGAAATTCTCCATAATGGTGAGGGATTTCTACTTACAGAGAGTTTTAAAGTGAGCTGCAATGATGTGTCTTCAATAAAAGAAGAAATGAAACATCAGAGACACTTACAGGGACGGTCTTGGAATGTGTAACCATCTCTTTTTTTTTTTCTTTCTTTGTCTCTCTGGAGAACATTGGCTGTCTAGTTTGTGCTTTTGCTTCTCAGTGGAGGGGATGTAAGGTTTCAGGGTCTTGGCTCTACTCACCTCTCCAGCCTCAATTTTGATTCCCCTTCCAAGTCTATTCCAGTGACATTGAACTGTTGCCATTCCCATCTGCAAGCTTATGCACCTGCTCTTCTGTCTGCCTTGAACACTCCCTGGGACCTGTCTTTACTTGGCTGCTTTTTTCCATGTTATCCCCATGCTCAGCAGAGATGTCAATGTCTCTGAGGAGCTTGTCCTGCTCCTTGCTACTTTCAAGCCCCCGCCAGCATCCCCGTCTGCACAGCGCCACCTCCTCCACCAAATTCTCCAGTGGAGATCTGTAATGGATACTCATCTTCCTTTTTCAGCTACTCAGCAGCTTTTGAACATGCACACATCCTCCCTCTCGGGTTAGCAATGTCCTGCCTTATTCCAATTTGATTGGTTACAGCCCTAGGCTTACCAATCAGGCGCACCCAAGGTAGACCATGAGTCGAAAGGCAGGT
This sequence comes from Martes martes, assembly GCF_963455335.1. NCBI lineage: Eukaryota > Metazoa > Chordata > Mammalia > Carnivora > Mustelidae > Martes > Martes martes. The sequence continues at coordinate 79,619,135 of NC_137900.1, forward strand.
ACGTGAGGAAGGAGGTGTGCCCCAAATCTCTTTGCTGGTGAAGCGGATAGGAGAAGAATCTGGTGTTCAGATCACAGGAGGTGGAAGTTCTGGAGTCCAGCACCACTGGCATGTTCTGCCATCTTCGGGCAGGGGGCAACAGGGTGGGCTTTGCTGCCACATTCCTGCACTAGGATTCGGACGTTATGTGGAATAAGACCTGGCTGTCTGTGAGCCATTCTAATCTATTCCTTTCATCAATTCCTTTTCTGCCTAGATTACTTAAAAGAGTTGTCTTTAGCCAAGAACCCTGACTGAGGGGGTACCCCCTCCTTGGTGTCCCAAGAGACACCTGAACCTCCCCTTCACTCCACCTTGTAAGTTCTCCTAGCTAGCCAGCCATCCTCCTCTGTAGTCCATCAGTTCCCTGAGGGCTGGGGCCAGGTGTGCCTTCTTCACGACGATAGCCTAGTTCTTATGGTGACACCGGTGAAATAAATCTTTGCTGATTAACTAAATATGCACCAGAAGATTCTTTCCAAGTGCCTTTAATCATTCTGCAATTCAGGAACCCCCTTGTCAACTATGCTTTCATCCAGACTGTGTAAGCTCCAGAGAACATGTCTGTGGGTAGCAGGTGTCCTGGAAGAGGTGGTTAGGTTCTGAGTAGGGGTGGACAGTCACCCAGAAGAGCCACAAATAAAACACAGGCACTTTGATCTAAGGAAATAGACAAGCTCATCACCCAGTGAGCCCAATATCAAGGACTTCCCTTGGATTCAAGAGGTAGGTCCAAGTCCATGGACAGAGAGTAGAGAAACCAGGGACAGGAGTGGAGGACAGAGACAGGCCTCAGGAATACAGTGTCTGGTGAGAGGGAGAATAAGCAGGGCTTATCAGGTGGTGAGTGGGGGCAGGGCAGAGGGAAAGCAGCTACACAGTGACCTTGAGATGGAAGTTTCAGGGATGTGCCAGGAATGAAAAGAAAGTTAGTTGGACTGGGGGTGGTGATAAGTTATCTTAGTAAGCTATAGAAAGTAAGACCCAGAGAGGTAAAGTGAGCAGCCTAAGTCAGCATAGCCAGCCATCGGCAAAGAGGAGATACGAACTCAAATCTGCTTAATTTCAGAGACTCTGTCCTTAAACTCTAGCTTATAGTGACATTAGGCAACACTCCGCTGAGTAAACAGGTGCTGCTTTTCTTACCTCCCTTTGAAGTTCAAGAAGCCAAGTGAGGATCTAAGAGTAAGGAAAGAAAAGGAATTTGTCTGGATGGCAGAGACCGTGAATGATAGAGCTGGAACCCCGCTCTTGGTGCATCCTAGATGATCATCTCCCTTTGGGAGAACAATCTAGGAAGATAAGACTGACCCAAATAGACTGGGGATGGTTGTGGGGGGAAGAAGGGGATACCAGCAACTGGCTCTCTAGGTGGGCCAGATAACAGTGCTCAGAGAAGATGATTTCTGCACAGAGAGTTTGCAAGGCTGGTAACTGATGTCTTGTCAGTCTGGACAAGCTGCTGCCTTCCCAAGCCGGCAAAACCTGTGCAGACTTGCCGCTCGCTTACTTGATGTACCCAGACGTTAGATGCTCTGAGGGGAAATGCTTCTGATCTGCATTGGCTCCGGTCCCAAAAAGCTGAGATTTATGGCCAGGCCCATGGGGGGAGAGTGGAGACTGGCTCCAGGGCCTCTTTCAGCTGTCTCCACACGGGGCCTATCCCCCCTTTCTTTACCTCCCAGCTGACGGGTAAAGGGACACTCGAAATATGAAGTCTTAAGTCTGGTTGTGTCTTCTGGGATCCCCTGAAAGGAGAGCCTCGCTGCTCCTCACAATTAGGTGGAGCATTGTCAAAAACATACATTGTGAGTCTCATTTAAGCCCCCAGAGGTCTGGTTGTTAGCAGTTTCATTAGACCTTTAAAGGACACTAACAACTAGCCAGGTGGAATAGTCTCTGATCTAATCTAACAGAATGATAGTCACATTGTACAGGCGGGTAGGTGGAAGCACAGGAGAGGAGCCGACAACAGTGTAAGAAAATGGTTTGAGCCTCAACTCTGCCGTGGGCTTGCTTTGTAGCTTAAGGAAAGGCACTGACATAACAGGGCTTTGTTATAGCACTCTTGTAAAATGGAAAAGTTCTTAGCTTGGTGACTGACCAAGCAAATGCTCTTGTGAACTAGGAACGGGGGAGCAGAAAAATGAAATAAATGATTGGATCTAATAGGATAAGTTATTTGAATCATTGTTGAAATTGTTTCTATCCTTGTTGTGTGCTATTTCTTTTCTTCATAAATTTTTTTTAATGGGATTCAACACTGTTACCTTTCTTTCCATTGTACCCTCTAGAGGAATTCATGCCCCAAACGCAAGCTGATCCAACCCCCCATATGTGTCTATGCAGATGAACTCCCTTGCTGTGACGTGGATGTCTTTTTGTCCTCCAGACTTTTCCTCTCTCAGCAGGTCAGCCTGCAAAGACCTAAACAGACCCCATGACCTACCTGCCATTGAAGTCCCTCTGGAGTAGACTATCAGAGAGAATAGGCCTATCCCACAGTCCAGGGACACAGCAGCAAGGACATGGAGAATTCCCCGGGGACACTGTCCCAAGGCCTGGCCTCAGGGCATCTCTTGTTCAAAGTGCCTGGGCCTCTCTCCCGAAAGACAGCAAATGCAAAGGGCTGGCCAGTGTGTATGTGGGGCCCTGGCTGTGTTTCCATGTCTGTGTATGAATACAGGGACTATGTGATTCTCTGTGTATGCATGTGTGCACACATATTTGCAGGCATGGAACAGACAAATCTACCACATGGAGATTGGATGGGGAGAAAAGGCACTGAGGTTTACACATCTGCCGTGGCCATAGGTAGGTGCCACACGTTGATTAAACAGATGAAGGAGGAGAGAAGGAATGAACAGATGACTGGATAGATGAATGAAAAAGGGAGAGTCTCAAATGGAAGGAAGGGGAATGTCTGTTTATCCAAAGTCTAAAGCCACGAGATATTAATCCATGTCCCTGGAAAGAGCTGAACCTTCATTTGAGGTGGTGTAATCATGAAAGTCCTACAGATTTTATAGTTAGACAAACTTGGATGAAACCTAGCACAAGCAGCTTTGTCTCTCTAGGCAACAATTTCTTTGTCTGTAAATCAAGGATGTCAATTTCTAGTTAATAAGATTGTGCTGAAGATTAAATAAAATGCCATATGGGTGTTAAGTGCCAAGCGCAGTACCTATTATGGGAGAATTTAAGAAGTTCTCCCTTCCTTCCTCCCTCCTTTCTTTCCTCCCCCCCTATTTCCCTCCCTCCCTCCCTCCCTTCCTTTTTCCTCTTTCTTTCCTTCTTCCCCCTCCCTCCCTCCCTCCTTCCCTACCCCCCTCTCTTTCCTTTCCTTTTTCCTCCCTTCCCTTCTTGCATTCCTTCCTTCAGGAATTCAGTGATGGTGAATTACCTTTCAAAGCACCTTACTAGGCATGTTGGTCAAATTGCCTCTGACTGGGATAGTGCCTAGGAAGACCAATTTGAAAACAGGAGGATCTAGTTGGGTTCTAACATCATTTGCAAACTTCAAGCCCTCTTAGGAATTCACTAATGTGATTCACTTCCTTTTATGAGAAAATGTAGTTCTTTGGAAAGAAGAAATTACCAAAATAGACTGATTTGGCATTTTTGTCCTTTATGATAGACTATGATCTTGGATTAGTCCCTTCCCCTTTCTGGTCCTCACTTGTCCTATCTGATGGGGACACTGAATTACATCAGGACTCTTACGACTCTACAATGCTAGATGAGAATATAAAAATTTGGGTACTGGAGGGGAGGGGCTCAGGGTCCAGTGTGCAGGTCCTAGGATACTACGTGGGACAGAATTTATATAAGGCTTCTCCTAAAAAATGCCAGGCCATCTAAGATGGGGACACCAAACTTCAGTGCTAAGGCAAATTTAGGGAAAAGAGGGACCTTTGGGGAGTCCCAGTCATCAGGAGAGGCTTTCCGGATTTGAGGCATTAGAAAATTAACAGGACAGGAAACAACAAGTTTTGGAGATGATGGGTAGAACGGGGAACCCTCATACACTGTCGGTGGGAATGCAAGTTGGTGCAGCTACTTTGGAAAACAGTGTGAAGATTCCTCAAAAAATTAAAAATAGAGCTACCCTATGACCCTGCAATTGCACTACTGGGTATTTACCCCAAAGATACAGATGTATCACCTGTACCCCAATGTTCATAGCAGCAATGGCCACAGTCGCCAAACTGTGGAAAGAGCCAAGATGCCCTTCAACAGATGAATAGATAAAGAAGATATGGCCCGTATATACAATGGAGTATTGTGCCTCCATCAGAAGGGATGAATACTCAACTTTTGTATCAATGTGGATAGGACAGGAGGAGATTATGCTGAGCGAAGTAAGTCAAGCAGAGAAAGTCAATTATCATATGGTTTCACTTACTTGTGGAGCAGGAATAACATGTAGGTCAGTAGGAGAAGGAAAGGAAAAGTGAATTGGGGTAAATTGGAGGGGGAGATGAACCATGAGAGACTGTGGACTCAGAAACAAACTGAAGGTTTTGGAGGGGAGAGGGGTGGGGGGAATGGGTGAGCCTGGTGGTGCGTATTAAGGAGGGCACATATTGCATGGAACACTGGGTGTGGTACATAAACAATGAATCTTGGAACACTGAAAAAATAAAATAAAATTAAAATAAAGTAAAAAAAAAAAAAAAGAACTGGATAAAAACAAAAACAAAAACACCCAAACCAAAAAAGAACACCCTTTAGGAATGCTGTCTGTTACTAGAAAGAAACAATAATTATAACAGTGATAACTATGATTTATTAAGCATTCATTCAATTCCAGGACCAGCACTAAGTGTTTTACTTGAAACATCTGGCACAATTCTTACACAATGTAGGGTCAATGCTGCTACTATTATTCTCATTTTGTAGATTGAAAGTGACTTGCCAGGGGAATGGCAAGGTAGGATGTGAACTGAGATCACAGGGCTCCCCAGCTGGTGCTCCCAGCAGCAGCCCTGCCCAGCCCCTCCATGCCCTGTTTCAACCCAACAGACCTGACCAGCGCCTCTGCTGCCACCACCAGCACGTCTTCCAGGACCACAGGCGCTGACAATGGGCCCCCCTTGATGCAGACATGGCCCTTTTCCAAATGCCTTTTCATGCAACCTCCCTATCGCCTCTCAACACCACCCTCAACGGAAGTTGTGATGGGATTAATCCCATTTTGTAGACTAAGACAATAAGACTCTATGAATTTGTTTCTTGTGTAAGACACATGTAGTAAGTGATAGAGATCGTTCCACCACACTGAGCTCCAAACGGAGCCGTTTCCTTCAGTGTGACATTCACATGCCCCGGAGTGGAGTGCACTTGTACCTCTAGCCAAAAGTCTGACCCCCAGCCCAGAGTTGTCCAGTGAGTTGTGAGTGCGCTGGGTAGAGATTGGACTCCCTGCTCACGATCCTGTCTGCTTTGGCTGCCCTACTCTGGATGCCTGCTGGAAGGTTCCCTGGTGTCATCTGAAACCTGAGAACAGCCCTTGGGTAGATTGGGATTTCTAACCCACAGGCCTCAGTTCAGCTCTCGGCAGAGAGAGCTCAGATGTCATTAATCACTGTTCTGTTTCCATAAATGCTGTCATCTCCCGTCCCAGGCAAAGGCAGGACCCCCCTCCCCCCGGGGTGGGGGGGCAGAGAAACTCTAGAAACAGAAGCTAAAGCATGCACCCGGTGCCAGACGGGAAGGAAGGGGCTGAGGGTAAGGCCATGTCAGGAGAGTGAAATCTTTAGCACGCCTGTGGGAAAGAGCTTCGCTTAGAGAATTGTCAGACTACCAGAACCTCAGCCTCTGGGATGAGCTCAACCAGAATTAAATCCTGATGCCCTCTGTTGGTGTTTTCCAGTAATGGTAACATGTTGGAGATCTAGAAAGGAAGCAACAATCCGTGGGACACAGATGTAAACCCCATATCCGCACACCGATTCACATGCACCATGGGTTTACTCTCAGAGCCTGCCACTAGGATCATGGGCTGTCAGGCATGCAGGGACTTTATCGACGTCTGAGCCTGGTCCCTTATTTTTTGCAAATGAAGATGCAGAGGCTGTCAGAGGTATGGGCATTTTCCGGTGAGAAGACGGTAGCTATTCGGATGGGAGTGCCCGGTCCTTTCCGCACGCCGACCCGTCGAATCCTTCGTTCAGCCTCACATTGTATGCATTATCCACTCCCATTCATGGAGGAGGAGAAGGAGGCGCAGGCATGTTATGGAATATGCCCAAAGTTAGTAAAGCTACTACTTGGCAGGTCTAGGTTGCTATTCCAGGCGGGTTTGGCTCAAGAACCCATGCTGCCTCCCTCTTAGTTAGAGCTTCAACTGGCAGTTGGATCTCCTAACCCTCAGTCTTGTGACCTTTACAAGAATGTATACAAGATACACACATTTAGTCTTTCCCAGACTGCATGCAGACACAATGAACCAATTTTAGGCACACGCCTCGGACACCACTGTGGAACATAATGCTTGTTCCAATAAAGAACACCTTCTTTTTCCACCTGTGTTTAGAACCATTTGAAAGATAGACCCAGGACCCAAAAGAGAAAATCAAGTTATCACTACTGTTACTGTTAAAACTCTTGGATTATGTGACTTTGGTTCTGTTGCCCAAGTGGGCTCGCCAGAATTTCAGCCCTGATTCAGGTCAGCTCACCGGCCACTGCTGCTAGAGACGCCTCCACCATAGACAGAGAACCTGCCCAACCGAGCTTAGCACATGGCACAAAGCAGCTGAGAACGTGCCTTTTTATGGAGAGGCGACCTGAAAAAAACAACCAACCAACCAACAAGGATATTAAGCTTTGCATGCCCTCGTCTTTCTGGAGAACCCACCAATCAGCTATCTCTTATCCTCCCTGGGGGTCCATCAAGAGGCCAGGAATATGGTGCTGATGGAAGTTCCTCTACATGGAAACAGGAGAAGTTGAGCCCAATTGATTGCACGGTACGGTTATTTCAGACGTCCCCTAATTCAGAGCATATGAAGTTCTGTGTATCATCTGCAAAGTCTGCCGAGTAAGTGAGCTCTGTGATCGAGCATCCATAGGATGGTTAGACGCCTTTAGAGAGCAATTTTCCAGCTCTGTGTTATAACTAGCATGTCACATCCTAGTTTCCAAGGAGTATTTTTCTATCCCCAATAGCGTATCCCCGTGGGGACTTGAATTGAATTCCAAAGCATGCACTTTTGGAGTTTAGACTGGCCTTCCCTTAATTAGTACAAATGACAGGTCCGGCTCTATGTAGATGAGTTATAGAGTGGACTCCTGTGAGCTACATTACAGCACGAAGGACAGCTTTCACTCTGAGTCCAAATTCACTTGCTTGAAATTCTCTGAAAAGCTTCCGTTTGGGTGGTAACTTGTCAGACCCATTTCTTGTCATAAGTCACAGGAAAATCAATCCCACTATTTGGGAGTTGGACTCAATCTGAAAGCAATAGGCTTGTCACATTTAATTATTTCACATTCCACTCACCAAGCCTTGAAAGTGTCAATTTCACCTGAGGGGTAATGCGACCAGGGAAGAAAAATCTGCCCAAGTGTGGGAAAACAGTAAGTTATGGTTAACAACAACAGCAATGTTTGGAAGTTAAGGAAAAAAAAAAAAAAAAGTTTCCCCAGTGAGGAACTAGAGGGTGGGGGGAGACATAGATTTGCAGATTGATTTTCTCCTAAATTTCCTCCTAAAAAAATTAGAATTCCAGAAAACATGTGCAGAAAAGGAACCTTGGAAGTTACCACATCAAACTGCTTTAGTTTATTGATATAGTGACTGAGGTGTCTCTGACATTAAGTAACAATATGAATGACTGCCACCACCTCTGGCTGCAGCAACAGTAACCAGTGTTGATTCCACACTGATTATGTGCCAGTCACTTTTCCAAGGTCTCCTCCCCAGTCAGTGGGAGAACAGAAGCCAGAAACCGCGTTTTCCAATTGGTACTATTTTTCTACAAAACCGAAAGTAAGCGAGGATCATAGAGAAAATCCTGATAGTTTTCTCTTTTATCCCCCTTACATACACATATAAAGAATACATTCAGATGATGTTATTGGTTTAACTCTGGTGTTGGCCGTGGCATTGAAACCTCCTCCCACAGGACTAACAGAATCAGGACTAATAGATCCCCAGATCCCCCACTTTTAAAGAAATAAATGTTGAAAATAGAAAGTTCGTGACATAGTATTATGTCTTCCCCCCTGTTTTTGATATGAATAAAAATTTAATAAAACTTTTTTATTTTTAATAGTTGGGGGGTTGGGAGATGGGGGTTTTAAGATTCTTAAACCATAAGATCTAAAATTGTAGAGAATGATTTGTTCCAAGTTGCTGGGGGCAGGAGTCAGCAAAGTAAGAGTTAGAGTAAAGAGATTTTTTCTACACAAAACAAAGGAATTAATGTAAATGTGTGTCTCCGTTGTAATCTGCAATTTCTCTCAACTTGGTAGTCTAGGAAGGTAGAACAATTGGTTTGTAACGGATCTGATTTAGACAGATAGGGCTTTGCCTCTCCCTTCTGGAGTATATTCCCTGTGTGACTTTGTCAAGAATTCAACCTCTTTTTTTTTTTATTATAGATCTATCTATCTATCTATAATATATTTATATATAATAAAATTAATATATTATATTGTAATTATAATATAGATAAAAATATTTTCATTTATTTATATGTATATATTTAACCATTTTTAAATGTACAATTCATTGGTATTAACTACATTCACAGTGTTGTGCAATCATCACTACTATTTATTTCCAAAACAATTTTATCACCCCAAACAGAAACTGTCTACCCACTAAACAATAACCCCTCATTAATCTTCTCTCCCAGTTCCTAGTAACCTCTAATTTCCTTTTGGTCTCTATGACTTTGCTTTTTCCACAGAAGTGAAATCGTACAATATGTGCCCTTTGGTGTCTGGCTCATGTCACTTAATATTATGTTTTTAAGGTTCATCTGTGTTGTAACAGGTGTTAGAATTTCATTCTTTTTAGAGGCTTAATAATACTCCTTTGCATGACTATACCACATATTGTTTAGTCATTCATCTGCTGATGGACACTTGGGTTATTTCTACCTTTTGGTGAATAATGCTCGTTGTTTGAAACCTTGGAAACTTCCCCGGGTGAAATCTAAACCAGGGCTCCCATGTATAGAGAGCAAGGAGAGGCTAAAGGAAGAAGCCAACCACTCCAGATTGGTAGGTGGCAGTTTTAATTAGCATGGAACTCGCCTACAAGGCCTGTCTTGGGTGGCCACAAGGTAAACAGGTCTCTGCACACACCCACCGGAATCTCAAGTTCATATGGAGGTCTTAACTGGATTCAGTCACACAGATACTGTCCAGATGGTCTTAACAACATATTGCTCTCTCAAGGCTGCATTCTTGAAAACAGCTTCCCACTGTGGAACAGGAGGCAGAATGGACATTCTTAGGACAAGGGAGAGGCCACAGAGCCTCTGATTGCCTAGGGCCAGCTTGAGGGTCAACGGGCAGTCATGTCCTCTTGATTACCTCCTCCAACAATGCTGTAATGAACACTGGTGTACCATATATGTTTGAGTCCATTTTCAATTATTTGGGGCGCATCCCTAGAAAACGGAGTTGCTGGGGCATATGGTAATCCTGTTTAGCTCTTTGAGGAACCATCAAAATGTATTTCACAGCAACTGCACCATTTTACATCACTACTGGTCATGTACAGGTCCGATTTCTCCACATCCTTGCCAACACTTATTTTGGGGGTGGGGCGGCGCCTGGGTGGCTCAGTTGGTTAAGCAACTGCCTTCGGCTCAGGTCACGATCCTGGAGTCCCGGGATCGAGTCCCAAATCGGGCTCCCAGCTCCACAGGGAGTCTGCTTCTCCCTCTGACCTTCTCCCCTCTTATACTCTCTCTCACTCACTCTCTCTCAAATAAATAAATAAAATCTTTTTAAATCTTTTTAAAAAATCTTTTTAAAAAAGATTTTATTTATTTATTTGAGAGAGGGAGAGATCACAAGTAGACAGAGAGGCAGACAGAGAGAGATGCAGAAGCAGGCTCCCCGCTGAGCAGAGACCCCGATGCAGGGCTCCATCCCAGGACCCTGAGATCATGACCTGAGCTGAAGGCAGAGGCTTAACCCACTGAGCCACCCAGGCGCCCCTAAATAAATGAAATCTTAAAAGTTTTTTTTTTTTTTTAATTACAGCCATTCTAGTAGTTGTAAAGGGGTGACTTGTAGTTTTGATTTGTGATTCCTTCTCGAAGTTACTCAACCTCTTTGAAATTCAGGATTGCCATTTACAAAATGGTTAGAATGCTGATTATTTTGTAGATGTTTTGTGTAAAGAAGATCATATTAAGGGGGGGGAATTAAAGGGGGAGAAAAACCATGAGAGATTGTGGACTGCTAGAAACAAACTGAAGGTTTTAGAGGGGAGGGGATGGACGGATGGGTGAGCCTTGGTGATGGATATTAAGGAGGGCAGGTATTGCGTGGAGCACTGGGTGTTATATGCAAATAATGAATCATGGAACACTGCATCAAAAACTAATGACATGGGGCGCCTGGGTGGCTCAGAGGGTTAAGCCTCTGCCTTCAGCTCAGGTCATGATCCTAGGGTCCTGGATCGAGCCCCACATCAGGGTCTCTGCTCAGCAGGGAGCCTGCATCCCCCCTCTCTCTTTGCCTGCTGCTCTGCCTACTTGTGATCTCTGTCAAATAAATAAATTAAAAAGAAAAAAAAAAACTAATGACATACTGTATGGTGACTAACATAATAAAATAACAATAAAAAATTTTAAAAATAAAAGCAATGGTTATAAATAAAGTTTGGTCTTAATTTTATGAATAAAAAAAGATGATCGTATTGTCTGAAACATAGTAAAACTCAGTAAAGGATAGGTGATGGCACTGATGCTGTTGGAGGTGTTGATGCCTTTGCCCATCCAACTGTTCCCTCCTTTTGGAATATTCTCCCTTCTCATATTCCCAGGTATTCAAGCTATATCCATCCTCGTGCCTGTTCACACGGGAGTAAGGAAATCTGCATCTGTAGTTAGAGGAGCCATACTGGGGTCCATCCTTTGTTGGCAAGATTTAAGGGAACAGCAACCTCTGCTCATGTTCATTCTTCCTCTTCTTTATTCACCAGAAATGGGAAAAACCATTTCTAGCATTCTAATTCCTTTCATTTACAATATTAATTAAACAATGAATGCCTGTGTGGCTCAGTGGTTTAAGTGGCTGCCTGTGGTTTAAGTGGCTGCCTTTGGCTCAGGTCATGATTTCAGGATTCTGGGATGAAGCCCCACCTCAGGCTTCCTGCTCAGCGGGGAGTCTGCTTCTCCCCCCTCCCCGCTCCTGTGTAAGCACTCTCTCCGGCTCAAATAAGTAAGATCTTTATAAAAGTATTAAACAAGATACCATTGAGAAACCACCCCCCCCTTTTTTTTCATAGAGTATTTTACTTTGTTTCCTAGATGATATGTAGGATTTAGGTATTTTTACTCCATTTCTAATCGACTGAGGCAAGATATGAGCAAGGGCCAGATGGACACTATTTTGCAACATAATGATAGGAACTTTTCAGAACTTCTAGTGGGTGTTTTAAATTCTAAGATGCCAAGAGTCACAAGGAGAAGAAAACTTTTTGGACAAGACCTTTGAGTACAAACTATCTCTGAACTAGAAGCCGTGGTTCCTTACAGTTTTGCTTCTCTGCCTCTTCTGAACATCCTTTCACTGCTTAAATTCATTAATGAGGAATGAGTTGATGTATTTGAAACATTTAGATCAGCACCTGTACTTCTATTAGGAGCTGAGAGTGTTGATTTGATTATTATCATGGTCGTAGCATTCATCTTGCTGTGTTACGGTGTTGCAGCAAATGAAATGAGGGAGGGTTACAAATGATGTGATGGGAAAATTGCTCCTTGATAATCAATAGAGTGGGATAATGTTTTGAATTACTAACATGTTCTTACATTACTTTACGTGCTGTGGTTCTTCCTTGGAACCAGAGGCAAGGACATTTTCCCTTCATATTTTTTGGGAAGCATTGTTCCAGTAGAGTGTGGGCAACAAAAGAAATCAGGCCTCAGCCTTTGAGGTTCAGAGTGAGATTTTGGAACTTACAGCTTTAATAATGATTAAAAAGAAAATGCTTTTGTATTTCAGGATTCTGGACACTAAAAATAAAAGGTCCAAAGATTTGTTGCTCCCATGATGCCAGAGGCCACAATGGGGTAAGCACAATCACATAGGATTCTGGAAAGACAAGCTTTGGCCAAAGCTACGAGGAAGAGTTGAATCTTTATCATGGTAAAGAGTCATTCATGGGAAACTTGGATCACCTTTTGCTTGGAAAATTCACTGATCACTTTTGGCAGTAAGTGATATATACATATATATATTTTAAAGGATTTTATTTATTTATTTGACAGACAGAGATCACAAGTAGGCAGAGAAGCAGGCAGAGAGCGGAGGAAGCAGGCTCCCTGCTTAGCAGAGAGCCCGATGCGGGGCTCGATCCCAGGACCCTGGGATCATGACCTGAGCTTTAACCCACTGAACCACCCAGGCGCCCCAGTAAGTGATCTATTCTACCCCAAATTTCCTAGTTAATGTGTTTGAACTTTCCTTAGAGTACTTAATAATTTCATACATTTTGTTATATTAATTTACTTATGTGTCTTATCTTCTTAATCTTCAGGACCCTGGAAAACAGGAATTGCAGCTTGTAAGTGTTACAATGCATCTCAAATTTCATAGTGCAGATGAATCACTTGGGGGTACTAATACAGATCACTCGTCTCTACTTAAAGAGATTCTGATTCAGTAGATCTCAGACGGCATCCAAGAATCTATTTTATAAGCAATCATCTCAGGAGATCCTACTGCAAGTCTAAAGACCGCATTTACAGAAACACTCCTTTGTGACATTGAAAATTATGTCTTGCACACAAAATGTATGCAGTAAGTGGGTGCTGAATTAATGTAAGAGTAGACGAAGGCATTGACAACTTCAAGAATTCCTCTTTTTGGCAAGTGTTATATCTGAAGAGAAGCTTAGGGAGATAAAATGTGATTGATTATCTCCCACTCAGTCAAATTCCTTCAGTGCCAGGAACTTCTTTACCATAATCCTGCTGGGTCATTTACACAAGAGGAAACTGAGGCTCAGAGAGTCAATCTCTTGCTCAAATTTAATGAGCTAGTAAGTGACTTCACATCCTGATTCATCCTATCTTAAAACCCAGGCCTTTTTCCTTTCTCCAGGCTCCTCAGAGTATAGGGCTCAGATGCCACAGCCCAGAAAATGACCTCTCTCAGGGGTACAGAGAAAGGCATTTAACCTCTGTGTGCCTTAATTTACCATTTGCAAAATCAGGGCAAAGATGCTTAATTAAATAGGGTGTATTATGGGAATTAATCAGTAGAGGTTTGAAATGGGAGGTGAAAATGTAAAGGCATCTAATCATACCATCATTATTACGAACAATAATAACACCATCAATGTTGGCTTCATAATTTAACCCATGGAGCATTGAACTACCAGCTCTGATTATTATTATTGATAATTAATAAGGATAAGACACGAGGTTAATGAGGGTTCCTTGTGGGTTTAAATCTTTACAGGGTAGGAGGAGAAGAAAATTAATTCTTTCTTTTTTTATTCCAAATGTAAGTGGATTTGAATTTGTTGTCTATTTTTGTGTTTCTTGATCTCTCCCTTCAAATTCCCTGAGGCCCACTTGGAATAATGGAGTAAATGAGTCAGTCTGTGAAAACTGGTTTTAAAGCCCACAGTGGTGGCAGCTGCAGCACATGGTAGTTGAGACAGTGGCTCATCAGGGAAGTGTTGTTTCAATCCAAGACTTGGCTTTTTTTCTGGAATTCAGAGGCAAGTGCTTGAGGGAAAGATAACCTCCTATAAATGTGAGCCTAGGAGTTAGGCAACAGCAGAGAGATCTCTGGCTCCACGAATAACCAGGGTCCAAGTTTAGTGAACTTGTAGCATCCTGGGATCTGATCTGAAAAACAGGGGTGATAGGCCTTGTTCAGCCTGCAAAGCTGCTCTGGGGATCAAAGGCTAGCAGTCCTATGAAAGTGCTTCTGGTCATTTGCTCAATTTGCAAAGGAGGTCAGAAAGAGGAAGCAAGGAATTGGAATCCTAGACACACATACCAATTGTGTGTCTTATTAATGGATTCATAGTGAGTTACAAAGTCAGAGGAATGACCTGGGTCTAGAGTTGGAACTTGCTGCTCCAGAGCGATGTCTATAATGCTCAGAAATCGGGCCACCTGGATGAGACACCATCACCCAGGGCTGAGATTATCTCCCTGGGAATATGATACCCCTCTTCCATGCAGCAGAGACTCTGGTAACTTGATCACTTGTTAATGGGAAGCTTTTTTAAATTTAAATTCCATTGATTAATATATAGTGTATTATTGGTTTCTGAGGTAGAGTTCAGACAATGAACTCAGTGATGATGTTGAATAGACAATGTTGAATAGATGATGATGATGATGAGTAGACAATTCATCAGTCTTCTATAACACTAGTGCTCATTACCTCAGGGGCCCTCCTTAATGTCCAACACCCAGTTACCCCATCTCCAAACTTTCTTCCCCTCCAGCAACTCTCACTTTGTTTCCTATGATTAGGAGTTTCTTACAGTTTCTCCCTCTTTGATTTTATCTTGTTTTATGTGACACACACACACACAAACATACACACACAATGGAATACTACTCAGCCATCAAAAAAAAAGAAATCTTGCCATTTGCAATGATGTGGTTGGAACTAGAGGGCATTATGCTAAGCAAATCAGAGAAAGACAACTATCATACCACCTTACTTAAATGTGGAATTTAAGAAACAAAACAAGATGATAGGGGAAGAGGGGAAAATACTACAGGAAGCTTATTATTGAATACATTTCTTAAACATAAGTTTATCAGAGAAGTGGTAACTTGTTTTCATCTATTCTAAACTCAGCACCATGCAATAAAATGCCAATTAGTATTTTGGACATTTAGGAAGCATAGTTCTAGTGGTAAAAACTTGTAGAGTGAATGCAAACATGGCTACAATTCTTTACCCTTCCCTGAATCCACAGCATTCACAATACGACTTGGCTGTCCCCCGCAACAAGATGGAGTCTGGTCCCTTTTCCCATGTGTGGCCTTGCAACCTAGACAAGCTAAGAGAATAGGATGGGAGTGACAGTACAATGCTTCTAAGTCTCAGCTTCATGGAGTACTTTTGCTCACTTTCTTTGGGAACCTAACCATTGGCCATATCAAAAGCCCCAACTTTTGGAGGATCAGACTCCTTATAGAGGAGAACCCAGCTGAAGCCACCCAAGAGCTATTTATAGCCATCAGCACGGACTGGCACACGGCGGACAGCACACGTACAAGTAAGGCAAGTTAAGACAAGAGGAACCACTCTGAGGGCGCCTGGGTGGCTCAGTGGGTGAAGCATCTGCCTTCGTCTCAGGTTATAATCCTGGGGTCCAGGGATCAAGCCCCGCATTGGGGTCCTGGGGAGTCTGCTTCTCCTTCTCCCTGGTACCCTGCCTTCCCAACCCCCCATCCACACTCTCTCATGCACACTCTATCTCAAATAAATAAATAACTAAAATCTTTAAAAAAAAAATAGAGGAAACACTCTGCCACTCTCTTGATAGACAAACTCAAGAACAATAATAATATTTGTCGTTTTAGGCCATTAAGTTTGAGGTGGTTTGTTAGGCAATGGTTGCTAACTCATATAAGCATACAATAGAGATCTTCAAAAGTAACATTTTGTGTGTGTGTGACTTTATAAAAGGAAAAAATAGTAGAGGGAAAAAAATACTCACCAAGCTCGAGTTTACCAGCAACCAGATTTGTCTAATCTCTAGTTGAGGCTTAAAAAATTTTTTTTTCAAAGAATTTTATTTATTTATTTGACAGAGGGAGATCACAAGTAGGCAGAGAAGCAGGCAGAGAGAGAGAGGAGGAAGCGGGCTCCCTGCTGAGCAGAGAGCCTGATTCGGGGCTCGATCCCAGGACCCTGGGATCATGACCTGAGCCGAAAGCAGAGGCTTTAACCCACTGAGCCACCCAGGCACCCCGAGGTTTAAAAATATTTAAATTGTGATAAAATATCGAATTGCAATTTTATTGTTCATAGAAGAAAAGATCTCAACCACTTACAGAGTTGAAAGTAAGAGACCACGAAATGACCTATTTATCTCTTGATTCATCTAAAAACCAAACCACCTTACTGGCTACCTGCTCTGTGTCATAAGTGTTGGTAGGTGCTAGGATATAAAGTCAACTAACGCATGTTTGACATTTCATTTTTAGTGAATTATTCTTTGGAAATCTCCTTTGAAATATCCCTAGAAGTGAGGCCATATTAAATTCACCTCAACGACCAATACAGATGAAATTCTCTGTGTGTATTCACTTAACCCCCTTCCCCTCATTGATGATCAGTTTTTTCATTTGAAAAGCAACCCCCTTCCCCTCATTGATGATCAGTTTTCTCATTTGAAAAGCAAAACTGGGGAGCCCAGTTCTTTTCCATCTCTCGATTACTTGATGTAAATAGGTTTCCTCACTTTTGTTCCCAGATCATCTATGTATCATACAATGATGACATGGTAACCAATGACTTAACTCAAAGCAACGGCATTCTAACGCTGACAATTTTGGATACCGGATTTCAGCTCCAACACGTATCATTTCAGTTTGACAGTAAGACAAACTGAAAATCAATGACTTCTCTTGGGCCCGCTAGAGAACTGAGGCTGCGGGGCAAACTGCCACTCTCAAATCTGGAGAAATGCTTTCATCCAGAAAGACACAGCTAGACCTCCTGCAAAAGCTGTTGGAGCCACATACTGGGAGGAACACTGTAATGATAATTTCGAAGAACTGCTGGTAGCTGAGTCTGGCCCAGCATGGGAGTGAAAAATGCCAGGGAACTTCAAACTTAGGGCACCCTTTACAATTTTACGGGCCTTACCTCCAGGATCCACCGTCCCACCCTTGGCCCCCACCACCAGATTCTCATTTTGAAGACCTAGGAAGAACCCCTTGTGTCTCTGGCAGGGGGATGGTAAGGGATAAGTAATCAGTATAAAATACTCCCAGAGCCCTCCCATAACAAAAGCCAACACTTCAGGCTAGATGACTATCCTCATTTTGGGGAGGGGTTAAGGCATTCCTATTACTCTAGCCCTTGGAGCACTCCTGATTTCACCTAAGGGGAGAAGGAGAATGGCTTGTCCAGAAGGATCTGAGATTCAAGGAAATTGAGAATGCTTCTGTCGGGAAAGGGAATAGGAGGCAAGTGGGGGGGAAAAAGTTACAGCACTTGGGAGGCACCTGTGAAGGTCATTGCCCTAAGACACAACCCTCAGAAAAACACTGAGATTTAATGAGAAAATTTTAGAGAGTGCCTGTGGTATCTGAGCATTGGCATACCACCGCTAAGATATCCACATCTTAATCCCCAGAGCCTGTGGACATGTTACCTTACATGGTAAAAGGGACCTGCAGCTATGATTAAGTTAAACAATCCTGAGATGGGAGATCGTCCTGGGTTTTCCTAGTGTGTCTTAAATTTAATCATAAGGATCCTTATAAGAAGGAGGAAAAAGGTCAAAGCAGGAGGGCGATATGAAAGAGAAGCAAGAAGTTGGAGTAATTCAAGGAACGGGTCAGCAGCCAAGAAATGTGTGCAGTCTCCAGAAGTTAAAAGTCAAATGAGGGGCGCCTGGGTGGCTCAGTGGGTTAAGCCTCTGCCTTTGGCTCAGATCATGACCTCAGGGTCCTGGGATCGAGCCCCAAATCAGGCTCTCGGCTTAGCAGGCAGCCTGCTTCCCTGCACACCCCCTGCCTGCCTCTCTGCCTACTTGTGATCTCTCTCTCTGTCAAATAAATAAATAAAAAATTTAAAAAAGTATTTATTTATTTGTGAGAGAGAAAGGAGTGTGAGCTGGAGAGAGAGGGAGTTAGAATCTGAAGCTGACTCAGAGCCCGACATGGGGCTTGATCCCAGGACCCCATGAGATCGTGACTTGAGCTAAAACAAAGAGCTGGCTGCTTAACTGTTCCACACACCCCAAATTACAAACTTCTGACCTCCAGAACTTAAGAGATTACATCTGTGTTGTTTTAAGCTGAAAGCAGAGGCTTTAACCCACTGAGCCACCCAGGTGCCCCGAGGTTTAAAATTAAATTAAACTAAGTTTAATTTATGACAGCAGCAAGATACTAATACCGCTTCCCCTCCCCTACAACTGACTATCACACCAGCTGGAGTACAGTGTAGTGACAGTGGGTTACACACGAAGCAGCTAAGAAACGCAGACTTTCTCTGAGGAATAGTACTTAAGGAAGCCCTAATTCAAGAGAGAAGACAAAAACGAGGACACTAGAGGAATTAGAAGTTTCTAGAACCTAAAGCTACATGAAACACTAAACACAGTCCAATTCTTAGCCAGACCACCATAAATCGTCACATGAAGAGCCTATTTACTACAGTTCTTCTTATCTGATGCAACACATCTGCCTTTCAACAACAAAAAAACCACAAGCCATAATAAAAGGTAACAAAAAACATGGTCTGAAGTGACAAAGCTAGCATCAGAAAAGCCTCAGATATGACATAGCTGTTTGGGGAACTATCAGAAAGGAATTTAAAATAATCCAAGCGAGGGGGCTCCTGGGTGGCTCAGTTGGTTGTGTGTCTGCCTTTGGTTCAGGTCATGATCCTGGAGTCCTGGGGTCCACAAGTCCCACATCTGGCTCCCTGCTCAGCAGGGAGTCTGCTTCTGCCTCTGCCCATTACCCTTCTTGTGCTCTCTCTTTCATTCTCACACTCTCAAATAAATAAATAAAACCTTAAAAAAATATCAAAAAAAACAACAACAAAACAACCCTGGTGAATATATTAAGAACTCTAATGGAAAAGGCATACAACATACAAGAACAGATGGGGACTGTACCTAAAGAGATGGAAACTGGACAAAGAAGAGGAATTTAAGTCTTAAACAAGCAGAAGAAAAAGAATAATAAAAATTAGAGCGGAAATAAATGAAATTGAAAACAGGAAAAAAAATACGGAAAAAATCCACAGATCCCAAAACTGGTCCTTTGAAAGGATCAATAAAGTTGATAAACCTCTGGCCAGGCTAACCAATAAAAAACAGAGAGAAGACATAAATTACCAATATTACCAATTTAGAATTGGTAATTTACTAATATTAGAAATGAAGGAGAGGTCATGAATATTGATCCCATGAACATGAAGAGGGAACTAAAGGAATATTGTGAAAAAAATTTTATGGCCAAAATTTAATAACTGAGATGAAGTGGACCAAATTCTTGAAAGATAAAAAAAATCTTCACACAGAGAGAAGTATATAACCTGAATATACCTTTATCTATTAAAGAAATTGAATCAATAATAAGCAACTCTCTGAAAAAGAAAACACCAGGCCCAGATGGTTTCACTGGTGAATTCTACCAAAGATTCCAGGAAGAAATAATATCAGTTTTCCACAATGTCTTCAGTAAATATAAATTGATGGTGGGGGTGGGGAGAGGGGAGAACATTTGCAAATTAACTCTATGAAGCCAGCATTACCTTAATACCAAAACTGAACAAAGACA
Organism: Martes martes; assembly: GCF_963455335.1. Taxonomy (NCBI): domain Eukaryota; kingdom Metazoa; phylum Chordata; class Mammalia; order Carnivora; family Mustelidae; genus Martes; species Martes martes. Next base: position 79,638,880 of record NC_137900.1, read on the forward strand.
TTACAAGAAGAGATAACTATAGACTGGTATCTTTCATGATCATAGATATGAAAACTCTTGAGCAAATAATAGCAAATAAATTCCAACACTGTATAAAAAGAATTACATACTATGACCCAATGGAATTAATTCCAGGTATGTAAGTCTGATTCAACCATTGAAATCAATGTTATCAACAATATAAATGTACTAAAGAAGCAAAAACATATGATCATACCAACTGATACTAAAAAGCATTTAAAAAATCTAAAACTAATCCATGATAAAAGCACTCAGAATATTAGGATTAGAGAAGAATTTCCTTAGCTTGATAATGGACAGCTACAAAAATCCCACAGCAACATCATACTTAATGTTGAGAGATAGGGCACTTTCTTTTTAATATTGGGAACAAGGCAAGAATGTTCTCTTTCACCACATCAATTCGACATCATAATGGAAATACCACCTGGTGCAATCAGAAATGAAAGAGCCATAACAAGTCCATAGATTGGGAAGAAGTGAAACCATCTTAATTCTCTGATGACATGATTTCTATGTAGAAAATCCCAAACAATATTAAAAAAGTCCTGAAACTAGTACACGATGATAGAAAAGTTTCAAGATACAAGAATAATATACAAAATCAACAGCTTTCCTATACACCAGTAATTAATTTTACTATCAAAAATACCATTTACAGGGCACCTGGGTGGCTCAGTCGGTTAAGCGACTGCCTTCAGCTCAGGTCATGATCCCGGACTCCCACCTCCGCAGGGAGTCTGCTTCTCCCTCTGACCTTCTACCCTCTCATGCTCTCTCTTACTCACTCTCTTTCAAATAAATAAATAAAATCTTTAAAAAAAGAAAAAGGGGCACCTGGGTGGCTTGGTGGGTTAAGCCTCTGCCTTCAGCTTAGGTCATGCTCTTGGGGTCCTGGGATTGGGTCCTGCATCAGGCTCTCTGCTTGGCAGGGTGCCTGCTTCCTCCTCTCTCTCTGCCTGCCTCTCTGCCTACTTGTGATCTCTCTCTGTCAAATAAACAGAAAAATAAATCTTAATAAAAATAAAAAAATTAAAAAAGAAAAAGAAGAGAATGTTACGATTTAAAAAAAATACCGTTTACAATAGCACCCACAAAATGAAATATTAAATATAAACCTAGCAAAATATATTATAATATCTGTATGTGGAAACTACAGAACACTTATGAAAGAAATAGAAACAGAGACAAATAAATGAAGAAATATTTCATATTCATAGTCTGGAAGATTCAATATTGTTAACATGTCAGTTTTCCCCAACTTGATCTATAGATTCAATGCAGTTAACAACCAAAATCCCAGCACAGTATTCTGTAGATATTGCAAAATTCTTTCTAAAGTTGAGGCAGAAAGGCAAAAGACCTAGAATAACCAATCCAATACTGAAGAGAAATGAACTTGGAAGATTCTACTCCCTAACTTCAAGTCTTAGTATGAACCTACCATAATCAAGACAGTTTGGTATCTGTGGAAGAAAGTAAATTGAGCAAGAGGATAGAAAGACCCCAAAAGAGACCTGCAGGAACAGAGTCAACTTGTCCTTGACAAGAATGCAAAGGCAATTTAATGAAGAAAGAAAGACTTGTCTTTCAACCAGTGATGCTGGATCAAGTGGACATCCCTTTGTAAAACAAACAAAAGACAAAAACAAAACAAGAATCTAGGCACAGGCCTGCCACAAAAATTAACTCAAAATGGATTATACGCCTAAATTTAAATGAAAATTATAAAACTTCTAGAAGCAGGGGAAAATCTATATGACCTTAGATTTGAAGATGAGTTTGTGGATACCATAAAAAAGAAAAAAAAAAAGGGACGCCTGGGTGGCTCAGTTGGTTAAGCCGCTGCCTTCAGCTCAGGTCATGATCCCAGGGTCCTGGGATCGAGTCCTGCATCGGGCTCCTTGCTCAGCAGGGAGCCTGCTTCTCTCGCTGCCTCTGCCTGCCTCTCTGCCTGCTTGTGTGTACTCTCTCTCTCTCTCTCTCTGGCAAATAAATAAAATCGTAAAATTTTTTTTTTTAAAAAAGAGAAAAAAAATAATAACAAAAGAATGATCCATAGAAGAAGAAAATTGATGTTAGGCTTCATTAGAATTAAAAAAAAAAATCTGCCATGTAGCACATTCTTAAGAGAATGAAAAGACAAACCGCAGCCTGGGAGAAAATATTTGCAAAACACATATCTGAACTTGTTTCCAAATATACAAAGAACTCTCAAAAATGGGGCAACAAGAAAACAAATCAATTTAAAAATAGGAAAGTTCTGAACACATCTTACCAAAGAAGATACACAGATGGCAAAAAAGCATATGAAAAGATGCTCCACACAATTTATCATTAGGAAAATGCAAATTAAAACATGAAACCACTGAACACCTATCAGAATGGCTACAATCCAAAAAGTTGACAATACCGATTTCTGGCAAGAATGAGAAGCGACAAGAACTCTCATTCATTGTTGGTGGGAATGGAAAATAATACAACCACCTTGGAAGACATTTTGGCAGTTTCTTACAAAAGCTAAACATAGCCTTCTCATACACTTCAGCAATCTCACTCGCAGGTATTTACCCAACTGACTTAAAAACTTAAGCCGCACAATAACTAGCATTTAAATATTTATAGCAGCTTTATTGATAATTGCCGGAAAACTGATATCAACCAAGATGTCGTTCAGTATGTGAATGGATAAACGCATTACGGTACGCTTGTGCAGAGGAATACTATTCAGTGATAAAAGGCAGTGAGCTTTCTGGCCAAAGACACATTGAATCTTAAAATAGCTAAGTGAAGGAAGCCAATCAAAAAAGGTTGCATACTGTACCATTCCATTTGTAAACTATTGTGGAAAAACAAGTCTACAGAAATGGTAAATAGAGAATTGGTTGCCAGAGATTTGAATGGAGGGGGGACATGTAGGTGAAGCACAGGCATATTTTAGGGCCATGAAACTGTTCTGTATGATACTCTAATGGTGGATATATGGCATTAGGTATTTGTCAAAACACACAGGACTTTATAGCACAAGGTGTGAACCTTCATGCATGCAAATTTAAAAAATAATATGGGAGTTCAGAGAATCCCAGGATGAAGGGCAGAGTATCACAAAAGATTCTAGCTGTATCACAAATACATGATACAATCTCACTGAAGGGCGTTGTGGTGGGGAGGATGTGTTAATCTAGGTAACCTTGGAAATGAGTGGAGTACCTAAGACTAAAGGCAAAAGGAACTGTACGTAAGCACTGTACTCCAGTTGAAAATGTTGTTTTCCATGAAGGTACCAATTAACGAGTCTAGAACCTCTACTATACTTTACTATACACACTGAAACTGAAAAATTAAGTAAATGATGGTCGATAGTAGGAGCCAGGTTTCTCACTGAAGGTTTCTCACTGAAGGTTTCTCACTGGAGGGGAAGATTACAGACAAGCAAGAAGCAGCTAGAGTAATACATGTGGATCAGAGTTAACAACATCAGGATGGACTCATGTTGCTTAATATGGATACAGATGGTTGCACAGAACTATTTATAGATGTGTGTACATGCAAGGGTTAAAACACCGTGTATGTTTCCTGGCTCTGTCAGCTGAAGGGCTCTATAAGATGAAACCCCAGTAGTATCAAGCATATATAGTGCTCATAAATTAGTTTCTAATACCATTTTCCAGTAAAAGTAACCCGGGCTCCTTGGAGAAAAGTCTGACTTGAAGACTGGCAGGAAATGCACAAGGTAGGACTGGAAAGTCTCATAATACTAGAAATGAAACCACACACACGCACGCACACACGCACACACACCCATCCCAATCGGGACATGTCAAAGGGACACAGGAGCCAGTTGTAAGAGTTCCCAATGACCAATTCTGGAACAATATGAACAACATAAGAAACTTTATGTGATACTGAATTATAGCCTAAAGTATAAGATAAATATCCATGAGTCACGCTGATTTAAAAAAATGATTTAAATACATAAATAAATGGGGGAATGTGGACAGATCTCCTATGCAGAAGAATCTCAAATAATTTTTGTAGAAAATTATGTATGGGAAGGTGGAGGGAGGGGAAGAAGCCTGGAAAGAGAGAAAGGGCAACAGTATAGAAGAGAAACCTGGAAAGCACTCTTAACCACGTGATCAAGCTGAACATTATCAGTGATAAGTCATGTTGATAACATGCACCCGTGATAGGAGGTGATGAGAGTGACATTTCATCTCTGTGATCTTCCTCTCCAAAACCCCAGTCCAATCATGAGAAGAACATCAGACAAATCCCAACTGAGGGACATTCTATGAAATGCCTGAACAGTACTCCTCAATACTGTCATGGTCATCAAAAAGAGTGAAGAAGAGCGTAGAGAGACCTTGATGGATGAATGTAATGCGGAAATATGAAACAGAAATAGAATAGTAGGTAAAAACTAAGAGGGCTTGGATAACGTATACATAGTAATTAATAATACCATTAATATTAATGTATTAATTGTGGTGTGCTAATTAGATGTTAATAATACGGAAAACTGGGTGTGGGTTATATGAGAACTCTGTACTAGCTTTATGGTTTTTGTATAAATCTAAAAGTATTCTAAGATTTTAAAAGTTCATCTAAAAAATGCTGGGAACTCCAATAAGGTTGGTGAGGTGAGTATGTTTTAAGTAGAAGAGGAAGCCAAGGTAATCAGCATAGTGTGTGGATATTGTCCAGTCTAGTGTGGGACAGATCTGGGTTCTGAGGTCAACCCTGCTACTTTCTGGATATGTGGCCGCTGAGCATCTAGTTTAAGGTTTATTTCCTCATCTGTTAATTGGGTATCACGCAACATTTACCCCTGAACTCTATAAGGCATGTGGCCCATATACCAGAGAGCTGTGGCTAGGGCTAGAACTTCCATTCTCATTATGACATGACTCTTCTTGGTTTGGCTCTCTATGCTGATTAGCAGCCTCCATGGGGTCAATATCTGTGTTGTATTTGTTTTTGTTTTGTTTTGTTTTTCGTTTGTTTGTCTTTGCTTTTTTAAAAAAATATTTATTTGCAAGACAGAGAGAATGAGAGAGGAAGCATGTGGGAGAGTGGGAGGCAGACACCCCACTGAGAAGGGACCCAGATGCCGGGCTTGATCTCAGGACCCCAAGTTTATGACCTGAGTGGAAGGCAGAGCTTAACCAGCTGAGCCACCCGGGTGCCCCTGTGGTACATCTGGATGACTACTGCATTAAGAAAGTCCTTCCTTGTATTCAACTCAAATCTAGCCTGCTGTCATTCAAACGTGTCCCCTCTTGGGGACACAGAAAGCAGATGTTCCCCTTTCCCTGAACAAAGACGTTGATTATTTAGTCAGATTTCTATGCAGACTTAGGACTTCTTGTCTATCTTTTGCATCCTTGTACACTGGTCCTATTATTATTACAACTGAAAAACACTTGAGGCTGAAATATTTATTATGATGTTATAAATAACTGTTCAATTGTTTTCCTTTTTACAAAACAACAGATACTCGCTAGGAATCAGAAAGAATTAAAAAGCACCTATAATGCCCATAGTCAGAAAGTTTTACAAACTGCTTTCAAGAACTAACATGTTCCTTGTAAACACACGATCGTGTTTCTGTACCTAAATATTGTCACACAGATAATTTCCAATTGCTGCATAGAATTCCACGTATGATGACTGTGCTATAGTTTATTAGTTCAATGGCTTGCTTTTGGTGTTTGGGGAGTTTTATTTTATTTATTTTTATATTATAAATTGTTCGGTGATGGACATCTTTGTAATTAAACCTTTATGTATGTTTTTAATTATGTCCTTGGGGGGGGGTGTCATTTGTCATTGTTGTTTGGCGTCATCAGGATCCTAAGATCAGCACTGTTCTTTGGACAGAGGAAGAGGGAGATGGAGGTGGGAGTGGGTAAGGGGGTTCAGAATGAATACTTGCATAATTCAGAGTAAAACAAAACAAAACATAACTTGTGTTTATGCGAGGTTGGACTTTGAGCCTCAGTGTCCACACGTCTGCTTTATTCTGGTGGCAAAGATTCCAGCCACTGTGCCCTTTGCAGTCAGTACGCTTGGCTATTAATCTCCGTAATGCACGCTAGCAGTGTGACTCGCTATAACCATCTGTAAAATGGGGTTGTCTTGGGAAAACTAAGAGAAAAAAAATGCATGTAATTCTTCTTGCACCTGATACAAGCTCCTCAAGCAATGGATGGCCTTCCCGCAGTGATGCTTGATGCTCCATTCCACATTGAGACATTTTCACCCTCAACTTTGGGGAGTTTATTATATCCAGGCAATATTTTCCTTCTGCGAAAATCAAAAGGGCATTTTTCTCCTTCTCCCTCTTTCTGCGTACTCACAGCCTCAGGCCCTTCTCAGACTCCTAGGACCACAAAGTCACTTCCCTTACAATCAGGACTAGAAGAATATCTGTCCCCGAAAAACGGGGTTTTAATTCACCAAAGGCGCCCTAATACCCTGCTGTCCAAAGTGATTTATCTGGCATTTTCTTAGCCAATGCATGAGTAAAGAAGAAAAGGGAAGATGCTATGCAGAGTAGAAATCTAATAAGCCCTGAAAAATCTACCTCCTGTTTCTCCCTGCCTCTTTTTTGGGGGAGCTACCCAGTTTTGAACAAGTTTCGGTTTTACGGCAGAAGGGACCCGAAAGAAAGGACATAGGCTGGGTTGTCAGGCACATCAGTCAGGCACACCCTATGTCTCTGCTGCTTACTAGCTTTGGCATCCTGGGAAAGTTAATTGGGGTCTCTGAGCCTCTGTTTCCTTAAATGCACAACAAGGGTAGTAACAGCTAATTGGTAATAAGTTCCTGATTCATGTAGGATGCAGAGCACTGTGCCTGGCACATGGTAGCCCTTGCCCATTCACTACTCTTATCCATCACAAACTTTCCTTACTACACCTCTATTAAAGTTATCCAAGGAGACAGAGAAAACTCTCTATCAGTTTACCCCTCTATGTGTGCTTTCCAGCGTGCTTTAGCTACTTAACAGTTGCCTAAAAACCCACCTAATTAGACTCACTCCTTCATTCATTTACTTAGCCTATGCCAGGAATTATGCTGGGCACTGAGAATGCCAAAATGAACAAGGCATTCCCTGCCCTGAGGGAGCTCAGAGCCTAGTGTGGGACATGGACGAGGTAACCTGCTCTTAAATTCCGCAACAAAGGATTTGTGCGTGGCAGAGGAATGTGCAAGGGCTTGGCAGGGCATTGAGCAGGTCACTTAACCCAGCTTTGGGGATAGTGGAGCTGAGTTTGATAATCCAGAATGAATTAGGTTGATATAAGTTAAATCCTGTGGTTTAACTTTATGACAAATCCGGAAAAATAGACAGTTTTATTTTACAAAGGTAGAACGTAAGGTCCAAAGAGATTGATTTATCCAAAATGACCCCAAATTGTCGCAAGCCAATAAAATCCAAAGGAACCTGGCCCCAAAGCTCCAGATCTTTCCCCTGTACCACACTGCCCCTTGCAGACTCAGAAAGTACCCTTGATTGTGACGGGTGGGGCATCCTGTTGCTACAGCTGCTGCCTCCGCAAAAGAAGCCCTGTAGTATGCTTTTCAGCTTCCTTACATCCCCCCACCCTTCTTTTTTCATGCCAAAGCTCTTCTTTTTCAGTGGTTATGCTGGGGATGTAGAGAAGGCAGGGACTCAGCTTTGCTTCCCATGCCCAGCCCCAGATGTGGGTTGCAGGGGCCTCAGCCACCCCCCCAGTCATCATTCTTTCTTCCAGGGACAGAGTTATGGCCCCCGGGAGAGGTCTGTTCCACCAGAGTAGTCAGTTACTAATGAGCTTCATGCTGCTTCTCCGCCCCCGGTTCCCCAGCCCTTCTCCACCCTCACATCTCCTAAGTCACCTTCATCTGGCAGCTGGAGACTGGTGGGAGTGTGTGAGTGTGTGAGTGTGTGTGTGTGTGTGTGTGTGTGTGTGTGTCCCAGCAGCTAGAGGATGTCTCCTAGGTCTCCTGTGCATCCACTGAGTGTAAGCCAACCTCAGGGGAGACGGGTTCATCGCCTTGGACTGTTGCCAAGGACAGAGAAGCCTGGCCTCAGCGCATTAAACCCTGTGGCTGCCTCCCTCTGAACACCCTGACGTCCACTAGGCTCTGGGTGTTCTCTGCCAGAATCCCAAGACCTCTCTGCTGAGCCTGCTCCTACTGCATGATGGGGTTACCTATTATCCCATGGATTCAAAGTGGGAACCTCAATCTCAGCACAGCCACAATTTACTGGGAACTTGCTACATGCAGGATACAATGATCTCTGTTCTATACATGAAGAAATGAAGGCTCGTAGCTGTGAATTGTGTTAAGACTGATGAATCACAGACCTGGACCCCTGAAACAAATAATTCATTATATGTTAATTTAAAAAAAAGGAAAGAAGGGGCGTCTGGGTGGCTCAGTGGGTTAAGCCTCTGCCTTCATCTCAGGTCATGATCTCGGGGTTCTGGGATCGAGCCCCCCGTCGAGCTCTCTGCTCAGCGGGGAGCCTGCTTCCCCCTCTCTCTCCCTCTGCCTGCCTCTCTGCCTACTTGTGATGTCTGTCTGTCAAATGAATGAATAAAATCTTTAAAAAGAAAGAAAGAAAGAAATTAAAACTCAGAGAAATTAAGTAGCTTGCCCATCTTCCCACGATTGAAAGTGGTAGATTGAGGATTTTATCCCAGCAGCATGGCTGCAGACCCAGTACCCCTACCCACCATCATCTAGGGAGAGGAGCTAAAGTTTAAGCACTCACTGTGTGTCAAGCATTGGGCTAAACCCTGCACATGGATTATCTTCGTAGTTCTTCCCAACCAGCCCATGAGGTAGGTACTATAATTATCTCTAGCTTATAGAGGAGGGCCCTGAAAGGTTAAGGGATTTTCTAGGTCACACAATGGGCAAGTGGTGGGTCTGAGATTAAAGTCCCAGGCAGCCTGACTTCGGAGTCCACGCTCCTGGGCACCACGCCCTTCCGTCTGCATGGGATGAATAGTGTCCCTCCCAAAGCTCATGTCTGCCTAGAAACTCAGACTGTGACCTTACTTGGAAATAGTGTCATTGCAGATATAATCTGGTTAAGATGAGAGTCATCCTGAATTAGGGTAGATCCTGAATCCAGTGGCTGATGTCTTCATATATAAGAGAAAGGAGTGGAACAGACACACCAAGAGGGAAGATGTCCATGTGAAGACAGAGGCAGAGATTGGAGAGAGGCAGGTATAAGCCAAGGATGGCTGGTAACCACTACATGCTAGAAAGAGGCAAGGAAGCATTCTTGCCTAGGGCCTTTTGGGGAGCATGGCATTGCCAACAAACTTGACTTTGGACCTCTAGTTTCCAGACCTGTGGGAGAACAAATTCCTGTTGTTTCAAGCCACCAAATGTGTGGTGATTTGTTATGGCATCCCTAGAAATCTAATATACCATTGAGTATCATGTTATCATTAAAAACAAACAATCAAAAAAAGTGCCATTAAAAACAGGAGCCTAGGGTTCGCGCTCCCATGGAGTTCTTTTTGGTTCCAGGGAGTATGATTCTATGATTCTAAACCAAAGGCTGTGAAGCTCCTGTGGGAACTGATCTGTGGGATACCAGGGCTACTAACTTGGGTCTAGCAGCATGACTCCCTCCTTCATCATCCCATGGCGTTCTCTGGTGTAGGGAGAACAGACCTGAATTTCCTAATAGAGCGGTCTTGGATGAGTCAGTTAACCTCTTAGCCTCAGTGTTCAAACCTATAAAATGGGAGTAACTGTATTACTGAAATTGTGAAGATTGAGTAAAGGACTGGATATATGAAGCAGAAAATATTTACATGAGTCGCCCAGCTCTGCTTCAGGGAAGTGTCTTGTGAAGGTGGTGGCATTTTTGTAAAGAGGTTCCCGATAGGAGAGGGGCCAAGGCTATTTGGGGGTGGAAAGTGAGGGGCACAGGGCAGTGTCACTGGGTCTCGTGGAGATGTTTGTATAGGAGGCATATGTTGCTGGGGGAGGGTGTCCGGCAGGATTCAGCAGGTCAGTTCAACAAGACATTTGCTGACCCTCTGCTATATCCCGGGCACTGGGATAGATGCCATGGCAGGGAGGAATCCCCCAGAAGCTGTGTGCCAGATGGGGTTGCTTGTGCTGCAGTAGAGTTTAGCTGTACCTTTCTATATTTAGATTCTATCTTTGTCAAGCAAGAAGACTTGTTTGACAGGGCTCTGGTTTTTCATCTCTGAAAAGCCACTCATCCATAGAGCTTGGGGTTTGGGGGAGCGGGAAAGGGGAGGAGATCTGGCTTCTCTCCCCCACTCGGAACAGATGGGATCAGAACAGGGCCCTTCCACATCCGCAGCCAAGATGCCTGAGCCTTGGCAGTTGTCCCAGGACACAGACAATGGGGTCTGATGGCAGCTTCTCAGGCCTGGCTCTCCCTGGGCAGGAGGCTTCTCCTGGGGCTGGCAAAGCCATTCCTTCAAACTCAGAAAAGGGATTTGGGGAGAGAAGACTGCAGTGAGGCGACTCCTGACAGCTTCTCTGGAAAACTAGGACATAGCTTGTGGGATGCCAGCCCAGCAGCCCGGCCAGCTGACCCTTCTGTCTCTGCCAGGACCATTGTCTAGGGAGACAGAGGCAGAACTGGTTTAGGAGCATTGATCTGCTGAGTGAGGTGCAGGGAGGAGTGTCCGGAGGCCAGGCTGGGACAGTTGGTTAGAGTCTGATGTTTCTCTTTATGGGTGAGGCAGGATTTGGAGGGAATGGGTAAGAACAGTTGGCCTCTGAGCACAGCCAAAACAGAAAAGATTAAGCACTGGGTAAGGGAAGGGATTTGTCTGCCCATACATCTCAGACGCAGCCCTGAAAAATGAAGGAATCAGCTCCCAAAGAGTCCTTCAGTGGAGCTGGAGCCCAGACTCATGCCTTCAGAAAGATGGATTTCAAAACCACCCAGGGAGGATGGCTGGACGGTAACCACTCCATTCATCTCCTGGTGACTCTATCCTGCCGTCACAGCCACGTGTACTCCCCATAGGTCCCCAGCTTCCTCCTTCCTCCTGAGTACGTGACTTACCCTGTTCTTCATTGAAATTAAGTCCACCTGGTGCCATCTGCCCCTGCTTCCTTCCTCTTTCTCTGCAAATGTGTTGATTTTCAGCCCAGCAGAGTGGAAGCTCCTCAAGGGAAGGTGCCCTGCCTTATTCCTTGTCTTTGTCCCCATCATTTGGCATGAAAGGAAGAGGGAGGCAGAAGGAGAGGAGAAGGGAGATGGAGAGATCCATAGATATAAATATAGATATAGCCTCGTAGAGGGAAATGCAACAGAGTTACAGAGAAGCATACAGAAAGCAAGCCAGAGACAGAACACTAAAGCACATAAAATCCTTGTTATGTGCCAAGCACAGTGCTGGGCAGATAAAATACATTGTTGTTGTTGTTATTCTTATTATTATTACAATTTTGGTGTGCGGGACACTTCATTGGGTTTTCAGTTCAAATTACAAAGGATGATAGGGGCACCTGGGTGGCTCAGTGGGTTAAGCCTCTGCCTTCAGCTCGGGTCACGATCTCAAGGTCCTGGGATCGAGCCCCACGTCGGGCTCTCTGCTCAGTGGGGAGCCTGCTTCCTTCTCTCTCTCTCTCTCTCTCTTTCTGCCTGCCTCTCTGCCTACCTGTGATCTCTCTCTGTCAAATAAATAAATAAATTCTTAAAAAAAATTACAAAGGATGATAAATGCTGGTTGATAGGTGGATTCTTGCCAAATAACTCAAATATGAACACATATAAAACCAGTAATCTCCCTCTTTCCTCGACACCCTCCCCACACACACTGCAATAAATATCCACAATTAAGTGTGTTAGCTTTTGTCTTACCTGGGCTGTCCATATGTTTGTATAAATGTAGGCTGCCTTTTCTTCTCTTTCTTCACCAAAAACCCCCACAATATTCCACTATACCCACTGACTCTGTATTTTGCTTTTTTCACTAACAATATATCACAGTCATCCCTTTTTGTCAATACACATAGATCTAACTCATTCTTTTAATAACTGAACAACTCTCCTCAGGGTAGATGTGTAAGAATTATTCTACTATCGACGGACATTAGGGTCGTTTCCAGGCAGTGCTTTATGTTATGATAAACAATTATCTTATAAAGATTCTTGGCTATCTATTCATATACTGGTGTTTTTACTTCTATGTGTTGGACTCCTCCAAGTGGGATTACTGTGGTAAAGGTTTACAGTTCTTCCAAATTTATTAGATCCTTCCAGCTTAATTTCTAAAAATGTTATAGCAATTTATATTCTCACCAGCAATATGAGACAATTTTTATTTTTCCTAATCCCTCGTCAGGGGCTAGATGGAATCAATCTTTAATTTTCATGCATCGGATGGGCAAAAACATTATTTCATTATTGTTTTGATTTGTACTTCTGTAATGACTAGGGGAGCCTAATCCAACTTTGGTCTTATATTGGCCATTAGGGTTTTCTCTTCTGATATTTCTGTCTCACATCCTTTGTCTTTTCCTACTGGGGTATTCTTTCTTTTTTTTTCCTCCTACTGGGATGTTCCACCTTTTTTTTTTTTTTTAAGATTTTTATTTATTTATTTGACAGACAGAAATCACAAGTAGGCGAAGAGGCAGGCAGAGAGAGAGGAGGAAGCAGGCTCCCCACTGTGCAGAGAGCCCGACTCGGGGCTCGATCCTAGGACCTTGAGATCATGACCTGAGCCGCAGGCAGAGGCTTGACCCACTGAGCCACCTAGGCTCCCCTACCCCTTTAATTATGTGTTGGTAAGGGATTTTTGTATATTATGCATATGACACATATATTATTGACTTTAACCTTGAGCATAAGACATCAAGGTGCCCAGGGGGCCACAGAAAACTTTGAGGGACACCAAGAGATAGTTGACACTTCAGGGAGAAATTCAGTGACATTTAACATCTGCTGGATCCCGAGACTACTAGGGTGGGAGTTCACCATGTCAACACCAGATCACAGAACAATCCCCTCAGTGATGTCCCAGGTATGTGATGCTGGGTTTCAGAGCATTGTTGCAATAAAAACCCAGTAACATGCAAAGATCAATGTGGAACCAGAAATGGGGGTCATGGTGTTCGATCTGATTCCAAGTGTTCCAAATTTTGAGAAGCCGAGCAGCAGCTGTGAGCAGCAGCAGTGAGCAAGTGATTGCATTTAAAAATGAAATAACATCAGGGAGCCTGGGTGGCTCAGTGGGTTAAAGCCTCTGCCTTCGGCTCAGGTCATGATCCCAGGGTCGTGGGATCGAGCCCCGCATCGGGCTCTCTGCTCGGCAAGGAGCCTGCTTCCCCCTCTCTCTCTGCCTGCCTCTCTGCCTACTTGTGATCTCTGCCTGTCAAACAAATAAATGAAAAATCTTTAAAAAAAAAAAAAAGAAATAACATCATCCTTCTTGCACACAGGGTGTATCAGGGGATAGAACATACGGACTTATGGGATGGTTTGAACCTAACTACTCAATACGTGGAACTGTTGGGCATCTCTTTTGGCCTAGCAGTCCCGTGAAAAATCACTTAGACATTAACGAACGTATGAATCAAGCATGTTTGGGAATACTTTGCTCGGGAACAATCCAGTTTGGGATCTTTTTTATGGATGCAGAAACTAAGGCTCAGAGAGGTCAATTGATTTATTTAAGATCAGAGGCTTAGAAAGTGGCAGAGTCTGGATTTGAACCCAGGTCTGCCTTGCTCAGACCCTGAGACTTTCTCACCTCAGCAATCTGATCTGATGCATTTGTCGGTCCAAGTCTATATCGTGCCTGGAGCCTTAGGGGAAAGTGAGCCTCCTTTCTGAAGCACCATCCTCTGCCATTGCCTTCGATCGTGCCACGGATTATGTCTTTGATCTCTCCTTCTCCACTGAATCCTGTACCCCATGACGATATTAATTCTTATCTTAAATGAAGTAGGGGAAACAGTCCTTGACCTTGACAATCTGTGGAAACCATTTTGCCACTGTGTGCCTTTGCACCACAAACTCCTCCACAGCCCGCTGCCACCTGCCCTTCCTCACGGCCCACAGTGGTACGGCACTGGTCGTAATCTACCTTCCATACCTCGCTGACTGATACGGTATTCACCAAGTCTACTGACCTGATTTTTAAAAATCATCACAAAGTTCAAGGCTTATTTTAAGGGATCCCATCCCTTTGCCCTTGGCATATTGGAATTGCATGCACTAGGTGTTCAATGCATGCCTAGGACTTAATTTCCCTGCAGGTTTGCCCACCTCCCTGCCCTTCCCCAGGATCCCTCCTCAACTCTAGGCCTCTGTTAATCTTCAGCTGCCTCACGAGTACCCCTAACTGAGTGAGATTCTGAGAGGATGATCTGTGTAAATCAATTGTCCCAACTGCCTCTGAATCCCACGTGTTCCTACCTCAAACTCTCCTTGCCCACCTCCCTCTCTTTTCCTTTTTTTTTTTTTTTGTTGTGTAGTGGAAGTACGAGAATTTTAAATCTACTGAGAGCTAGGTTTGAATAATCCCTCATGGGACCTTGGGCAAGTCATTTTACCTCTCTGAATCTATTTGTTTGTCTATAATCAAATACAACAACAACAACAATAATGCATTGTATGGATGTTATAAGGATTAAATGAGAGATTTCGTGAAAAGGATCTAACTAACGTGGGGGTTGGCACTTGGTCAAGTTTGAAACATGAAACTAACATTAGTGTTCATTTGTTCATTTGTCAGCATCATCTTTGTCACCATTGTCATTACTATCATCTTCCCCGCAATAGACCGTTTCCTCTTTTTCCTGTTGAAAGAAAATGTGCTTTAGCGAAGAAGAGCACCAGATTTGGAGGCAGAAAGACCTACATTCAAAACCCAACCATACATCTGCTGTATGACTCTGGGCAAATGACTTCACACCTCTGAGCCTGAGTACCCTCGTCCACAAAAGGGGATTCCTACCATTCATCTATAATGGAGTGTCCAATGGGATGACAGGTGAAAGGACACTTATAACTAACATATTACAACACAGGTCACTTTCAGCTGATGGTTTATTACTGTGTCCATGGGGCTACCATTCTCACAGGAGAGAAGTTCAAAGTCAGCTTTGACGTCCAGCCTCCACCCCTCCCACATACTCCCAAGGCTCAGCATTCGCCTCCAGCTCTCCATCTTGCTTGTGCTGGTCAGAGACGTGCCCTGGATGGGGGAACACTTTCTCTGCATTGTGTTTACTCTGGACTCACAATTCATGTGTAAACACCACAGCAGGACGAGAGATGTGGTCTCATGGGTGCTGTCCCAGCATCTTTTCCTAACACCATATGCTGTCTACTTGCCTGATAAGGTTTTCCAACAAGGTGAGTATCTCCATATCTTAATGGAAAATTCTCCTGCAACTTTTCAGACACTTTATCTGTGATTAAATATTAACATTCCCAACCAGCGTATTTTTCATCGGAGAGCGTGAAATATTACAAGATCCTCTCATGTTGTCTATTCATGTGACTTCCTGAAGCCAGTGCCAGATTGGGAAGCTGACTGGAAATACAAAGGACATTAAAAAGAGGCGAGGATAAAATGATGCTGGGGGCGGGGAAGAGAAAGAATGCAGACAGACCCCTTGAAGACAGCAGGGGCTGGCTCGGAGCTGTTCTTCATCACTCTGTGATTGGCAGATACCGTGCAATGTTCCCAGATAGCCCCCCTTGAACAGCTGAGCCCCCTGAGATTTATTTATATGACTCACAAAACATGGGGAGCAAAATGCAACTGTCAGGAAGATATTACAACCAGGATCTGTTTTTAATGCAAAATCTTTAACTCACCAACTTATTCATCTCCAGAAAAAGGTTTCCCTGTCCAAACCCCTTGCATCAGACCTCGGTGAGATGTATGGGAGAGAGGAAGGAGTTCGTTTTAACCGATAGCATTCACCGTGTGTTACGGTGCTATTCGTCTAAGTGACAAAACCAGAAGGCAAACCTATACTTCTCTTTGACTTTTTATTGCTTTTCATCCCAGTGGGAACCAGCAGACGGGGAGAAAAAGGTCTTTTGAATGGTGAAATGTGCTTAAGATTTTTTTCAGAAGGAGGGAGGAGAAAAATGACCAACAAATATGATTCGAGTTTGTTATAGTCTGGAGAAAAATGTTGTTGAAGCTGGGCTTCTGCAAATTCTCTGTGACTTCTGTGAATCCAGTTAGATTTGAACAGTAGCAGTGGGACAAAGGGAGAAGTTACTGCGACTTGCGTTTTGGCTTACTATAAGAAAGTGTAGCCCACAGAACTGTGTACAGAGTGAGCTACTATACAGGTGGTGAGGTCTCCATCACCAGAGGTATTCAAGTATATGCCACTTGGCGAGGATGTTGAAGAGAAATGCAAATGGTGTAGAATAGGCCAAGTGGATGGCCAGTGAAAACCTTTCTAGACCTATGAGTTGGTGGTTCTCTAAAATCAGCTGAATGAAGAAAAAGGGAGGAGAGCTTTGGTAGTGAAAATACAGGCACTTTCTTATCTCCCTTTGATCAAAACAGAACTGAGTTTTGATCACTTTACTGAGTGAGAGGGTATACATTCCGTTTTATAATGGGAGGGACTAATAATATTAACATTAGCAACAATCATGGGGATAATACTTAATTTACATTTAGTGTTGGCTCTGTGCCAAGCATGGTCTTAAGTGCTTTCTAAGCATTATCTACTTCATTCCTCAGAATAACCCTATAAGGGAGATGTTGTAATTATTCCTCTCGACTTAGAGTTGGGAACTGAGACTCAGAGAGTTTGTGTAAGGTCACTGGAACCTCTTTTATTGACGGAAAAATTGTAGCCCCAGAGCATGTTTGAAGCAGGATGATCAGAAGGGATAAGGGGATTCAGAGTTAGAAGATGAGCATCCTAAATTTCTAGGTATCGAGTATCAGCATGTGTCTATTACGGCAATAGATACTTTATCTCATTTCCTCTCACAAGAGCCATGAGTGATAATTTCACAGCCCTTTAATAGAGGAGGAACATGGAGATTAGAGAGGCTGAGTAACTCGCCCAATATTGCACAGCAATGTCAAGGTAAAGCTTGACATTTTCAGATCGATTACCATGTTAGTAAACAGGGACCCTCTGTACCTGAATCAGATCTCAAGGAAATCAATCAACACTTTAAGATTTGGTTTTACTCATTTGAAAAATGAAATATAATAGATGTCATTGACTTGTCCATTGTCCATTGTTGTTCAAGTCCTAATAATGCTGATCTAAGTACATTGTGAATTAAGTATAGAGACTCTCATTATTGCAATCACTGGGTTTTCTGATTATAAACCTCAGGATCCTCCAACTTGGTACTAGATTGGTGTGTGTGTGTGTGTGTGTGTGTGTGTGTGTGTGTGTCCTTTAAAGAGCAACTAGAGGCCAGGGAAGGTGGATCAGTGTTCCTTAAATCCTAAGGCTTTGGTGGATGGTGGCTTTGTACCTGTAAGCAAGTAAAAGTAGATGCTGGCTTCTCTGCCTGACATTGTACTTGCTGGGTGTCAGAAGGCAGAGAGGCCAGAGGAAAATTTGAGGGAGCCTGACAAAGTGGGTCCAGGCCCCCCGACTTATTACCTGAGTTCCGTTCTGCACAAGTGACGGCCTTGTTGGCACTTGTCCAGGGTTTGTGGCAAAGCTGCTCTATGTGCCTCAGTCTGGAAAAAGCTCCGGCTTTGGGCTTTTGCTCTTAAACCTCACCTGTGTGTTTCCAGTCTGGAGGATAGAACCCAATTGCTAAGATCCCTACAGGCACATCTTCTCTCTTCTCTGAGAGTCCTAAAATGATTCCTTAATAAATTCCAGGTTGAACAACCTTTTTTCCCCCCCAAATGTGTGATCTATGGGGGAAAAATAGAAATGTTTGAGGTTTTCAGAGCCCTTGTGGTGTTCTCTAACACACAGAGCCCTTGAACAAGGAGACAGTCTAGCATTTGCCTCCTGGCCTCCTCTGCCATGAGATCTTGGGGAAGTCATGTTTGTTTCAGCATCTCATCTGCAAAGGAGCTGAAAATGCAGTAAGAGAAGTGTATGCCAGATGGAGGCATGGGGTGCTGAAAAGTCCAGAGCAGACACTCAAGCGATTCTGCAGTGAAGGAGTACAGGGAGTGAAGGCTTCCTCGAGGAGGTGTGATGAAACGGACACTTGTTGGGTATGTTAAAGTTGGCAGTAAACAGGTGGAGAAAAGGGCATTCTGAGGAGGGAATAGTTTGTTCAAAGCACAGAGAGGCAGTGAGAAGGCCTGGTGCATTGAGGGACCAAAACCCAGTAAGTGTGGTTGGAGCATGAGATGACTCTCAGGGGATGGTGAGGCCAGGTCATGAGAAGCCTCGCATGCCGAGAGAAGAGTATGCCCCTGTCCTAACAGCGATGAGAACACAGCAGCGGACACTAATCCATCAGAGGGTAAAAGGGTCCTATACCAAAAAGGCCATGGGGGTTGCCATTTGAAGGGCGATGGGAAGGGACAGCAGAGGCTAGGACCAGATGTCCAAGGGAGGAGAGACAAAGCATCATGTAAGGTAGGGGTTGGTAAAGAAGAGAAGTTTCAGGGTACAACTTACTTCTTGGGGCTCCCCTTTGCTCATCTATAAAACATGGGGATCTCTGCCATCCAAATCCTTCATCATCTCACTCCTAAGTTTTTCTTCTAGAACTTTTTCCATAGGCCCCCAATGTTTCAAGAGGTTATGTCTATTAAGTTGCATTTATTAAGGGATAATTAGTTTTCCAATAAGTACCGGTTTTAGTTGATATAATTCCCACCAAAAGCAATTAAAGTCTGATTTTATTGGGGAAATATATGATTCCCGTTAGCATCTTTGAAATATTGAAAGGAGATCATGGGCTGCCTTTATATCTCCCGGACTTTCCTTGCCAGGGAGCGTGAGGCAGAGAGGGTGCAAACCGCTGGCTCTGGTCATCGGTAAGGCTCACCTCTGAAATTTTATGAGTCTGGGAAATAATCCTCTTTAACAAGTACTTGGTAAGTTGTAAATCAGTCTGTAAGTCTGAGGGATTGTTATAACTCATTATGATGGGGTAGATTCTCCCAAAATATGAGCCTTCAGACCCAAGAGGTAGTGAAGTGGGGCCACCACCATTTAACACACGAGGAACTGGCAGCTCAAAGAGGTTGAGTGATAGATTTTAAAATGTCAGCAAATAGGGGCGCCTGGGTGGCTCAGTGGGTTAAAGCCTCTGCCTTCGGCTCAGGTCATGATTCCAGGGTCCTGGGATCGAGCCCCACATTGGGCTCTCTGCTTAGCAGGGAGCCTGCTTCCTCCTCTCTCTCTCTCTCTCTGCCTGCCTCTCTGCCTACTTGTGATCTCTGTCTGTCAAATAAATAAATAAAATCTTTAAAAATAAAATAAAATAACATTTTATTATTTAAAATTAGTGAAAATAAAACCCTTTGCTCCCCTGTTTGACTTCCTGGGGCATCTGCTGATTTTAAAGAATGTTTGAAGTTCTCCTTTCCCTGCCTTCGCACATTCCACTGACTGGGAAAAGAGTTCATTTCTTCGTGCCTCGGAGCAAGGAATCAAAGAGTGGTGCTAATAGGGGACTCAAAGGGGCCATGTGCCAATTTGTGAGCCGAAGCAGATGCCCCCTGCACCCTGGCTCAGACAGAAGGACAGAGACAGCGAGTGGGGGAGATGCTCCCAGAGCAAAATCAGGGACTGTTTATTATAGAAGGACATCCGAGGGCTCTCGGTTCAGCCCCCCCAAGTGGAAGGAGACCGAGGACAAGATGAAGAACCCTGTAAGTGGCCCTAGCAATGTGACAACCCGATGCTAATCTGAAAACGGGGATGGGAGGAGCAGACAGAGTCCAAGGTTAAATGCCAAGGTGCGTCTAACTGCAACACATTTTAAATGGGAAAAAAAGCACACTGTGGGCTCATTGTTCCGGCACGATCCCATTCATGAATGAAAGAAATAGGAACTCTGCCTCAGCGTTCTTACCGGCAAATTGGGGGTAAAAATAGCACCTGTCTTCCAGTATCGTGGAGAATAAATGAGGTAAGGTACCAACGTGTTTAGAACCATGTCTCGAATGCAGTGAGTACCGTGAACATGTTTGCCCTCGTCTTTACCACCATCCCTGAGCATCTACACGTCTGTGGCTAAAGAGGACGGACTTGAAGGAGCCAGTGGTGGTTAACTGGGGGGAGCAAGTGGGACAAAGATGTTGGAGGAGGGCCTTTCCTTTGCTGTAAGGATTTGTTTATTTATTCATTTTTAAAGATCTTGTTTATTTATGATAGAGGGAGAGAGCGTGCTTGTGCTAGTGGGGGAGAGGGGCCGAGGCAGAGGGAGGCAGAGAAATCTCCAACAGACTCGGCAGTCAGCATGGAGCCCATCAGGGGGGCTCGATCCCGGGACCCTGAGATCATGACCTGAGCTGAAATCAAGGGTCAGCCGCTTAACTGACTGACCCGCCCAAGCACCCCTCCTTATTTTTATTTTGTATCCTTGTGATTATTTCTTTTGTGTGAGACAGCATTCCTGTATTACATACTAAGAAATAAATTCGGCTTATTTGAAACTCGGGTAGCATAACATACAGTTCTGGAAATGCAGAGCCAACAAATGAAATATTCTCATTTATTTGTTTATTCATCCATCCTTCATTCAACGGGTACCTGCTGCATGCCTGTTCTCTGCCAAGGACTTTCAGGCGCTGGGGATAAAGCGATGAGCAGAACAGACAACCCACCCTTGCTTTCCTGTGAAAGGCGGAGACACAGCAAATGAACGAGGAAACTGTTTACCGTGTTAGGTGGAGGTGTGTCCCTTGCTATCCACTGTTAGCCAACACTGGCAACGTTCTGTGGGGGAAAGTAAGGTCAGGAGGGGGATGCGAAGGACCAAGAGGGAGGAGGGTTGCAATTTAAAGGGAGATGGACAGAAAGGCCTCTCTGAAAGGGGGCATCTGAGCAAAGGTCTGATGTGTGGGAGGAAGCTATGAAGCTACTGGGGTGGGGGGAGAAGCGGGGAAGAGCATCACTTGCATTATTCCATTTAACCCTTTCAAAAATCCTCACCGGAACCCTAAGAGGGAGGCATTATTAACATCTTCATTTACATACTGAGAAACAGAAACTCAGAGGGGGTGGTTTGCCCAGCTAGAAGGTGTCAGAATTGGGACTCAGCCCAGCACTCTTCCTAATGTGCTGGGACCTCTCTTTCCCCTGGATCCATCTTCAGAAAAGGACCTGTGGCTGACACTGGGACAGCTCAAGGCAGCTCTAAGCCTCTCAGGAGCTTAGATGAGCCCCCGAGAGCCCCCTTTGTTGCTCTAGCAATTTTAGCAGGTGGCCAGCATGTCCCCTTCTCCCCCCCTCTTCCTCCTTCTTTCTTTTCCTTTCTGGTATCCCCGACCTGAGCACAGAAGTGTGGGCAGAGCATAGCAACTCATTCCAAACCTGCACGCCAGCCTCCGCCTGCCATACTTCGGCTCTCCCCAAGTCCCGCGGACACACAGATGCGTGAGTGAGAGGCACTGCAGTGATGTGGAAGAGAATGGAATTTGGAGACAAAAGACCGGACGTCTTGCCATCTCTGAGCCTCAGTTTCAAATTTTACCTGGCTAACTCACAGATTTTTATTGCGAATTAAATGAGAAGCCAGATAGCCAGGATTCTGCTTACCAATTCCAGTGTGTGTGTGTGTGTGTGTGTGTGTGTGTGCACGCGCGCACTTGTGCACGCTCATGAGTGCATGGGGGTGTGGGATGGAGCCTTCTCCACACTGACAGGTAATTCTTGGACATGAGCTCTGTGTCCTACAGTTCAACTTGGTTCTGCCACATCTACCTGGAGATAGCCTCAGATTCCAGGTGAAGGGCTCAGTTCCAGGAGACTGGAAGTTCCCTCCGCTTCAGATGGCAATCTCAAGCTCCGATTATCACCTGTGCTTCTGACTGAAGCTACACCACTACAGACTGGAGTTTCGAACAACCCTCCTCTTTGGGTTCAGTTAATTTGCTAGAGTGTCTCGCAGATCTCAGAGACACATTCCACTTACTACATCATGGGTTTATTATAAAAGGATGTAAGTCGGGAACAGCCAGATGGAAGGGAGGCGTAGGGCAAGGTTTGAGGAAAAGGGCACGGAGCTCACATGCTCTCTCCAGGTGCCCCACTCTCCCCAAATCTCCACGTGGTCACCAGCCCAGCAGGGCCCTGAATCCCATCCATTTGGGGTTTTATGGAAGCTTCATGACACAAGCATGATTGACTAAACCGCTGACCATGGGTGTTTGATTCACCCTCTAGCTGCCCTCCCCTCCTCAGAAATCAGAACCAACACTCTAATCACAAGATTGGTTCCCTTGGTAACCAGGCCCCATCTTTAGGTGCTTTCCAAAAATCCCCTCATTAGCATAAATCCAGTTGTGGTGGAAAGGGGCTTGTTATGAATAACAAGACCCCTCCACTTCCATTTTATGGCTCTGAAACATTTCAGCAGTTAGGAGGAGAGATCAGGTAGAACAAAGGATGCTCCCATAGCTCTTATCCCTCAAGAAGTCCCAAGACTTTTGGGAGCTGTGAGCCAGGAACCGTGGACTAAACCCAAATATAAATGAAAAAAATATTTTGGTTATCTGAATGACCAAATGCATATGTCTTATAAATCACAACAACACGGTAAATTTATTGCAATAATATAATATACAAATATATATGTAAATATTTGATATTTAGATGATCTAATAAACGTTCCATTTGTTAGAAGTCTGCCCTGAGGCTTAACATCAAGACAAAAGAGATAGCAAAAACTGCAGGAACAAGGGGTCCAAATGCCCAGGTAATAGTGCTACCATTTTCTTTTCTAAAACAAAGTCTAATGATGTATGGTGAGAGAGAAAACAATGAATGTTTTATTTGACGCCTTGGAAGCAAAAACTCAATAAACGTGGTGGCAGCTTCACCATCACACCGTCCCATGCCCCCTCCACTCCCTCATCCAGGTCCCCGCCAGGTTATCACTGGGGTTAGTTCTCAGCTCTGTCTTCTCGAATTCAGTCATACACAACCACACAATAGCCAGAATGAATTCATAAATGACTCATCACAACATGCTACTCTCCTGCTGAAAACCCTTCCATGGCTCCCCATTGTCCTCAAAATAATTTTCAAACTTTCCAGCATGACTCCAGACACTCTTGATGGGTAGGTCCCTGCCAACATCTTTGGACTCATTCTTTCTCTTCTCGTCATAATTCTTCTTCATTTCCTCCCTGGCCGGAATCTCCACCAATCTGAGCTGCCTACAGTTTCCCGATGCACAGTGTCTCTCTCCCCTCCTGGGTTTTCCCACCTGCTTCTCCAACCTCCATTTCCACCCACTAGGGCCAAGGCTAGTTAGCTGAGAGGCCCTGCTCTGTGCTACTCCACGGCTCCTGCTTGTCCTGACGACACCTGCCCCCTTGGGTCATTATTGTTTGCAGCATCTCCCATCAGATCCCAAGTTCTGGGGGGAGAGGTCACGTCCGCCTGCTTCGCTTTTTAATGCCCAGAACCTACCACAGTTTCTGACATAGAGAAAGTGTCAGCAAAAGTAGAAAATGAATATAAATAGCAACCATTTATTGAATTCTTCCTGTATGACAGATACTGCGCAAAGCTCTTGACACACTTATCATTTAATTGTCATAAAATGGGCACTGATCCTTCAGAAAGTACACTGTCCAGGGTGTTGGAGGGAGGGTCTGGCTGCTCTGCTGTGCCCAGCATTAATTCTTTGTAGCTGAATTGTCTACTTATCCGTTGTGTCCTGGAGTGGAGGCTGGGATGTTCAGGTGTGTGAGTGAGTGTGTCTGAGTGAGTGAGTGTGTGTGAGTGAGTGAGAGTATGTGTGTGAGTGTGTGTGAGTGAGTGTGCATGTGCACGCAGCAGCTGTTTACCAAAAGGAACAGAAGTATTTAACAAAATATTTTAGCCAGCGTGGCTATATTTAGGGTAACCATATAATTTATTGTCCAAATAGGGACTTTTGGAATCGAAAGAGGGCAAAATTAATAAGCAACTAAATCAGAGATTTAAAGTGAAATTTCAGTGAGCATCAGAATCACTTTTCAGGGCTTGTTTCTAGTTCAGTAGATCTGGGAAGGGCCATGAAAATTTGTATTGATGATAAATTACCTAGTGATTCTAAAAAGGGTGGTAGGGGGAAGCAAGGAAGAAAAGGAAACATATAAAGGAAAACTACAAAGTATAGGAAGACATGAAAGGATCTAATTTCTCTGTCTTTCTCAGACTTCCCTACCTGATTTTTTCCCCCCAGTTTTTAAGCAGTTGTTATAATGCACTCGTCTTAATAGAAGGAAGTGTGGTTCCATCACTCTCAAGTTTTATTTCCTGCTAGACAAGTTCTAGGATATGATAATAACGAGTTCCTGAGGGAAAACAAAAGCTTCTGTGGTCAGATATTTCTAGCTCAAAGACACCGAGGAGGTCTGCATAAAGAAATTCACATAATTGAAAATTTCAATTTTATTTTTTCCGTGAACCCTTAATTTTCTTCCCCCTAGAGAACATTTATTATTTCATAGAAGTAGACTTTCCTGGCACCCAATCTGGGAAATTTGAGGAAGTAAAGAGGTTTTGTAAAATGTAAATAGCCGTTTAGACCCCAAACACATGAACATTTGTGTGATATTTTCATAGTTTGTCATGCATTTAAAAAGGCATAGGATAGTTTGATTATCTCTCGAACCTGGGAACCAGAGGGAGAAGGCAAAATGGATATCCAAGAGTATTCCAAGAAAAAATGGCAGAAGCAAGATCTGAAGTTAGGTTTTCTGGTTCCCCGACACCTGCTGGATGCAGGGGAAAGCAAGAAGTTGGAACTTTTGAGTCAAAACATCAGGCAGAGAAGTGCATACGTTTCTGTGGCAGAAGAGAGACTCTCGAGAAAGCCAAGTCCTACCATAGCCGAGCTTAGGCCAAGAGAAGTTAGAAGATGCTCCTGTGGTATTAGACGGATCATTAGAAGAGGAAAAAGAAGACTGATCTCAGCCAGGGCCCCGGGAGGACCAGAGACAGAACCGGATGACGTTTGAATGATATTTTGTAATTAGTTGGCAAATAGATGCTGATATTTCTTTTAACTGCCTGGAATATGGCCCTGGTACTGTGCCTCCATCCTGCTTGAGCCAAGCCTGGGGTCCCAGCTGCTGTCTCAACTTTGGGTTTTTTGTTGTCCCCCTTGTCATTTCTAATCAGGTCATGGGGACACCTGATCGCATCATCCGAGAACTCAGGCTGCCATGGCAACCCCATAAGGGTGTTCAGGTGCTGCAGCTCACGCTCTGTCATCCGGCTACAAGCCACCAAGTCCCCACAGGGCCTTTGCTTTCTTCAGGAGGGAAGAGGTGGGACGAACAAGTAAGATAAAAGGAGGAAGAAACAGACTGTTTGTACGATGCCTCCTTCATTTGTTCTAGACTATTGCATCTGGTTGGACCATCCAATATTATTCCATCGGTCCCACTTCACAGACGGGAAAGCTGAGGTGAAGAGAAGCAAGATGCCTGCTCTGATGCCTCCCAGTGACTCAGAATCAGAAAGAAGGTGAAGCCAGACACTGAGACTCCTGGTGCAGTACCCTTTCAATTACGTTAAGCTTTTACACAAAATATTCAAGGCCAATTCTTTTAAAACTGTATTCTCTAGAGATGAAAGGTTTTCAAGAAAATTTAGAAAAAGAGGGAATAGAAGAAGAGACAGGTGGCCCGCCCCTCAGAGGAAATCTGAAAATAATTACTCCTGAAGGATTCATAGAGAACTCATTCTCCACGTTGGGATAGGTGTGGATTTCCTCCTGTGATGCGATATTGATCTCTGTATTCATTGTGAATATGGAGAGAAATTAGCCGGGCATTCTGAGCCAGGGACCAGAAAAGCAAGGTCTTTGATTTATTCATCCAACAAGCCCTGCTTGAGTCAAGATGCATAGAGCAGTGGACCAAGGACACAAAATCCTGGCTCTGGAGTGCTTACTGTCCAGAGAACTGGTGATGCTCTTCCTGATTCTACCACAAGTAGTAACTCCTTACAAGGATGGAGTGACTCCTGACATGACAAAGGGCTCCTACACCTCTCCTCTCTCTGGAGGCACTTAGCAGATCCCTTGGAGGCGGGGGGGGTGGTGTTTTATGTTCTCTTTCTGAGAGGAGCTTGTGGTCACAGAGCAGAAAGAGGTATGATGAAGTCTCTGATTCTCACCAAGAAATGATGTCTGATCCTTATAAACCCAGCGTCTAGCACGGTGTCTGGCACGCGTGTTGGACTGAATGGTGTGTGAACAACAGCAGTGATGATAGTGATGGCAAGTCCCCCGGGGTTCTCCAGAGAAACAGATCAATCTTGCAAGTGAAGATCCTGAAACATACAGGAGCAAGGCTACAAGTCTGCGTCTCACTTGTGATGGTCACTGTGCCACACAAGAAAGACCTAGAGGCTCAGCGTGTACACAGGTAGTCTGGGGAGGCTTCTTGGAGGAGGTGAACCCAGATTTGCACAGATGAAATCTGGACTTTATCCTGCACTATAGGGAGATGGATGTCCCTGTCAGCGGTAACAGCTCAACCCTAGAGTTGTGAGTGAACTCAAGAACTGGGAGCTGGGCAAGTGTCAGGTTATGAAAAACCTAGAATAGTATAGGAGGGTCAGGAATTTGGAGTGTGAGCTGGTGGGGCTGGTGGCAGGTTTGAACTGGGGCTAACATGATTTTCCTTGAGTTGTAAACATTATTGTGAGGTTTGACAAATTTACATAATACTCTCTCCACAAAATGGATTCTGACAGTTACATATGCGCATCAAAGCACTTAGTACCAATTCCCTGGACGGATGGTGACTTGCAGCCACGTACAGGCAGGAATGGATCACAGCTGGAGCACATTCATGGCTCAATCTTCCTAGACAAACAGGACAACTCCCTCCTTGCGCAGGGGAGGGGTCAGGCCCAGAGAGGACGTGGGACCTACTGAAAGGCTCTGAGACTGAGGATGTCCAAGTCAGGGCAGAACTTGGGTTCTTGCATACCAGGGCCCTTTTTACGTCCCTCCCCAGGAGATATTTGACAATTTCTTTCTTTCTTTCTTTCTTTCTTTCTTTCTTTCTTTCTTTCTTTCTTCCTTCCTTCTTTCCTTCCTTCCTTTCTTTTTTTCTTTCTCTCTCTTTCTCTTTCTTTCTTTAGATTTTTAATTTTTATATATTTATTCACGAGGGAGAGAGAGAGCACAAAAGCAGGAGCAAGAGCATGAGCGGGGAAGGGGGGTGACGGGCAGAGGGACAAGCAGTTCCCTCTTGAGCAGGGACCCCCACGTGGGGCTTGATCCCAGGCCCCTGAGATCATGACCTGAGCTGAAGTCAGATGCTTAACCGACTGAGCCACCCAGGTGCCCTGATATTTGATAACTTCTGAAGACATTATGATTTATCACAACTGGGAAGTGCTACTGGATCTCATGGGTAGAGGCTGGGAATGCTGCTAAGCTTCCTGTAATACACACGACAGGTCTCCCCAACAGGGTCTCAAAATGTCCATCCTGCTGAGGCTGAGTAAAACCTGCTTAGCCATGCCTAATTGAAGCTCTGGTTGGATGGGGTCCTTGGAAACCATCTGGTTTCCTTCCAGCTGAGTTAGTCCAGGTCCAGCAGAGATGCGTGACTTCTCCAAAGTCGACAGTGCAATATTGCCATGCATCATTAACTTCCAGTTTGGTCCTAATGTTTATTAGTAGCCTCTCATGAACCCGAGCACGGGGAAAGAAGAGAGATGTCACCCCAAAATGAGATGTCACCCCAAAACGGCCAGAGAAAGTTGTCTTGACCAAAGTGTGTAGCAGTCACTCATACCCTCCACTAGGGGGAGAAAAACAGGCCCTAAGCAAGCAAACACCCACGGTCAGCACACCCATACTCAGTAGATAGTTAGGGAATGCCGGTCCCTCTTTGAGCACTGTGCTAAGCACCAAGGCATCAGCCATGAGCCGGACATGGTCTCCTCCCTTACAGCCCATGCACAGGCAAATGAACACTCTCTCCACCACCCAAACTTCGAGGATGCAGCGCTTGAGAATGCAGCCTCTGGACTCAGATGAGCTAATTTCATGCTCTCTGAGCTTCAGCTTTCTCATCTGTCAAATGGGAACAATAATAGTGACTCCCTCATACGACTGATTGGAGTAGCATGTAGCATGACGCTGGGAAGAGCAAGTTAAAGTGAGAGCAGTAGGTGCAGAAGTAGTTATAATTATAGACAGAAACCCTGAATTCTTGTCTTGCTTCTTCTGCCCTCAGCAAAGTGATCTTAGAGAAGTTACTCTCCATTTCTGGTTTCCAGTAAAATAAGAGACTAGACTAGCTCTTTGTGGATTATGGATCTTATCCTCTGTTCCCTCACGAAGCGACTCTTGGGTCCACACTGCCCTTCTCTTCTGAAATGTGGTTGTTCCCCCACCCCATGCAAGTGTTGGTCAGGCCACATCACCCACAACCCAGACAACGTGGGGATGGCTGGACCCCTGCAATTCAGCAAAACTGAGATGATGACAAGGCTGTGATCTCAGGTGGGCCAGCTTCCTGGCCTGCCCACTGGCTGTCCCTGACTGCTTGGAATTCATCTCAGTGCCAGCCTGCAGTGATCGCGAACAAAGCCATTAGAGGAAAGATGGTAGTGTTTTTATTTTTAACGAAATGACTCATTCCCCCTCCGGCTGTGAGCTGTCGAAGGCTCAGGGAGGGAGCAGGAGATGTTAGAAGAGCAAGTTCAGGACACTTTGGCCCCACTGGGAGCCAACCACAGGGGATGTCATACACTTTTGCTCAGCTTAATAGGTCCTGAAAAAAGGTGGTTAAATGGAAGAGGCTGTCTCTGTGTTGTGGTTTTAAGGGCAAGGGGAAGGAAGGGCAAACACACAGCCGGTGACAGTAGCGGAATTAGAAGCTCTGCTAAGGGTGGGGAAAGGTGCTTATGGACGCTGTGTGGTCAGGGGCTGGAGGGTTTCTGGAACTGGGTTTACCAGATGTTGGCTTTAATCAGGTGCTTTTTTAAAAAAATTAATTTATTTATTTGAGAGGGAGAGCATGAGTAGGAGGGGCCGAGGGAGAGGGAGAGAAAATCTCGGGCAGACTCCACACTGAGCACAGAGCTGGATATGGGGTTCGATCTCACAACCCTGAGGTCATGACCTGGGCTGAAATCAAGAGCCAGACACTCAACCAACCGTACCATCCAGGTGCCCCAATCAGAAGATTTTAAATTGCATTCTGCAAAGTCATAGGAGTTCCTCTGGAGCACCTCCTTGCCATGTGGTCCTAGTTCTCTGCCCTGTTTCACCTGGAAGGCTCTGTGTGTGTCCACTTCACATAGTAAAACCTCAAGAGTTGAATAATGGGGTCCTTATTATGTGCCAGCCATTGCACTAAACACTCAATAGGTGTGAAGTCATTCAGGTTCATATCACCCCCATGAAATATTTACAATTACGATTGCCACTTTACACTTTAGGAAAGGGAGGCTTAAAGTCAAGGTAAATCATTCCCCCCGAGGCACAAGGCTAATAGGCAGCTTTGCCAGAACTGGAAATCAGACCTGCCTGTCTGCAAAGCCCATTTTCTTAACCACAATGCTACACGGCCCCCCATGCTGGGCTTCCACATAAGCTTTCATTTCCCAAAAGTGTTC
Source organism: Martes martes (assembly GCF_963455335.1). NCBI lineage: Eukaryota > Metazoa > Chordata > Mammalia > Carnivora > Mustelidae > Martes > Martes martes. The sequence continues at coordinate 79,668,655 of NC_137900.1, forward strand.
CATGGTTATTTTAAAAGGAATAAAATGAAAGTTTGAAAGTGACTGATTAGATGTTCCGAGATCCCTCCTGGCCCCAAATTTCCAACTTCTATGATTTATAGAAGGAAGAAAGCAGAGGCCTTGTTACAAAGGTTGATAGGAGGAGACAATGGACAAGCTCTGGGATAATAATAGTAGCTAATACCTGAGCACTTCATAGGCCAGGCAATGCTCTAAATCCTTCATGCACGTGAACTCATTTAATCCTTGCACCAATCCTCGGGAGTAGGTGGTGTTCTTGGAACGCCAGTTTCTAGATAAGGAAACAATACACAAGGTTATAACTCATATTCAAGGTTGCACATGTAGAAGGTAAGAGGCCAGTGTCCAGAGTCCATGCTCGTCACGGCTGTGCGCTGTTAAGATGACTAACACTGGGGGGAAACAACTTTCCTTCATATCAGCATTTATTTTTTAACATCACACCAATGCAAATTTATGTAAATAGACATGCAGATCAGCTGCTACCCTGGCATTGGTGCCAGCTTCCCATCAGGGATGTTGATGCAACAAAATTTGGCCATTGTCGCTGATTTGAGCTATCATAGTGGTAGACATTTCAATAATTCCCCACATTTTTCAGGCTCGGAAGGAATATATGCTTATTATACAGCTATGCGCCTATACATGCTGAAATTTTGCATTTTCTTAGAGGTATTTTTCCAACTGTGGATTGTTGGTATCCATTGAAAATGAGATAATGTCTAGCACCGCATTTTCATACTGCTGCATTCGGGGCTTGCCGCAGTGCTACAAACAAGGTAAAACATCCCTTCTTGGAGAGGTAGCAGACAGAGTAAAGGGGCTTTCTTCGGCTATCCCTGGAAGTTGTCCGCCTGGTTTGTCTCTCTATGTCTCCTAACTCCTTCACCACTGATGTTTCCTAATGGTGTGTATGACTTTCTTAGTTGGATGCAGGAAAGCTAGTGTCCATTTTTTTTTTTTTCTCATAGAAAGAAAGGGAAAGGAAAGTGCATTAACTGTCCCTTTAAAAGTAGATCTATACGTTCACAGTAGAAGAGCTGCGGCCTGATAAAGGGCGAGAAAGCTCACTGAGTAACTGTTGTACCTGGCACCGTGCCCTTGTGTTTTTGTTAGGATAACTACATCATGTATCATCCAAAGAATGGAAAGGGGTGTTCTTTGTAATTACACCGGGACCACAGGATGAACTGAGACCATCCTGGGCAAACTGGGATGTCTGGTCACAAATGCCGAAGACGTACCATATATTTTCCATTCTCCAAAGCCCCGGAATATAGGTGACTTTCTTTGTTCCGAGTCTCAGAAAGGCGTAACATGCCCAGGGTCACATAGCAAATGCATGACAGCGCTGTCTGTCTGATTCAAAATCCCTGGGTCATGGCTGACATCAGAGATGAGGACCCTTGACACGTTAGCCATATAAGAGCTGACTCCGGAGGTTGCTTTGTTGTCAAGCCTTTCTTCTCCCCACCATATTCCCAGCCATTGTCCTTGACCATCAGAGCTCAGGTGGGGCGCGATGACGGCGCTGCTCCAGCAGAGGGCAGTGTTGTCATGCCGGCCAAGGCCAAGGGCTACAGGAAACAGGATGGGGGCCCTGGTTAACCCAGTAGCCTGAGCAGCATCCCTAAAACAACCAGCCTCATAGGGCTGCCTGCTGGCCAGCTGCTTCCCAGGCTCCCATTCCCTTAAGGTTCACCGTGGATACACCTGTTGTCCCCCTCATCTGTCTACTGGCTCCCAATATGCAAGACCAGAACAAATTCAAGAGCTCTACGCCACCTGGGGTGGAAAGAGACCCGGGGAGAGTTTCAGACTGGAATCCGGAACTGTTGCCATTTTCTTGTTTGCTCAGAATGACTCCAGAGCTGGGAGCACTGTTGACAAATGTGTTAACACTTAATCTTTCATAAGAAATCCTTTTCAGGGGGTAGCGGAATTCTGGATCCGTGCCAGTTTAGATAATTACATTGCCTTCGAAAACAGCTCTGAAGGTTGTATTCTTTTTCCGGCAAGAGTTAAGGGGTTTCAAGGATGTAGGGTAGGCATTGGTGGGAGGGTGACAAAATGATCCATGAAAAAGAAAGACCTGGGTTTGATGAGAAAAAATAAACCTCAAAGTGTTACCCACTAACCATTTTTTTTTCTTCCCTTGGCCTCATTCAAAGTGAGATTCATTTGTAGTTTTTGTCTGTAACTAAGAATTCAATTTTTGCTCTTTTAAAAGAAACCTGATTTACAGGGGGTGTGAAACAAAGCAGAAAATGATAAGAGGAGGAAAAAAGTAACAATTCAAATGGAAAAAGGAGAAAGAAAAAAATCCTTTTAACAATTTCTCTCATCTAAAGTGGATGGGACAGCATTTTTATATAAGTTCAGCATTTTGTCAGGAGGGGATGAAAATGCCTTGTGATCCTCAAACTAAGAATTGCTGGTGATTTTAAACCCTCCTGCTGGCTTAGATCTTAATCAACCAGAAAACCTCAAAATGACAAACAAACAAAAGACAGCTTTGCTCTCTGAGGTTCATTAGCTCAGGCCAAGGTTGAGAAGACGCGCTAGAAACCGTCGGGCTCCTGAAGTCACTTTGTGGGCAATTCTCCCCCCTCCCCCACTCCCAGCTGGTCTTTTCCTCTCCGACAACCAGTGGCCTTTCTTGATTGTTTCCTGGAGCTCCTGCTTCCTGGAGTCTGTGGAGGGAGAGGAGCCAGGCTGATGGGGCAGGTGGGGCGGAGGCAGGGACTCTCTGGTGTGCTGGTTCATGCGGAGCCCACTTCCATGCCTCTACGTTCAAGGATGTTTGCCAGCATCAGGAGGACCACAGCGGATGCAGACTGAGCTCCACCTCCTCATCTTCCTTCCCCGCCCAGGCCCAGCTCCTCCTCCTCTGCTCCCTTCTCATGTTCAAAAGTACCACCGTCTTCTGGATGCCTGATTAGAAAACCACAGGCACCCGTCCTATCCTTTCCCTTCTCAGCCAGTTTTCAAGTTCTATCAAAACATCTTCCAAATCTCTCCTCCCTCTCTCTGGCTTTCCCACCTACCTCCACACACACACACACACACACACACACTCTCTCTCTCTCTCTCTCCCACATTCTCACTCCCACTCTCACACACACACATTCACACATACTCCCATGCTGCTTCCCACATACACTCTCTCATACATTCACACACTCATGCTCACACTCACACATGCTCTCTCTCATACTCTTTAACACTCTCGTAGTCGCAGTTGTTCACACACACTCAGTCTCACATTCTCACACAACTTCTCTCACATACACACTCACATACCCTCATGCACACACTCACTTCACACTCTTTCATACACACTCATACTCTCACATTCTCACACATATTCTTTCACACACACACTCATATACACACCTTCACACACTCACACCCTCGCACACGCTCTTGCATATTTTCACACACACACACTCACACCTTCACACTCTTTCACACACACTCGTACCCTCTCACATTCTCACACAGTCTCTCATACTCTCTCACACGCTCATAGTCACGCTCTTTCACACTCATGCCCTCACTCTGACACACCCTCACACACATTCACACTCTCTCACACAGATACACACCTCCTCTTTTTTCATGGCCCCAGGTCTGTCCCTCAATATCTTTCTCCTTAACAACTTCTCAGCTGTTCTCCCTGCCTCTCTCTGCATGACAGCTAAAGTAAACCTCCTTAGGCCATTTCTGATGGCACAATTTCCCTCTAAAATCCTTCAGCAGCTCACTACCACCTCCAGGACCAAGTCTTAAATCCTTAACTTGGCATTCAAGGTCCTTCAGGATCTGTATGTCTCTTGCCTGTTGGGTTTCTGTCAGTGTCCTGTGCCTCTGCCATCCCTGTGCTCCAGCCGTACAGACCCTTCTATTACTGCTCAGCACCGTTTTCATACCCGGTGTATGTTCTCACCTCATGGTTCCCTTGACTTGGCTGATCCTCTCCTATCCTGTCTACTCATCATGCTTCAGCTTAAGCCTCCTCCTTCTGAATGGTATAGTCCTCACCCCCCATATCTCTGCCCCAAATGGAAGTAAATATTCTGCTTCTGACCTTCCATAATGCTTTACGTGCAACACATATTTTTAATTGTTCTAATATTTAGACTTTTTTAAAATTCTCATGGTTTTGTTGTTTTTTTGTGTGTTCCTTCTTAAGTGTGCATTCCATGAAGATAGGGAATCATCTTCATTCCACACATGGATTAATTCAATGCCCTCTGTATGGTGAGTTTTAAATGGCAATTTGTTGAACAGATTAATGAATACTTTTAAGAACCCATAAATGAAGGAGTGAATCAAACTTGCATGGATGCATGAATAAGTGACTTTGTGCATGGATGAATTAATGAATTTGTGTACTTATGCATTCAAATATACTGTAGGAGCCCACTATGCAAGCTAGTCCAGGAATAGATGAATGCTTACATGCATAAATGAGTAAAAATGTGCAGGCATGGATCTGTGAATGAATGACCCAGTGGCTGGATTCCTGGTTCTTGGGATTGTCCCTCACAGAAAAGTTGACAATTTTCTTTCACATACCACTGTTGTGTTGTACTTTCACCAACATTTCTTGAGTACAAGTTGGCTTTTACTAATTAAAGACCTTACCTGTCTTCATATTCTTAGCCAAACAAATCCATTTTCTTTCTGTTTTGGCTCTTTAGGTGAGGCTGGACCACATTTCACGGTACTACTGATGTTGTGCATAAACAATAAAAAGAATTCTACACATTTTCTCAAACCTTCTATTTCTACATCTTGACCAGGCTTCCTATTCAATTTTTGGGTCATCGTTCTTTCTTGATTCTAGCACCCACTGGTGTCTACTGAAGACAGTCACCACCAACCAACCTCATGCCAAGACATCCAGTGAGGGGATAATATTCTGATCATATTGCACTGAAGTGGCTTTGCTGTTTCTCTCAGAAGGCAGTAAATGATCCATTCTAAGTGTTCCCAGAAGGATGGCATCTTTACCTCTCTGTATCACACGGCCGGCCAAATCTTTGGGTTTTACTTTAATCCACAATGGAGATTATCTGCACTCTAAGTTCTTGTTAGAGGATTTTATTGTGAATCAAATGAGAGCCAGCCCTTTTCAGAAGCTCGTTTACGATATCTGATGTTTGATAGAGAAAGTCTAATAGACATGCTAACTATCCATTCATCTCCAATCTCCACTGGAAAGGAAATACCTGAGTCACATTATCTCAGCCCGTGGCAGAAATGCTTTCCTTGAGTTACGACTTAATATTTTGCTCTTTGCCTTTACGGAGGGTCGATAGGAAAGCTGCCCAGAAGGAAAAAAAACATGTCTGTATTTTTCCGAAACTGAGATTGAAGATTGGATCCACTATTTAACTTGATGACTCCAAAATCTCTATTTATATTATAGAAAGAGTCCTAAAACTAAATAATGGGCCATACCATGAAGCTAAGTAAGGTGCATGTAGGCTGTGATCTACCATGATATACGTGTCCCAGTGAAAGAATATGGTATAGTCAATGATTGATGTGGGTCATATCTGACACAAAAATACTACAACATGAAATTTAGGACCTGGGACCAGGCCTGGGTCACAAGGTATTTATTAGACAGAATGAGAAGTCAGAGACCACAAAGACCTGGCTTATCACCAGGTATCAGGGGTAAGAGTCCAGAAAGCATTCTAGAATAAAGGTCACAAAATTCTTGGGTGCCCAGGTGGCTCAGTGGGTTAAGGCCTCTGCCTTTGGCTCAGGTCATGATCCCAGGGTCCTGGGATCAAGCCCCACATCGGGCTCTCTGCTCAGTGGGAAGCCTGCTTCCTTTCCTTGCTCTCTGCCTGCCTCTCTGCCTACTTGTGATCTCTGTCAAATAAATAAATAAAATAAAATAAAATAAAGGTCACAAAATTCTTGCCTGTGGCCTGGCTGCCTGTTTTGCAAACAGGCATGGTAGAACACTATCAGAACACAGCTATATTCATTCGTTTATGCATCGTCTCTAGCTGTGTTCATGCTGTAACAATAGAGATGGAGTAGTTGCTCCAGAGTCTTGATGGCCCACAGAGCCTGAAATATTTACTCTTGGATTCTAGAAAAAAGGGCATTGGGATGGAGTCAAAGTACATGAGTTAGCATCCAAAGTTGGTACATATTTGAAAGTTCCTGCACCATCTGAGATGCAATATCCTCAACTGTGGAGTGGGATTACTCATTCTGTATGTATTATAGGTTTTGGCAAGACTGACTAAGAAACTGTGGTTGTAAATAGCTAGCATGATAGTTAGTTCTGTGTGAAGCTTAGGGAGCAGGCAGGACAGGATGACACTTACACAGACACAGACATGCTCTTCCAAACAAGAGTCAGTGCTTCGCTTTCTCTCCAGGAGAGCCACTCTCAGAATTTCTTCAAAAGCCACAGCCTAGAGAAAGACCATTTTCTTGCCAGAAAGTGCGATTGAGCATTCTGTCAGTCCTTCCCGCTGTGCAGGAACTAGACCAAGATCATCTCAGGAGCAAGAGCACAGTGCATTTCTTCCAGGGCCTCGTACGTCAGGTGTGATTTTAATTTCAGATAATGTCCAAACTAGATAAGAAGCCATTGGTAGTGTGAGCAGATCTTCTGGTTCTTCCTGGGCCAATGGTAGCACCACCCCCCTCCCACGCCCCAGCTCTAAGCTAGGGGAGACTTTATTGAGATGAAGGTGTACTCAACGTTGCTTCCTTCCCCTGCTCCCTCCTTTGATTCCTGAAGTGAGGTTGACTAATGGGAATTACCACTTGAGACTCAAGTTTTCCCCAGTGCCTGAGTTAAGCTGCCCCTCATATCTCTTCATCCCCAAAATCTAATATCAGTATGTCCACAGCACTCAGGCCATTCAAACGGACCTGCTCCACCCAACATCACAAATGCAGAGGACAAGACCACACCATATGGCACACTGCAGACATTCAGTAAATTCAATTCAAATCGAACTGAACAAAATTGGGTTTGAATCTTTCTGGGGAAGATGATGATGATGATGATGATGGTGATGGTGATGGTGATGATACAGGAGTATGGTGGTGGTGGGATGATAGAAGCTGCAATTAAGGGATCACAGCGACATTTTGCAAAATTGAAATGTATTAAACCAAGAATGGAATAAATGCTCAAAGCCTGGAGTGCTGCTCACACAACCTGGAGGCCCTCAACTGAGGTGACTATATACACAGAGAAAATATCCATATAGGAGACAAAGCTCTTCTTTAAAAAAAACAAAAAAAATGAGGGAGGAGGAGGGAGGGGGAGGGGCAGAGGGAGAGAATCTCAAGCAGACCTCCCCACCCGACCCCACCAATGAGTGCAGAGCCCCATATGGGGCTTGATCCCACAACCCGTGAGATCACGACAAGAGCCAAAACCAAGAGTCACACACTCAACCAAATGAGCTACCCAGGGACCCCGTAGCTCTTCTTCATTAATAGCTGCACCAATATGCAATATCTTCCAATGATGAGCTCTGGCAAAAGCTGACTTGCAGCCTGAGGCTTACAAATCTAATCTGGTCTGTTTAACTTCTTTCCTTAAATCTGAGGTGGCTGAGTCTACAGAGGAAGTTATAGCATGAGTTATTCACTCAGTTATAAGCATGCATGAAGTAGGGTAGACACACAGACTTGACTTATCTTTCTCCAAGGAGGCAAAAGGTACCCAGATGTGCTCATTCCACAGGAGCAGGAAGTAATCCTGAACATGGACACAGCCAATCCAATGTCTTGGACTTGACCAAGCAGACCGGCTGCTAAAGGAGCTGGCAAAGATGGAGGCATAGGGGGTTTGGCAAGGGTTTTCCTCTTCCTACAATTCACCATGGTAGAACACTTTGCTAAGCATTTACAAACATGTTTCCCATCCCCCCCCCACTTTCACAAAAATCCTGGGGGAATAAATCAAATCATTTTCCAGGCAAAGAGATAGGTTTAGAGTGATCAAGTAATTTTCCTGAGGTCACTCAATTAATAAATGGCTGAGCTAGATCTCAGACTCAAGTGTGTCTGGTTCCAAAGCCTATGCTCTTTCCATTACACCCTCACTACTCAAGATGTGATCCATGGACCAGTTAGTCAGCATCACCTGGAAGCCTGGAAGCATTTCAGGAGTGTAGGTGTCTCAGGCTCACTCTAGACCTACTGAATCTGAATCTGCAATTTAATAAATCTCAGGTGATTTGTGAATATATTGAAGTTGGAGGAGCATGATGTTGTATAACATGGGCTAACTCCCACCATGATTCCCTTTTTCCAGGAAACAAGAGCAATTATTGTGGTCCCAACATGCATAGGAGGCAGACGTGGATGTGGGTAACTGGACTTATCCTGCCTGCTGGGTGGGAAATCTAAGGTCTGTGTTTCCTGAGGACATGGGGCACTTTTGTATCAACTAGTCTGTTCCCCCTACGAGAGCCAATGTCCCAGTTGCTACCCCATCTTTCTTTACTTTCTTCCATTCAATCTGAGGTCATGAAATCCCAGCAGTTGTTAGACAGATTTTGTCTAAACATCCTCAATGTGTGGCCACCCCAGACCCTCAGAGGAAGAAAGAGTCTGTTATATTTCCCTTTGAGGGAAAAGAATACGCAGATATGTCTGTAGAATCTTGTGGAAATGGAGTCCCATGATAACCTAAAAAAAGAGTCTGTTGTGAATTTATAGTCACTTATTTTCCTTTTTCACTTTTGATATAGTTTTGTTATTTCTCAGTGTAATTTCCTATGGCAGATTAAGATCCATAATGTACCAAGATACTGTGATTCATGCATAAGAGAGATTTGAAATGAAAGATACATTTGTTGATACTTACTGTTCAGGCACTTGATAAATATTGTCTTACTAGAGCCTCAAAACAACACTCTGAGGATAGGGGAATTATTCCCACTTTATACACGAAGGCAATAAGTTCAGTTTCTTGTCCTACCACCAACACCAGTTTTAAGTGTAGTGTTGCACCGTTCTCAAGATGCATATGTTTGAGGTGAATGATAGATAACATATTCAGGTTGAAGGATGCTCAGAAATGAATAAGACATAAGGTCCTAAGTTAACTATCTTATTTGAATATTTTAAGGTGGGGGAAATTAATACATTTAACTGCTAGATATTTAGTGTTGTTTTTGTTTTGTTTTGTTTTGTCTTTTTAAAGAATCATATGCATAAGTTGGTGCAGGCACTTTGGAAAACAGTGTGGAAATTGCTTAAGAAATTTTTTTTAAAGACTTTATTTGTTTATTTGACAGACAGAGATCACAAGTAGGCAGAGAGGCAGGCAGAGAGAGAGAGGGAGAAGCAGGCTCCCCGCAGAGCAGAGAGCCCGATGCAGGGCTCGATCCCAGGACCCTGAGATCATGACCTGAGCCGAAGGCAGAGGCTTAACCCACTGAGCCACCCAGGTGCCCCATGAAATTGCTTAAGGAATTTAAAATACCCTATGACCCTGCAATTGCACTACTGGGTATTCATCCCAAAGATATAGATGTAGTGAAAAGAAGGGCCATATGTACCCCAATGTTCATAGCAGCAATGGCCACAATCACCAAACTGTGGAAAGAGCCAAGATGCCCTTCAACAGACAAATGGATAAAGAAGATATGGTCCATATATACAATGGAATATTACACCTCCATCAGAAAGAATGAATACCCAACTTTTGTATCAACATGGATGGAGTAGGACAAAGAAAGGAAAAGTGAATTGGGGGAAACTGAAGGGGTGATGAATCATGAGAGACTGTGGACTCTGAGAAACAAACTGAGAGTTTTGGAAGGGAGGGGATGGAGGATTGGTGAGTCCGGTGGTGGGTCTTAAGAAGGGCACATATTGCATGGGGCATTGGGTGTGGTGTATAAACAAAAATCTTGGAACACTGGAAAAATAAAATTAAATTAAAAAAAGAATCATGCACATATTAAAGAATATAATGCAAATGTTGAAATTTTGAGTGAATTTATGACAAACAGAAGATTTGGATAACTCTTCAAGTACAGCCTGAAACCCTGGGGATAGGCTTTTCATCTTCTCTCTGTTGTTAGCAATAGCAGCAACAGCAAGAAGTAGCAGAAGGAATGGTGCAGTGTAATAGCTTCAAAGCTACTATATTTGTTATCTATTGATGCACAATAAATGATCTCCAAACTTAGTGGCTCAAAACAATACACATTTACTATTTCACAGTTTCTGTGGGTCAGGAATCAGGACATGGCTTGACAGGTTCTCTGCTTCATGTTCCCACAGGCTGTGATGACACCCTTGGGGGGGCTATAGTCTCATTTGAAGGTTTGACTGGGGTAGGATCTCCTCCCAAGATCACTCAGTGATTGCTAATAGGATTCAATTTTTTATAGGATGCTGGATTGAAGGCCTCAGTTTCCTGCTGGTTGTTGGCCTGAGCCCACCCTCGGATTCTTATTGCATGAACCTCTCCAATATGGTAGCTGGCTTCATCAATGTGTGTAAGATGAGAAGGCAATAGAGAGAGGCCAGCAAGATAGAAGTCATAGTCTTTCAGAACCTGCCCATAGAAATGACATTCTATCGTACTGCTACATCCTGTTTTCTAGAAGTAATTCACTAAAGTAGGGGATTACATAAGGACTTGAATACCAGGAAGAAGTAATCATTTGGAAGATATCTATCATAATTACTATTCACTGAGTGTCTCAGTTGTGCCTGGAATTCTGCTAATTCCTTAACTTACATGATCTTATTTAATATTTACAGCTTTTAGTTGAAGTGTGGATTATAACACCCATACCTATTTTACAGATGGGGGAGCTGAGAAACATGAGGCTAAACAACTTTTCCAGGGTTATACAGTGTCAAGGTCAAGTGAAAATCATGATTTGTGTGAGACTAAAGCCCTCATTCTGAGACAAACTCTTTAAAAATGTTATTGTCGGGGCACCTGGGTGGCTCAGTGGGTTAAAGCCTCTGCTCTCGGCTCAGGTCATATTCCCGGAGTCCTGGGATCGAGCCCCACGTTGGGCTCTCTGCTCAGCGGGGAGCCTGCTTCCCTTCCTCTCTCTCTGCCTGCCTCTCTGCCTACTTGTGATCTCTGTCTGTCAAATAAATAAATAAAAAACCTTTAAAAAAATAAAAATGTTATTGTCTTTCCCAGGGTTATAGTAGGGAACAAGGACCACAGGCTCATTTTCCAGCCAAGTCCTTGGAACTTAGACCTCTAACACAAATCTGGGGGCTCAATCCAGGGACACAGATACTTATTAGAGAAACATTTTAGTAAGCAAATAAAGGGGGCACCTATTTACAAGAATTACTGTTCATAGGAACTTCTGGTATTGGTTGAAGCATAAGGGAAGTGACTCTGTGGAGGTAGGAGAGGGATCAGAAAAAAATGGCAATGAATGGGATGGTCACTGCCTCACCCTTTCTTGGTGGACTTTGTTCAAATACCTCTGAGACAGGGATCAGGACAAAAAAACTAAAGAAATAGTACTTGAGCAAGGTTTAAAATGTCTCTGAACATAAGCAGAATCAGTTTGGGAGCTATGAGTCAAAGAGTAGCACAGAATTGGTATATCTTAGAGATTTTTTTTTTAAAAGATTTTATTTATTTGAGGGAGAGAGAGAGAGGGAGGGAGTCTGTGTGTGCATGCAAGCGGGGGAGGAGCAAAGGGAGAGGAAGAGGGAGAAGCAGACTCCCGGTAGAGCAGGGAGTCCTACATGGGGCTTGATCCCAGGACCCTGCGATCATAACCTGAGCTGAAGGCAGTTGCTTAGCCAGCTGAGCCACCCAGGTTCCCCAGGATGAGGTTTTTTGGAGAGGGACACATAACTCAATCATACTGGTCATCAGGTTGGTAGAAGTAAGGCAGACTTCAGCTTGGTTTGATTCACTGACTCTGTGGTGTCACCATGGCCCTGATTTCTTCCTGTTAATTTGTTTTGCCTTCTATAGCATTTACTTTATCCTAAAGCTGGGCCCATTTCTTTTCTTTCTTTCTTTCTTTTTTTTTTCCCCAAAGTTTTATTTATTTATTTGAGAGAGAGCAAGAGAGAGAGCCTGGATCCTGAAACAGACTTGTCACTGAGTGGGAAGACCAATGTGGGACTCAATCCCAGGATCTGGAGATCTGACTGAAGGCAGATGCTTAATCGACTGAGCCACCCAAGCACCCCAAGCTGGCCCCATTTCTTTATCATAAACTGATTATTGGAATGCCCAGGGCTACATACCTCTTTGCCCATATCTAGAGACTGTGTCTGAGAGGTACAGTCAGCCTTGTCCAGAAACAGTCTACAAACTGCTCCTTACTTCTTAGTGGTCTGAATTCTGTCACATGTTCATATAATAAGTGTGGCCTCAGTGTGAGATCATGGTGATTTGCTAGAATCAGATACACGCCCTATCCTTAGACCCAGAGGCATTTAAAAGTCCCTTTTTAGGGATGCCTGGATGGGTCAGTCAGTTAAGTGTCTGATTCTTGAGTTCAGCTCAGGTCATGCTCTCAGGATTGCAGGATCAAGGCTCGTAACAAGCTCTGCACTCAGCACAGAGTCTGCTTCTGATTCTCTCCCCTTCCTCTGCCCCTCCCCTCATTCTCTCTCTAAAACAAATAAATAAATCTTTTAAAAAGTCCCTTTTTAACCTATGTCATTTGGTTATATCATCTATTTTTATTGTGGGGTTTGGTTGAACCTGGCTATGATTGAAGATCAACCCCCCGAGGATGAAAGTACACTTATCTCATATGCCAATTTTGTCCCAAAACTATATCTGGACACAAAAGTCAGGGACAGAAAGAGTTGTAGAAAAGAACACAGAATATGGTATCAAAACACTCTTGTTCTAGCCATTCATTCATCAGGTGATCTTGGGCATACTTTGACTCACTCAACTAATGTTAATGATCTTACCTGAAGCTGTGCTCTGTAGGCTATGCTCCATAAGACTGAGCTCATACTAAAAACTCAATGAATATGTCAGTCAAATGCATTAATGTCTTCTGATATTATAAAGATCAAGTCAGACAAATATCACTAATCAAAATGTCACCCAAATAGTACAAAGTGCAATTCCAAAATTTCAAGCCAACATGTTCCCTTCTCCTATGTTATACCTATTATGGCTTCAATCCCCCAACAGTGGCTAGAAAGACCCCCTTCCCCCAGCTGTCCTATAGGGCTATGGAGTCCACATCAAATGAAAATGTTCTCAATTATAAATTGATTGAATTAATCCAAATGATATCAGAATAGGATGGAAATGAAAGGCATCCTTGATAATGGGTAGAGCAAAACAGAATGGTTAAAGAGAAGTTACAAAAGGCCATGTACATGTTGAATGCAGATGAAATCAGGGAAAGTCAATGCACTGTGATGAGGATGTGAAGGGCCATTATACATTAAAGGCTGATTTTATGTACATGAAAGACTGCATTACTTCAAATTAATCAAGAGAAATATAGGACACCAGTAGACACCAGCACATTTTAAAAGGTGCTATATTCAGTGAGCATCCATCAAAAACAAAATCACTCCACTGTCATAAAGCATGCCCCATTATAACAGAAATGACCTGTGTTGATGTCTGCATTGGTGTGGATTTTAATGGACAAAAGCCATGACATCACAGAAGTCTAAGTGGCAGTGAGAATGTTTTCTTTTCTTTCTTTCTTTCTTTTTTTTTTTTTTCCCCCAGACAGGTTTGGCTGATAGCAGTATTTAAGCACTAACTTGCAATTATGCAAATATATGTATATTACATGTTAATTAAAAAAATAAGAGAACCGAATCCAGAAATACAGTTGCTACAAACAGTACAAGTCCAAGACATTTCTTATAACTATCTACTGTTTTTTCTTGTCTGTCTTCTTTCCTTCTCACCCCTATTTATTACTTCTTTAAGTCTATGGGAATGGGCTTCTTAATTTGGAACTCTGTATGGATTTAGGGGGCCAAGAAACTCCCTGAAATTTTACCCAGTTTTATCCACGGGAGAAAAATGCATTTTTTTTTTTGGAGAGAGTATCCCATATTCACAAAGGGATATGTAAAGCATCCATTCCCCCACCATGCCAATGTTAAGAATCATTACATTAATTGAAAGGAACAATGTACTATGAAAAGAGCCATAGTTTTTGAGAGTAAGAGGGATTTAAACTCTAGCTCCATAAATTTCTGGAACAAATTAGTAAACATCTCTACTCTTAGATTCCCTCTTGGCCTGTGAGTTTATTATTTAAATCAGTTAATCAAATAAGCTAAATAAGTATTTAGAGCATCTAATTCAGTACGTGGTATGTAGTAGGTATTCAGAAGGTGATAGCTGACATTATTATTATGATTTTTTCGCTTCCTTTCCTTTCTTTCTTTTTATTTATTTATTTATTTTTTATTTGTTGGTTTTTCAGAGTGGTAACCAAAGCACTTGAATGTGATTTCTGGGTTTTGTATTTAGTCTAGTCAGGAGTGATTACCCCAAGTCAACCAATTGGGCACATTCGTCATATGAAATTATTGGGGAGTTAGACTCACCTCAGTTTACCCTTTATATGCTAAAGTAATTTTTTGGAAGATAGTATCAGGTATTTTTCCATAAGCCACATGGTATCTGGAGACTGGCCCATGAATTCCATTTTGAATCCCTCGAAATCAGTAGGCAGAAAACATTTAGGTGGTTCTGTCAGTGAATATGTGACCTTGAACAAGTCATTTAAATTTCCTGGGCCTAGTTCCTCCATCTCTAGCACGAAAAGTCTTAATGCTTTTTGCTCCAGCTACCACACACTTTTCCTTCTCTCAAGGCTTTGTTACACTTTTTCCGAGGAAACTCTTTGGATCAAGTCTGCAAGGCGAATCGTTCCATTACTCAGCGTGCCTCAGCTCTTATGTGCAGAATTTGTACACAGATAACTTCAACAAGGACTTTCTTATTTCTATACAAGTGTCTAAGTGACTCAGCTGTGAACACTCTTTTGACCTCAGAGAAACTCATGCTTGGGATTTTCACCAGACTTATTAGGCCTCATTTATATGTGATTTCTAGCAGCAAAGGACCGGGTCACATCACCCTGATGGCCCTTCAAAAGTTTCTGTGTAGCAAAGACTCTGTTCTTCTTTTATCTGGACACCCATCTACCTGGCCACCCACTGCCCACCTTTGGCCATTTCTGTATTCTCTCCTGCCCCCCTCCTTTGCTGAAAAGAACTTCGGTTTTTCATCTCTCTATTTAGCCATCTAACTTAACCTAAACCATTTTTGACAATGAAAAACAAGACTGGGTTTATTAAAAAAAATCTTCTTTGATCTTTAATCATGGCTGAAGATAATTCAATCTGGTCTTCATTATCACAGTGGTTTATAAGCAGCAGCTGCTGCCCCTGACTCAGACAAATGCTTGCCCTGTATTATTACAATAAAACCAACACCATAGAATGATATTTTTTTCTCTCTTTCTTGATATCATCACAGAGAATTAATGTTTCTTTTTTTTTCATTACTGCTTCATTGTGTGAAATATGGATTAAATCAAACCTCTGGTCAGATAGTTTCTTCTACAATATTGAAGGGGGTGGGGGGAGGAATTCAACCGCTGAGATCAACACGTGAAAGCTACAGTGTGGAAGAATCAGAGGAGAATGTTTGATGTGTGTTCAGAAAGAGAGGAGACAGAGTGGTCTCCATTTAAAGTTTCTTCCTTAATCTAAGCTGTTCTGTGTCCTCTGTTTTAGTCAATGGCATTTCTAGCCTCACTCACCGGGAGGTCCAAACCCCATCTTAACAATGGTTAAATGCTGGAGCATTATCAAATAGAGCTTGGCTAGGAGACAGGTGGGATACCCGAATCCTGCCCTACTCCATCTACTTTCTTTGCAAGAATTCCCAAGGGCGGTAAACACATAAACGATGACGGCAAAGTTAGAAATCAAGATTTCACTTTCTTTTTGGCAGGGCCTATGCCAGAAACCCAACTCAGTTAAATTGGACTGGAATAGGATGGGGAAGGAGAAAAGGAGATTATTTCTCATATAATGTCCATATAATTATTTCTCATACATGTCTCATATAATCCTTCCTTTAGCCTAGTGATTTTTAGATTTTCACCTGGGTAGCTTTTACTATGTGGGTCCTACCCCCGCAAGAATTTTATTTAATTGGTCTGGGATGCAACCTGGAGAATAAGGAGGTTGAAAAGTTTTCTAGATGATTCTGGTATGCACCCCAGGTTGAGAGTCCCATTTTCTGGCTATTGGACACTGAGGGACAATTTCCTAGCACAGTACTTCTCCAACTTGAACGTGCATAGGGATCACCTGGGATCTTGTCAAGAAGAGTGATTTAGTAGCCCCAGACTGGGACCCAAGAATTTGCATTTCTACAAGTTCCCTGTTGTTGCTGCTGGTGGTTCACAGACTGTACTTTAGGTACCAAGGTCCTGACTGGAGAGAGAAGAGGAATTGGCAGGTTTGATCTACTAACTTATTGATCTGGCCGCAATGAAAGAATAGAATATTGCATGACAATTTTGAGCATCACCCACGGGCCCTGTACTGGGGAGAATTCTCCCTATCTCTGCCCTAGAGTCTCACCTAAAAAGATTAGTAATTCTTTCTTTATTTTTTTTAATTTTTAAAAGATTTTATTTATGTATTTGACAGAGATCACAAGTAGGCATAGAGGCAGGCAGAGAGAGAGGAGGAAGCAGGCTCCTTGCTGAGCAGAAAGCCCGATGCGGGGCTCAATCCCAGGACCCTGGGATCATGATCTGAGCTGAAGGCAGAAGCTTTAACCCACTGAGCCACCCAGGCACCCCAGTAACTCTTTCTTGAAAGCAAGTTTGGGTAGGGAGAGGAATCCCTTCCCAACAGTGTTTGCAGTGCAAAGAAGGATTTGAGATTTATTCCTCGTCCCTCTTTGAATCAATCCATTGCCTACTTCTTCGTACTCCCTCTGAAATATTACCCACTGTCTTCTCTTCATTCCAGCTATAACTACTTCATTTTGGTATCTAACCATCTAGAGTGATCTCGCTAGCTCTAGTTTCTTCACTTCCAAAATTTTCTGCATGCCTTTGCCAGATTAATCCCCCCCCCCATTATTTATTTATTTATTTATTTATTTTTTATTTTCAGCGTAACAGTATTCATTGTTTTTGCACCACACCCAGTGCTCCATGCAATACGTGCCCTCCCTAATACCCACCACCTGACTCCCCCAACCTCCCACCCCCCACCCCTTCAAAACCCTCAGGTTGTTTTTCAGAGTCCATAGTCTCTCATGGATCGTCTCCCCTTCCAATTTCCTTCAACTCCCTTCTCCTCTCCATCTCCCCATGTCCTCCATATTATTTGTTATGCTCCACAAATAAGTGAAACCATATGATAATTGACTCTCTCTGCTTGACTTATTTCACTCAGCATAATCTCTTCCAGTCCCATCCATGTTGCTACAAAAGTTGGGTATTCATCCTTTCTGATGGAGGCATAATACTCCATAGTGTATATGGACCACATCTTCCTTATCCATTCGTCCGTT
Source organism: Martes martes (assembly GCF_963455335.1). Classification (NCBI taxonomy): domain Eukaryota; kingdom Metazoa; phylum Chordata; class Mammalia; order Carnivora; family Mustelidae; genus Martes; species Martes martes. The sequence goes on from NC_137900.1 coordinate 79,686,236, forward strand.
GAAGGGCATCTTGGTTCTTTCCACAGTTTGGCAACTGTGGCCATTGCTGCTATAAACATTGGGGTACAGATGGCCCTTCTTTTCACTACATCTGTATCTTTGGGGTAAATACCCAGTAGTGCAATTGCAGGTCATAGGGAAGCTCTATTTTTAATTTCTTGAGGAATCTCCACACTGTTCTCCAAAGTGGCTGCACCCACTTGCATTCCCACCAACAGTGTAAAAGGGTTCCCCTTTCTCCACATCCTCTCCAACACACGTTGTTTCCTGTCTTGCTAATTTTGGCCATTCTAACTGGTGTAAGGTGGTATCTCAATGTGGTTTTGATTTGAATCTCCCTGATGGCTAGTGATGATGAACATTTTTTCATGTGTCTGGTAGCCATTTGTATGTCTTCATTGGAGAAGTGTCTGTTCATATCTTCTGCCCATTTTTTGATATGATTGTCTGTTTTGTGTGTGTTGAGTTTGAGGAGTTCTTTATAGATCCTAGACCGCATGGTACTGGCATAAAAACAGACACATAGACCAGTGGAACAGAGTAGAGAGCCCAGATGTGGACCCTCAACTCTACAGTCAAATAATCTTCAACAAAACAGGAAAAAATATCCAGTGGAAAAAAGACAGTCTCTTCAATAAATGGTGCTGGGAAAACTGGGCAGCTATATGTAGAAGAATGAAACTCGACCATTCTCTTATACCATACACAAAGATAAACTCGAAATGGATAAAAGACCTCAACGTGAGACAGGAATCCATCAGAATCCTAGAGGAGAACATAGGCAGTAACCTCTTCGATATCACCCACAGCAACTTCTTTCAAGATACGTCTCCAAAGGCAAAGGAAACAAAAGTGAAAATGAACTTTTGGGACTTCATCAAGATCAAAAGCTTCTGCACAGGAAAGGAAACAGTTAACAAAACAAAGAAGCAACCCACGGAATGGGAGAAGATATTTGCAAATGACAGTACAGACAAAAGGTTGCCAGATTAATCTTACCAGGAGATGATTTAGTTATTTACATAATCTTATACCCAATAAATCAAAATTCCTTAGCCTGTCATATAAGCCCAGCTCACTGTGCTCCCAAATAGGCCATATCCTAAATCCCACCACACTTGCCATCTCCTGAATATATCATATATGATTCTATTCAACCATTCTTTCATTCACATGTATATTCATTCATTCATTCATTCATTCATTCGTTCATTCATTCATTCATTCAAGATGGCATCAGACATGCAAACAAAGAATTGTGTCACGGTGTGATATGATCTGAGAGTATCAGGAAAGGCTTCATAGACGAGGTAATATTTGATCTCAGTCTTCTAGGAGAATGGCTTTTAGGGTGGCTAAATCAATTTTGAGTCCAAGAGACAGTAAATGCAAGCTTTTAGAGGCATGAAACAGAGGTCATCATGTTCAAAAGGTACAAATATTTTTTAGTGTAGTTTTAGGAGGCTAGAGTGTATAGGAAAGTATAGTGAATGGAGTAGAAACATGGGCAAAGAGACTGTGGAGCCTTGAGTTGTGTTGTAGGTAGCAGGGAATCTAGAAAGATTTTATGTTTGTAGAGTTATATTAAGATGCATGCTTGCTCACCTTTTGGCATTTGCCTTTGTTGTTCCCTCTCCCTAGAATATTTTTTTTCCTCCATTTTCCCTGTGAAAGTTTACTCATTTATGCCTTCGTTGAAATAACTTCTCCTTACCAGAGAGAATCAACCTTTCTTTCTGCATTTTGGATTCATGTTATTCAGGTGACATGTGTCTCTTTGCTTATATTTTAACATAGTTTGACAGCAAATATTATGCCTTATTAATCTTTGAATCTCTTTACCATTCAACACCTAGGCTTTCTTCTGGCACATGTTAGCTGTTCAATAAACAGTTGTTGAATTAAATTAAACAGGATAGGAAAAGCCATGCCATCAATTACAGCTTTAAGCATCCCCATCTCCACTCTTCTTATATTTGACTTGAGTGTTGATCAAAGAGTATTTACTGACAAAACCATGTATTCACTCCAGTACTGTCTCCACAGAGACTTTGCTCAAAAGCAAAGGGTTGGGAGTTAAAAGGCCTCTTGCATCACAACGAAAGTGATGGCTCAATCTCTTCTGTCAGGACATCAAGTCCAGATGCTGAGTACCAGCGCAAAGCACAGCTGGATCTTCTTATGTCAGGTTGAAATGAAGAAGCCAGAGGGTAGAAATGGCACCAGCCATTCTACCTGCTTTTGCTACTAACCCTTCGGGAAGCAACAGTTATGGATCAGGGCATTCATTAATGTCAAGTGTACATAGTGTAATAATTGTAGCTATCATTTCTCATGCACTCACAACAATTTAGACACTGTGATAAGCATGTCCTATGAAGTATTGCACATGATATTCACAATAATCCTCCCAAGTAGACATTATCATTCCTTTTTCTTAGATGAGGAAACCGAGGCAGGGAAGGGATGAATAGATGTCCATGGTCAAGGAGTACCGGTGAGTGTCAGAATTAACAAATGAGCCCTGACTCTCTGACTCCCCAGCCCAGACACTTAACAACTCCATCATATTGTCTCAAGGAATTAAAAAGGATGGCCTGAGAGTCAGGGAGTGTCTAGATAGGTGCAAGGAGGGCATGAAGAACTTCATGCCAACCAGGAGTCTTTAAATCTATGCCCCTATTGTCATCAGCTTCTACCAGTGCCATAGCAGCGGGATACATAGGAGCATTTGAAAATGTTCCTATTGATTGGAAGTGAATAATTACTGCCTTCTCCATATTACGGGTTCACTATCAGAAAGTAATAGCAGAAATGCTAACCAAGATTAATAGCTGCGTTTCATTATTTTTAATGCAAACTATTGATTTTAAAGTGGTGTAAGGTATGGCAGTTTATTACAATAAAACAATAAAATAGACTATATGAAATAATTGAGAATAATCTTTTCCCTTTTTGCTGCAGCTAAGGAACATAATGTGCTGTGCATGTGAAGGCATTTATGGCAAGCTCTATCCAGTGATGGCAGCTTAAGCACTCTATAAAGAAGCACTTTGGAACCAGAGTATTATAAATAATCGACAATAAAGCTGGTAAATGGGCCTTTAATTTGATTCCATTATGTCACAGGATCACGAGGACCAAGGGGGCCCAGCATCAAAAACACTAACTGCTGAGCAGCACGCAAAGGTAAGCACATCAGATGGTCTTAAGATGTCCTTTCCGCCTGGGGAATTTCCAGGATAAAGCTGGGTCATTGGCAGCTAGATGTGAGGTAATATTCTACTTCTACCTGTGAGCCAATGCATCCAGGGTCAACAACACACCCAATCCCAACACAAAGTGTCTTCTAGCAGTCTCCCTCACTTGGCATTGTTTCTCCACGCATCCCCTCTACTTCCATTCGCTTTGGCTATTTTCACAGTTAACAGTAGATGCGTTCAGAAGCAATTTCCCTCTGGAGTCATTCTGTTGATTGGGGTTGTAGAGGCTGCCCAAATAATGTATGGCTCCATTGCCAGAAATAGACCGTAAATGATGCAGGGGGTGATAGTTCAACTGTATATGTTGTGTTAATCAGACCTCACCTGAAGTGGTGAATACAGGTCTACACAAACTGTAAAAGCAGATTAATATTGAACACACTGGGTAGAGACAGGGCTGATGAGGAGATGGAGGTGAGATCATGGCAAAAGAAGAGTGGTAGCTGAAACTGTGGCTGTTGGCACTAGAGGAGATTTTGGGAAATGTAAGAACTGTCAACAAACATTTGAAGGGTTGACACATGAAGGAGGATTTAGGCTTGTCCTGTGAAGCCCTGGAAGAGAGAAGTGTGCTCTTAGTCAGATATGGATGTGAGCTCTACTTCTCCATGTCTAGTAGTGTGACCCCACACAAGTGATTGAAACTTTCCAGTGCTCAGTCCCTTCATCCGTACAATAGATTTAATGAAAACACATACCCTGCATGATTGGGAGCAGGTAGATTAAGTGAGACACACCACACCAAGTGCTTAGCTCAGTGCTCAGTATGAAGCAAGAACTCCATGAACATCGACAATAAACCCAGATAGTAACAACAACAAAACCAGAAGGCAGATGGCACCCCTGCTTGAGGGGTTGCACCAGACATAGTTGACACTGAAATTGGGGCCTTGGGGGTTTGAACTGGCTCCATAAAATTACCTAAAGCTTCCCAGAGATCCAGTTTGAGGGTAGAGTGGGAAAGCCAGACCAGCTTTATCGTTTAAAGCATAGTGGATTAAAACTGTGAAAGCCAAATGCAGTCCGGTTTTAGAGGCAACCATGGGGTAGAGCCAGCAAGAGGGATAAACAAGGGAACAGAGAGGACATGAGAAGAAGGGGTAGGAAGGAGAGACAACTACTGATTCTTAAGATTGTTCATGGGTCATCATAGCTCACTTCAGTGGCCTCTGACTACAGAGTGGGTAGGATAAGAGGACTGTAACAGTCTTGGGTTTAGAGTGGGCACCAAAAAGACTGATTACAGGTGGTATGGGGAAGAAATTCCTAATTGGCAGGCAATACACTATAACAGGTTTACCAAAGAAAGTTGAATATTACTTAAGAGCACAGATGCCGGAGCCAGACTGGCTAGATGCTAGTCCTGACCATTCCAGTTAGACCTGCCCCACCTCTGTGTGCCCCCACTTCCTCATCTGAAAAGAGGGAATAATAATGAAACCCACCTTTTCAGGTTATGAAAAGTTAATGGAATGATGCATGCAATGGTAGTTATTATAGTAGTTAGAATTATTGAAAGATGGTATGGATTTCCATCCACATACAAATCTATGGTTAGAAGCAAGTAGATGCTCCTGAAAGCAGATGCAGCAAAGCAGACCCATTTCCCCTAGGGTGAGAGCCTAAGGTCTATTCCCCTACTCATAGCAGAAAAGAAAAATAATTTAACGTAGTTTTTTGTTTTTGTTTTTGTTTTTAAATGTCTGAGAGATCTGTGGATAGGGTCCAAATATAAGCACGTGGTCCCAAAGGAATCATTTGGAGGAAGCAGTCCCTTCCTGTGAACAGCACACAGAAGAGGCTGAAGATAATGCAGAACAATTTTAACCCCTGGTCCTGGCAGAGCTCTGGATCATCGCTTTCTGTATACTCATCCTCTTCCTAAACTCATGGAGAGACTGGAAGTGGGACTGGAGCTGTGTTCTTTGCAGCCTGGATTTTTTTTCTCCCTCTACTACATAAGGAAACCTATTAGATCCCATATCTTCTAAGGCCATTCAAGAGGTGGTCTTCCTCTCATTGTTCTACTTCTCCAAAGTCCTTGATTTTATAGAACACCACAATGCCTGTGCCCTTTACCTTGTCTCCACATCACCCATACTACCCACTACTCACTAAAATTCTTTAACTTAAAACTAGAGTATAGGGGTGCCTTGGTGGCTCAGGGGGTTATAGCCTCTGCCTTCGGCTCAGGTCATGATCCCAGGGTCCTGGGATCGAGCCCCACATCGGGCTCTCTGCTCAGCAGGGAGCCTGCTTCCTCCTTTGACTCTGCCTGCCTCTCTGACTACTTGGGATCTCTGTCTGTCAAATAAATAAATAAAATCTTAAACACACACACACACACACACACACACACACACACACACACACACCTAGAGTATAAACACTTTAGGGGCAAGAAACTCTGCTACTTCATTTTCTCTCTCATAACCCCTAGCACAAGTCACTTTGGGTATGTAGCATTTCTTGCTCAGACCACAATTTTCACTTAGTGAGAGGTGGCAGGCATTCATTGAGCAGATCAGGAGCATGTGAGCATGTGTGGTAGACAACTTTTGTTGCATGAACAATAGCTACTTCACCTTGCTCCTTTTAATAGAATATCAACACCAAGCCCAAGGTTATGGAACATAGTCTATCTAAATTAATCATTTCAAACCCACCCTTTGCTTTCAGCTCTCTTTCAGCTGAGGATGGCTTGACATCCAGATATGGCTAAGGAGACAGAGGGGAAGTTGCCAGAGTGGGCCTTCTAGGAAAACTTGTTTTCCTGATTAAAGGAACCAGAGGTCTACTTTTTTTTCCCTTCTTCATGCATGAAGGGTGACTTGCAGGCCCTGGTATTAATAAGGCTCTGAACCAATGCTACCCAACACCTACATGACATTTGCAACATGAGAAACATAAGTCTCTGTTTATTTAAGCTAGACTTAGTCAGGATTTGGGTTACTTGCAAAAACTTCTCTAACCTATACAGGGAAAGGGGAGTTGAATTTTATGCTCAGGAATCCAAAGAAGCTTAGAAATGACAATGTAGGAAGAGGTTAGTATGTGTGAGGAAGAGAGGATGTTATGGAATATTGTTAGGGACTTGATGGGCAAGACAGAGGTGAAACCATAGAGCAAAGTTTGGCCAATTTGTAAAGACTACAGCAGGTGTTCTCAATCCTGGCTGCACGTTTGAGTCACCTGGAGAGCTTTGCAAACTGCAGGATGCTCAGGACCCTCCCCAAAGGATTCAAAGTGATTTGATTGGGGGTAAGGAAAAGGTATCTGTAGTTTTTTTTTTTTTTTTTTTTAACTCCTCAGCCCTGATATTCAGGGCTGAGGGCTATCATCTCGTAAGGTGTTATGTGGCCAGACCCTGGCCTACCTGTCCACCTTCACATCTCCCACAGTCAGTAGGTTCGAGCCACACTGTCCTTCTTGAGCATGCTGGTGAGGTTTCTAAAACCCTACTCATGCTCCAGGCTTTACGTAGACCATCACTCTCTCTGACTCCACAGACCTCCCGTGGTTTCCTCATATTAACCTAAGCTGGATGTCCTATCTTATTCTCTCTTTAGTAGTATATGTTTTTAACCAGATAGTTTGAAGCTACATATTTATTTTTGTATTATTTGTTTACTTATTTATCTATTGTGGGATCAAAGGCCATTGGCTATTTTAATCACTGCTGTATCTCCCAGATACCTTGTGCACAATGCCTGGCATACTTAGGGTACTAAATAATTATTTGTAAAGTGAATTAATAGAACAAAGACCCTATGTCCAGGACACAGCTGTATAAAGGTAATCTTTTGTGGTCACTGGAGGGAAACAGTCACATTAGTGCTTTATCAAAGTGCTCTGGTGTGCCTGTGGAGGTATAACTAGGGTGAAATGGGGAAGGGGCACTAGTCAGAAGATTATTGCATCACGGGAGAGACAAAGACAGAAGCCTGGGCAAAAGACATCCACTTGGCTCTAGATGCCCAGTTCCCAGCTCTGCTCCTAACACCAAACACCCCAAGGATATTTGGAAAGGGGAGAAAGGGAGGGTTGGGATGAGTACCGATGGAAGAGAGGATTTATAAAATGCAGTCAACAGAGGAAAAGATCTCTAGATTTCCAGAGAGAGAAAAGAATGCAGAAAGTGCCCACAGAGTTGTGGTAGATTAACTGTACCAACTTCACAGCACCTTTTTGCAGACATTAAGAACTTCCTGAGTCTCCAGCTAGTGCATGCAGTAGAGGACAGTAGGTTAAGGCAGCTTGTGGCATTTTGTTTTCTTTCTTTGCTAGTAAAGGGAGAATTTAAATGAGTTTAACCTTTGATGATCTGGCGATTGTAAAAATCAACTTACCAAAGTTCAGGCGGTGTCAGATGCACAGACACCCTTTCTGAACAGCTCATCCTCCCAGACCTTTCTCTGTCAAATGTCAAAGCCCAAATGAGCTTGTTTGGAAGGCAAATTACATGTTGCAAGCAGCCATTTCCCGTAGCTGGCAACTTCTTTCTGAATAATTAAATAATGCAGCAACAAAAAGACTCTGGTCTTAAAGTCTAAACATGCGTGTGTGTGTGCATGTGTGTGTGTGTGTGCGATATATATGTGTGTATATATGTATATGTGTGCATATGTATGTGTGTGTGTGTGTGTGTGTATACATGTATATATGTATATGTATATGGTATTCTCCCCCCTCAAAAAAAAACAGGCTGAGAGGAGATGGGAATGAAAAGAAGGAAAAGAGAGTGCAGAGAAAGGGAATTGGGGAAAATGAAGGCCCTTTCTTCTGGAAGGTTGGCAAGTTGAGAAATGCTAGGAAGTCAGAAGTGGCCTGGAGTCCTGTGGGTAAAGGCGTGACAACAATGGCTGTTAGAAGGCCAATCATTGGGGAGAGGGAGACAGAGCCATCCAAGAAACTCTGTCCATAGAGGTAAGGCCTGGGGCCAGGCCTGGGGGATGCCAGTGTTGTTGTTCCATGGTGCATAGAAAGATATGCACCAACACTGGGGTGGGGTGGTAATTGGGGTTGGTAGAAGAATTAGTTAGCATCACAGTCAAGTACATTTCTTAGAAAACACACCCATCATGAGTATTTTTTTTTTAAGATTTTGTTTATTTATTTAACAGACAGAGATCACAAGTAGGCAGAGAGGCAGGCAGAGAGAGAGAGAGGAGGAAGCAGGCTCCCTGCCGAGCAGAGAACTTGATGCGGAACTCGATCCCAGGACCCTGAGATCATGACCCGAGCCAAAGGCTGAAGCATAACCCACTTAGCTACCCAAGTGGCCCCATGAGTAGTTTTTTGACTTATATACAAATCATTAAAATCCTGGGTTTTTACAATAACTCTCACTTTATTCTTCAGATAGGGTTACTTGGAAGAGCCAGAGACTTGGAGTCTGATAATTAGTTAGTGGCTGAAAAATGACTAGGAGCATGACTGATTCTCTCTTCCTTTGTAGGAGGAGGGTTGCTTCTGCTCTGTGTCCTGGCCTGGCATAGCCAACACTCTCTCTGGCTCCTGGTAGCTTGGCCCACAATTGATTACTCTTCTGTTTCCTCTGTCTTTGGTTCCTGTGCTATGCCTACTTGCCAGCAGGTACGGAGACCATTAGAAAGCCCACTGATCATATCTGCTCAGGTTGCCTCTGAGAGATAGGGAATGGAGGTGCCTATCCCAGTGGGACTTCTTGGAGTAAGCCTCTGGTCAAAGCAAACACCAGCCCTGTACTGAGAGGGACTGCCTTCAGGGTCCTGATTGTTAAGCTCTGGAAAATTTCCTTCTTTCTCTGTCCATCTTGGCAGCCCAGGAAGTCCCTGCTGAGGAAATCTAGGTCTGGGACAGTGATATTTTGGTAGGACAGTATATTTTGAAAGAATACATTCCTTAAAATGTATATGATAGTCAAAAAGACAGAAATCAAGCTATAGACTAAAAGAAGGGTAGAAGAGTTTCCTTTTCCAAATAGCTAGGAAACAAATAAAATTCATAGTTGCCTTTAATTTTAGAAAAATAATACCTTCCATTATATATTTTCAAATTTCATGCATGTTCTTTAATTTTGATTTTCCTTCACAATTAATTATAAAGCCATTTGGATTAAGTGACATTAAAGCCAGAAGTAATAAAACAATAACCAGAACCACACAAACACCTAGGTAAGAGGTATTGAAGACTTGCTCGATGACAGATAGGTTTTTAAATTTCATGAAAAATCCATAATACACATAATATTGTTCTCTATTTGCAGATGAGAAAACTGAGACACTAATAAGATGTAATAGCTCACCCCACATCACGCAGTGAGGGGCAGGCAGAACTGGAATTTAAATCTAGATCATTTAACTTCTGAGTCCATTCTCCCCCATCACAATTTACAGCAACATCAGCATGAGGGGCATCAGAATCACCTGAATGGCTTGGTGTTACACAGGTTTCTGGGCCCACTCCAGTGTTCTGAGTCTGGAGTGGGGCTAGAGAATTCATACTTCAAACAAGTTCCTAGGCGATGCGGGTGCTGCTGGTGAGAAAATCCTACTTTGAAAACCCCTGCCTTATAGGGTCTCTAAATAACATCTTTCATGATTACATGACTTAATCCTCACATAAGGCATGAGAAAGAAATTTTATTGTAATCCCCATGTTATAGAAGACAAAAAAGCATTTTGCCTAAGGTCATCCAGTGATAAGTGACAGAGCCTACATTCAAAGCAGAAATCTCTGCATTCGGAGCCAACATACACACTAAAGCATTATGCTGGAGTGATTTCCACATTTCCCTTGATTGTATTAAGCTTATTATATCTCTGCTTTTGCTGCAAGTAGCAGAACTGGCATTTTTTTTCAACTTTCCATTCACAATTATAAGATAGGAAGGTCAAAATACAATCAAAAAGGCAATCACTTGGACAAGCAAACCCTGCTATACAGAGAACGAACATGGCAAGGCTGTCCACTCTGGACTCCTGGCTGGTGTGCAGTGCCACTAGGTGGTAGTTCAAAATGTTGAATGATCAGCAAATGCACAGAAGTCCAAATTCACATTTTTTGTACCATTGGGTGAAGTTTAAAAATGAGTGTAGAAGATTGCTTCCATTTGTTTCTGTGTCTGAGTCCTCCTAAGTTCTGGGCATCGAGAAGATTACCACATTCTCCATGTGAGGGACTTAGTGACCATGTCTACAAAGACTAGCATCCGGGGCACCTGGGTGGCTCAGTGGGTTAAAGCTGCTGCCTTCGGCTCAGGTCATGATCCCAGGGTCCTGGGATTGAGCCCCGCATAGGGCTCTCTGCTCAGCGGGGAGCATGCTTCCTCCCTTCTCTCTCTGCCTGCCTCTCTGCCTACTTGTGATCTGTCCGTCAAACAAATAAATAAAATCTTAAAAAAAAAAAAAGACTAGCATCCATGGTTTTCACAAATCATGCCCAGGCTTGTGTCTCTCCCCAATCACACACCCATCTTTCCTATTGCACAAAGCAACCCAGTGGAAGAAAACTGGGGGACATCATCAACAATTGATAAGTTTATCAGGAAGTCTAGGTTAGGTGGGTTGAAAATGAGTAGCAAAGCATCCTCCCCTCCAACATACAGAAGAAGGAAGTTATTTTGAAATCATTTATTTTTGTTTTGTTGATGAAGATAAGAGAAGTGGGAGTTTTATACTATAGTTTAGCCCTCTATTTGGCCATGACAGAGAATCCTCTTTTTCCAATTGCTTAGGCTTGGATTAAATGAGATCAAATGAGATCACGCTTGGTAAACTGTAAAGTGTAGTGCCAGAGGGTGAGATTATTATGATGAAACACAGAGGAGCGAAATTGGTCAATTTTCTAGCTTTGAAGACAGACAAATTGAAGTTTAAGCGCCAGTTATGCTAATAGCAATGTAATTTTGGAATGAAAATTAACCTCTCTGAGCCTTTTTTAAAAATGGTAAAATGTAAATGTTAATCCTATTTCATGAATGTAATTGTGAAGTTAAATTAGGAAATAAAACATGGTCAAGAAAACATTATAATTGGCTTTTATTTTTGAGGAATACTAGTTTGGGAAGTTTTCTTAAAGCCCAAGATGTACCCCAAAATAATAATAACTAGGATACATAGGCCAAAATGCTTAAAGATGGATAAAAATTGGCAAAACCATTGTCATTTTGTGCCAAAATGGTATGTGAAAAATCACGAAACAAAGATTCATCTTTGGCCAAAATCTGGCCTTAACCAAAATTTTACATAATTCATAAAGTAAGAAATTGCTGGATGACATCAAAATTATGGTTTTAAGGCACTAAAATGATTTAAAGTTGTACCCAGTAAACCTTCACAGTCAAAGGGTTTCTGAGACTCTCAAGGGCATTTGTCTCATAAAAGCATAAGAAACAACACGTGGCTGAAGTAAAGAGAGGCATGTCAAAAGAATTGTACCTGGTGCTTCTTTCAAGTGGTTCTACATTTCTCCACCAATATGTAGAAAGCCCAGAAAGCTTTTAAGGGAACTGGATCACCAATGTAATACCAGCTTGTATTAGAAGGGACTGAGATGGTTCATGTTTCTGAAGTCTCTAAGTCCCCAGCTTCCCCACAGGCAGGAAACAGGCTAAGGAATTTACTTACTTGTAAACAAGGGCTGCAATTCCTTATAAAATAGTTAAAACAACTCAGAGGGTAGAGTCACAATCTCTGAGGGCAGAGTGAAAAGCTAAAGATGTTAATAATCTTCAGAGCCATTTCCAGGGAATAGATCCAGACCGTATTCAAAGGACATGACCTGCTCCTAAATTAGGGGGGAACTGACCACATATACCCAGCACTTCCATTTCTGCCCTTTTCAGTGGGCTTGTCCTTCATGGTTATCTAGTTCCCACTCACCGTTGTATGTTGAGACAGTGGGGAAGGTATAGGCTTTTTAGGTCGTAGAGTTTTTGATAAAGAGGAGTGATACATGAGATGTTTCTGAGGAGCCTCAACCATGTCGGGACTTGACTTAAATAAGATTCTGGAATTGGAGTCGGATCCCAAAATGGCTTTGGTCAGTGTTTCTTCTAAAAGCTACAAGGGAAAATAAAGGGAGAAGACAACTGTTTCTGGGAGGAGAGGCTCTCCGACGGATACTCTTTGGCAATGCTGCTGATCGTGGGTCCTTGTGTCTTGTGGCAGTAGAACTTCCAGTACGGAGATCCTTCTGGGACTGTCTCTCCTCTCAGTAAAAGTTCCTAGGGGCGCCTGGGTGGCTCAGTGGGTTAAAGCCTCTGCCTTCAGCTCGGGTCATGATCCCAGAGTCCTGGGATCGAGCCCCGCATGGGGCTTTCTGCCCAGCAGGGAGCCTGCTTCCCCCTTTCTCTCTGCCTGCCTCTCTGCCTACTTGTGATCTCTGTCTGTCGAGTAAATAAATAAAATCTCAAAAAAAAAAAAAAAGTTCCTAGATGACTGAGGATCTGCTATTAAACTCCTAAGGGTTGCCTTTCAACAATTCTGTAGAGTAGCACATTTCTAAAATGTACCACATGCTTCCTTGATTCTTGAAACAGTGAATTCTGAACACCAATTTTGTGTTTTCCTATGACTAAGCTTTGTTCATACACTACCTTCTCCCAGAACAATCCATTTTATTTTTACCTGTGAAAATCCTCCCATCCACCAGAAGCTGTTGAAATGCCACTTCTTTCATGGAGAATTTCTTGATTCTCGCTCTCCAGCTATCTTAATAATAACATATAATTATCATGATAATAGCTATCATTTATTGAGTAGTTGCCATGCGCTAATTATTTTACCTAAATTACATGATTTAATTTTTACAACAGGTAAGTGTTGTCGTATTATTATTTTACCCACACAGATGAGTTGGAAAGCTACAGGGTTTCGCAAATGAGGAAAATGAGGTTCAGAGATTTGCTGAGACTTCAATGTCATAAACCAAAAGACGCTTTCAAGTAAAAAGAGTCCCCCAAGAAAGAGACCCAAGTAAAAATGGGTCTCAAACTGTATTGGGCCCAAATCAGACTGCTTCCCATCTCATGTATAAAGATCTTCCCGACCACAGGCAGAAGCTGATGTTCTTTTTCCTCTCCCCACCTCCTTACCTAGGATATTCCTCCATCCCATACTAGCTCACCTTGTGAGGCTATTTAATGTGGGGATTTGAATGGCCAGATGGGCTGGGTTAAATACTGACTCTCCCTTTTACCAGCTATTAGATTTTAGGCAAGTCACTCAATATCTCTACATGTTAGTCCTTACTTGTAAAACAGGGATGACAAGAGGAACCTACCTCCCTATAGAATCATTGTGAATAGTAAATATATTAATTCAAGCAGGGTTCTCAAAACAGTGCCTGGTGCATAGTAAGATCTCAATACATGTGAGCTATTATTGTCTTATTCTTTTCGCTTCCCTCTTTCCCTCTCTACACGTCTCTCTCTTTTTTCCTTATGTTTTCAGATTTTTAAAAAAAATATAACAATTTGGCCCCGATTGATGAAGCTGAAAAGTAAATAAATAGCAGGTGCAGGCGGAAAGCAGATGGAATTCACTCTGGGTTTCCTTTCCTGTTAGCTTTGGACAGGTTTGCTGTTTGCATAACTCGTTCTCCGCCTTTTCCCAAACAGCCCCTGATGAGTCTCTATGTTTGTTATTTAGTTCACAAATTATTTTCACTTCTTCCTTCTAGCTATCCGATCCTTTCCTTTCCCTCAATATTAATAACAGTCATCATTTGTATTTGCTATGTGTCAGGCACCCTCCATGCTTTCTCTTATATAAAACTCATATGGTCCCTAAGATACAGGGATAATTATTTCCTTTTTACAGATGGAGTAATTGAGATTCTATAGAGATAATCTCCTAAGTGTCTGCTTGTGATTATCTAATATTTATGTGATTTTAAATAAATTAGGCAGGATTCAAATTGCTTATGGGAAATGTTAACTTCAGAAATTCTCACTTGTAGAAAATAGAGGAAATGCCACTGTGTTTGCAGAATGTTTATGTTTTAACAAAAACTGTAGCTTAGTCAAAAGATTAACTTTTAGAAAACAGGTTGCAGGCTGAAGAATGTTTGATTCATTGGAAATATTATCCTAAGAGAAGAGAGTTGGATCAACTGTAATGAGATGCTCCTTTCTTCACCTGGTCTCAGGAGGAAATAAGCCAATGAGCAATGAGGCCTTCATACAATATAAGGGCCTCAGGGAGAAGGCCCAATGTGGAGCTACTTCTGCTCTGGTGACAGGTGTAGGGATGAGGTTATGAGGTCTGAGCTTTGTGCCCTGGGGCTACTGCATCTAGTGCTGTACTCGTGTTGCCACTGTAGTGTCCTGAGATCCAGCTCTTTTCCTCCAGGTCTTCCCAGGACAGAATGTTGAGATATTCTTTAATTATTTCTACAGACCAGCTTCCTTTGATTTCTTATATGTTCTCTGTTTCCTCATATCTACATGTACATGTGGCTTTGCAAACTCTGTTCTTAGCAGGACTGAGTGTAAATGTATCCGTCAGTTTTTATCTAGGATGCCGGATAACAAACAATCTCAAAACCTTATCAACACAAATTTAATTTTTACATTTCTTGAAGGTTTGGGGTCAACGACAGCCCTGTGAGAACTTAGCCGATTAGACATGTTTTCTTATTCTGCGACCTAGGCTGAAGGAGGAGCCACTATCTGGGACATGCCATTTTCAGATATGTGGCCCAGAATGAGAGAACCCGGGCAAACTGTGCAATCAAATTGAAAGCCTCTGTTCATGTGAGACTAGAATCATGTTTGCACATATAAGATTGACTGGGATATGTCACATGGCAAGGCCATGGGAAATGGGGCTGGGGAGCATCACAGGGGTGGGGAGGGAAAAAGTCATTGTGAACAAATAACATACAACAATAAAGGATGTTGGACTTGCCATTTTAAGAGGTCATTATCATCAAACTATGGATTGGTTTTCCATCCTCAGGCCAATCATCAGTGCTCAGGGAAAGGGGATACACTAGTATTATAGAAAGGGAAAAACAAGAATGCATGAGAATGCATGAAAAAGGCATGCAAATTCACTAAGCCTATGTTAACTAAATGTTGACCTATTGCTTTTCCCCCTTATTATTAACCTCATTATTATCATCACCTTCACTTTAGCACCTCTCTACCATTGTTACCACCAATATTAGCATCATCATCTTTGTTACCTTAGTGGCTTTACCACTTTCATCAGCATAACCATCTCCATCATCATTATTCTTCTTTGGGACATAGTCCTCTTCATCATCTGCACTATTGTCTGTATTACATTTACTCTAAGCATTGTAAATTATGGCATTCTCTCCAACATCTATTCTTCCTCTTAACTACTATGTAGAACACACGGAATTTGAGGAATTAAATTCTCCACCCTCAGCTAAAGAAGTTGGAAGTGATTTCAGTAAGCCAACAAACGAGTTACCATGATAATAGTTATTATGTCTTATCATACTTATTGGTTCAGGAAGAATAAGTGATCCAAGTCTGTACAAAGAAAGGTTCAAACTCCAGATCACTCAAAAAAAAAAAAAAAAAAAGATGATCCATCTCTCACTGGACATCTATAAGGAAGTACATAGCCCAGGAGGTTTCTGGAAAGCACCTTGTGACTATAAAAGGAACCAACCTTAGGATGAAACCATGCTGAAGTAGTAAGAGGAGACAGGAAACACTAGGTGTTTTCTTTTGGTTTGTTTTTTGCTCTATTGGATCAATTCTGACCTTAAGCTTGCCCTATGTACATTTTGTGTATTTGGTGCAATAAGTTTCCTTTATTGTCTATGTCTGAATTTGTTTAACTACAAAAACCATCCAAAATTATAAATTAGAACTAATGATGGCCACTAACTTCATCAAAATAAATATCACTAATTCCACAACTGCTACCATTTCAATATCTGCCTCTACAACATCTCTGGAGTCCTTGATTGGACATCAAATTACAGATATGAAGGAAAGAAGTGTAGAAACATGGTAAGGAGATATTTTGTTTTCTGTTAATATTTTTGGCATTTTGAAAAAAAAAAACACCTATTTTTTCTGCATCTTTCATAACAGTAAAAGCAATCTTGGACATGCATAACACATTTTATGTTCCAAAACTAATAAAGTGATTTTATATCTGAAAAAAATTTTTCTTTTTTTTTTTTAAAAGATTTTATTTATTTATTTGACACACAGAGAGAGATTATAAGTAGGCAGAGAGGCAGACAGAGATAGAGGGGGAAGCAGGCTCCCTGCTGAGCAGAGAGTTCGATGTGGGACTCGATCCCAGGACCCTGAGATCATGACCCGAGCAGAAGGCAGAGGCTTAACCCACTGAGCTACCCAGGTGCCCCCTGAAAAAAAATTTCTAAAAAATACTCAGTACTGAGTGTATAGGCAGCAAGGTGGTAGGATGGGAAGTGCACTGGATGGGCTTCCTTCTTAACTAAGAATCTAGTTAAGAGTTAAGCCACTAATTTGCATCTGACCTTGGACAAGTTCCTGTCCTCTCTGGACTTTAGTGTTTTTATCTCTAAATTGATAGGGTTAGCCCAGGTTTTCACTAAGGAGCCTGCGATTCTAAGGTGGATTTCAGGTTTTTTGAGCAGTGGGGGAATGTATTTTAATGGATTTAGTATTTCTGGACAAGCCAGGCTTCTTAGTTCAGGGGCTTATAAGTTTATAAAAATAGAAGTAGAATCATAGTCTCTTAGAGTCACAAAGGACCATCAGGATCACCTAATCCAACTCCCTTACATTTGAGATAAGGAAACCAGGGTCTAGAGAGGTTAAGTGACTTACCCAAGGGCACCCAAGCAATTTTGTGGCCATACCCTTCACCCATTCTTTTTGACCTTAATTTTATCTGATTTTCTTGAGTTAATCCTACCCTGACATCTCTTTTAAGTTGAGAATTCCCCAGTGACAGGTTATTTTTTTTCCCCCTAACATAGCAAATGAAACACAAGACCATAACTTCTTCAAAAATGGGGCTATGACTTGGTTATTTCTGCAGTCTCCAAGTCATTTAGCTGGGCAATCAAGGCAAGTTGGGAAAATGAACCTCAGTGAGAAATAAAGTCATTTCAACCATTCTCCTCCTTCTATAATGCTTTCTCTTAATGATTCCATAGGAGTTGGTTGTGTGACTTTTAACCTTTAAAGAATTCAGTTGGATACTCACTGCAGATTTGAGACTGTATTCCAAATATTTAGAAGATGGTAGAAAGAGATTAAGAAAGTCTCCTAAAGTCATCTGCATTTGTATACCACTGGCTCGTTGTACTTGTCTCAAACTTGCCTTCCACTTTCTCTTTTTTTTTTTTTTTTTTTGAGTGGGAGAGAAAAAAACTGAGAGAGAGATGGGGGGAGGGGTAGCAGAAGAGAAAATCCCAAGCAGGCTCCATGCCCAGCACAGAGCCCAATGTGAGGCTTGATCTGACTACCCGATATGACCTGAGCCAAACCGAGTCATACTTGCAACTGACTGAGCCACACAGGAGCCCCTGCCTTTCTCCTTTGATATACCTGTCAGGTAGTCATTGATAATGGACATTAATGGTTATTTGATTGTTTCACCATGAAATCGTCAGTTCTGCCAGTTAATAACCTATTAACCTTCTTTATCTAAAGCAAGGAGGGGGCAGGTCCTCCGTGACCTTTGCTGACCTGCAGAATTTGAGGATGCAAAGGGAGATTTTATTTTACAATTACAAGGAGTAATGCAAATAAGGGCCCTTTGAAAGTGGCTCCCTGGAGTCCTTCCTTTAGACTGAGATCTGTGATGGAGGTCCTCAGTTCATTCTGCTGTGAATGACCTGCAGGGGTCACAGTAGGATCACACACAAAGCCCCAGGAAAAAAAAATCTGTGATTCTTCTGAAAAACCATACTTCAGGATCTCTGTAGGGAGGAGAGACCCATCTTCTGCTCCATTTTCTCTCTGAAATGAACAGACCAAGCTGCATATGGATGAGCTTCCATCTCTATGACCTTCTTTGCCTTTTCTTCCCTCTCAGATACAAGCAAGGTCAAGGCTGCAGAACATGAGTCTCATAGACTGCCCTTCCAGATGCTAGCACGTCAGGAAAGCAGCTGTGGCTTCATGGAGTGAAGGTCAGGAGACCTGGGTTCAAGCCCTCATCCTGTCACTTCCTGGTTGTATCACTTTGTCACTCAGTGTTTGTTTTATTCATCTCTTTGGTGGGATAATGCCCACTTCAGGAGGTGAGTGTGACTGCTGTAAATAACATAGGTGAAATGTTTCATCCACGGTTGGTGCTCAACAAATAGTATCTGTCACTGTTATAATTTTAACAGCAGCCAGGTTGTGAGGAAATGTTGCTGAAGACTACTAAATTCAAGAAGAGCATTTGCCTAACTTTAGGATGCACAGAAATGTCACTTGGGGAGCTTATTAAAACACAAATTCTAGACATTAGCCCCAGAGAGTTAGATTCAGTAGGAGTGAGTCTGAGAATCTACATTTTTAACATGAGCTCCAGGTGATTCTGATGCAGGTGGTTCATGATCCACACTTTGAGTAAAATGTTGTGAAGAGGAAAATGAGCAGCAAGCAGGCTTAGCAAATATTTGTTGGTGCATTGATTGACTCATTGGGGACGCTAGCTTTCACCTGTAGAGGAGACTGAAAGTAAGCATCATTTTATCCCTGTAGTAATCAAGAAATCTCTCCGTGTGTCTAATTGCATCCTTGCCTGCAGTAACCAAAGCCTGCTCCTCTTGGTAAAAATGAGATCGAGTGATCAGCAACCCCATCATAAAAACTCCTTAGACATTTGCCGTGAGCAGTCACGTCATCCCTTAGTCATCTTAGGTTTTCACAAGACATCCCCTTAATTTGTAATTTCAAGTCCCTACTAAGACTCAATAAGTGATCTTCAATGAATAAAGTCCTGATAAAACAGGAATAAAGTATCAAAGAATATTGGAAGTCAGTGGAACCTTGGAGATTTTTGAGCATACGTTTCTCATTGGACAGATGAGCAAATTAAGACCGAGAGGTCCCATCACACATCAGTGGCAGGATAGAGATTTAGACCACTGGGTTCCCGCATTCCATTTCAGTATTCTCACTGCTAACATGACATGGCTTCTAATTCATTTTACACCAATGAACACCCTTTCCCAGGCACTGTGCTGGGCACTTTCAGGAACGGGGAGAAGTGTTGACCTAAAACAATAGCCCCTGCATTAAAGAACTCTGTCTGGTGGAGGAAGCATAAAGCTAACAGACAATTGACAAATAACAAAACAATGGTGACATAGGTCCAAGATCTAATAGTATCTGAAAGAGCCTAAACATGGTCTTTCAATTCATTCAATAAATATATATTTATGGCAGGCTTCCATGCTACATGCCATCTTATGCTAGGCATTTGTTATGTAATAATGAGTGGGCCTTCCACCATGCAGTGTAATAAGTCAAGCATGGAGCATAAAGCCTTCTTTTCTTCTAATTTTTTAATATTTTTATTAACATATAATGTATTATTAGCCCCAGGGTACAGGTCTGTGAATCACCAGGTTTACACACTTCACAGCACTCACCATAGCACATACCCTCCCCAGTGTCCATAACCTAACCACCCTCTCCCTAACCCCCTACCTCCAACAACCCTCAGTTTGTTTAGTGAGATTAAGAGTCTCTTATGGTTTGTCTCCCTCCCGATCCTATCTTGTTTCATTTATTCCCTTCCTACTCCCCAAACCCCCCATGTTGCCTCTCAACTTCCTCATATCAGGGAGATCATATGACAATTGTCTTTCTCTGATTGACTTATTTCACTCAGCATAATACCCTCTAGTTCCATCCATGTTGTTGCAAATGGCAAGATTTCATTTCTTTTGGTGACTGCATAGTATTCCATTGTGTATATACCGCATCTTCTTTATCCATTCATCTGTTGATGGACATCTAGGTTCTTTCCATAGTTTGACTGTTGTGGACATTGCAGCTATAAACATTGGGGTGCACGTGCCCCTTCAGATCACCACGTTTGTATCTTTAGGGTAAATACCCAGTAGTGCAATTGCTGGGTCGTAGAGTAGCTCTAATTTCAACTTTTTGAGAAACCTCCATGCTGTTTTCCAGAGTGACTGCACCAGCTTCCATTCCCATCAACAGTGTAGGAGGGTTCCCCTTTCTCCACATCCTCACCAACATCTATCATTTCCTGACTTGTTAATTTTAGCCATTCTGACTGGTGTGAGGTGGTATCTCATTGTGGTTTTGATTTGTATTTCCCTGATGCCAAGTGATGTGGGGCAATAAAGCCCATTCTTAGAGCCCATGGCCTAGAGATTTTCTGCTCCCTCTCTTCAAGCAGAGACCAACTGGCTTGTGGCCATCCTGGGAATTTCAATAGGAAAAATAAAGCAAATGTTCTTTCTTACCTAACAAAAGTAAAGGCATAATCCATGTTAAGTCAAATCAATCTTTCCTTACTCTCGGGAAGTCCAACAGCTAAAGGACCCCCAAAGATGGATGGCCCATCTTGAGGCTGTAATTACATTTGCCACAATTATGTTCATGGCAGTCAGATTCTGGGGCAATGAGGGAAGGAAACACATCGCGGTTGCCCCCACCCACGTTAAATGTTGAATTATCTTACAGTTGATAGTTCCCTAGATTCTTCGACCTTTAAATGCCGAACGCTACATGCCTTTTGAATTTTAATCAATTTATTTTTTTCAACTGGAAATGTCAGACTTCTGTATAGAATTACTTGGTGCTGCTGATGTGACAGAGACTCAAAGTTCAGTGTCTGAAGTCATGGAAGAGCAGAGGAGCCCACATGCATCAAGAGACATCATTTGCAGGCAGCCAAATAAGGAAGTGAGAGAACATATATTTTTCATTAGCTTTCATTTAGAGGTTCTGGGACCTGAATTTGTCTCCTATCCCCCAGCATGACTAAAGCTAGTGAGGATTGCTAATGACTTAGACCATGTCACAAAGAAAGCTGAAGAGGGAATGTGATTTCTTACTTCTAAAGTGCCTACTGGGTGTCTGAAGATAGAATAGCATTTAATCCTTCCCCAAACTCTGTAACAGAAAAGTTATGATTCCTATTTTTATAGAAGAGGAAACTGAGGCTCGAAGAAACTTGCTAGTTGCCGCAGAGCTTATAAGGGACAGAGCACAGATTCCAATGTGAAATGCTGGCCTCCAAAATGCGAGCTCTGGCCATGACATTAACTTCCTGACCCGAGCTGAAGTTCCTTTACCCGTCCCTTAGAATGAGAGTCTGTCTTCAAATGCACTTAAGCTGCACACAGCTGCCTGGTTCCTGGCACCTAGTTTCCATCTGCTCTGGGCTTAACTGACCGAGAGCTTTCACATTTGTATATTTTTGTATTCAGATAAATAACGTCTACAGTATTTGTCTTTGGTGAAAAGAAAAATCATGCCTAGCATGTTCTCTTCCATATGGTCACCAGTTTGACCACCAGGAAAGACACGTGACACACAGTAGATGCTTAAAAGTGTTTGTTGATTTTTTTTTTTCTTTTGGTAGTTGTCTCTGTGTGTGTTTCTCTCTTCCTCTCTTTCTCTTTCTCCCTCTTCTTTCGACATGTGGTCCAACATTTATCTCTAGGTTAAGAAAATGCCAGACCGATCTTAGAAATTCATGGGTCTCCCCCCTTCACTGAAGCCACGGTAATTTCCCCGGCCGGCTAAATAAAGCTAACATTTAAGTCACAGAACAGGCCCCGAGGTAATAATGGAGAGGGAGGACTTCACTAATCACTGACTAGTTTCACCTTTTAAGAAAAGGCTGTTTGACCAAGTTCACCGTTCCGCAGCCCTCCAGCTCTCCCAGATGCCTACTTTCTGTCTAGAGAACTATCTGCCCAGCAGGCTCCGCAGACTGTAAATTCCTGGGCAGGAGCGGGCTTGTCCTGGGCTGTCACTGCGTCCTGGCTCCATCTCCCCCACACAGGGAGGTGCTAAAAGCTTATTTAAGCAGCTAACACCAGACAAGCTCGGGACCCTTAGCTGACTTTTCCATCAACTGGTCCCTTGAGGAAAGAAACCTGCCAATGCCTCAACCTCTCTTTCCAGGTTCATTTGTTGCCACTTACTCTGTCTTCTACTCACAGGGTTGAGCTCAAAGGCGCACAGTGGCCAAGCAGATAATATAAACGTGTGCATCAGTACAAGGGAAGTAGAATGGACGCTGCCTATGTTACTCGCTTCAGCAGCGTGTGACCAGCGGGAAAGGGGGCCCGGTGCTGCCATAAATTCCAAACTTTCAGGAGGACCCTGATAGCTTATATATGTGAAATCTGTCAGTCTAGGACGTTCTTTAGAAGATCATTATCATCTTGTTTTATGAATATATATCTATATATGTGTATGTATATCTAGCTCAATGATGAGCCAATGAATAAAAAATTTGGATTTTTTAATTTCAAAAAAAAACAAATACAGGTTCCAAACGTCCTAAAATTAGGTGTGTGGCTGTAGCAAACTCTCTTCTTTAGTCCTGGAATTCTCTGTTATCTATGGTTTTCTGACCCTTGGATTTGCTTTCTGCTGTTTCCTGGATCGCTATCCACAGCCTAAGACGCCACCTTCCAGCTGGAACTGACCTTTCTCTCCTCTGAGTTCCCATGATATGTCTTACGGATTTCACTCAAGTGTAATACTTTGTGGACGTTTAGTTCCCTGGTTCTTATTCATCCTGTATCATCTGTCTCAAGGACTAATAATATCTCTGGAAACAAAACTGGAATAAATGAATGAACAAATGAGTTAATGAGCAAATAAAAAGACAGTGTGGTGTGATTTAAAAAAACCACGAACCTTGGAATTAGACCTTGGTCTTTGGGTTTAAATTTTATTAGTATTGTTTATTGTTTATTTATTTATTTATTCAAAGATTTTATTTTTAGGTAATCTCTACACCCAATGTGGGGCTCAAACTTACAACCCTGAGATCAGGAGTTGCATGCTCTACTGACTGCGCCAGTCAGGCACCCCAGGTTAAAGGTTTAGATCTACCTCTTATTAACTTTGTCATCTTGGAAATAGTACTCTTGTTGCCTGAAAAGAAAGACAAAGATGTCTACATGGCAAGGTTGTTGTGATGA
Organism: Martes martes; assembly: GCF_963455335.1. Classification (NCBI taxonomy): domain Eukaryota; kingdom Metazoa; phylum Chordata; class Mammalia; order Carnivora; family Mustelidae; genus Martes; species Martes martes. The sequence goes on from NC_137900.1 coordinate 79,709,608, forward strand.
TTAAAGAAAATTAGGTTCAGAGCCTGGACCTACACTCTCATTGTTCCTACCACAATGTTTTTCAAACATGGTTGATCATAAGAATCAGAGCCATTTATTAATCATCCTGATTCCAGGGTCCACCCAAGGCATATTGAATTAATATCTCTAGGGGAAGAGCTTAGGGATGTGTACTCTTACAATCAGGAGAGCTTGGAAAATAAAGCACATTCATTGTTACCTTTTTTATATTTCCAATAGCAGTCTTCTGGATGTTCTAAAGTATTTCAACCTGCTGGGGTCAGTCATCCTTACTGCTAATATTTAAATAAAAATGGAATAAGTTCTGAAATTTTTCCATAGTCTGATTATGAGGGTGTTCAAAGTAAAAGCAGCCATTGAGGATTTATATATAAGGCACTTCCTTTGAAAGTTACTAAAATTTTTATTTCTTGATTCCTTAGGATCCCATTAAAATGTTAGCACCATAAGGACAGGGATTTTGTCTGAATTGTTTGTTGCTATGTCGCATTAGCTTAGAACAGTGCCCAAGACATAGATGTTCAATAAATATTTTCTGTTAGGACAAGATAACTCAGTTCACAGCACTTATGTTCCACGGATAGGCTCACATTTTGAATATCAAATTATTTTTCTACCTGGCCCCTCAATCTCAGATGGCACCTGGGATAGAATCATACAAAGGTTACTTCAAGCCCCAGCTCAAAACCTCAATAGCTGGAAATTTAGCTGGATAGTTGATGGTTCTAACATGATCTATTTATCTTCTTATTGGTCACTTTATAGACTGTGTGTCCAAGCACATGCCTTCATGATGTATAGGACCAAGGGATGGATGAGAAAGATGGAATATAAGTATTAGTATGGCAGTCCTCTGTGGCAGGCCCCAGGAATGTGTCTGATGAAAAACAAGTAAGGAATCCTGAATTTTTCTTTGTTAAATCACAATGGAAAGAAGTAGAGGTAGAAATGACTTATTTAATCGATTGGTATTTTATACTAGTAAAACAAATAAACAAAAACCAAACAAACTAAAAATACAGCAGTAGGAGTGCCTGGGTGGCACGATCCGGTGAACGTCTGACTCTTGGTTTTGGCTTGTGATCTCAGCGTCATGAGATCGAGCCCCACATCCGGCTCTGTGCTCAATGTGGGGTTTGCTTGAGATTCTCTCTTCCTCTCCCTCTGCCCCTCCTGCTCTTGTTTTCTCCCTTTCTCTCTTTCTAAAATAAATCAATCTGGGACACTTGGGTGGCTCAATCAGTTAAGCGTCTGCCTTCTGCTCAGGTCATGACCGGAGGACCCTGGGATGGAATCCTGCAGTGGGCTCTGTGCTCAAGAGGGAGCCTGCTTCTCCCTCTGCCTGTCACTCCCCTGTTTGTGCTCTCTCTCTCTCTTTGGTGAATAAATAAGATCTTAAAAAAAATAAACCTTAAAGAAACCAACTATAAACTAGGAAAAGAAAAAGCATATTCTGTTGAATATACACCTTATATTCACACAATTGAAGGGAGCAATATTATGACAACCTTCTGATTGAATCAGGAGTTATCTGTCATTTTATAATTTATGAAAAAGAATTAAGTATATAATGAAATGAAAATGCCCTTTGCCAAAGGAGAAGGAGACAAGATAAGAATTAGCTAGTGGGTGGCCAAGACCCAAAAAACCATAAATAAATAATCAAAAAACAAGTAAATAGATTAATACATACATAAATAACAAGCACACATATTTCAGGATCAGGAAATACTGAAAATGTAGCTGAATGATATCATGGGGAAAGATAATTTAAGATTTCATAGTAATTTGAAATAAAAGACTTTGTTATTTTTTCTTGTTCTAGTCTGATTTCCCTGGTAGAATGATTTTTTCCCCTCCTTTTCAAACTTTCCCTATGATAGAATTTTACACCCATGCCCTTTTGCCACGTGTCTTCGTGGCAGGTGGAGTACACATCCCCACCTCAAACCTAGCCCCATTCACTTGAGGCTTGGCCATCTGGCTTCCTATGGCCAGTGATACATCAGCAGACACCCCATGAACAGAAGCTTTAAGTGTGCTTGCTTGAGTTGTCTCAGTTTCTTGCACTTTTGCCAGCCACCAGGAGAAGATCATGCCCTGGATAACTTCTGGGACCATAATGAAGCCTTATGACATGAACGACACCCAACCTGTGCAGAACACCCCCCATCTCCTCCGTGGGCAACCCATAGACCAGAGAGTGAAAGTGGTAAATGATTTTGCTGTAAAACAACCAAGATTTTATGCAACATCATCGTAGTAATATTTGGCTACTATAGTCTGCATACACCTGTTATTCCTGATGAGAACTACATATTATTCAAGGTGACGTTCACCTCACCAGAAGGGCTCCAGCCTGTTGCATACATGAACTTGGACCGTAAGAAGTGATATCATTTACAGTGTGCGTGGCAGAACCTCATGTAGTTGCTTGTGACAGACAGGGTGGCACATACACAGAGATTAGCCATGAGCTCTAAATTTTGATGACACCTATTTTTACATTAAACATGAACTGTAAATGGAAATAGGGCCATATGACATTATGCTCAATTATGGAAGAAGCATTTATTAGTAAGAAGAAGTAGATTAGCTGCAATGATAAATCTAAAATCTCAGGAGTTTAACAAAAACTTGGGTATATTTCTCCCTCATGTAAAGTCCAGATGACTCTCCAGACCAAATATTCTCCATGTGGTGACTCAGTGATGCAGGCTGGTGGAGGCTACACCATACTCCACCTGCATCATGTGGAACACATGACTCTCATGGCCAATGAGTCAGGTAAAAGGAGTGCAGAAGGGTCTTACAGTGGTTGTTAAATATTGCGTCTCAGACATGATGTACAGCACTTCCTCTCACAACCCATTTACCAGAATTAGACACATGGTTCTATCTGAATAACTACAAGGCAGTAAGGAAATGTAACATTATCCTGCTTCTGGAAGGAGAGAGCAACCAGATCTGTGTAAACACCAGAAATCCCAACCACAAAACCAACTTGTTCTTTGTGATTAAGTGGAGAAGGTATTCAGCGGACTGTCAGTATGCTATTGTCAGCAATTACTATGTCAAATGCGACACATGACAAACTTTAGTTGATTGATGTGTGAACACAATTTTAAAAAAGTATCCCAGAGTATAACTAGTGACTACACATTTAAAGTGAGACCTGTATTAACATGAAAGAATATTCACAATGAGTTCTAAGTGGTGAAAACCTCCAAGAAATTACTTTCTATACCTCAGTCTGGGGTAATGAACCTGTCTGGTATAATTGGAGTTCCTCACAGAGGAGGGCACAACCTTTTGAGCCCTTTTGGGAGTAGAATTGTAAAGGACATGAGGTAGAAGGAAGGAGCATTTTAAGTCTCCCGGCGGACCTAAATTGCTCTGGGGTAGATAAAACATCCCCAAATTGCTCTGAAGCTATCCAAGCATTAAAGATTCCATGCAACAGAGAGCAGTATTAAACTAAAATAAGACACCGTGTAGACATGGCAGACTCCCGGGGGAAACAACCAACTCTGCTTGAGAGGTCATGGTCGGGAGGAGGGGCACTGATCACGGGAATTTGTAGCCATGGCTCACAATGCATGATCCAGGCAATGTTCGTCTACCATATAATGAGCCAGACTCTCCAATAAGACATCAGTGCCCAAAGTACTGAAATTGTGAATTGGAAAAAATAACCACAGGGATAATAAAACTATTTTATAGGCTTAGAAAAATAGAAAGTAGTGTTTCAAAATGAGGCATGCTATCCAATTTGTGGGTCCATACAGGAAGAAAAATTGGCAATAGTTAGAGAGTTAACAAGAGAAAACTAGATGAAAACCCTGCCTTATGTCTTGAGTACGCTTTTATTTATAAGGTCTCCGTTAGGGATAAAAAGTAAGATCTGCCTGGGAAGTAATGTTGTCTAGACATGACTCCCAGAAGTATCATTTTACTTTTGTTCTTCCAAGAAATTGTGTTAAATTTGTAATTACCCCAAACATCCACACCTCCTGAGTGTAAGCTGCTCGGTTGAAAGGTGCCATTTTCCCGGCTCAGATCAGAGTCCTAAAGACTAGTTCATTGCAGCTTCTATAAAACTTGCTGGTTTTGCTCTAAGGAACAATAGATGCCATAGATGACCACTCCTGAGATGGTGAGAAAACATGAGGTGGTTCCAGTAATGGATGGAGAAATTGTGTGTCTCCATGATAATAAAGTGACATGTATTTCTGAAAGTGCTCCTGGGAGGGCTCCTGCCTTTAAGGTTACAGGATACCTAACTGTTAGCCTCTCTTTATCCGCTGAGGGTCAACGATGTACCTCAGAAGGAGTCTACAAGATTTGGCTCAAATGGTTTAAGGTGAGAGAGTATCGTTCTTGAAGACAACATTTTGAAGTGAATTAGAACTTACTTCATTTGTAGGTCATCTTGCATAAAGTTGAAACTGCATGAACCCAATACTATACAATACAACACACACACACACACACACACACACACACACACACACACACACACAGATGGGTTCACAGTTGTTTCACTGACCGTATAGTGCCGGAAAACAGTAGCTTCCTACTTTAAGTTACCATGGAATTCTGACCAAATGAAGCATTTCTATACCTGGAAGACCACATCATTCAGCTTTTTTCAAATAATAAGGAAAATTAAATGATAAAGGTGCCAGAGACTCTTGGAAAATTTTCCCTTGAAAGCCTAGACATTTTAGCCATTTTCATGCTTTTAATTGTTCCTTCATCTGGGGACAAGAATTGGCTCCATACATTGTTGCATGGAGACATAGAACATAAAGTACGCACCCTTCAAGTCTGGAGGGAGAATTTGTGTGTAAATTACCATGAAAGGAGTGAAAAATATTGAGAAATTCTATAGTCTTTTCGTCTTACATTATGATATGATGTTTCATGCTTAATACTTTGTCATATTCCTGTTAATAAACAGGAGAGCCATGATCTACTTTGCAATATTTTTGCTAGAGAAGGGAAGCTCCACCCACAGAGCCCCATCCACAAAGGAGAAGCTGGATGTGGGTGATGCTACTGTCAGGCATGTTGAGTCATGAAAGACTCAGGTTCCTCATCCCCCAGGAGAAGAAATGGGAAGGTTTGGTCTGCTGAGGTTAAAAAGAGGGATTAACCCTGGTTGTTCACCCCTTCTAAGATGGAAAAAGAAGGAAGTGTCTTCATTACTTCTGGAAATGAAAAAAAGAAAGAAAGGAAGAAAGAAAGAAAGAAAGAAAGAAAGAAAGAAAGAAAGAAAGAAAGAAAGAAAGAAAGAAAGAAAACGAACCCACCCCAGGAACAGGCCAAAAAGCAATTCAGGTTTTTTGTTTTTGTTTTTTTCATTTTGTGCAATGTATTCTTGGGCAGAATATAAAAATATTTTACTAAAGAAACAGTTTTTCCTTATGGGTGTCATGTGTGTCTTCTAACACATCCATTCACTGCCCTACAAAAACAATCAAGTGCATCTTTACTGATCTCCAGAACACTCACTTTCCTCTAATAATCATGAAATTCTTCCCTTTCCCCTTTGTCACATTTTCCTATTATTCCTCACATTTAAATTATTTATCTCATTCCCATCTTACCTCCGAAAGATTTTCCTTCCTCTCTGTCACTAAGTCATGAAGTTCAGACATTTTTCCTTGAAGTACGCAACATACTCTCACAAAGAGATCTGAGGTCCTGATGGAACTTAAATCACAGCATTGCTGTGAAACCTAAAATTGAAAGTGACAGCAAAAAAAAATGTTTTAATTGGGGGGCGGTTCATAGGCTTCCTCTTCACTTTCATTTCTCTCTATCTCATATTTTCTTCTCAGTGGGGAAGAGTGAGGTATTATTTATCCATCTCCTTCAAACCAAAATAGAAATGCTATGTAAATTTAAATATTCCAGCTCACCAAAGTCCCTGCTTGGCCAGTATAGCACCTGAATTTCTTCAGGCTAAGTGCTCATGGTCTCTACTCTCCCCCAAGATCTAGCCCATCTCTAGCAATGAATGCCTGTGCATACATATGTCCACCACACACACTAAAATATCCTTTCTCCTCACCTGAGAATTAATTCTCTTCATCTCTTTTCTTGAGTTTACCCAGGAAACGAAATATTCCTCCCATTTTTTCCTAGTTTTTTTTTATTGTGGTAAAATATAATATTTCTCATTTTAACTATTCGTAACTGTACAGCTCAGTGATGTTACATACATCCACAATGTTGGCTAACCATCACCACTATGTCTACCCAAAATTTCTTCATTATCCTCAGCAAATACTCTGTACCCATTCAATGAAAATTCCTCTTTGTACTTTCCCCTCAGCCCAGTAGTGACCTCTATTCTACTTTCTGCTTCTGACTTTGCTTATTTTAGGTACCTCATGTAAGTGGAGTCATGCAATGTTCGTCAGTCTGCATCTGGCTTATTTCACTAAACATGCTGTTTTGAAGGTCCATTCATGTTTTAGCATACATCAAAGTTTCATTCATTTTTTTTACATTGCATAATATTCCATCGTGTGTGTATATCATTTTTTTTACATTGCATAATATTCCATCGTGTGTGTATATCTCTATATATCTCACATTTTGTTTATGGGCACTAGAGCTGCTTCTACATTTGGGTTATTGTGAATAATGTTACAGTGAATATTAATGTAGACATGCACACACACACTCCTTGCCTAGCTAACTCTTTGTTGTTTTGAATCTCTCAGCTCAATATCATGCCCTCACCAACACATTCTCTGCCCCTTTCCTGACCAGGTCAGTCCTGCAACATAGATCACTTTTACCACTCTACACAGATCAACGTAGGCAACTATGTATTTGTGATGTGATTTGAGAAATGGCATAAGCCTACTACACTGTGGTGTACTTAGTAGGACCTCCAAAACTGGCCATTGAACAAGATAATAGGGGACACTTCGAGTGTGGTAATTGTCATTTTTCTGAATTAATCATTATCTAATCTAACGCTGACATTAAAATAGTGAGCTGGACTGGTAGGCAAAGACCATAAGACAACCACCATGAATAAAATGACAAAAATGACTTAAGAGAAGAAGTGTCCCTCCCTTGGTAATCACAAGCACCATTCCCATATGAAAATGAACTTGGCCAAGGACTATTGATTTTTTCTTTGCTTTATTCCTGGCTTTGTACTGAGACGCCAGCTCTCAAGAGGAAGAATGCCCTGCTCCAATTCTGTGTGGCCTTGGTTTACCTCCAGCTCAAACATGTCTGCCTGGCTGTCAGATTTAATTAAAGGGCAAGACAATAGCAACAACAACAGAAGCAGGAGAGTTGAGAGACCTTGCTTGTTTTGTGAAACAGAATATTTAGAAGGGATTTTCAAATGGCAAATGAGAAGAGCAAAGATCACCAGAGCATCACATAGCTTGGCAGCAGTGGAGAAGGCAGCCCCACAGGTCTTTGGGTCCCCTGCTTTGTAGGCAGACAATGTGGAGGGGAAAACAGCTCTGTCCACTGTGTGTGTGTGTGGAAGGGCATGAGCCAGAATTTCTGGAAGATAGAATTGGAAAGAAGGCTCCAAATAGTCAGACTGTTCCTGTTCCATAACAGCAGCTGGAGATGTTCAATCAGATGTGGTTGCACCCATAGCCCAGATCAGCTCCTTACACTGGGTGGGCATGATCTGGTGGGCTAGGGCAACTGGGAGTGGGTTATAAGACCACCAGAGGGTAGGGAAAGAATAAGGAGTCTGCAGTAAGAACAAGGTAGTGATGGTCATGCCAAAGGGCTACTCTGGGGCAGGCATTTAGTCTCCCTCATTATTTCTATCAGCACCCCCTTACTGCCACTAGTCACATTTTTCTCTTCTGCCTTTCCTCAGCAAATTCTTCTCAATTTTAGCCCACAACCCTTCTCTTCTTCCTTATCCTGATTCAGCATCACGGTACCACAAATAAATTTTCCTTGTTACAAGAGAAAATGTATGGAGTAGGGTGAAAAATCGAGTGACAAAGCCAAAACTTTTTGTAATGATTAGGGGAGAGGAAAGGATAGGGACATTCCAGGGACTTTGTCCCATCACTCAGGATAACTTCTAAGAAAGTAACATTTTTTTTTTTTTAAGTGGGGGGTTCTTCCACCTTCTTGAGTTTTTAACCTGAAAAACTTTCCAACCCTCAGAGAAAACCCTCTGAAAGAATACTGTGAGTATACATATATTCTTCATTTAGAGTCACAGTTGGCTAGCATTTTGTCCCATTTGCTTTATTGCATATATACATGCATGGGTGCATACACATGCATAAATAGGCTTTTTATCTGAATTTTTAAAAAGATTTTATTTATTTATTTGAGAGAGAGCAAGCGAGCATGAGTGGGGGAGAAGGGGCAGAGGGAGAGAGAGAGAAGCAGGCTCCTCGCTGAGCAGGGAGCCCATCACGGGGCTCCATCTCAGGACGCTTAAGATCATGACCTGAACCAGAGGCAGACACTTAACTGACCAAGCCACCCAAGTACCCTCCCTCCTTTTTTTAGAGGGAAGAAGAGAAAGAGAGATGGGGCAAGCACACAAGTGGGGGGGGAGGGGCAGAGGAAGAAGGAGGGAGCATCTTAAGCAGGTTCCATGCCCAGAGCAGAACCTGACACAGTGCTCAATCTCATAACCCTGAGATTGTGACCTGAGCCAAAATTTAGAGTCAGTCACTCAACTGACTGAGCCACCCAGGCATGCCTTTTTCTGAATCTTTTGAAAAACTTGTAGTCATCATAATATTTCAATCCCAAACACCTTAGACTATATCAATGTATAAAGCACAAGGACCTTGTCATACACAAGAAATTTAAGCCTGATGTGGTAATGCCTAACATGTAGTCTATATTAAAATTATCCTAGTGCTCCCCAACTATACTTCATAGCTCTTTTAACAAATCCCAGCCAAGTTAAAGGTCTCCCATTGCATTTGGATATTATGTTTCTTTATTGCCCTTTGATGTACAGTCCCCTGTTTATTCATGTATTTATGGATGTTTGTTGGTTTATTTATTTATTTATTTTTAAAAGATTTATTTACCAATTTATCTATTTACCAAAAGATCATTTACCAATGTTGGAGAGGGAAGGGAGAGAGGTAAGGGAGAGAGGGAGTGGGAAAGACAGAGAAGGAGACTCCCTGCTGAGTGTGCAGCCTGCGCTGGGCTGGATCCCATGACCCTGAGATCACAACCTGAGCCGAAATCAAGTTGGGCACTCAAACAACTGAGCCCCACAGGCACCCCTATTTATTTGTTTTTATTCATGAGCAATTTTTTGAGAGTCCAGGCTATTTGTCCTGCAGAATTTCCCCAAACTTTGGATTTTCCTTTTTCCTCATGGATAGATTCAAGTTAAACATTTTGGGAAGGTGTTGTATAATAGGCTTTGAATTACATCAGGAGGCACATAATGCCAGCTTATCCCATTACTGGTGTTGCTAAATTTGATCACTTGATTAAGGTCATTGCCATTAGGTGTCCCCCTTATAATGACTCTCTTTCTTTAATTAAGAAGTTACCTGTGGGACCATGGTTTGAACCCTCATGAATATCCTGTTTTTAAAGATCCTTTAGCCCAATGGCTTAAAGTTCTGTTGTTGAGCCATTATTTCTTGATGGTTACCAAATGTGACTTTCTATTCTATTATTTCAATAACATATATTAGTTTGTATTCTTTTGTAAAGAACTCTCCCTTTCACTTTCAAAGGGAGAGATGTAGATTGTGTCTTGAAGACAAGGCCCAAGAGTACATAGGAATAAAGCTCATAGTACTGACTGCCATCTTGCTTAAAATGTTCTACATGTGGTTAGATGATTTTCTCTATGACTGGTTTTCTTTGATGTGGGTTCCAAACACTCCAGATCTTTGGAGGTCCCAACACCATAGGTACCTATTTCTTCCCAGCTCTCTGAGGATGTAAAATCACCCACATTATATGAGGAATTTAGATCATCCACCCAGAATCAAAAGAATCAAAACCAATCTACTCTTGTAAACTATATACATGCGAGTCCTCATTAAGGATGAAGTTACCCCATTAGGGGACCAGTTTGTGGAGGAAATAGGGTGGAAGATCGTAGGGTCCAGATGGGAACAGTTGTAGTAAAGGACATGAGTAAGTACTGTCAAGCCCATAAAATAAATAAAATATTAAAAATACAGACAGTAAACTAGATTTAACTCTCAAAATGTGGTTTGCAGGCCCCTGATCTAGCAGATAGAGACCAACAAGCGATCCTGTTGTGGTATTCACCAGTGAGTGACAAGACGAGAGGGAAGCAGCCAGAGGTGGTTAGAGAAGGCTTTCTGGAGGAGGTGAGGACTGAGTTGGAACTTGAAGGATGAAGAGCTGCTGAATCACCTGCCTCCTTGTTCTTCCTCTTCCACCACCATCTTCCCCATGGGTTGCCCACCTGTGATGAGACTCCATTAGATTTTGAGGTTGTTGAGAGCTATAGTTGCATCTTCACCATCTCTCTATCTCCAGGGTCAAGCTCGGTGCCTGTACATCATCAGGGCTTCATGTGTGTTTATTGGATTAAAAGGTATTTAACTTTTTACCTGTTTTGACCACTCTTCCCTTTGTTTCTTAGAAAGCGACGTTTCTGTTTCTTTCTGCTACAGCCTGGTGGAGACTTAGTTATAAGGCAAGGGAGTCCTTACAACTTGCTGGTTACTAGTTCAACTCATAGGGCCACACTGCCTTTACTTTCATGCTCTGTGCCTTTCACGTTCTCCTAACTTTTCTGTGCCTCAGTTTCCTCCTCTGTTAAGAGATTAATGACAGTATTTGCCTCGTGATCTGTGTGAGGATTAAATGAGTTAATATGAATACAGTATTTAGATGGGTTCCTGGCAGCAAGCCGCTATTCATTGAATGCTGGCTATTATGAACATTACAAAGCTGGGCCTGGTCTCTGAGTGATGGTCTTGCGCCTTCACAGTGCAGGCTGGGGCGGGGGAAGAGGCGCTGGTAGGAGCTGCTGACATTCATTTGGAAATTCTAACCAACTTCCTAGCTCCAGCCTTATTTGTTTGTTGTTTTAATCTCTCTGCCCTCAGCTGCTGCACAAGGAGAGGAGTTGATTGGCAGCATAACTGTTTAAAATCAATATAAGAAGCACTTGGAGATTAAAGCAATTTAAGCAAGGTACTGGCTGGGGTTGGGAGCTAAAACTGCTCTTGAAGGAAACAAGCAAAGGAGATGAAGAAAGTGGGTCAGAAATGAAACCGCGTGAAACTGAGTGGAGGTGAGATCACAACAATAGAGCAGCACGACTTTTTCATCAGAGAGAGATCATTTCTTTTTATAAAAAATAAAATAAAATAGAACCCGGAGCCCTAATCTCAAAATTGCTCCTGCCTGGTCCTGATCGTTCTGGTGATTTAAACACACTGGTCTCTACCTTGTGCTCCCTGCCGCCTTGCCCCCACCCACACGTGCACTAGCCTTCTCCTTCTCGGATCTCTGCAGGGACTTCCTTGCTGCATAGGGATGGGGAGAGAACATGTCAGCCTTGTTGCTGACACTGCATAAAACCAAATCCCACTTGTTGGTCTCTCCCACTGGATCAGGGGTCTGCAAACCACATTTTGAGAGTTAAATCTAGTTCACTGTCTGTATTTTTAAGATTTTATTAATTTATTTCAAAGAGAGAGAGAACATGACTGGGGTTGGGGTTGGGGTGGGGGAGGGGAAAGGGTGCTGGAAGCTCCCCGCTGAGCAAGTAGCCTGATGCAGGGCTTGATCCCTGGACCCCAGAGATCATGACCTGAGCTGAAGGCAGACACTTAACTGAGTCATCCAGGTGCTTGCTCACTGTTTTATAAATAAAGTTTTATTGAAACACAGCCACGGTCATTTGTTTACATATTGTCTATGACCTCTTGAGCTGCAGCAGCAGGGTTGGACAGTTGCATCAGACACTATCTGTATGGTTTGTAGAGCCTGAACTATTTACTATCTGGCCCTTTTCTGAAAAAGTGCTCTGTCCCTTATTCCAGACTATGATCATTTGTAGTGCATTTCTGAATGTGAACCAGCCAACAGCAAAGGAGGAGGGTCATTCTGGGTCTATAGTCCCTGCAGCAGCAGCATTTCAGTGTGGCCTGCTGTAGAGTCTTAAAATGGAAGTTTCTGCTGGAGAGAGAAGTAGTGGGGATACTGAACTCCTATCCAGCTCTTCTGTTTCCCGGTTCAGTGCATATCCCACCACTGGCACAGAAAATGGTGCTTCAGCCACCAAACTAGGTCTGCTGAAATCGCTCTGCAAGATCTAACACCCATAGGAAGAGCAGCTTGAGGGCATGTGGAAGGGATGAAGTGGAGACAAAAGGAAAATAGACCATGCGTGGGATGATTTGCCACTTTAATTTTCCTAGCGAGTGACATTGCTTCTGTGACAGGTAGGTTATTTTGGTTCGTCATTAGGAATCTTATTAATATGGTGTTGGATGTATCTAACTGCACCTGCTGTGTTAGGAATCGTAAAGTGGTGTGTATAATGTCACATCTATCTTGGGAAGGACTGAACCAGAGCTGGCATCAGGGTGGGCAAGCAACAGATTGGACGGTGAGTAGAAATTACCTGCACGGTTTCTGTGCTCTGAGCTGGTAACAAGCCCAGCGTGTTTGAATGAACACTCTATCCAAGCAATTGCTGGCGAGAGGGTCATCCGTCTTGAAAGAGAACATTTTTGCCTGAATTGCAGCACGCCATGAAAGAGCTCAGCTGGTCTGAACATGATGGTGCCTTGGCTGGCGGATTCCCCCCACGTGGTACGTGGGGAACAGTGCGGTTTTCGGAGGGATGGCTGCAACCTTCAGAGAGGCCTAAGAGTCAGGAGGGAGATGTAAACCTGATGGAGAGGGGTGACCCATGACCTCTAATCTATATGACCAAGACATTGTGGGACTGAGGCAGGCTGAGCTTTTTGCTCTTGTTCTTGAAAATCTTGCTGTGTTGGGTCACATTTCAGCTTGAATCAAACGGCCTGGAATGCGTTCCCTGCCTATTCTCTTCCTTCCTTGTGGAACAGCTGAACGTCTCCATTCCTGCGTCACAGACTGGGAGGCATTAGAACTTTGGGTTCAAAGCATTATTCAAAATGAAGTTCTACTACTTAATGATTAAAATTCAATTAAAGGGCTCTTGCAACTGATAATGAGCAGGCTCTGCCCAGACACCTCCTTTCCTGAAGGACTGAGATGTTCTGAAAACACGCCATAATATCCTGGGCCAATTTAACTGTTAGGCATTTGTACAGCTCACTTCGTATTATACCTATAGCTGTCTTCTTGGTGTTACATGTGGAACCCCATCTTGCTTTCACGTAATCTATCTTCTTGTATCTGCCAAGAGTTTCTTTTGACCCGTAGATCACGGATATCTTCTTTTTGAGGTTATATAATCTCATTTCCTTCTACTTTTCCCATAGACATGATTTTGATTGCCCTCACAACTTTGATAGATTTTTTTTTTTTTTTGTAACATGCCTCAACCTGTGTTTAGCCTTCTTTAGTTTGCTATGCGGAATGGACGCAGTGATGGAGGGCTCCTTTTCCCCTGCTAAATGTGCTTTTCTCACAAGGCAGACTGCTTTGAGAAAGGAAGACTCTCCGGTGCCAAAAATAATCAGCTCCCAAAGAGAAGCCCTCCTACCCTTACAAATTTACTTACAAAGGCAAGGAAACATTTAATTTGTGGTAGGGAGAGAGTGTTAGGCATTGTGGATCCCTCACCCGATTTCAGAAGCACTCGCCCATCACGGAAACATTGAGTGTTCTGGTTTAGATTCAAAGTTAAGTTTTTTGGTTTTTGTTGTTGTTTTTTTTTTTTTTGGAAAAATGTGTTCGTTAATTTTAATTTTTTCCCCCCTAACGGACTGTTATGGAACGGTTGTTAGCAAAGTTTTGCTAACTTACACCACTCACCTCTGAACTAACTCCTTCTTGGGGACTAAGGCACTTTGAAAATGCAGAGTTAGTTTTCATGAGTTAAACCAGGGAACTTGTATTTTCTTTTTCTCTTTTCATGATTTTGGCAAGAGGTTTAATTTTCATAGCTATTCAAGTGATCTTCAAGCCATTTTATGGACAAGAGATGTAGCATTTTGCTTGGGTCAGAACATTTTCGAAAAAACTAAGCTGTAGGATGTTAGCCATAGAGGAATCCAAGAAATCAGTCTAAGCTCTCACTCCATGGGTAAGGAGAAGGTGAATGGCCACTATAGTTGATACTGGACTCAGTCCGAACATGAGCCAAGGCTTTCTCTTAGTTACTGATTTCTGTCAGAACCGAGGGGTCTCACTGAAATTCTCTCATAGAATGGTAACGTCAGAAACGCAATCATGGAAAATACAACAATTTCAGTACTGTTTTTATTTCCTTCTTTTTTTTTTCTTTTCCTTTTTCCTTGGTTTTTATGTAAAATCCTTCTTGAAAATGTCACTCTATCTCAGCTACACTGAGGGGAGATAAGGAAGGGGGGCATTATTCACCATTGAAGTGGAGTGCTAGATGGGGCGCCTGGCTGGCTCAGTCCCTTAAGCTGATCTGCCTTCAGCTCAGGACATGATCCGGGATGTCCTGGGGTAGAGCCCCGCATTGCATCAGTGTCCCTGCTCAGCGGGGAGTCTGCTCCCTCTACCCCTCACCCTGCTCTCTCTCTCAAATAAATAAACTCTTTTAAGCATAGTGTTAGAGAGAGGGTGTGCATTTTAGTAGTATCACCCTCTGTGATAAGGGTGGCAATAAAAAGCAAAATCAGAGAGAGTGAATGGGTTCAGTCCCCTGGAGTGGGCCATGCAAAGCCATCTATGTGGGGCTTTGGGACAGCCTGGTGTGCTGGGCACAGCCGATACCACTGCCTTCCCCAGTTCCAGGGGATGAAGACTAGTCAGGGAAACATGCAGCTCCAAACAACTCTGAAGTCTCCCATTTCAATCTTTAAAATGTTATGTGACTTGTACATTGTATTCCATAACTCTATAATTCACAAAAGCTAAGATATATTAATTGTAAGACCCATCATTGTTTTATCACTAAGAATGAAAAAAAACCCCAAACACTGCAAATTAAATTGTGACACAGCATCGATTGTAAAATGTATTCTAATTTCAGAGGTGTTAATGCATGAGTGTCTCAGAATCAATGAAACACGGGATATTTATCTGTATTTAAAATAAAAATATAATTTCTCCCACCCCCCACCAATCTTTAAGTAAGCTTACTTCAAAAAGATGTGCCCTGTTCCTCCTTTGCTTTTGTGTACCTGCTGGCATAAAAATGCAAACACCTAGGAGTATTCATGCTCCCATCTAAAATACACTAATTATATACCATTTCCCAGAGTCAGTGATATGGAGTATCTTGGGGGGGTGGGGGAGGTGGTTAAGACAGGAGCTGGGGAACATTTTTTCATTTAAAAACCTAGAAACTCAAGAAAATTAAAAACATGTGTTCAAACAAAAACTTGCTCATGAATGTTTATGGCAACATTATTCATAACACCCAAAAGGTGGAAACAAACCAAATGTCCATCAACTGATGAACGGATAAACAAAATGTGGTATATTCATAGAATAATTTTTCTGCCACGGGAAGGAACAAAGTACCCATACATGTTACAACATGGACGAACCTGAAACACGATGCTAAGTGAAAGAAGCTGGTCACAAAAGCTGTACATTATCTGAGTCCATGTACATGAAACGTCAGAATAGGCAAATCATATGGTAAAGAGATCAGAGGTTGCCAAGAAGCTGGGGGAAGGTTGGGAGAGAGAGTGACTTTAGTGAATATAGGCTTCTTTTTGGGGTGATGGAAATGTTCTGGAGCTGGACAGTGATGATTGTTGTACAGTACTGTGAATATACTAAAAGATACTGAGTTGCACACTTCAAAATAGTTAGAATGATGAATTTTATGTTATGTAAATTTTCTCTCCATAAAATGGGTCAAAATGCCTAGAAAATGTTTGCCTATCACCTCCCTCAAGGGAAAAGTAGAAGCAACTCTGTTGGAGATAGGATCTTAAGAGAACGTCATAGCTCAGCCTGGCTCTTTCTCCCAAGAATGACCCCTGAGGTCCTTGTCCAGAACAACCCTGGGGCTCTGAAGAGCCAGTGTGAAACCCATTACCTGAAATTCTCCTCACACAGTGGCCTCCTTTTTCCTGGTGTATTGCAAGGCACAAGCCACCTTCTCCTGGGAGCAGATCCCCTGGAGAGCAAAGATAGTGCAACACTTCAACACGTGCCTTCCCTCTCCAGCTCTTCCAGGTACTCCAGATGCAGACTGCTCCCTCCCTGGCACCGAGCTCCTCACACATTTGGGAGCCAAGTTTTTATACCACCCACATCCACCATGAAAGGCCAGCCATGAAGACTTTGGAGAAGCAGCATGTTCTGCTGGAAAAGTTTCTTCTCAACCTTAAATCCCCTCTGGAGCAAGGCATAGACACATGCACCGTTCACACTCACATGTAAGGCATGCAGTCCGCTCAGCCGTGGGTGCTGCTTTGGTCGGGAATGTCCAGTGGAGCCTGTCCCAAACTCAGCATGTGTTGAGAGCTGATCACAGCAGACCCGTGTATTTCCTGCATGTTCTGACTTGGCTTTTGTTCACAGTAATGTACCTGCCCCTCTCCATATCCCTGGTTTCATGGCTGACACAGTGCCATCATCTCTGACCCCTGTGTCATTTGTGACTGACTCATCTCTGCCATTTGTGTAGACTCTCCTTCTAGTAACTGACTCTGTGGGCTCTGGGGAGCAGCCTGAATAGCGGCAGCCTGGAGCCCCAGGCTCCACCTACACGAAGTCCCCAAGAAGGAGCCCATAATGCTGTTTCCCACATCTTTCCTTCTGCTATTTTCTCTGCTTGACATTTTCTCCCTCTTCTTTTTGCCTAACTCACTCATGTTTTAAGACTTAGCTCAGATCCAGTAAATGGATGCCTGGGCATATATGGAAAGATTCATCTCACCTCCCACTCTACATACATAAAAAAAGTTAGATAAAATATAATAAAAGTAAATAATACACAGCCAATCTTAACACATAAAGAAGGAAATCCACAATGCCAGCATGGAAGAGGGACCTGGCATGGGAGCTGTGAATATAGGCTGGTTTCTCACTCACAGGAGTGGGAGAGGTTATATAAGTGAATATGGGATTTGCTCACCTGGGTGAACTGAAACCCTGAACAAAGACAGGAGTCTTCAAGAATGCCTTATCTGTGAAACCATGGTTTTACCACTAGCCCTCCACCCCCAAGGCCATACGTGGAAATCAGAACCCTGTGAGAAGTCAGAATCCTTGGCCAAAACCAAATATACTTGCAGAGTTCAAATTCACATATCTTTGGGTTAAGACTCCAAGATAAAAAAATTAATGTAAGATGTGATGAGCACTGGGTATTATATGCAACTGATGAATCACTAAATTCTGCCCCTAAAACTAATGATGCAGTATATGTTACATTAATTCAATTTGAATAAAAATTTTTAAAAATTAATGTAAAAAAGCAAATAATCTCAACCCATTGTGATACTTCCATGAGACAAAATGCAAATGACTTCCATAATCCACACTCCTAGTGAGAGGACATCCTAGTAAAAAATTACGTACCACACAAGGAAACAGCCACAAAGAAGGGGAGACCTCACATGAAACAAATGGAAGAATTCACACCAAATGGCTAGACGACTGGACTCTCTGAAGGAGATTTCAAAGTAAGTATATTTAAAGTGGTAAAATGATAAATGAAGGTAGTATATGTAGGTCAAGAGTAAGAGAATATGGAAATTTAATAGGTGGATTTTAAAAAAATTAAATAGAAATTCTGGGAATTAAGGTATTTGTAGACATTAAAAAACCCAATGGATGGAAAGTACAATAGACTAGAACAGAAGAGAATTAGTGAGCTGGAATATAGCTTTCAGGAAATTACCCAAAATTCAGCTCACAGATATAAGGAGAAGAAAGATAAAATTAAATCTATAATATGGCCTAAGAATAGCCTGCAAGCATCTAACAGAAAGAATGTAAATCCAGAGAAGAACGATGGTCATAGAAAAATTAGGCTATTTTTTTTTTTCTGTTTTGTGGTCAAAAACCCCCTCATAATATAAAATTTACTATCTTAGCCACTTTTAAGTGTACAGTTCAGTGGTATTACATATATTCACATTATTGTGAAACCAAACTCCAGAGTTTTTTATCTTATAAACCTGAAACTGTATATCCATTAAATAATTCCTCCTTTCCCTTCCCTGCCCCCAGCAACTATCATTCTACTTTCGGTTTCTGTGAAGTGGACTACTTTACATATCTCATATAAGAGGAACTATGTTTTCCCATTTTTTTTTAAAGATTTATTGATCTCAGGACCTTGAGATCATGAACTGAGCAGAAACTGTGAGTCAGACATTCAACCCACTGTGCCATCCAGGCACCTGCCCTGCACCTTTTTCCAAAGAAGTATTTTCCTAGCTTTAAAAACAGATCAAATCAGCATTTAGGGTACTGGATGAGATAAATAAATACAAATCTATACTCAAGGTATTTTGTATCAATATAATAGAATGTCAAAGATAAATTATTAAAAGTCACAAGAAAGGAAAGAGAGATTACTCATAAAGAGATGACTGCTAGCCAGACAACTGTTGACCTAACATTCTATACCCAGCTTGACCCATCATTGGGAAATAAAATTAAAGATATTTCTAGGCAGAAAAAAGACTGATGTAATATGCCTATCCACTGGCTTCTCCAAAAGAACTACTGAAGGATAAACTAGAGTAAGTAAGAAACCGAACCTAAATTAAAAGTGTGAGATGCAATGCAGAGTATTAAGTGTACTATCGACACTAAGTAAATATAAACCTATATATATGTATATATTTGTGGGTACACATAAACACATGCACTAATAATGGAAGGGCATTTAAAGGTGGAAATAAAATACTTGCTAATTACATGGGATAGGCAATATTCACACAGAAAACAGACATGTTGTTTAATTTTAAACCTTATTAAATATGGCATGCATGTTTAAAATTGAAAAATAATCTCTAAATTAACCCAAATGGAATGTACGTCCAATTTTAAAAAAAAGGGAAAATAAAGATAACTTTTTCAATTAAATAGAAAGCAGGAAAGAACACAAAAAGAAGCCAAGACAAGGCACAGTAATTGAGTGCTACCTAGCAATGGAAATTAACGCTTATATCTGTATTATTAACAAGGGTAAACCACAAAGATACGATATCCAGAGTAAGCGAAAAAATAGCAAAGTCAGTGTATGGTGTTAACATACGTATTTCTCATAACACATGAGGTCCTGTTTATTATTTAACTACATGTACAAATATAAAATATGCTAACACCATCACCAGTCTAGAAGTTGTTTCTGGAGATAAAAGAAAGAATATAGAATTTAAAAAGCCTACAAGGAAGTATTCTATGATATTGGTAATCTTTAATTCTGTGTAAGTTTTGAAACATCTATGAAAAAGTGTTGACATTAGTTAAATCTAGGTGGGGAGTATAGTTTTTATGATAGTATATTATTCTTGTTCATTTCTATAGATTTGAAATATTTTATTTAAAAAAGATTCAGCTCAGGATGCCCCTCTCCCATGAAGCCCTCCCAGACTCTATCTCTAGACCATATCTGATACTCTCTCCTGTGTTCTTAGAGCTACATGCACTTATCCTATCAAACCACCCGTCATATGATGGCTAAGGTGGTGTTCTCCAGAAGCAGAGCCTGAGACAGGGGTTTGGGCCCATGTGATTTGCAGAGGAAGAGTTAATCAGCAAAAATCTGTAAGGGAGAAACTGAAGTAGGATAAAAAAGGAGAAAGAGCCACGCAAAGATGTGCTCTATGGCACAGCCTAGCCTTGGCCAGATCTATAGGGATGGGACTCTGAGGCAAAACCACACTACAGGGTTGTCTTCCTCCCTGAGTAAGATGGCTGCCTTTTGTACTTTTGAATCCATTTGACTGTGGCCCATCACTAGTCGAGGTATGTGGCTCCAGGCATTAAAATACATCTCTCTCAAGAAGGAAATGAAAGTAACTGTGAATCCTAGTAGCCAATTCTTAAGAGGTGGAGCTCAGCCCAACAGACCCAGCACATCATCTAGGTAAGGCACCAAACAGCCTCTACTACACCTACATCATCTTTATTGCTCATGTTCCTCTCTACCTTTCCTTAAATCAGGAGATGGGTCCTACTCATCTTTCTGGCCTCCAAGCCTACCAGAGGGCTTGCATAGAGTGAGCTCTCAGCACATTTAGTGAGATGGAATGAACCTAGGGGAAAAAAAAAATGATCCAGCAATGCTAAAAAGGACTGTCAATGTCAATAGGAAAAAGGCCAAAGATTCTTCCTCCTGCATTCCCAAGCCCTTTGATGGAGTGCTGAATTGTTTTCTTCCTGATAAAGAGACATGCATGCATGTATCTATCCATCAAGGGTTTATTCAACACCTACTATGTGCCATGCATTGGAGACCAAAAGCTGCATATATTGCACTTATATCCTCAGGTTATATTATAGTCAAATGAGTAAGGCAGTAAATTCCTATCAACCTATATTAATGGTGCTCCAGTTTCTAGGATGTGTGGGAGTTACCGTTTTGAATAATTAATAGAATCAGCCCATAAGTCCTTAACAATTCAGAAAGGGAAACAGGAATGCACATTTAAAAATCTGGCATCAGATAAACTTTATAAGTGCAATAACTTGAGTTCAACTATGTGATAAATGTTCAATATGGTATATAATTCATTTATTTGTTCACTCAATTATTCATTTCTCTTTTGAGCAAATATCTAATAAGGGTCTACTGTGTACTAAACACCAAAATGCACTTGGCATCGAGTGTTGAATAAGACAACATGTTTATAAATTTACAGATTACAAACTAGTAGGAAAGACAAACATTCTAGAGTTACTCGTAAGTAAATATAAAGTGGCAATTATGGCTAGTCTATGAATGAAGAAAACCAAGTACTATATATAACAAGATAATGGAGGATCCCCTGATTTGGTTTCAGGAGTTACGAAAAGCATCCCAAACAAATTGACTTTTTTGTACATTATAAGTGAAGAATGAGGACAAGTGAGCAAAGAGTGAGTGTAAGAGTATTCAGATATAGGGGAAAGAATCACAAAGTTTCCGATGACTGCATCAGAAAGCTGGCTGCATTTTGCTTGGGAGTAGAGTGATTGGGAGAACGGGGTGGGGGGGTGAGGACATAGGGGCTGGATCGTGCCTTGCTTTGCAGGCCTAGTTAAGATATTTGAATTTCATTCCAAATGTAAAGGGGGGAGCACCAGAAAGTTTAAGCAGAGGAGAGATACGGTCTGATTCATGGTTTTAAAAAGATTAGTCTACCAGAGTGGAGAATGGATTGGAGGCCAACAAGGATGGAAACGAGATGGACAGATAAACACTTGACCATCAATGAGCTCCTGTGGCTTGAAGTGGCATGACAGGTTCAATACATATGCTGGGTTTAGGATGGACGAAGTTGGGAGGTAAACTGGATTTGAGGGGTGAAGAAGAGAGAGACGTGAGAATGATTCCAGTTTGGGGACATAAGCAACTGGGTAAATGAAAGAACTATTAACTAGAGGTGCAGAAAATTGAGTGGACTTTGACACTAAGAGAACTCAGGCAGACTCCTAGGGATAAGTATAATATCTGGGCAGGACATTTAAAAAAAGATTAATTTGAGAAAAGGGGGTTATTCTAGGCAGACAGAACAATGTAAACAAAAACCAGGGATGAAAGAATACATAGCATAGAAAATGGCAGAAAAAGACTATGACATGGGGTATGCAAAGTGACACTGTGTGGGGAAGTTGTTATCAGGATATAAGATTGAAAAGTTAAGTAGATGTGAGGAATCAAAGTCTCTGAAATTAATCTGTATAAAAAGATAATCTTTGGAGATTTTAGGCAGTGGAATAACATGTTCAGACCTGCTTCTTCTTCTTCTTTTTTTTTTTTTTTTTATTTTTAGGAAGATCTCCAGAATTTTTGGAGCTCTGTAAGGGAGAAAAAATAGTCGGTGTTGGAGAAAGAGACATTTTGGGAAAATTGAAATATATGCAATCTTTTTTTAGCATCTCTAACAGATCAGTTTAAGAATATGAGCATGCATTATGTATAATTTGGGTTGTTTTTAAAAAGATCATGTTTCATGTTTGTTATATATAGAGCTGCTAAGGCCTGGACAACTCTTGGAATAGATTTTATTTTCCCATTAGGATGGAGGTGGGGGTGTGGTGGCTACCCATTGGTCAACAATGTTGCCTTGTCAAATCTTGTCTTTTCTAACCTAAATTTTCATAACTCTTTTATAACTCAAAAAAGGAAGGCTGGTTTTGCTTTTGTTTTTGGATGGCCTGCTCTATTGTCTACTAAAGTGTTCTTCAGACCAAAATGCAAAGGAAAGGAAAATATGAGAAATCATGGGACAGTGGGTACTATTCATGGCATGGGGTTATAAAAATATATATATTTTTTCTGTTTTGGCTTTTTGGTATCTTATACATTTTTTTAAGCCAAAGCAGTATTCTTGACCAGGAGTTAGTAAACTTTTTCTTGACCCAAAGAATAAATGTTTCAGGCTTTGTAGATTCTATGGTCTCTGTAGCAATATTCACATCTGCCTCATAACACAAAAGCAACCATATACATTAACAAAGGATTATGTCTGTGTTCCAATAAACTTTATTTACAGAAACAGGTGTTGAGCCATATTTGTTGACCCTTGCCCAAGACCCCCACATCTGATAATATAATAAGATTTTTGTCGGTTTTTTTTTTGTTACTCGTCAAAAATGTCTGTTTCTGCCTTTTATAGCACATGTAGTTTATAGAGTATCGCTATATCTAATTTATCACTTACAAAGTTTGCTCAGTTTAATCTACGCATGTGCTGTGGAGGCAGTCCTCAATAAAAATGAGTCTTGGACGTAGTAGCCCTTTGTTTCTATCAAGTCTCTGAAAATTGTTCCCAAATTCTAAATTATTTTTGTGTCCCCCAATTTTGATTCAACTTAATATTTTTAACCTTTCTGTTTGATGGCTAATAAAACTTGCTTCTTGAACAAAATTCTCAATTCTCACTCACCCTGAGAGAGTGGGGATGAGAGACAGCAGAAAGAGGAAAAGGAATGTGAGAACAAGGATGACAAGCCAAGGATAAAGAGGAAGAAGCATTGCATTTTGTTGTTGTTGTTTTGACTGGAACTCATGGGCCAGGTTCTGTCCAAAATGTCACAAACACTATTTAATTCCCCCAACAATCCTATAAAAGTAGGTTATGATCACTATTTAAATATTGGCAAGAACACTTCTAAGGTAGGGTTTCTCCACAAGCAGACACTGAAACAAGGTTCTCAATTCAAACAGTCTATCTGGGAGACAAGTGTAGATAACCAGGTGAGGGAGTCAGCAAATAATCCAGGGAAGGAGAAAGGCCAAAGGGAGCAACTAACACTTAGTCCCTCTGGGGACCCTAATAAAGACTGTAGGACACACCTCATAACTGTCCCACTAGGAAGCAAGGAGGCTAGGGTATTGGATTACCAAGTCCTACGACTTGTTGATGAAGTATGCTCTTGGGGGTCATTAACATTTTAGATCTTCCATCTTGTCCCACATGTAGGTTGACACCATTCCTGAAGCCAGAGAATGGCTTTAGGGAGAGACAAACAGGTGCTAGAGGCAGGAATTACCCATGGAAACTTCAGACGGCATGGACCAACAGAATACCGATGGGCAGGGTATTGACAATATATGCCATAAACACTACGTCTCAAAAGCAAACATGATGCTATTTTTTTCCTGACACTCACCCATTATTTATTCCTCCTTTGTCTCCACTGGAAACTATTATCAGTCCAAGAGCTAAAGGGAAAGCTGGGGTCAATCTCTGAAAAGGGGCCTTAAACTAATAATGCCTCTAATTTTCCTAAGATCTCTCTCCTCCCAGAACCCACAAAGACTCCAGTTTGTCTTTTCTCTGGCATGATTCAATTTAAGTGGGAAAGATATCAAGGCAATGTTGTCACAATCCACTAAATCATTCCCACCCTGTCATCTCTGCACATGAAACACAGATGCAGAATTAACAAGGTAGGCAACATCTGTGGATAGTATGGTTCATAGGTCTGATGAAATCTCTTTTAACAGCAATGAGGGAATGCTCTCTGTTTGGAAACTTAGAGGCATACACCCAGGTATAGAGAAAGACAGGTGTTTAGAGAAAAAAGTTAAGTGCTTTATAAATATTAACTAGTATCATTATCATAGTTTTTTGTTGTTGTTGTTGTTTAAACAACTGGCTGGTCTTTAACTCATCCTCCTTTTCCCTGCTTTAGATCCATCTTCCTGAGTTGGAATAAGCAGAAGACTGATTTCATTAGAGCACAAGAACTAATACATGGGAAATATGGGAAAGGCCACCTTGTTTCTGTGTTTCTCCAGAGGGCACATACAGAATGGATGATGGTGGTGGGGAACTCCAAGAAATAATTGAACTCAATATGAGGAAGAACTTTCTGGAAGTTACCACAATCTGAGACTAAGATCATTCTGCCTTTTGAAGTGATAAGCTCCCTACCACTGAAGAAGCTGGCTTCCCATGAGCTGCAGCCTGGATAATAAGAGTTATAGCACTGGATACAAGCAGGGAAGAGATAACCACTGCTGTTTGCTTCAAATAATGGTCTCTGGAGTCTGGTTCAATCTTGGTTCAATAAGCCTAGGTTCAATCTTGGCTCTGAGCTTTAGTTCTCTAATCTGTAAAATGGGGATACTTATAGTATATTTTCATAGGTTCTGTGGATTTCCTAAGATTATGCATATATAGGGCTCAGTGCAGTGTCTAGCCATAGTCATCATTAAATTGCTATTGTTGTTTGCTGTTATTTAAGAGCTCACAACAAAGTAAGGATTTGCATAGAATTTCTCCTGGCATCACATACTGAGTGCTCTCTCTGTCTTGTGCTTGAGCCAGATGCTGAGATAGGGAAATGGATACAATGGGTTCTTTCCCATAAGGCGCTCCCAGCATGCATATGTTTGTGTATAGGGATCTCCTCAGGATTAATTAGTCCAAGCAGACCTACTGGCCCGGGTCTCAGGGAATGACATGTCTGGCTAAAGCCCAGCTGCTGTGCCTTGGAGAGGGCCAGTCTTATGGGTGATGGAAACAGGTGAGCCACACGGTCCCACATCATTTCCAGAGGGTAACAGACACAGTAAACTCCAAAGGACTGTAGGTAACCCAACAAATAAGTCATGTGCGTTTATCTAGAAAAATTAAAATAAGTGGTAGAATCAGCATTATGGGGATAAAGAAGCCTCAAAATTTCAGTCTGTCAGTATACATGGGAGGTAGCTTTTCCCAGGCCCATACAAACAGTGATCAAGAACAAAAGGAGCTGCAAAGAACTACAACTTGTAGAGCATTTACTAAATATCAGACATTGCCCTAGATAACTTCACATACACTAGAAATTAACTCTGTTCGGTAGTCTTATGATATAGATGCTACTATTAAAACAAAACCATTTAAGTTAAAAATTAAAGTTTGAGAAGGTTAAACTAGCCACCTGGGGTCACAAGGTACACAGGTGGGGAGACTTCCAGGCTAACCATTTACCCAGGAGGGAAGGATTATTGGATAAACATTGGTTTGCGAGCCATTTCCCTGAGGACGGAATGGTCCTGACAGTGGCTTCTGGGATTTGTGGAGACAATTGAGCATTCTGGATCTGAGATCTGCTGCTGGCTTGTTCTTGCAATTGGTACCTCCCTGTAGTAACCTGGAATCACACCTGTCTGCAAAATTGCTTTGAGATGAATAATAGGAAATGGAGAACAAGGAATGAGACAGATGTGCCAGTTGCCATGGAAATGCAGGAGTCTTTGTAGCCCTATTCTGGGTGGTGACACTCATATGAAATGGGAATATTCTCCTGTGAAGGTATGTGAAGGTGTGATGATCACAGGGAGCTCTCTTCTCCAAAAGTAGTAGTTGGCTGTGTTGACACAGGTAGGGGCACAGAAATAGTGCAGTGTTCATAGGTCCGAATTCTATGTAATTACCTGGCTGTGTGGTCTTGGACAGGTCATTTAACCTCTCTCGGTTTCAATCTTGAGGTAACAATGTCTACTTTGTAGGACTGCTGTGAGTATTGAGTTAATGATGTAAAGTATAGGGCATTAAGTCAAATATTTCAGCCTATTAATAATATCCAACTCTCTGTGTGACCTTGGATTTATTCTTCTACCTGTCTCAATTGAGGTTCATCCAACATGAAAAATGGGCCAGAGCTCAGCTTCGTTCCTTGGCAGCAGTGTAAAGGGGGGGAATAGTTATCTTTGCCAATCTTAGCTAGGTCTGACCTTCCATACAATCAAACAAAGAGAATCTTATTCCAAATCCCCACAGGAAGGAGCACGTGTAGGGGTCACTTTTGCTTTGCCAAATATTGGCTTTCTTTCCTAGACATAAAAAAATATATATTTCACTGGTAAAACAAAGCCCACTGATGTCCAAAAGAAAAACAGCAAGCAGAAGGAGGCTTCCCCTCTCATCTCCCTTATTACTAATTCTCATCCAGGACTACTGGTGTGAAAGCAATTTCAGTGTTAGAAGGTTGGCAGCCACCACTGTAGTGATACCTGGGGCCTTCTAGAATGTTCTAGCATCAGATTTGTAAGCAGAGTCTACTCCAAAAACAAGTCTGGACACAGGCAGGAGACAAAAGCGTCATGGCTGTATGGTCGAGTTTCTCCGTGATGTCTAATGGTTCCACATGTGTTGACTGGCATGTGATACCTGCTCAGATCTTTCACACCTCTACCCAACTAACTCCCCTTCCCTGCCCGAAAAACCCCCAAATGATCTCACCAATATAAAAATGATCTGATATCAGATAGATTCTAGAGAAACCATCCTGGCCAAGTGGAAGATGACCATTGCTCTCTTTCTTTCATAACTTTGGGGTTTTGAAAAAATAAATGCATCCTTGAGGTTTGTGCTCCTTCCACTCTCAGGAGAGGACAATGTCATCAACCTTGAAAGATAATTGTAACCATAGAGACTTCGCCAGCTTATGAATCTATGACTATGTTTAGGCATCCTTCTGAGGGCTGGAGAAGGTTGGGGTAAAGAAGACAAAACTGTTGCCCTCGAGGAACCTATGTTCTGCAGGGAATTCAGACATAAGCAAACACATAAGCAAACAAGATAGTGTAACTACTGAGATGATGTACAAGGGAGATAAAATAGAGTCAGTGGTACAGAATGACATGGAATGCTTCCTTGGTTGTGAGATCTGAGGAGGTCTGTGAAGATGAGACATGAATGGTGACATGGGTCCAGCTCTGCTAATATGTGAGGGAGGGACAGAGAAGGAATACTTGGGAAAGCCTATGGATCAGGACACAATTTGGAATATCTTAGGGTTCTGGCTGGTGGCTAGTGAATAAGAGAAATGCTTACAGCTCTTTAGCTATCCACTAACACTCAACAGACTCTCTCTCAGCTCCAAAGCTGAAATCCCAGTGGAGAGAATTCAGAGTGAGGTGTGTAGCTCTTGACAAGTTAATTCTGGCTGGAGGGTCAAATTTATATCAGAATGTCATGGCTCCAGTGAGAATCATATGGATAGAGAGAGGGGAAATTGTAGTTGCTGGGAAAAAACAGATTGTTCCCGAAATGAAAGAGAGTGGCTGGTGCTAAAAGCACAACCCATTCTTCACACCAGGTTCTGCAGTTCCAAAGAAATTTGACCTTCCTTGATGCCTCTTATGGTAAGTTGGGCAGGTCATCTTAGGAAGAGGAACCTTGCTATAGAGACTGGAGAGTCCCATCCAGGGTTACAGAGGTTATAAAAGGCTAAACAAAACAGGTAGTCAACTTTCAGGTTGAAATTCTAGGGTACTGTCATTATTTTTTGTTCACTTACCCATTTATGTTTATTGGATATTTATTGTATTCTAATAGCTATGGTCCTCTAAAAGGATCTTTGTTCAAAGAAAATTAGAAAAACCAAACTACTATCTTTTGGAGATTCTTAAGTTATATTAGCATAAAGAAAGAAAGCTCTTGAAACACAGCATTTATTGAAACATATTTGATCACTGAACTTGCTTTCTACTATGTAAATTGCAAATCTAAATGATTTTTAGTTATTCCTTCTTCATTTGAAAATTATACACCAAATATCTACTGTAATATATAATGGAAAGAACAAGTACCTGAAATGAAAATATCTGGTTTAAACCCAACCTCTGCTGAGTGGTCTTAGGCAAATCACCTATTATTTGTACATTTGGGTTCCTAGTTTTTAATCTATAAAATGAGGACAGTCAGACTAAATGAGGCTAGAGTCTCTTCCTGCTCTGATAGTCAGTAATTATATTTATATTCCCCGGTGCTGTAAAAGCTACAGATTAGAGGTAATATGGTTCTCAACTTCCAGGAATTTACTTTCATTTGCAAAAGGAGAGGGCATACTTGTGCGTGTACACACACACACATGCACACATGCACACACACTCATGCACATACTTGACCCAGGATCATAAACATGTGATTATACAGTCCTAATAATACACAACCTTGCTCATCTCAAAGAGAGAGTAAGGATAATATTTGGTTGTTCTATGAGGATCACAGTGACAACAGAAAGGTCATGTGGTATTCTCAAGGTCCCACTATATTTAATTGTAGTTACTATTGTCACATGTGCCCACAGTTTGGGATCTCTGCAAGTTAATCCATCTTTATAAAATAATTTATGTCTTAGGAAAATTACAAAATTGACAAAATAAGAACTAATATTTGTATAACTCTTTATGGTTTAAAAACAGCTTTACTGAAAAGCCTAGTATGTATATTGTTATGACCAGTTTCTTTGTACAGATTAGAAAGCTGTAGGGCACAGCATGTAAGCCACCTGTTCTGGGTGTGCTAAGTGGCTAGGTTGCTTCTGCCCAACCCCATAACAGTCTATTTCTATTGCTCTGCCCTCATTGGCCTACTGAAAACATTGTATTTCTAGAACTGGAGGTCAAATAGGGTGGTTTCCTGTTTGTACTGAAATCTCAGTATTTCAAACCAGAGAGAAAAGGCACCATCCCCTTTCCCTTTTACTCTCATAATGTGAATATCTTCATTCCCAATTTTGTTTTGGCAACTGGGATACTTGAGGTGGAAAGGGAATAAAGGATATTAAAGGCATAGCTCATCCTAGTAAATACTTAGTGACTCACACACTTGGCATTTGCTCTTGATGGCAGGGCATGAAACATACAAACAGTTTAGCTATTATCCTTAGTTTCCTGGAAAAAATGGTTCTCATGGAGCTATCTATAAAATAGATTATTACACAGGAGAGAGCATATTTAGAAGCCAAAGTCCCCAGTTCCTGAAATTAAGGGTTATGGAGTTTTGGTTGATTTACTTCTTTGAACCTCAATTTCCTAATCCATAAAAAAGGAGACTTTTGATATTCTAATAATCAACTGCTATTGTAAAGATCAAACAATATACCACTTGAATATGCATTTTAATCTTTCATGAGAGATGCACACATAAGGATATATTGCTTTGAGAATAAATATCATATAGATGGAGTTAAAGGAAAGTGTACAGGAGCTCAAATTTTGTTGTAACTGGATAAGGAAAGTGTTGTTTGTAGGAGTCAAATACCAGAGTACAGGTGTAGCTTTGTTCTCCAGAATTCTTCCTTGTTATTGTTAATTTTTTGAAATGGAATTTGACCTGTATTCAAGGGAGAATGAGGCTAGATGTTGGAGTCAGGATGTGGATAAGACAAGCTATAATAAAGAAGAGGAATATAAAGGAGAGATGGAAAATGATGAGCATATCAGGACTGTATAGATCAGCCTCCAGGTGAATCGAATCCTTTCCGCAGCAGCTTCCATGCCATATCTGGGTAAACACACAATATCAGTTGTCAAAGCTGTGTGCTCTCCCTACCTTGTCTAGTGCCTTTCAGTCACAGCTTCTAAACTCTGACAATGGGGGAGAGTTGAGTGCTGTTAGGTGTGACACTGGAGCATCTGCAAGCCACAGACAGGGTTCAGTGAGCACTCCCCAGCTGGGATTAGGCTCCAAATCCCTGTTGTGAAAATGCTGGTATTTTACAACAGTACTTGGGTTTTCCATCTCTGGTATTCCCAAGGAGAGGACTCCATGCAACTTTGATATCTTACTAGATAGTACATATGGACGTTGGAACAGACCTAGGCTTGTCTGAATAATTGGCTTAGGACACATCACTGCACTTTCCTGAAGCTGCTTTCCTTCTTTACAAAAATAACCCACCCTGACGAGTCTCAAAGAGTCATAAAAAATTATAAAGCTTAAATTGTAAAAGAGGTTAGTGATGTGAGAAGGTTACAAGTAAGTCAATGGCCAACCCAACACTGGAAATTAGGAATTTTGACAGGCTGTTTAGTACCTTTTCACTTTTTCTTCCAGGGGTCAGTATGGACCAACCAAAGTCTCAGAATGAAAGAACTTATATCTCTGTCAAGTGGCAGAGTTGGATATATTCGGAGAATCCCACCTATGCCCACCAGATAACTGGAACTAAAAAGCTCTATGACAAATTGACTGATTCGAGGTGGGGCTCAGATGCCCACGCTATAAAAAGAAGTTGAAAAATACAACTACCAACTGCCACTCTAGGCTCTGATTTTCATAATGCTGCGCACTTAAGAAGGAAAGAGGACACGGGCAATGCCTGTAGCCTTTCAATCAAGAGTTAACAAAGCC
Source organism: Martes martes (assembly GCF_963455335.1). Classification (NCBI taxonomy): domain Eukaryota; kingdom Metazoa; phylum Chordata; class Mammalia; order Carnivora; family Mustelidae; genus Martes; species Martes martes. The sequence continues at coordinate 79,740,510 of NC_137900.1, forward strand.
CCTACTGGTTTAGTTCCCACATCTGAAGAACATCTATATTGATGCTTCTCAGACTCTGTATTGAAAGAACACAGATTTCCCCCCTACCCCCGCCAGCCCCATTTCACCACAGAATTTTTTAAGTAAAATATAATTAAAGAAAATTGAGAAATGAAATAAAAAAGTAGACCTACAAAATACAAGGACAAATTTTGTTCTGTCAGATTTGACAGAAACAAAATTGCTTTATCAAATAGACATGAGTTTCCAAAGCTTCTATCTGAATTTCTATACTTGTCTTGCCATTGGCAAGTTACTAGTTTGTAGATCGGCACCTGTGTTCGTACTCTACTTTGAGCAGTACTGAGCAATAGCACTGCAGAGCAGGAACCTCTAACCAACATTCTGGACTGGGAGCCCTGGAGGAACAGGTGCGGGCAATTACAAGATCATTAACACACTGTATGATTTATACATGCGTTATATTTATTGTCTGCTTTCTCCCTCTGGAATGTAAGCTCCATGCAGGGAGTGATATTTGTGTGTTTTGCACACTAGATATTCCCAGAGCTAGAATAGGGACTGGTGCATAGTAGCTACTCAAAGGATATTTGCATATAAATGTGTGGATGATACAAGGAGGGGTGAGAAGAGGAACAGGCAGAAAAACAAACATCAAGATAAGCACAAAAACACTTTTTTTGCCATAATAAGGAAGTTATACTAAGAAAATTAGCTAACAAAACCCAGTAATCAAACATGAATTCACCATGAATTAAGTTAATTCCACAAAATGTTTGACAAAGATTTATTATAAGGATGTGTATGTAGGGGCGCCTGGGTGGCTCAGTCATTAAGCATCTGCTTTTGGCTCAAGTCATGATCCTAGGGTCCTGGGATTGAGTCCCACATCAAACTTCTGCTTCGCGGGAAGCCTGCTTCTCCCTCTCCCACTCCCCTTGCTTGTGCTTGTGCTCCCTCTCTCGCTGTCTCTCTCTCTGTCAAATAAATAAATAAATAAAATCTTTAAAAAAAATGCTAAAAAAAAAAAGAATGTGTATGTAGGTTGATCACAGAGGGGGGACAACAGTCAAATCACAAAAATTGGGGAACAAACAAACAAATAAAAAAAAAGAAACTGGAGAATTGTGGACATAAATAAGAACCAATTAGAAGTGTTGAAAACGGATACATTCAAACAGAAAACATAAAGAATGGATTAAACCTCAACTAATAAACCCCCCCAAAAATAATGATTTGGAATGGAATAATTAGAACTTCACCCAGAATTCTCCAACAGAGGAGCAACTAAAGGAGAAAAAGAGATATCAATAATAGCTTCAGAAGCTCTGACCGAGGCCCTGCTAAGAAGACATAAGAAGAAGGAAAAGGGAAGAGAAATATTTGAAGAGGTAATTACTGGCCTTTTACTGAACTGAAGAAATACAAGTTCACAGATCAAAAGATCCACAAAGAATAAATTATACTGAATTTATGTAATAAATTTATAATAAATTATATCAAACTTATATAATAAATTTATAATATACCAAATAAACCAATATATACCAATATATACCAAATAAACACTCATTAAATAGGTAGAAGAACTAAGGCAAATTTACTATCTTAAGAACTATGAGAGAGGGGCACCTGGGTGGCTCAGTGGGTTAAAGCCTCTGCCTTCAGCTCAGGTCGTGATCTCAGGGTCCTGGGATCGAGCCCCGCATCGGGCTCTCTGCTCAGCGGGGAGCCTGCTTCCTCCTCTCTCTCTGCCTGCCTCTCTGCCTACTTGTGATCTCTGCCTGCCAAAGAAATAAATAAAATCTTAAAACAAAACAAAACAAAAACTATGAGAGAAAAAAGAGTAGCCAGTGAAAAATAAAATTTAGACTAAGAGATTCCCCCCACCCCACTTTGGCAATGAAGGTGCCCAAAGATCAAAGGTAATGTCTGACTGTATAGAAGAAAAACATGTATTAACCCTAAACTTTGTGTCCAGCTAAACTTCTAGTCAAGTAGGAAGGCAAGAGAAAGCATTTTTAGAATGCATGAATGGGGAGGTTAACACTCTCAGGCTCTTTCCAGAAGAAAAAAAAATAGGATGTATTTTATAAAAAAGGAGATGCTAACCGAAAATGCAGATGTACGATTTAAGAAACAATGGTAAAAGTTAAAGAAAAAGAAAATTATAAAAGACACTTCAGTGGACCCAGAAATTGAAAATATACCAGTACATTTAAATAACTGAGTGCAAAATTAATAATTATGCTCATGTGAAAAATGGAAAACAGACTCTGAAGAGTAATTATCATTATGGGCACTGGAGTTCAGTGGTAAATAATGTGTTCTAAGGTAGTTGCTATGTTTAGGAAAACGTTTAAAAATTGTGAGTACTTTTAGCCATCGTTAAAAATTATAATTATTTATATATGTAAAAAATACAGTTCTAAAACATCAGAGAGGAATAATAAGTAAAGTAAATATATCAATCCCAGCAGAATCAAATAAGAAAAGAAAAAGGTTGAACTAAGTCTAAATATATCTGTAATCACTATTAGTGTAAATGTACTATGTAAGATGTACTATCAGAATCAATTTCTAAAAATCCAGTAATAATATTTCTTAAAAGAGAACCACTTAAGACAAAATGACACAAGTTTGAAAAGTAAATGACCTATTACGCAAGTCCTAATGCAATGAAACATAATGAGGCAATATACCAACAAAATGAAATCCAAGGCAGAAACATTACTAGAGATAAAGACATTTATTACTTAATAGCAAAATAAAAAAATTCCAGGGAAACATAATTTAAAGAATACTGAGGCACTTAACAACATATCTTCAAACTATGAAAGCAACACTGATAATCACGTTTTTTTGCAGAACAGGCAAACATCCTATCATTGGGAGGTTTTAAAATATCTTTATCACAAAAGGATAGATTAAACAGATAAAAAAAATCCCAGAATAAACAAGCTTTGTCATATATATATATATACATTATACACAAAAATTGGTAATGAATATTTTTCCAAAACACACAAAGTACACTGATACATAACATATCTATCCATCTATCGACCTGTCTGTACATGTATGCTGTACATGTATGACATATGTGGTCATGAAGAAATTATCAAATATTTCAAAGAATTGATATTGAATAGATTACATTTTCTTTATGCAATGCCAATCATTTAGAAAATGACAATAAAATGGAAGTGAACTGTTATTTTACATTTGGTAACAAACATAAGCTAAGAGAAACATTAATCTTGAGCAGTGGTTCTCTTATTGATTTGAACATTGGATTAATCCAGGGGAACTATAATAAATACTGAAACCTGGATCCCACCTCCAGTGATTCTAATGAAATTGGTCTCTGGGGTGTATAACCCAGGACTTGAATGTATAGTCAGAGCTTAGTACAACTGATTTAGGATCTGGCAACTTTTCTACCCTTATGTGTTAAAACCTTTAAATATGGTATCACAAAGACAAATGCTTTTGCTTCTCTTTAAGAGTTATCAAGAGGCAATCTTCACTGAAAGCCAAGTGGCTGGTGATGTAATCACCACAGCAGCTGTCAAAGTGTCTTCAGTCACTGTGACCAAATTCCTCCATCTGTCCTTTATTTCCTTGGTTTACTATCAAGCATGCATCATAATTGACCCTTACACAGAAGACATCTGATGAGCTGCTGTGAGCGCCTATGTGTGTGCAGGGGTCTGAGTCAATCATTTTGTCCATTTTCTCATGGGAAAGGGAGTAGCAAACACATTGAAGCATCTTTCCTTGATCTAATCAAAAGGCCAGACAAGACGGGGATGAAGTTCTCCCCGCAAGGGAGTGACCTGGAGTGAAACCCAAATGTTCTGATGTTGGCCAAAAGCAAAGATGGATGATTGAGATTTTCAGTAATAGAATTCTATATGGGTTTGATAAATTGCAAGTAATAACATATAATGTATGGGTATGTAGGCTCTGAAATTAGACATATTGGGAAGAAGTCCCAGCTTGGTTAATTATGAGCTATTTGACCTTGGGCCCAGGAGTCATTTGTAAAATCTGTGACATTTAAATGAGATGATGTAGGTAAAGTGCTCAGCTCAGTACTTGATACATAGCGTGCAGTGCATGGTATCCATTTGACTGTTATTGTTATTATTTAGTAATTTTCCAAAGATAGGTACCACAATGTTCATGTTAGCTGAGTGTTTGAAAGCTAGTGCATCTTTCCTCCATTATAGAGAAGAGATAGGATGGGCCAGAAACTATGGTATATGCCTTAGAAAGTGAGAAATATAAAAATATAAGTCCATGGGGTACCTGGATGGCTCAGTCGGTTAAGCATCTGACTCTTGGTTTTGGCTCAGGTCATGATCTCATGGTCCTGCGATCAAGCCACATGTTGGGCTCCATGCTCATTGTGGAGTCTACTTGTCACTCTCCCTATGCTCCTCCTTCCACTGTCTGTCTGTCTGTCTTTCTTTCTCCCATAAGTAAATAAAATCTTAAAAAAAAAAAGTAAGTCCAGAAATATTGAAATAACTCAGTAACACCATTTCCAGGTTCCTATGGACAGTGATTTCTCTTAAGAAATGGTCACTATGGTTGCGCAGGGTCCTCTAAAGCTTCAGTCTGGTGACTGGAAGATGACAATTAATTCATGACATTACACCAACCAATGGAACAAAAAAGCATTTACACTTAAAGTGACCCAGAGCACTGAAAGCTATATATCTTTTCATCAACTCCCTGTAATTTACATCTCCCTTCCCCACGGAGATATGGACATACATCTATATATTCTGCCACTTCCTCCTCTATCTAATATTGCAACATAGACACTGAGATGTCATAACTCACATGTGTTAGTGTGTGCCTAACATGTTACTGTTTTTCTGTTAATCCATCCACTTCTAAGACTCCATCCTAAGTCTTCCTACTCTGTAGTATTCAAAGTTTTCTCTTTCCTCATTCAAAAGATGTATAAGACATACGGTTTTCCTCGGGTCCGCAGGAAGGTTCTTATGTCATGCAATGACACTTCATTATGCAAAAAGGATTTGTTCCTACACTGTGATATGTATTAGTGTTGTGGGAAGCAAATTAGAGTCCTTGATCTCAAGAAGCACACAGTCTTGTGGAAGAAGGATAGAAACAGGTTATGATGTGAGTGTAGAGAACAGGAACCCAACCCAGACTTGAGGCAAGGAAGGCTTCCTGGGAGTAAGTAAAATTGGCTTTGAGCTGAAAGATAGCTAGGATTTAACCAGGTAAAGAGGAGGTGGAAGAGTGTCCCAAACAGAAGGAATAGGTCTTCCAAAGCCCAAAAAGGAGGTAATGAAGTAGAGTTCCCAGCAGAAGACCTTCTATGAAGGCCAGTCTGATGCTTAGGCCTTATCCTGAAGACACTGAAATATGGCTAGAGTTGGTGCTGGTTGGTAGCGTCACCACTAGAGTCATGTGACTCCTGAGCATATGAAATATGGCAAGTCCTGACTGGGATGTCCTGAAACTGTAAAATGTACACCAGGTTTCAATGACTTAGTCCTAGAAAATTATATAAGTTATCTCGTTAGCAATTATTATATTGAGGGGCACCTGCCTGGCTCAGTCAGAAAAGCATGTGATTCTTGATCTCAGGAATGTGAGTTTGAGCCCCATCTTGGGTACTGTAGAGATTACTTAAAAATAAAATCTTGGAAAAAAATTATTATATTGAATACATGTTAAAATGATAGTATGTTTATATATTAGGTTAAACTATTTTGAAAATTAATTTAACTCACTTATTTTATACTTTCTAGTGTGGCTACTAGAAAAATTAAAATTATGTGTGTGTGTGTATCTTGTATTTATGACTTGTATTATATTTCTATTGAACAGTGCTTAATTAGAGGCTTTTAAAAGATAGAAATGTTATTACATTTAATAATATCTTCACAGGTAACTATTTTCTTAATAAGATAAATATTCTGCTTAATGGAGAGAAACACTAAAGAGTAAAAGCACTTTCATTAACATTAGAAATAAAGAACCTACCATCAACAAAAACAGTGATGAAATCTGCAACTATGAATTAATATATTCTTTTGCAGAAGATGCTAGATAGTGCCTTGGGACAAGAAGAAGAACCACATATATAAATATTGGGAATGAATATGTAAAATTATTACTGTTGCAGATAATATGATTATGTACTTGGAAAACCTAGGAGAATAAAATGAAAACTATGACAAATAATCAGAGAATTCAATAAAGTGGATGGTAAAACTGTTAATATACTGAAATCAATAACTTTCACAATACAAATAACACACAGTTAAAACAGTTAGGAAATATAATGGAAGAAGAGATTCAACTTAAAATAGCAACAAATAGGAGGAGTCAAGATGGCGGAGAAGTAGCAGGCTGAGACGACATCGGGTAGCAGGAGATCAGCTAGATAGCTTATCTAACCATTGTGAACACCTATAAATCCAACGGGAAATCGAAGAGAAGAAGAGCAACAATCCCAGAAACAGAAAATCGATCACTTTCTGAAAGGTAGGACCTGCGGAGAAGTGAATCCAAAGCGACGGGAAGATAGACCCCGGGGGGAGGGGCCGGCACCCGGCAAGCGGCGGAGCGACGGAGCACAAAACCGGGACTTTTAAAAGTCGGCTCCACTGGGAGACATCGCTCCAGAGGCTAAACTGGGGGGAAACCCAGGCGGGGTCAGCATAACCCCAGGACCCGCGGGGTCACAGAAGGACTGGGGGTGTCTGAGTGCCGCAGAGCTCGCAGGTATTAGAGCGGGGAAGCCGGCTATAGCGACAAAGCCGAGGAGTGAGCTCTAAGCCCGGGGTTACCTTGTGCCGGTCGCAGGCTGGGTGGGCTCGGAGCGCGGCCGGAGGCCACGGAGACAAAAGCGACCCGGCGCTTTTCTCCAGCTCCAACAATTGACTGCTTTCCTCGAGGCGCGACCGCAAGCCAGGGAGGCGGGACTGTTGGGCTCTTTGCTCTGAGAGCGCACTGAGGAGCGGAACCCCAAGCTCTCTGCTCCTCTGGGCCGAGAGATTGGGAGGCCGCCATCTTCATTCCCGTCCTCCGGAACTCTACGGAAAGCGCTCAGGGAACAAAAGCTCCCGAAAGCGAACCCGAGCGGATTACTTAGCCCGGCCCCTGGCAAGGGCGGTGCAATTCCGCCTGCGGCAAAGACACTTGAGAATCACTACAACAGGCCCCTCCCCCAGAAGATCAACAAGAAACCATCCAAAACCAACTTCAGTCACCAAGAACAGCGGAATTCCACAGCAGGAGAAAGCAAATCCTACCTGGACAAAATGACAAGGCGGAAAAACTCACCTCAAAAAAAAGAACAAGAGGCCGTACCGAAGGCTGGAGACCTAATCAATACAGACATAGGTAGCATGACAGATCTAGAGTTCAGAATGACAATTCTCAAGGTTCTAGCCGGGCTCGAAAAAGGCATAGAAGATATTAGAGAAACCCTCTCCGGAGAGATAAAAGCCCTTTCTGGAGAAATAAAAGAACTAAAATCTAACCAAGTTGAAATCAAAAAAGCTATTCATGAGGTGCAATCAAAAATGGAAGCTCTCACTGCCAGGATAAATGAGGCAGAAGAAAGAATTAGTGACATAGAAGACCAAATGACAGAGAATAAAGAAGCTGAGCAAAAGAGAGACAAACAACTACTGGAACACGAGGAGAGGATTCGAGAGATAAGTGACACCATAAGACGACACAACATTAGAATAATTGGGATTCCAGAAGAAGAAGAAAGAGAGAGGGGAGCAGAAGGTATATTGGAGACAATTATTGGAGAGAATTTCCCTAATATGGCAAAGGGAACAAACATCAAAATCCAGGAGATGCTAAGAACGCCCCTCAAAATCAATAAAAATAGGTCCACACCTCGTCACCTGATAGTAAAATTTACAAGTCTTAGCGACAAAGAGAAAATCCTGAAAGCAGCCCGGGAAAAGAAGTCTGTAACATACAAGGGTAAAAACATTAGATTGGCAGCGGACCTATCCACAGAGACCTGGCAGGCCAGAAAGAACTGGCATGATATATTCAGAGCACTAAACGAGAAAAACATGCAGCCAAGAATACTATATCCGGCTAGGCTATCACTGAAAATAGAAGGAGAGATAAAGAGCTTCCAGGACAAACAAAAGCTGAAAGAATTTGCAAACACCAAACCAGCTCTACAGGAAATATTGAAAGGGGTCCTCTAAGCAAAGAGAGACCCTAAAAGTAGTAGATCAGAAAGAAACAGAGACAATATACAGTAACAGTCACCTTACAGGCAATACAATGGCACTAAATTCATATCTCTCAATAGTTACCCTGAATGTTAATGGGCTAAATGCCCCAATCAAAAGACACAGGGTATCAGAATGGATAAAAAAACAAAACCCATCCATATGCTGCCTACAAGAAACTCATTTTAGACCCGAAGACACCTCCAGATTTAAAGTGAGGGGGTGGAAAACAATGTACCATGCTAATGGACATCAGAAGAAAGCTGGGGTGGCAATCCTTATATCAGATCAATTAGATTTTAAGCCAAAGACTATAATAAGAGATGAGGAAGGACACTATATCATACTCAAAGGGTCTGTCCAACAAGAAGATCTAACAATCTTAAATATCTATGCCCCTAACATGGGAGCAGCCAACTATATAAACCAATTAATAACAAAATCAAAGAAATACATCGACAGTAATACAATAATAGCAGGGGACTTTAACACTCCCCTCACTGAAATGGACAGATCATCTAAGCAAAAGATCAACAAGGAAATAAAGGCCTTAAATGACACACTGGACCAGATGGACATCACAGATATATTCAGAACATTCCATCCCAAAGCAACAGAATATACATTCTTCTCTAGTGCACATGGAACATTCTCCAGAATAGACCACATCCTGGGTCATAAATCAGGTCTCAATCGGTACCAAAAGATCGAGATCATTCCCTGCATATTTTCAGACCACAATGCTCTGAAGCTCGAACTCAATCACAAGAGGAAATTTGGAAAGAACACAAATACATGGAGACTAAACAGCATCCTTCTAAAAAATGAATGGGTCAACCAGGAAATTAAAGAAGAATTGAAAAAATTCATGGAAACAAATGATAATGAGAACACAACAGTTCAAAATCTGTGGGACACAACAAAGGCAGTCCTGAGAGGAAAATATATAGCAGTGCAAGCCTTTCTCAAGAAACAAGAAAGGTCTCAAATACACAACCTAACCCTACACCTAAAGGAGCTGGAGAGAGAACAACAAAGAAAGCCTAAACCCAGCAGGAGAAGAGAAATCATAAAGATCAGAGCAGAAATCAATGAAATAGAAACTAAAAAAACAATAGAACAAATCAACAAAACTAGGAGCTGGTTCTTTGAAAGAATTAATAAGATTGATAAGCCCCTGGCCAGACTTATCAAAAAGAAAAGAGAAAGGACGCAAATAAATAAAATCATGAATGAAAGAGGAGAGATCACAACCAACACCAAAGAAATACAAACAATTATAAGAACATACTACGAGCAACTCTATGGCAACAAATTTGACAACCTGGAAGAAATGGATACATTTCTAGAGATGTATAAACTACCACAACTGAACCAGGAAGAAATAGATAACCTGAACAGACCCATAACCAGTAAGGAGATTGAAACAGTCATCAAAAATCTCCAAACAAACAAAAGTCCAGGACCAGACGGCTTCCCAGGGGAATTCTACCAAACATTTAAAGAAGAATTAATTCCTATTCTCCTGAAACTGTTCCAAAAAATAGAAATGGAAGGAAAACTTCCAAACTCATTCTATGAGGCCAGCATCACCTTGATCCCAAAACCAGACAAGGATCCGACCAAAAAAGAGAATTACAGACCAATATCCTTGATGAACACAGATGCGAAAATTCTCACCAAAATACTGGCCAATAGGATCCAACAGTACATTAAAAGGATTATTCACCACGACCAAGTGGGATTTATTCCAGGGCTGCAAGGTTGGTTCAACATCCGCAAATCCATCAATGTGATACAATACATTAATAAAAGAAAGAGTAAGAACCATATGATACTCTCAATAGATGCTGAAAAAGCGTTTGACAAAGTGCAGCATCCCTTCCTGATTAAAACTCTTCAAAGTGTAGGGATAGAAGGCACATACCTCAACATTATCAAAGCCATCTATGAAAAACCCACCGCAAATATCATTCTCAATGGAGAAAAACTGAAAGCTTTTCCGCTAAGGTCAGGAACACGGCAGGGATGTCCGTTATCACCACTGCTGTTCAATATAGTACTAGAAGTCCTAGCCTCAGCAATCAGACAACAAAAAGAAATTAAAGGCATCCAAATCGGCAAAGAAGAAGTCAAACTATCACTCTTTGCAGATGATATGATACTATATGTGGAAAACCCAAAAGGCTCCACTCCAAAACTGCTAGAACTTATACAGGAATTCAGTAAAGTGTCAGGATATAAAGTCAATGCACAGAAATCAGTCGCATTTCTTTACACTAACAACAAGACAGAAGAAAGAGAAATTGAGGAGTCAGTCCCATTTACAATCGTACCCAAAACCATAAGATACCTAGGAATAAATCTAACCAAAGAGGTAAAGAATCTATACTCAGAAAACTATAAAGTACTCATGAAAGAAATTGAGGAAGACACAAAGAAATGGAAAAATATTCCATGCTCATGGATTGGAAGAACAAATATTGTGAAAATGTCTATTTTACCTAAAGCAATCTACACATTTAATGCAATCCCTATCAAAATCCCATCCATTTTTTTTAAAGAAATAGAACAAATAATCCTAAAATTTATATGGAACCAGAAAAGACCTCGAATAGCCAAAGGAATATTGAAAAAGAAAGCCAAAGTCGGTGGTATCACAATTCCAGACTTCAAGCTCTATTACAAAGCTGTCATCATCAAGACAGTATGGTACTGGCACAAAAACAGACATATAGACCAATGGAACAGAATAGAGAGCCCAGAAATAGACCCTCAACTCTATGGTCAACTAATCTTCGACAAAGCAGGAAAGAATATCCAATGGAAAAAAGACAGCCTCTTCAACAAATGGTGCTGGGAAAATTGGACAGCCACATGCAGAAAAATGAAATTGGACTATTTCCTTACACCACACACGAAAATAGACTCAAAATGGATGAAGGACCTCAATGTGCGAAAGGAATCTATCAAAATCCTTGAGGACAATGCAGGCAGCAACCTCTTTGACCTCCACCACAGCAACTTCTTCCTAGGAACATCGCCAAAGGCAACAGAAGCAAGGGCAAAAATGAACTATTGGGATTTCATCAAGATCAAAAGCTTTTGCACAGCAAAGGAAACAGTTAACAAAACCAAAAGACAACTGACAGAATGGGAGAAGATATTTGCAAACGACATATCAGATAAAGGGCTCGTATCCAAAATCTATAAAGAGCTTATCAAACACAATACCCAAAGAACAAATAATCCAGTCAAGAAATGGGCAGAGGACATGAACAGACATTTCTGCAAGGAAGACATCCAGATGGCCAACAGACACATGAAAAAATGCTCCACATCACTCGGCATCAGGGAAATACAAATCAAAACCACAATGAGATACCACCTCACACCAGTCAGAATGGCTAAAATTAACAAGTCAAGAAATGACAGATGCTGGCGAGGATGCGGAGAGAGGGGAACCCTCCTACACTGTTGGTGGGAATGCAAGCTGGTGCAACCACTCTGGAAAACAGTGTGGAGGTTCCTCAAAAAACTGAAAATAGAGCTACCCTACGACCCAGCAATTGCACTCCTGGGTATATATCCTAAAGATACAAACGTGGTGCTCCGAAGGGGCACGTGCACCCGAATGTTTATAGCAGCAATGTCCACAATAGCCAAACTGTGGAAAGCGCCTAGATGTCCATCAACAGATGAATGGATAAAGAAGATGTGGTATATATACACAATGGAATACTATGCAGCCATCAAAAGACATGAAATCTTGCCATTTGCGACGACGTGGATGGAACTAGAGGGTATCATGCTTAGCGAAATAAGTCAATCGGAGAAATATAACTATCATATGATCTCTTTGATATGAGGAAGTGGAGATGCAAGGTGGGGGGGTTTGGGGGGAGGTAGGAAAAGAAAAAATGAAAAGATGGGATTGGGAGGGAGACAAACCATAAAAGACTCAATCTCAAGAAACAGACTGAGGGTTGCGGGGGGGAAGGGGGATGGGAGAGGGTGGTGGGGAAATGGACATTGGGGAGGGTATGTGCTATGATGAGTGCTGTGAAATGTGTAAACCAGACGATTCACAGACCTGTACCCCTGGGGATAAAAATACATTATATGTTTATTAAAATAAAAAAAATTAAATAAAAAAAAAAATTAGAGATAGCCTAAAAAAAAAAAAAAAAAATAGCAACAAATACACAATGCCCATGGTCTATATGGAGGAAAATGTAAATATATATGTAAAATGTTCTCAAAGACCTGAACAAGTGGGAAGACAGCTGTGAATCTGTGGAAAGGCTAATTAAAACTACCAAGACAGTAGTTTTCACTTTTCAGATAATCCAAGATCCAGAAGTCTGACGATACACTGTACTGTTCAGGATGTGAGGAAATAAAGCACTCTTACACTGCTGGTAGGAATCTCATTTGGCAAGAACTCTGTCAGAGACCATTTGAAAGTATACATTTAAACTATAAATGCATTCATTCATTAACAACACACATAACTGCATGCAAAATAATGGATGAAAATAATTGTTGCACTGTTTATAAAGCAAAGAATTAAAAATAACCTCTATGTCCCTCAATAGGAAACTTGCTTACATAGACGACTTTCATGTAAAAGAATAGTACTACGAAGCCAAAAAAAGAATGAGGAATCTTTTCACATACAGCTATGAATTATTTGTAAGTCATATTGGTATACAGAAAGTGAGAAACAGTGTGAATCATGTGCCATTGTTGGTGCAAAAGGATGAAAAGGAATATCTGTATGTATTTGCTTCTATGTGAATAAAATTCTGCCAAAGTGTAGACCCAGGAAATAGAGAACAGAGGTCACCTTTGGGGTGGAGAACTGGGTGGCTGGGGGAGTGGATGATAAGTCCTTTTGTATTTTGAATTATGTGTATGTTTCAACTATTAAAAATACATTTAAGAATCCTCAGCTTAAAGTTACCATATGTTAGAATGCCCTAGTAAGAAACTTTTCATTAGGGTGAAAAGAAGTCTGCCAAGAATATCAGAGGAAGACAGTGGGGTATGGGCAAAGACCAGAAGTACGATGATCTTGACAGTGAGAGAAATTGAAATGAGAGAAGTTTGGTAATGTTGGAATTGGTTAAGTATTCAGGAGCTTGTGGTAGGGAAGCCAAGAAGCATATACAAGTTTAGTTACTTCCTAGTGAGACATTCATGGACGAGTTCCTTAACTTGTCTAAGCTTTAGTTTCCACATGTGTGGAGTGGTGATAATAAAGCCAACCCCATGTTGTGAGGAATGATGAGGTAATTCGGTGCAAGCACACTACAGGCACAGTGTGTGACACCTAGGGGGCATTCAGTAATGGAAAGTTAGTGTTCAGTTTCCTTCTCTCTTGTATTTATAAGAAAATATACACTCACCTAAAATCTTTATAAAATAGGATCATGCTATAAAACTGTAAAATCTTTCTGCAAATTTTGGCCTTAATTTAAATAGTATGAGCACTTTTCCACATCAGGGCATATGACATTACCTCAGTTTTTAAAGTTGTCCAGTACTGATCCTTTGTGTGCAAATACTATGATTTACGTCCTTATTCCCTCAGATGAGGACTGTTAGGCTGTTTCTACTACTGTGTTCTTTTTTTTTTTTTTTAAAGATTTTATTTATTTATTTGACAGATAGAGATCACAAGCAGGCAGAGAGTCAGGCAGAGAGAGAGGGAGGGGGAAGCAGGTTCCCTGCTGAGCAGAGAGCCCGATGCGGGGCTCGATCCCAGGACCCTGGGATCATGACCTGAGCCGAAGGCAGAGGCTTTAACCCACTGAGCCACCCAGGCGCCCCTACTACTGTGTTCTTATAAATAAGGCTGAGTGAAGACATTAGTCCTATGTTTCCCTACTTATTTTGTATGATATTTTCCTATATTCGATTATTATTACTTCTATTTTAGTAGTCAGGGAGTTTAGTTAACAAATGGTTTCCCTCTCATAAGTCACCGAAGCCTCTCCGAACTCTTTGCCTTCCATTTCAAAATGGGTCTACTGGAAGGTACTCATCTGTAGCACTACAGCATGGAAATCACCAGTGTGACCCCGGTGGAGTGTCCCAGTCCCTGCAATTTCACTAATCACTCTCTTCAGCTTGATGGATACCGGAGGAGATAGATGCCTGTTGGCTGGGTAATTTCTACAATGCCGGAATGGTAGATCATTTTTAAGTGAGCAAGACTCGAGCAGCACATTCTGGTAATGAGGTGGGGAGCGGAGTAATGAGCAGAGTTCAGGGTATGAAAACATCACGATAAAGGGAACTGCGTTTGAGCAGAATGACTAGGCAAGTGATTAAGGAGCCATGTTGGGAATGAAATGATCCAGACACAGCAGAAAGAGCATGGACCCACAGTGCTCAGAGGGGCTTTCAGAGGTCATCTTGTCCTTTCCCTCCTTCTAGGTAGAGCTACAGGCAGTTCTAGGTAGAACTCTTAGGTAGACTAGGAGGAGTCTGACACCTGTGGATCTGTGCCAGTCAAGAGGGAGGGGCCTGTGTGACCCACTGATAAAGCCTTATAAGTTCAGGAAGCTGATGAGCCTTTTATTTGGAAGAGCTTTAAACATACAACACAAATCAAAAAGCAAAAACACAGCAGAATAACAGAGCAAACAACCATATACTTGGATGCCCCAAATTAACAAATATTTAGATTTCCTTATTTTGCCTTACACTTAAGAAACGAAACACTCCACAGGTAAAATTAAAGACTCTAGTTTGCACAGCTCCCTCTCCTTTGGGTCCATCAGAATGTTATAAATGTGAGTGTGTGTGTGTGTGTGTATGTGTGTGTATAGTCGGCAAAAAAGGCTGTCACAAATTCCTCCCTTTCTTGCATGCTCATGGCACCATTCTTATCAAGACATGGAGTCTATTTCCCCACCTCTTAAAACCGGGCGTACGACCTGTACTGACCAGTAGAAAGCAGCAGAGGCAACCTCTTGGAGCTTCTGACCCAAGGCCTCAAGAAGCCTGAAGGCTTCTGAGGCTTCCCTCTACAAAGTTACCTGCCTTGTAAGAAGGCCAGCTTCCCTAAGACACTATTTAGAGAGGAAACCCAAGCTAGTCACATGAAAAGGCCAAGTGGAATCACATGAAGTTTCCAGATACATGAATGAATTCTTAGAACTTCTAGCCTACTTGCCAGCTGAGTTCAGGTGAGTGAGAGACCCTATTCTTTTTTTTTTTTTTTTTTAAGATTTATTTTTTTATTTATTTGACACACAGAGAGAGATCACAAGTAGGCAGAGAGGCAGGCAGAGAGAGAGAGGAGGAAGCAGGCTCCCCGCTGAGCAGAGAGCCCGATGTGGGACTTGATCCCAGGGCCCTGAGATCATGACCTGAGCCGGAGGCAGAGGCTTAACCCACTGAGCCACCCAGGCGCCAGAGAGACCCTATTCAATGCCAGACGGAGCAAAGATCTACCCAGCTGAGCCAATTCACCAATAGAACTGTAAAGAAAAAAAAAAGTTATTATTTCGGATCACTTAGTTTTAAAGTAGTTTGTTGTGCAACAAGTATAAATGAAATATGCATGTGTGCTTATACCAAAAAAATATTAATAGTGTGCACAACAGTTGTTTCCACGAATGGCCAGATAAACCTCTATCGGACTGGCCTTCCCAGGGATGACGATAGACAATGGACAAACAACAACAACAATAACAAAAGCAAAAAACCAAAAACCAAAAACACAACCACTTCAAGACAATGGGCAGTGATCAAAAGTAGGTGTATCCTGGATGGGGAGTTAACATTCAAAAGAAAATGGTATTTGCCTTTTCTTTGCTTATCTTTGCATGAGGACAGTCCCTAGTCTGCATCATGCAGCATGGTTAAAACTCTGAAAAAATGCTCACAGCCTTGCTGGCTTCAAAACCAGAGGTTAGTTAGAGTTTGGAACAATCCTATTTGCTAGAAAGTGAGGGGCAGATCTTGGAAAGGACAGAGCCAGAGACGGAAAGCCCAAATTCTGTACATAAACTTTACCCAAATCTCTGACAACGGAATCACCCATGCATGAGTTAGAAAGTTTAAATAAGCTGCCTGCGGTTGAAAGAATTGAACTTTGAGTTGCTGTCCAAGAGACAGACTTTGCATTTTGTGCCCAACCACGTCATCTTCTGTTAAAGCAAAGTAAACAAAATGCCTCTTTTGGAAAGAATACATCGGAATCTACCATCTCTATACTATAACATTTTCAATGCCCAGGAGATAACCATTGAAGACTCCATATAGGGAAGACTAGGACCATGGGACACATCCTCAAGGGCATAATAACTATGCCAACGGCAGAAGGTGACATTTAATGAAAGCTTTGTATGTTCTAGGGTTTACTCTATATACTTTATGCTTATGATATGAATCCTCATGGCAATTTTATCATGTTGATACACTTACTTCATCAATTAATATGGAGTCAAGAAAGCAGAAACCAGTTCAGGTATTTTAGGCAAAGAGAGATTAAATATAAAAATATATATAATTGAGCTATTCAATAGTTGGAATGACTGGAACCCCCTTTCCCCCTCCCAACAAAGGACAGTGTTGTTCAGAGACAAAAAAAACTGTGAGAATTTACTACTGCCCTAACTCACTAGGTCCTTTGCTGCTGCTATTCCAAGAGCTGACTGTGTCACAGCTACTGCAAGAGTCTTTTACTGCTGCCACCTCCACTGAATGAAAATCTCCTGCCTGCTGCTACCAACGTCATGGCCACTGCGGGACGCCTCCTTAGACTGCCATCATTGAGGCTGGTATGACAAGAAGAATGCCTCTCTTTTCTTCTGCCCTATAACCTTGTAGAAGTGCTTTGCTTTGGTGGAACCTAGGTTGGAACACTACCAGTAAGGGGTACAGGAAATATAGTTTCCAATTTTGCTGGCCTTGCAATAAAGGGGAGAAATTAGAAAGGCAGGAAGAGTGTCTATATGAGCAGGCACCATTCAGCACAACTGTCATCATTATTTTATATTGGAGGGGATAGAAACACAGAATTCTAAGGAGTTGTCCAAGATCACATATCCAAGCAGCGGTGGTTAACATTTGAACTCAGAAAGCTTAACTCCAGAGGTCGTGTTTTTAAACTGGTGGTCATTTACCTTGTTTTTAATTATTTACAATTAAAAGCAAAGTCACAGAAAATATATTTGTCTTTGTGTCCACATGCTAGTTATAATTTCTGATGATGGTCTAAAACAAATTAATGTTGGCATTCCTTACATTTTCTAAATTGCAATATTATAACCAAGACTACCATTTAATTTCAAAGCTCATATTTGTATTTGTTTTTCATAATTATGTCAATGCCAGGTTATGATGCCAAGTGACAGCATTTAACTTTTAATGTGTTGGTAAGCAAGTATGACAGCATGTAGTTTGCACATCCTAATATCAAAATGACAATGTTTGTTCTGCATCTGCCATTGTATTCATTAATACTTTAAAATTTGTAATGACAAAATTACTCTTTCTCAGCAATGGGTTGTAATCAAAAGATATTTTCATGGACTAAGAAATTAATTTATTGACTTAGTTCATAAATTAAGGATTTAATTTGACATCATGAAAATGATTCAGTGAAGGGGAGTGTCACACTATCTTAAATGTTGCAGGCTAATGAGAAAACCGTACTGCCAGAGACTTCATAATAAATGATACATTTGAGAGCCAAATGACCTCATGACAAGCTATAGGGACAAATAGTCCTTGGCAGTTTGAACAAAGAAAAGTAGTGGGAGAATTGAGTCATAAGAAGGCATACAATGGTATTCTCAAAACAAAACAAAATAGAACCAAATACATGCTTTGTACTTACTGCCATGTTTAAGTTTTGAGCAAAAGTGCAACACAGATCTCTTTGTACATACTACTCAATATGAGTTTAGCAATAAATATGTGAATAAAAACATGAAGAATTTATATAAGTAAATAAATGTATATAAATATATATGCACACATTTAGTAATCTTTTGTATTTCTACTGAGGTAGGAACTGCATAGGAACTGCATAGGAACTGATAGACTCCAAAATTTTAGTTTTTAATACAATAACTATTTGTTGTTCTCACTAACTGTTTCTCACAAACATAATTATCTAAGATGAGTGTTCTGCTTGGTATGTGGCTCATCTTCCGATGGTAATGCAGTCTTTCTCTCCCTTGAAACTCTACCGTTACCTGGGCCTCATTAACCTCATCATCTTACTTCCAGCAAAAAGAAAGAAAGAACTTGGAAACTTAAATGGGTCAGCACAGAAGTGAAACAGACCACTTTCATTCATATGCCCTGGAGATCAAACAGAATGTGCAATCTGATTTGCCTAAAAAAAAAAAAAAAATCAAATGATGGAGTTTGGGAATACCAGAAAAGCTGGAAAATAAAGGGGAGAAATGCTGGAAGAAGGGGATTTACAGAAGAAGGAATTCTAAAATCTCAATATAAGATTCCCTTGAATCCTTGATTGACTCCTGAGCTGTGCATTGTGAAAATTAATGAAAGGAAACCTTACTAAAGAGTGAATGAAAAACCACTATACTTTAAATTCCCATTTTACTCCAATGAACTTTTAGTGTATAACATCCCTTCCCAATGGCCCCCTTTCCTCTATAAAAAAGTGTATCCTCTATTTTGTTCTCTGGACTTGCCTATGGTTTTGCTATAGCTTGCTTCTTCTGGATTGCTATTCCTGAATAAACCCCTTTTTGCTGAGAAAGAATAATTTTGTCACTACAAGTATCAAAGTATTAATGAATACAATGGCAGATGAAAATAACTAGCAGTTTTATTTTTAAGGTTAACAGTATCAGTAATATAAGAACCCAAGTCATCTTCTAGCAAAATAGCAACTGGAAGCCCTACCTGTCTGCAGAAATTTAACAGCAGCTGAAATTTCAGCAGCTCCTTACCTTACAGGAAGCACAGTTTTGGATTCAGTCAAGTTATGTAAGAGGGAATTGGTAAATACTTTGGGCTTTCATTGAAATCATGCCATTGAAGAAAGTTACAAGTTTCAGGATTAGGAGATTTGTTATAGAACTCAGGAAAAAACAAAATGGGATTGATCATTTCTCTAAGGCCCAAATCTAAGCCTTCAAAGTCCAGTTGCTCTCAAGTAATTTAACTGTCTGCCTGAGATTCTCTCTCTCCCTCCCAGTCTTCTCCTCCCCTCATTCTCTCTCTCTCTTTCTCAAATAAAGGAATTAACTTAAAAAACTGAAGATGAAAAAGATATATTTTCAGGCAAAGAAAGGCTGAAGACATTTTTTTCCTGCTCCAAAATACACTAAAGGAAATTATTTAGGCAGAACAAAAACCTAACAGGTGAGAATTTATATGTTCTGAGAGTAATGAAGAGCACAGCAAATGATCAATATGTGGATAAATAAAGGAAAAGACAAAAATATCGTTTTTTCTGAAATTCCTTAGAAGTCACTTGACTAAAGCAAAATCCATAATTATATATATTCGGGGTTTATATTACATGAAGAAGTAAACTATATTATGATTAGAAAAAGGATGGAGGGCATACATATGGAATCATATGGTGGTGAAGTTTTTAACAATGTACACGATTAATGTCATACAACATTAATTTAATATATATTGTGAGAAGTCAAAGATATGTATTTTAATCCCTAGAGTAAATAATAAAACATAAATAAACAAAAGAAGGAGGTGTACATTTAATAAAAATGAGAGATATAATGGAATACTAATAGTACTTGATTAATCCCAAAGAATAACAGAAATAAGTGACATAGAAACAAGGAACAGGAGACATTAATAGGGGGGAAAAATCAGGATGGTTGGCTTAATCCCAATCATATTAATAATTACACTAAATGTAAATGGAGTAAAAAAAACTGATTCAAATGGGGAAATTTTTCAAAATTAAAAAAAATGTCCAAAGCATACACTCTTTACAAGACTCACACTTTATTAAGATACAGAGAAGCTCAAAGTAACAGGATAGGAATAGATCTACTACACAAGCTCTAAAGCAAGGAAAATTGGAGTTGCTATATTGATATCAAACAAAGTAGATTTCAAAACAAGTATTGCCAGATGCTAGAGATAAAAAGGAACATTTTGAATGATAAGAGTCAATTCCTCAGGAAGACAAGATGATCTAAATGTACATATTCTTAAAATACATTGATAAATATATAGGGAGAAATGGAACAAAAGTTATATATTTCTACCAAGGGAGAAATAGGACCAAAGCTACCCCTGCAAAGGTGTTAAAACCACATCCTCTACATTTAGGTCCAATGTTACTAAAGTTCTCTGGTATTCCCTAGAGTATTTATCACTATTTGTTTTTACTTCTGGAATTTAAGAATGTTCTTCTAGGGGCACCTGGGTCACTCAGTGGGTTAAGCCTCTGCCTTTGGCTCAGGTCACAATGCCAGGGTCCTGGGATTGAGACCTGCATTGGGCTCTCTCCGCAGTGGGGAGCCTGCTTTCCCCCTCTCTCTGCCTGCCTCTCTGCCTGCTTGTGATCTCTCTCTCTCTCCATCAAATAAATAAATAAAACATTAAAAAAAGAATGTTCTTCTATTTTAACTTTTTTTTTCCTGTATCAAGCTTATTTTTATTTTTATTTGTTGCTAAAAATAAATGTGAATTTCTAGGTATTAGAGACAAAAGGGAAATTGTGTATACTGTTTCAGATTGCCAATATGCCAGAATTAAACATCACAGACCAGCACAAACCTCATATGGTACATTGTGACACCATATATGAATGGATCTACGGTGCAGGACAGAATTAGAGTCTATAAGCAGGTGGCAGTAGGTGAGAAAAATGACCATCATGTAGTTACCATCACCTAGGCTCATGCTGAATACCTGACCTGCATCACATACCTCATTATTGCCACATCCTGTAAGGCAAGTATCATTATTCTAGTTTTAGATTTGAGAAAACTTCCCAAGATCATATAGTTTGTAGGCAACAGAGATGGGTTAGGGTTAGAATTAAGGTTAGCTACAAACCTTGTTTTCCATAACTCTAAAGTCTGTATTTCTGTGTCACTAAACCAACTTCTACCAATGATGAGTGCATAAAACCTACATCAGCCAAGGAAGATGGAGAAAAAATAATGCATCTGTGACATACTTTGGAGCACAAGAGATTGGTGAGATAAAGGCAGATCTGATAATTAAAATGACTGAGGAAGGCAAGGAGAAAAAGTTAGAAAAGGCAGAGGAAGGAAAAAAGGAGGTTAAATATCTTTTCAGAATAAAACCCTGGTCCTCAATTGTAGCCTTGCTCTGCTACCCACTCCCTGGGTTGTCTTAGACAAGACTCAATTTCCCCGACCACAAAATGAGGGATGTAGAGAGACAGATCTTAAAGATGGCATCCAGTTCAAAACTGTCATCCTGGCCAGACTGCCTGTTTCCCATGCCAGGCACAGTGGCCAAAAATGCACGGTAGGACCTCATCGAAACTGTATCAGCAGGAGAAGCAAGGTGGAGAAAACCACCTCAGGCCAAACTCGTTAACAGTTGTTTCATTAATCACAGTTTGTGTTTCAAATCCAAAGACAATCTGTCCAATTAACATTAAAGCTCTGGCAGCCATAGGGAGACCTTTAGGAAAAGGCAATTTGACACAATTGCTAATAATGCTCCCATTTAGGAAAGTGGCTCCCAAACATAACATTCTCTCATGACAGCTGGAGTCCTGTCCAAAGCAGGAGCACAGGTTTCAAGTGCCTCTACAACCCGACCTCTTCTTGCTACCCAGCCTCACTGTCCTGGATGCCTATCACATGGCAGCGCTCTTAGAAGAACCAGTCTTCCAGAACACACCACTGTCATTCACACTTCTATACCCTGTCCATTTGAACCCACAGTCCACACGTCATCCCAATATTTCTGTAGCCTTGTCTACACTTCGTGTTACATTTCCAGTAGCACTTTAGTTCAACAAACAATTCTCAAGGTGTGTTGAGACTGAAGTTTCTTCAGTCAACTTTAACTTAGGCATGCTTTATGTTTTTGTTTTCAAGCCATACATGTACACAGACAGAAGCATTCAAATAGTACAAAGGGTTATACCGTGAAATCCAAATCTCCATTTTCTCTCTAACTTCTAGGATCCTGTCTGGATGTGAGCTCAGTTACCAGTATCTTGTATTTTCTTCAAAGATGCTTATACAAGAGTATAAATAAGTGAAATTTTCCTGATAACGCAAATAGTAATCTATTAGTCATACCATTTTACACCTGGCTAAACAACGTATCTTGGAACAGTCGTTCCATATCAGTACACATGGAGCTTAACAGTGTCTTTATAACCATGGGCACATAAATTGACCTCTCTGAACAGCAGTACCCTTAGAGGTGAAGGAGTGTAGTAAAATGATTCCAGCCCTACTCCTGGGTGCCTACTCTGGATGCATACATACTCCTGGGGTACACAGCAGTAAGGACAATCGATTTTAATTGTCTGTTAGTACTTTGTTTAATGCTGCCAACCAATGACTGATATTTGTAGAGTGAATCATTGTGAATCTAAGGAATTCTATGGCTGTGTGATGGTTACTTTCACGTGTCAGTTTGACTGGGCTAGAGGAGGCTGAGAGATAGCTGGCAAAACATTATTTCCGGGTGTGTCTGTGATGGTGTTTTGCAAGAGATTATCATTTGATTTGGTAGACTGAGTAAAGAAGATCACCTTCAGCAATGTAGGTGACATCATCCAATCCACCGAGGACCTAAGTAGAACTAAAAGAAAGGTAATTTGTTCTCTTTGCCTGAGCATCCAGCTTCTCCTGCCCTCAGACATCTGCGCTTTTGGTTCTTGGGCTTTCTGATTTGAACTAGGACTTGCACCATGTGCTCCCCTAGTTCTCAGGCCTTTGGGCTAGAAATATATTTCACTGCCAGCTTTCCTAGTCCTCCAGCTTGTAGAGGGCAGATCCTGGGACAATTTGCCCCTATAATCATGTGAGCCAATCCATATGATAATGTCCCCTTAAATATCTAATATCTTTATCAATCAATCTATACATCCATCTATCATATATTACTTGTTTTTCTCTAGAGAAGGCTGACTAATAGAGAAAATTACATGAGATCACAGCATCAAGAACAGTACCTGGAAGGAGGAAGATATGTAACATGATATTCTACTTCCTTTTCTCTAAAATTCCATAGGAGACACATCTGTGCAATGGAGTACTGAACTTTATGTGTGTGCATGTGCATGTGTCTGTGTGTCCCATCCCTGCTGTGCTCTACTGACACAACAGAGGCACTGAGATGTAGACTGTTTAGAATGAGCTCTGGGAAAAATGATAGTCTGCAAAATTGTCCTCCCCTTACCTACCACTCCCTTAAGGATTTTGTTGAAAGGAAAAACACCAGACTTAGGAGCTCTGGTTACTAGTTGTGGTAATCATATCTAGTAATTGCAGGACTTCTCTCAGGATTTTGCCACTCATGTGCATAATGGGAGCAAGAGGTTGTTCCTAGGTTGGATTATTGTAAAGTCTAAATCAGATAATACATGTAAAAGCACTTAGGGGTGAAACAGTTTGAATGGTGACAACATTACTGAGGGGATCCTGCATTTGATCTTGATAAAGTCAATCCTCTACTTTGACATTCTTGTCTAGCTATGTTCCCTACTTCTAGCATATCCCCAAACAGGGACCAGGTAGCAGTAGATTCCAAGCCCACAGTAAAAACAGAGATTCAGGAAGAATCGCAATGTGGTTTCTGTGAATTTCCCATTCATAGCAATAGCAATCCCCTTTTTAGGCATGTGGTGAATAGGAGACACCTGGCAAGGTGCTGCACAGGCAAGAACCTGACAATCCCAAGACCCACCAAAAGGTGATTGAAAGTCATGGTGAATCCTTAGTCCTTGAGAGAATCTGAAGCACTGAAAGAAGCCACTGTGCCAGGAATATGTACTCTTCTTATGGATGATCTCTTACATCCCAGCATAGTTTCTGGCACTGGTGTAGAGACAGCCTATTTCACAGGTGCTGGTTTATTTCAGTGAGAAGTGGGGTGATAGGGGTGGGAGGAAACTGTGCAACTTTGCAACTGCTTAGGTGTGGATGGCTTGCCCAAGACACCCTGAAGGTGGAGTCTGAAGCTAATGGTATGTTTTCTGTCCTGGACAGGAGTGCCTCAGGTTCTGTTGAGGGGAGGTGTCCTCTGGGAGAAACACAAACACACATGGAGAAGTGAGGAGGGATCAACCAGGAAGCCACAAGCATTGCTGTGAACTTTCCCAGAGCCTGGCCTTTTTGGAGGGTTGGACATCCTGTTGCTTACTGGTAATTACCAGATGTACTCAGCTCCTCGGCAGGCTGAGATGTCAGGTGGCGGTGCCTCCTTCACCCTTCCCCTCTTCTCCCCCTGGCTCTCCTTGGGTGCCCTTGCCATCATCTTTTCTTCAGGCTCTTGCTGGCCATGGTGGGGAGGCAGACAAAACCAGGGTATTTTGTTGCTCCTTTTCTCTTTTCCCCATGGAATAATTGAAATACAACTAGGGAAGGGGAGTGAAAGGAAATGAAGGGGTCATTAGATACTGGGAGAGGAGGGGACAGCCTTTGAAACAATCTTTTCTGGGTGACACCTGAGCAATCCAAGCCTGCAATTTCCTCCATGAATGTTCAGCCTCTTCACAAGAGTCCCCTAATGACAGTGTAGGCGATGGATGGAGACAGGGCAGTTGAAGCTTAAAATATATGCCAAGGAGATATTAAAAGCCATATAACCTCCTAGGAGTAGAGAATAGGCAGGAGAGCAGAGGAGATGGGATAGAGGTCCTGCCACTTGTCTGTTAAGATGCTGGGATGATCTTTTGTTCATTCTTCTATTGTTCTGCACACCATCATACTGATTCCTCATAATGCCTTCAATATCTCTCCACTTTTCTTCACTCCCAAAGTCACCATGCTAGCCTAGACCTTAATTACCTTTCTCCTTGACAATTACAGTAATAGACTCCCTGCCCCCAGGCTCTGCCACTTCCAGTCTACCCTGTAGATGTCACCAGATTGAACTTCCTAAAATATCTCTTTGCACATGTCATTTTCCTGCATAAAAACTTCAACGACTCCCAACTGTCTGCAAAGCAAAGGCTAAAAATCTTAGTCCGGAAATCAATGCTGCCAAAACCTTAGACATTCTGTGTTCACTGTGAGGGCTGTGACCAGATCTTATTCATCTTTCTGTCTCCCATTCCTGAGATGTAAGCTCCACGAGGGAAACTAAGATTTATTCTTCACTGCAGACCTATAATAAGCATTCAGATGATAGTTGTTGAATGAATACATTAATTAACTCATTAATAGTGTATGGCATATGGTATACGCCTATAAGTCTTTGTTGAAGGAAAGGATGAAGGGAGACAGGCAGAGAAGGATGATGCTCTATTAAAATAGGCAAAGATTGCAGATGGACGGCAGCAGTAGTTTTGGGCCTCTAGAACCAGAACAGCCCAGGAGAAACTTGACAGAAGGTGTTAGAGATAGGGATGAAAGGGGTTTAAGACCACCTGAGGTCAGATCAGATATTGGGAGTGGAAGTCCAGGAGAGAGACTGATTAAGCTGAGAAACCACCAGGGAGCACTGTTTGGGAAGAGAGGCAGCTATGGAAGCAAAGTCCCAAGTCCCCAGTTGCAGGGGTGGGGAGGGTGGGGGTGTGGGGAGGTGGGGGAGGTGGGTGGGGAGGCTTGGGGGTCCAGTTAAGAGGACCAGAAGTGATGAACTAGTTGAGTGAGAAGCCAGGGACTCAGAGAGTTTGCACATCAGTCAGAATGTGCTGAGTAAGTTTCAATAGCCATTATGAGTAAATTTATATGGGTAGTGCATCAATGGCTATATCATGAAAGTTTGAGATTTGGATGACAGCTGAAGACCATTTGTCAGAAAAATAAATAAGCCCATATGATTTTGCACACAATTGAATGGAGAAAGTTCCCTGAAGTCAATCCCCAGGTTAAGAAAACCTGCGTCTATGTAATCAGAAAACCTCACATTTGCATTTTATCACCGATTAACTTGAAGTTTTTATCATCTGTTAATACATTGAATCCTTGCAAGTCTCTGAAACTGGTAATAAATTACTTCCATTTCGAGGACTATGCCTTGTCCAACTAAGAAGTGGTAATATATTTAGGGTAGAAGTCGGGTATTTTGGTTTCAAGTTGAGTGTTTTTTCCCCCTCTATCAAATAATTTCTGCAGGAATCAGAAACCCCTCACAAATACCAATTGAGTACCTGCTATGTGTCGGGCAGTGTGCTAGGCACTTAGGATATATCAGGGAATAAAGACCAACCCTCCTGCTCCTGTGGGTCTCCAGACCCAAAAGGAGGTGAGTGCCTTCCTAGCCTGAAAGCCGGGATCAGAGCATGTTCTGGTCATGGAGTGTTGATTTCAGTGCTCAATGCTTAATGAAAAACCATAATCCAATAGGTATCATCCTAGGTATTAGTTTTTGTCGAAGATAGTGTCCACTAACACTGAATATCCCACATCTCTCAATGCTAATTATGTACTCCATTAATTTTCATTTTGTCCCTTTTTTTGTTCCGCCATTTAAAAATTTTAAATCTGAAAGTCTGCTTTCCATCTCACCAAAGGAAATAAGGCCCCAATACAACATGAAACTCATGGTTGTTCAGAAGAAGACAAATACAAACCAGACTGAGTGCTGAGAAACCCAGTGCCTTCCTACCATACTGGCTTTGTCATTTGTGGTGTTCTTGTCTTTTCCTTGTGCCTCAGTTTCCTCACCTGTAAAGCAAGTCTGTGTGCTCCCATGCTCCTTCTCTGTTGTAACATGCTAAGAGGCTCTAGATGCCTGAGAGGGTTGAGCCTGAGAGAAAACCTTTATAATTGCAAAGCGGTGAGATATAGACGATGAGAGAAAATTCACCCCCGCAATTAGTAGCTGCCTCCTTGGCTCTAGGAACCAAACAGTTCCCAGCTGAGTGGGATGGAGGAGGCAGAGAAGGTGAGAGTCAAGATGAAAGCTTTTTTTTTTTTTCCTCCCAGCAGAGAAGGAGCAGATCAGATGGGGGGGGGGGGAGGGTAGTAGTGAATGTAGATGTCAGACTGTAGTTCGTTCTGAAAAGGTCAGTGCCCTGCCCAGCCAGGACTGCAACATGGTGGCCTTTTAAAGAGCAGACAGTCAGAGAGGCTGCCACCAGGCTGGGAAGTGTGGGCAGTTTCAGGCTTATAGGAGCAAACCTGGTCTGTGGGAGCAGAAAGGGGTCTGACTACATTGGTGCAATCCCCCTCTTCTACTTTGCAGGGAGGGACACTGAGGTCCAGAGAGTGGGCTGGGAAAGGTGACAAGTCCATGGTCCCAGGGCTTGCAGTCAGCAGAGCTATGCCTAGAGCCCAGGAACTTCCCATTTTTGTCTAAATCAAAACAAACTTTTTCTTTGTTTTGCTTATTGCCACCTAGAAGAAAATCATTATTTTTCTCCCATCTGCTGCTTGCTTAGCATCTCGGAATAAATAAAATGTGGTAATAACAGTTATCCCTTCTTGACAGCATGGAACCTGACACTTAAAAATTGAAGGTGTGACTCATTAAACCTCTAGGTATGTTTTTAAGAGTTATTTTGTAAATGATTAAGTGTTTATAATGAGAGTTGACAAAATTATATCTTTAGTTTGAGTTTTCAATTTAAATACACTCTCCTCCATTCAATTTCTATCTCATTTTCCACCTGGTCCAAATTATCTCTCAATGAGAATTAAAAGCTTTCTCCCTGTTTGTACCTAAAACATCACACTGGATTCTCACATTCCCACCCCCCCAACCCTTTTCATGCTTGACCCTCCTGAATTGATTTATACTCCAGGACCCTCACCCCTTGCCAAGCGCCCCCCAACACATAGTGGTTATTGGTTAAAGCAATCCAGACAGTCCAACTTGCCTTTGTGCCTTGAGAACAAAACAACACTGGAAAATTATTCAACTTCTCTGTGCCCAGTATGATCTTCTGGAAAATGAATAATTCTTAACTGTCAGGTTATTATAGAGCTAAATAAAAAATAATACCTACTATTTCTCCAACACCTATTCTGTGCCAAAGCGAGCATTTTATATATCTTAATGAATTCACTTAACCCAATTGTTCTTATCACTACCTCCATTTTATAGCTGAGGAAAAAGGGTCAGAGAAATTCCAGGATTAGCAGGTGGCAGAGAATTTGAATAACCATCCAGGTCTAACTTGAAGAACCATGCCCCTTTCTAGCATACCACATGGATTAATCTATAGGATCAGTTCTCAATCTGCACAATTTTGCCCTCCAGAGGACATCTGGCAATGTCTGGAGACAACTTTGGTTGTCACAACTGGGGAGAGGCACTACTGGAATCTAGTGGGTAGAGCCCAGCGATGCTGCTAAGCATTCTATAATGCATAGGGCAGTGGCTCACAAGGCATTACCTAGACCAAAACAGCAATAGTGCCATGATGGAGAAACCCTGCTGGGTTGTATTCCATTGTATGACTTTACCGTAAAGTACATAAAAGGACATAATGTGGTGCATGCAAAGGGTCAAGCACATGGTAAACATTCAGTAAATAATGGCTATCATTCTTATTGTTGCTACTTCTAGACCTACTTCACATCTTACCTCTCCTCTTTTCAGGTTATTCCTGATACCTGCTAGATGGAAGTAACATTTCCCTCATCTCTTTCAATAACACTTTATTTTCTTTAATATTTGATACTCATTTATTGTAGCTATTAATACACATTCCTTGTTCTCTTCGACAAGTTGCCATTTTCCCAAGGAAAGAAGTTGTGTACCTTTTATATCTCCCCACGTATTTAGTACAGTGCCAGCCCATCCTTATTGAATTTGAGAAACCAAACAATTTCCTAATGAAATCTAGGCAGAAACTATAATGCTTATTTCATAGCTGAGGAAACAGGCTCAGAATGCCCAAGTTATCCAAGGCCACTGACTTACAGGGGTTGGAACTTGAACTAGGTTCCACCTCAGAGTCCAACATTATCTTGTTTAGCTGCTATTTATATAATCAACTACAAACCACCAGAATTGTAGTTCTTTCTTTTGAAGAGACATGTCTAAGAGAACCTTCGGAATGCACAAGCAAAACTGATAGGGAAATTGTTTCCAATGTGCAACCGATCTGGAGATGTCTATTGTGGGGTCCACAAAATATAGCTATAGGAAAAGATTACCACAAAGTCCCAATCACTGCAGAAAACTCATGGCAGATACTCCAGACGTCTGGATATGAGGCCCGAATGTGAATTAGTTAGCTCTGCAGTACTGGAAAATCTACAGTTCCTCTTTGCTTCCCACTTTCCTCATCTGTCAAATAGGGACATAATGCCCATCTTAGCTAGCAGGTAAGTTGTCAGGTACAGTCAATCCACATTATTTACAATAATTGCGTTCTATAAAATCGCTGTAAACACTGAATTGGTGAATACTGAACTACTGCTCCTAAGGGAAATACAGGGTTGGGTTGCTGTAAGGTTCTGATCACATTTTCATCATCTGATCAATGTGGAAACTTGGTTTATGTGTGTTTCTTTTAAAGGTACTTTATTTAATATATATTATTGATTCATTAACATTGAACTCACAGCCAACAGCACTGTAACACATGCCTGAATGAGGTTTATCTAATATACTTACTTTTTTCTGTAAGGCATAGCTTGGAACACTTGGGCACCATTTCAGCTCTATGCTTGGGAGCCATTTCAAACCAACAAAAAGCCCAAAAATGTGACAACCATGGCACCAAATGTACTACAAAATGGACACTTGTCTATAGGACAAGAGCTGAAACCAAGAAGGTGGAGCATCAGCTTGTCAACCTCAGCTGGGAACACGCATGTCACAATAACAGTTTCATCACTCTGCACACGTCTGTGAATGACCAATGAAAGCACATTAGTATTAGTTTCGGGTCACAGATAAATTCTAGCAAGTTGGAGAATTTTGAAAGTACAGAATTCATGAATAATGAGAATCAACTGTGTGTGAGTTTTAAGGATTTGGGTGTTAAGAAGAAAAGGGTGATGTTAAGGGTGTTAAGAAGAAAAGGGAAGACAACAAAAATGGCTAGTGAACATATGAGAGATGTTCAACATCACTACTCATCAAGAAAATGAGTCTTAAGACCACAATGCAATACCATTATATATCTACCAAAATGGCCAAAATTTAACAGAGTGGTGGTATTAAACGTTGTCAAAGTTGTGGAGCAGTGGGCACCCTGGGTACCACTGATGCATGTGCGCAATCAGTACAGCCATTTTGGAAACCTCTTTTAAAGAGTATCTGCAAGTTGAACATAGGCTAACATTATGGCCCAAGAAGTCCACACCCAGATACGTACTCAATAGAAATGTATACACGTGTTTTCCAAGTTCCATGTGTGGGAAGCAGTCATCTCTGATCACCTATGAGTAGTCAGAAACTAAATGTCCATCTACTAGGATTTAAAAACAACCATGAAATAGGATACAAGGGCAAGAATGGAAAGGCTGCAGCCATACTCAGTATGGATTACTTTCATAAGCATAATTTTGAACCAAAGAAGACAGACATCTATGAGAGTATATGCTATGTAAGTCCATTTATATAAAGTTCAAAACCAAGCAACATCAGTCTATAGTGTTAGAACTGAGATGAGTGTTTACTCTTGGGGCAACGTGACTGAAGTGGGCATTGGGCTATCTCAAGGAGGCCAGTGGCCCTCTGTTACCTGATGTAGGTGTTCCACAGCATCCTCACTATGGGACATTTATTGAGCTGCATGCTTATGAGCTGTGCACTTTTCTATATGTACTTTATACTCCAATAAAATTTTAAAAATATTGTTAAGGAGAGGTAGAGACAAAACACTTTGAAAGGAAATATGTGTCAAGCATTTTACTCTGTGTCTCATTTAATCCTTTAACAATCCCATGTGTTTTCATAGCATGCCTAATAATAAAAAATCATGTATAACACTTCTTAAAGTTAGAAAATCACCAGATTCTATCCCAGGTCTAGGGGAAAGTATGGACGTCAGTCATTTAAATAGATGCTTTTACTTAACCAGGTTTGACATATGTTGATTGGGTATGTGTATGGAGAAGTGAGATTTATTTATTTATTTATTTATTTACTTATTAAGAGATTTTATTTATTTATTTGACAGACAGAGATCACAAGTAGGCAGAGAGGCAGGCAGAGAGAGAGGTGGGGGAAGCAGGCTCCCTGCCAAGCAGAGAGCCCGACGCGGGGCTCGATCCCAGAATCCTGAGATCATGATCTGAGCCGAAGGCAGAGGCTTAACCCACTGAGCTACCCAGGCACTCCAAGAAGTGAGATTTAATGTGATGTCTAAGATATAATATGAATTTAAAAAGATGATAGGTTTGCTTTTTTTTTTTTTAATTTTTAGCTGCTTTTGCCTCCATGTTATATATGAAGGACTGAGGAGCAGAGAGAAAAAGTGACTCACCTAAGATTATAGCCCGAAATAAATATTTTACATTTTACGAGTTATGTCACTTTATGCTAATAACCATTCAGAGGAGTAGATTCCATTATGTTTACCTTACCCAGGAGCAAACTGCAGCTTGGGGAACTTATATAACTTGCCCAGGGATACTTAGCCAAGAAATGGTGGGACCAGGTCGGTCTAACTCATGGAGGTATGATCCATTCAAGTCTCAAAGTTCTGCCATAGATTAGGAAAGGTAGAAGAAAGGCAAATACAGGAGCACAGAAGACAGACTTCATTATTTTTACATTTTGTGTGCTTGGTCTTTACTATATAGTCTATTTGCTTACTCAGCATCCTCCTCTTGGAGCAATTAGGGCGGGCTGCACACTTTCTCACTTCCATCTTTAGATAGAATGTTGGGGAGAAAGAGGAGTAATGGGATGCTTCGTTGATATGCTCTGTGCCTAGGATAGTTGTAATCTGTGCCATGTATTCTCAAAAATAGTGTACCTCCTTTGGATTGCTGTCATCATCAACTAGGAGAAATCTGAAGTTAAAAGGCAGCCCCACCATGGATTTGGGGAAATCCTTTAGTCTTTTTAGAAGGTAGCTCTTAGAAAGTCCCTGCTTGAAACAAAGCTTCCTCTTGTCCATCTTTTACTTGGCTAAGTAATATATCTGGCAGTTGAGATGGTGGCTGGAATTTATTTTGCAATGTCCAGTATCATGAGCATTGTTTTATCATTATTGTCAAAGAGCAAGAATGTTTCTGTCTCAGCCTAAAGTGAGGAGGGTAATTTCTGTCCCTTTCTGCTCCTAGAGTAATATTCAATTTTGCTGCCTGCCTCTTTTTCTAGTCCACTGTCATTGGTTAAAAACCAGGGCCATGCTTTATTAGTGGGCAGGGTCTTCATCCTCTAAAGAAAAGAAGCAGGCACTGACCAACGTTTTTTCAACTCCTGTTCCTATGTGTCATGCATTCCTATCAGCCTGTGCTCATCTGTTTGGAAGGACCAGGACTTCCTCCTGGTGAGAGGCCAAGAAATCTCTGCACTGTTGTCGGTGGTATGTTTCAGAGCTTTTGACACAGGCTGCACAGTTTAGGGCATCTTAACACTAGAGACCACAGGAAAATGTATTCTCTTTTGCTCCTCTTTTCCTTCGACGCTGGTGAATGTCATTTTAATTTTTATGACATTGCAAAAGTAAGATCCTGACCTTGAATAAAGCATCAACGGGGAGGAGGTAGACATTCCTATTTAAGACTACTGATTAAGCTAATGTCTCTAGTCCAACTTTCATGAAGAAAGTTGTAAATGGTTTTTTGCTTGGTTTGTGCTCATGTGCATGTAATTCCCTGGTCAGACAACTCTCTGACATATGTCCATATTCTACCATCATCATAGCCATCCCATTTTCACCATAATTATCTTTATTCTCAACATGGGAAGGCCTTGACCACTACTGACAAAAAGACTTGGTCACCATTGACTGATAATCTTACCATGGTGGCAACATTATGCTTGGTACATTGAAAGGTTCCCAAAGGCACAGAGATGTTTGACATAGTCCAGTCTCCACCCTGCCCTCCTCCTGGGAGATCTTCCACAATGCACACCTGACCATGTTTACTTATAGTTCTGGAACAAAACAAGAGATGACAAAGAGCTCTCAGTGCATATGCAAACCCTCCTTCCCAGGGAGGTTCTAAACAGATCTAGGTGCTGAGCATTCAGCTAGGGAAGTGGAAAACCACCCAGACTTGGTGTTGGAAAAACCAACTGCAGACATTTTTTTAACATTCTGGCTTTGATCAAATATTGCAGTTTTGCTCCAAGCAATTTCGCTCCTGATCATTTAACTCACATGTGGTGGCGAAAGGTACATTAATCGATCATGTTTTAAATTCATTGACATTCAGCCCAAACGTTCTGGCCTTGTAAGAACAGTCTTAATTTCCCAATGCCTGCAGGCAGTTGCTAAGCTGTTGCCCTGTGCTTCAGAGAGAGGAGAAGTCTCCCTTTGTGGAAAAGACAGAAATTCCTAAATCAAGAGGAAGGGGAGGAGAAGGAGGAAGGGGAAGGAGGAGAAGCAGGAGCAGGAGGAGGAGGAGAGGGAGGAGGGGGAGGAGAAAAGAGGGCAGGAGGAGGGGGAGGCAGAATGCTTCAAAAATCCTTCTGTGCCCTTGCTCAGCTTTTCCACTCCAAAACAGGAGAACCCCCTGGCTAAGGGGTGAGGGGATAAATGGAGCCAGGGCAAGCTTTTAATTAAGAGGCAGGGTGGCACAAAGAACAAAATACTAGGTTAGAACCAGACAGATTGAAATTGCCACTAATCCAGGTGTCACTTTGGACAAATTTCTTCACTTCTAGGCTTCTCAGTTTTCTCAGCTATAAAATGGGGATAACGTCTTGATCTTTCAAAGGCTGCTTTATGGATTATAGGTACCTAATATAGGTGCTAGCACACTGCTTTACTTTCAGTAAAAGACAACTACTAGTAAAAAAAAAAAAAAGACAACTACTAGTATTCCTTAATTCTAGATATTGAATAGATTCAAAGATGAAAAGATAAAAAGGACACACACCTAGTTCCTTAAATGCCCACTGTATAGTAAATGAGATGTGATGTTACCTGGTTAGTATTACAAAGCAGAATGAATAAAAATCCATGTTTGATTACAGCATCATAATTATCCCCGTCCTCTAAGTAGAAAGCTTGAGGTCATTTCAACTCTTTTCCATCTCTCTATCCCCAATCTGATATTTACAGAGTCCTATATTTGTATTGGTAAAATGTTTCTCAAATCAAACCTTTTATTCCTCTCTGTTCTTCCTGCTTTTGCCATAGTTCTGGACCTACTTCTCTCTACCCCAGGCTGCTGCAGTTCTTCTGGACTAATCTCCTCTAATTTTTCTCTACTTTATTTTGTTTTCTGAATCTGTTATCTTTTTAAAATAGCTCAAATTCTAATGGATATTTGATTGTCCCACAGCATCTACTAAGCAGAGCTATACTGTTTGTCTTAGTAATCAGGATTATCAACATTTTGGTTCCAACCTTTTTTTTTTTTTTAAGATTTTATTCATTTATTTGACAGAGAGAGAGAGAGAGATCACAAGTAGGCAGAGAGGCAGGCAGGGAGAAAGGAGGAAGCAGGCTCCCTGCTGAGCAGACAGCCTGATGCGGGGCTCGATCCCAGGACCCTGAGATCATGACCTGAGCCGAAGGCAGAGGCTTAACCCACTGAGCCATCCAGGTGCCCCAGTTCCAGCCTTTGTTTGGTGGTTTCCAAGCGGTGCTAATTTTGCTCCCCAGGTGACAGTTTTGGTTGTCACAGATTGGAAGGGGGTATGCTACTGGTATTCCATGAGTAGAGGTCAAGAATGCCTTTGACATCCTATAAGGCACAGGACAATCACTCCCACTGAAGAATCATCTGGCCCCAAATGTCAATAATGGCAAGATGGAAAAAACTTGTTTAATGGCTGAGGTGATCAGAGCCAAGCTGGAAATAAAAAAACTAAGTGTTAAGTTGCTATTGCTGGTTAACAGAGGATAAACTGGGAGGAAGCAGGATGGACTGTGGGCCAAGTGGACAGGTTCAGCAATGAGTATGCCCTTCTTTGACCAGATTTGCTCCACGGCAGGAAATGGGTATGAATGACAAAGAAATTGGGCTGCACTGGGCAGCTGGGTCTTGGAATGACCTTCCAAAGAATATTGGGGGAGTCTGCATTGAGCTTGTTGGGTTTGGGAAACAAGAGGAGTGTTGCATTTTCTCTAGGACATCTCCACTTCCCTTTTCTGTTAAGAAAGTACATAAGGTAAACAGGTGAATCTTCTCTCCCAGAGGGAGGGACAGAGATTTGTGACAAGTAAATACAAAAATACATAAGATCACTTCTGGAACTGCAAATTTATAACATCAAAATATAAGATCAAATTAATTCAACTACCAGAAATTTAACAATATCAATAATGACAATACTAACAATTATGATAGTGGTTTAGATTAATATATCATCTTTAACCTGAAGAGTTGGATGAAATAAAGGAGTCGGACTTAAGTTTCTATAGTGATATAAAAAATTGTGTGACAAAACCTTTAGTGATGCTATTTTCAGATAAAATATAAATTTCTAAAGTTCCAGATACAAGGCAGTAGAAAAGTTTTTTTTTTTTCAATAAGCCACTGAATGTGAGTTAATCTGAAAGGAAAATTTAATGATAAGATTTATGCAATGAAGATACCTACAGGGCCACAGACACATACCTTCCCAGTATGTGAATAAACAGAGTTGAATTTCTTGGGTTGCTGCAGCTGATTTGTGCTTGCATTAGGACCTCTGTGAGGTGACATGCATAATTAATCATTAATATTATTATTAATATCTCTTAATATAGAAGATGGATCATTGTGTATCTAAATTGCACCCTGCCTCAGATGTTACCTAATTAAAAAGCTGAGACCAACAGTCAGAGAGAAATATTAATGGCATGCAATTTAGTTTAAAACTCAGTCCACAAAGAGATCTCAAAAATAATTGTATGTTTTTCCATGAGGAATACCTGCTATGCAAAAACCATTTCAGGACCCTCTTCAGATCAAATAAATGTCTGTTCTATATTAACACGCTTATTTGATCTCAGGTTGTCAATAAGACCATTAGAGAGCATTCAGCTTTGGAAACTGGAGGGAACAGTAAAGACACCAGTATAAATTACAGGGTGAAACGCGGAGTTTATTTTTAACCTCATGGAGGATTGGACTTTAATGAGACACTACTTTAGGTCTGAAATGGAAGGTTTGCAGCAAGAAAAAAAAAAAAAAAAAGAAAGAAAGTTGGATGTGATTACTATCCCAATCTCAGTTTTGCAAGATGCTTTTGAAAAGACGATAGCTTACATTTGTGTAATACTGAGCAGTTTATATGTGGGGCACCTAGAAATGGGTTATTTCGTTTGATGTTCACTGCAACCCCACCAACAGGCAGGACAGAATTTATCATTCCCATCTTACAGATTAAAAAATAAATCATTCAGAAAGACAAGTGACTTCCTCAAAGTCACACAGTAAAATATCCTATCCCTACCCAGCCTTATCTAAAGAAGTGTTTTGTTTTTTTTTTTATTTTGTACTAGAAGCCTACTACACTCACCTCTAAACTTGGTATTTTAAAATAATATGTGTAAAAGGCACTTTTCATTAGGAAAGTACTGTATGGTATAGACGCTGTTTCTGAACAAGGCTCTCAACTGCTCTTCACAACAACCCTCCAAGCTAAGTTTTATTAACTCTAATTTAAAGATGAAGACATTGAGGCTCAAAAAAAAAGAAAAAAGCTTAAGGGATTTGCCCAAGGTCACCATTTTGGGGGCACGGCTAAAACTCAAGCCCATGTGTTCCAAACCCAAATTCAATGTAAAGTTCGGTTATTCTGAAATGCAGCTGAACTCTCAATTCACATGACTCCTAGGTCTATGTGACTTTCAATAAGACACTTGGAACTCTAATGTCTTTAATGAACCAGATAGATGAATCCGTTATCCAGAAATTTCAGGTTCTGCCAGTGATAGA
Source organism: Martes martes (assembly GCF_963455335.1). NCBI lineage: Eukaryota > Metazoa > Chordata > Mammalia > Carnivora > Mustelidae > Martes > Martes martes. The sequence continues at coordinate 79,777,873 of NC_137900.1, forward strand.
GAAGGACTTCATTTTTACCTAGGCTGCCTTTCCAAGTGTCCTAAACCCTACTGTGCAGGCTTAGGACATCCTCATAGAAAAACTGACAAATCTGATTCCATGGTCCAAATGAGGAAAAGAAAAAAAAAAAGTAAACATGCAAAACAAATGTCCAGTAACCCCCCCCCCCCCACCGCCCGCCACCCTGGGAGACGGGTGCAGGGTGAGGCTATAAAGAAGTCATTTATCATTTTAAAGGTGGCTGTGTTCCTTTAAATACAATCTGTAATGACTTATGACTCTAGCGACCCTTCTTGATTACTGCCTGTTGCCATTCATTATCACCATGGAAACAGCACTGTCGCCAGCTGTGTACTTGGTGGTGGGGTGGAGGCGGTGCTGTTGACTAGGGACAAGAGGCTAGTGCATGTGAGACTCTGAATTTATGGAAGTTTTTTTTGTTTTTGTTTTTTGTTTTTTGTTTTTGCAAGGGAAGAGAAACTGGGGACATGGCTCCCTCCTTCCCACACCAAGCCCCTAGGTGGGGTGTAATCCAGAGGGGAGCACCAGAGCAGATGGTCTCAGTGTCCTCGTCTCTCTCTGGGAAGAAAATTAGATGAGATCAGAAACACTCCAGTCTGGATGATAATCCACCAGGCAGCAGAAGGCTCGAGGAAGGGGCAAACTGTGTGCAAATTTCATTAACACAATTTCTCATGGAGATTCTTCAAGCCTGTGAGCCAATCTTCTCAGCTGCCTTATTCCTAAGCCCCTAGTGTATTTCATCTCCAAAAGTGACTGCAAAATCCATCTAGTTTCCCCATACCTGACTCTGTCTTAATTTCATTCCTATCTTCCTTCTGATTTGGTTTTCTGCTCCTCTCTTCATTCCTTCTTATATATGCCACTTAGCCCTTTTTGCCTGCCTGCTTTCTCTCGTCTCCCTTCATAGCTAATGAATGGTCCTAGCAAAATATACCAGGAAGGGGTTGTGACATAATCTATTAAACATAATAGATTATAGACAAGAAAACTGACCTCTGAATGGTTTCAGTAATTCCCCAAAGACATCAGAGATCTGTTGGCAGACTCAGTACTAAAACCCAAGTTCCCAGCCTAGTGCTTCCTTTTAGCACATGGCATTGCTCTATCTTATTTCCCATTTGCTTCATATGGTAATTCTCTGCATATGAAGTATAGTCAAATCTCAACTCTCTAGGCCAATTATTATTTAGTGCAGCGTAATCCTTGCTTTCATGGTGTATTTCTCTCTGCAGTATTTGGTTTGCTCCAGAGACATTGGAGGGTTCATTCTCATGAGATACTCAAGAAAGAGGGGAGCAGAGCCAAGATGGCTTAGTTATCTTTCTACCTTATTTAGAATGAGCATTAAAGTCCCAGGACATGGAAGGGCTCAAAATGGATATATAAAAAAAGGGATAGAAAAATCAGAATATGATTACTCTGCACTGTTGAACTCTGCTTGGGCTCCAGGCTGCTGGGGGAATGAGAAACACCATCTCTAAGTTTGCTGCAAAAATGTTTCACACAAACATTATTTGGTTAGCAAAGGGATTTTTTACACACAAGATGGCATTCAACTTCCAAGAACTCTGGAGAATGCCCACAACTGATGTCTGGTGTTTAGCAGGAGGCAGGATGGTAAAGTAAAAGTGCACAGAACTTGAGAGACTGTTGATCTGGACCCCACTCCTGACTCTGCAGCTGAGCTCACAACAAAGCCGTGATTAAGCCACTTCCTTCCCTGGACCTCTGTGTCTTTGTGATGTCGGGTGTGGGCCAAGGTTATCCCCTAGAAGACCTTTTCCAACTTCACCCTAATAGTAATGATTAGCAGAGGCCAGGAATTGTTACCCTTCATTTAGCCCTACTGTGTAACTCAGGACTTTGCAAGCATCATTATCTCATTTATGCTTACAGTCTCTCACAGAGGTAAGTATTTTTTCTAAATTAGAAATAAAGAAAGGGTTTCAAAGAGATTAAGGAATTTGCCTAGGGTGATTACATATTCATATAAATAGCACAGCTAGGACTCATGCCCAGGTCTGTAAGGCCAACACCACATCACCAAATGACAATGTCTTTGAACATTCTATGATTTTGCTATTCTGATGTCTTCAAAGACACATATTAATTTATTCAATGAGTATTTACTAAGTGCCTAATAGATGCAAATTTTTTTCTTTGTAATATTTTTATTTTAGAATTACACAAAGTAATGAACACTTTTACCACCTCTCCTGAAGGTAACTTGTCTCTCTTGATGGTACTTTGTTTGATATTAATATAGCCACTCAGCTTTTGATTACCATGGCATGCTTCTTCATCCTTTTACTTGTAACCTATAAGTCTTAATACTTAAAGCATGTTTCTTGTATATAGTATATGTTTGGGTTTTGTTATTTCATCAATTCTGACAATCTCTGCCTTTTAAATGGAATAGTGATGTGATTTATATTTAATGTAATTGTTAATATGATTTGGTTTAAGGCTACTACTAGCTATTTGCTTAATATTTGTCCTATCTTTTATTTGCCTTGTTTTTTCTCTTTTCTGAAATGCTTTGGGTTGAGCAGTGATTCAAGATTTCACCTTTTTTTTTTTTTAATGATTTCATCTTATCTCTTTTGTTAGCTGATTAGGTAAGTTTCTCTGCTGTGTTAATTTAATGGTTGCTTTAGGGTTATACTATAACTTATCTGAATTTACCTTCAAATGGCATTATACTGATTCCTGCATCAAGAACCTTAAATAGTACACTTTTGTTTCTCTTTGCTGAACTTCATTCTTTTTTTCTCATACATTTTACTTCTACCTATGCCATCCGCCCCAAAATACATTTTTTTTTTCTTCAATGGCCAATTATCTTTAAAAAAATTAAAACTTAATTAATTTTTTTTCAGTGCAGCATCAGGTTCAGAGTGAAATTGAGAGGAAGGAATTATATGTAATGTTTTAAGGAGCTGAGGATTACGGTGATGAACAAAATACAAAACCTCTGTCCTCCTGGAGCTTACAGACTATTTTATGTATTAGATAAATACACACCCAAATTTAGATAGAGGTCAGTGCTCTGAAAAGAAAGAATAAGTTAGTGGGGTAAAGCCAGTTTAAGTGCCTTTCCTGAGTGGGTGACACATAGGCTGACACCTGAAACCTAAGAATGAAACAGCTTTCTAATGAGCTGAAAGAGAAAGATGTCAGGTAGGTAAGAACAAAGAGAGAGTCCTGGGAGGGAAAACAAGTTTAGTATATTTGAGAAAGAGCAAGTAGATTGGGAGACAAAGGGGAAGTGTGCCCTAGGGGGCAAAGAAGGTGGAGGGTGATTTGCTCAGAAGGTTAGACAGGAGCCAGATGAGTATAGTCTTAAAGGTGCTGTGATGTCACAGGGCTCCATTTTAGGTGTCAGGAGACATAAAAACAAAAAAGCAAAAAACAAAACCCAAACTACACATATACAATCAAGATGTATGTATATGAATATACATTCTCTGGAGGATAAACGTGAAGTAGTTTTAGTTCTCCCTGTAACTATCCCAACTATACTCTGCGGAAGTATAGATTTCTGCAGAAATCTCATTAACTACATCTTGGTCTTGTCCCTCTACTTCTGAGCCACTTTAAGATATTAGAACACTAACTATTATATTTATTTCTCAGTCCCAGATGTTTCAGTGTTAATGTCAAGCTTTCCTTATGATTTTCATCTTCTCACCTCCCCACTACAGACAAGACCTATCCAAGTTTCTAGTGTAGGAGCCAGCAAAGTTTTTCTGTAAAGGGACAAAAAGTAAATATTTTAGGCTTTGTAGGCCATATGTTCCCTGTCGCAACTACTCAACTCTGCAGTTATAGTGTGAAAGCAACCATAGACAATACATAAATGAATGAGTGTGGCTGTATTCCAATAATACTTTATTTATACTCACTGAAATTTGAATTTCATATAATTTTCACATGTCTTGAAATTTTCTTCTTCTTCTTTTTTCCTAACCTGGCTCATAGGCCAAATGGAAACAGGATTATGGCCCACAGGCCATAGTTTTCGGATGCCTTCTCAGGGGATTTATAATTAGAGGATGTGTATGGGGTATATGGTCCACTTTTGACACAATTTATCCCTCCTATGTTTTTATGTCTCCTCTCTGCTGAGCTGAACCAGGGGAGACAGAAGCCTTTAAATGCCAACCCATGGTCAGTTTACTGTATTCTCACTGTTGGATGCCACTGCTCCGTAAGCTAACATTGAATGAGAGAAGCAGAAACTATCAATGTCCATCCATGTCCCCTCAGTCCACATATTTTTCATGTAAGTTCGCTGACTTTCGAATGCCAGCCTATATATTCCTTTGCCTGAGGGTCTTTTCTGGCTTCTGGAGCTTACTCTTCCTATGTGGTAGTAGGTTGGAAGTGGTTGGGAATTAATATTCCTCTAGAGCAGCCCTCAAACATTCTGCAAGCAATGACTGATAGGAGGGGGCGGATAAAACCCCCAGCTCTCTCTCCTTATGGATAATCCTGAGGAGTGTTCCATACTGACCCCAATAGGATTTAGTGACAATTGTCCTCAGTGTTAATTTGCTTCGTAGTTCGTTGTTTATCGATTGCCTTCCTAACCCCATTTCACATCCTTACTCCCTTACAGATGTTTTTCTTTTTAAGATCACATCTCTAATAAACTACTTGAACTTTAATCCTTGTTTCAACGCCTGGTTCTAGGGGAATCTAAACCAAGATAATGTGCATCTAGATCCTGTGTGTCAACCACTGTCCAGTACTGGCCCCCTTTCATAACACACAATCAGAGATTTGAAGGTCTCCAACAGGGTCTGTCTATGAATGGTTAGAAGTGAATGTTGTCTTCAAACATCTGAGATTTATCACAGAGATGAAAGATTTTATTTAAACCCATGTAGCTCTAGAAGACAAAAATAGGACCATCAGATAAATGTATGGAAGGAACAGCTCAGCTAAGGAAGTGTTTTTATAGTGACAGTTATCATGAATTAACTTAGTCTAGCTCACGAGTCAGTGAGCTCCTAATCAATGGATAAATCCACAGAAATTTGGTGGGGGACTTGTTGGTGGGAATACTAAACAGTATCCTATCAACTGACTGAGGCTAAACTGGAATATCCTTTCAGATGCTTTCATACTTTTGCATTCTTGCGTCTTGGAATTAAATGTTGAACTCCTGAAGCACCTGGCATGGCAAACAAACCCAGGACTTGATTCATCGCAGAAAAAAAAACTTTATCCAAACTCTGATGACAGAGTTTAGGAAATTGTTCCTTATCCCGAACCTCATAAATTGTTTCACAAGATAGTTTCCCAAGTATCTGGAAATTGTTAATGTGGAGAACAGTGACTCCTAGCCCAGTCTGACACCTCTTCATACCTGCAGAGAAATCTATCCAGACTTGGACAACCATAATCTCCTTCAGGAAGAATTATGGCACTATTATCTTGCCCTCTAGTGTCTTTTTCTCTCCTTCTTCTCAGAGAAAACTGTGGGCCAAAAAGTAAAATATTTTACTGCTCTCAAAATCATGTCAAATATTTATTGGGGTAATTCTCCAGTTGTCACCACCGATTGCAAGCCCTGGTCATATTATAAATCTTATTAGTGTCATACTCACTGAGTAGACCAGTCTGACTTGGGCACTTGGTGAGCAGGTCTTTCTTATTCCCTAGAGAATGGGATTTTAAAATCTCATGTGGAAGCTGGCAAGGGTGGTGGAGATTAGGGGTTGGCCAAAAAGTACCAGGAAGAAAATACATCATTTAGAATCTTAAGGGATGGAGTTAGAGGTATTTCAGAGAATGTCAGAACTCAGTCTTGCACTTCAGTGTGTATGGGGGTGGGGGCGGGGAATGGAACAGCACATAAGCTATGGTGCCAGCTGACCAGAGTTTTTGTCTTTGTTCTGTTCCTATTTCCCCAAATTAACAACAGGTAAGCCACTTCTCTTCTCTGAGTTCCCATTTTGCATCTATAAAATAAAGGGATTGGACCACTAATTGTTAAGTTCTGTTCAGCTTTGAAATTCTGTGATTTACAGCTACATTGGATCTTATCCTTAGGCAAAGTGTTTTTCCTGTATGTTCCCTCAATAATGTGAGATGAATACATATATGATGTATAGTTTCTCTGTGTATATATATACATTTAGTTTACACATGTAGGTTTAGTGTAGATGGTTGCTTGTGTTCATATAAACATACGCTTACAGATAAATACATATAGTCACACACACATAAGTATAATATGTGTGTGTGTAAAATGAAAGAAGAAAGCAGAATGAAGAATATCTAGTGGGGGATACAATGCCAAAATAAGTTAGGAGTATAGAAAAGAATCACTTCACCTTCATCAATTAAGAAGGCTTCCTGCAGGATGTAGAATTTCATTAATTATTTAACTGGTGAATGCTAAAATCTAGATGGGTTGATGGCGATGGATAGTGTATAGTTATATCATTAACACAAATAAAAACAGACGTGTATTTGAAGGGGACAACCCTTTTAAAATGGTATTCAAGTCATCATGACAACAGGTATGGGCAGAGTTATTTCATCTGGATTAGGAGACCATCTCAATATTAGATGGGTTTTAGCAGTCTACTTTTGCCAAGCACCTATTTTCATCCACATCTAGGAATACTGGAGAATAGTAAAATTAATAAGATGTATTAGGAAAAGTAGTGCTATAAAGATAAGATGTGGCTTCTGCTTTCAAGGAGCTCACAGTATGGTGAGGGAGAAAGAATGAAGAGTTTAATTATTAAAATGTGTACTAAATTCAGAGTCACACAGAAGGTGTGGAGAAGAAAATAAACATGAAATGAACAGACAGCATAAAAAGCTTGATGCCATGTAGCAGAGACAACTGGGTGAGTGCAGAGACCATAAAGGGTCACTGTTGGTGAAGCATAGAGTGAAGGGAAAGTGGCTGCAAAAGGAGAAGAAACAACAGAGTGTGAACAACTTAAAAATAACATTAAGGATATTGGAGTTTATCATATTTCATGCAGAATAGTGCTATGATCTTGATCTGCATCTATTGGGGGATAGATTAGAGGAAGACCTACTGAAAATAGGGAGAGAGAGAAGCTATTACTGTCACCCTGGTGAGACAAGGTGAGAATCAGAAAATGGGCATGAAAGTGGGGATGGAGAGAAGAGGTCGATATTAGTTTCTGTGGCCATGGTAACACATTACTACAAACTTAGTGGCTTAAAACAACAGTGAGAGTTCTGGGAGACAGAAGCTTGAAATTCAGGTGTTGACAGGGCCATGCTCCTCCCTCCAGTGTTTCTTGAGGAAAATCCATTCCATGCCTCTTCTAGCTTCTGATGGCTGCTGGCACTCCTTAATGTTCCTTTGCTTGCAGTTGTATCCCTCCAATCTCTGTCTCTGCCTTCACATCACCTTCTCCCCATGTGTCTTAAATCTTCCTCTACTGTTCTCTTATAAGGATCGTTGTTATGGCATTTGCAAATACTGTTTTCTGCAATAAGGTAGCCTTTACAAGTTTCTGGGATTAGGATGTGGATGTATTTTTAGGGGCACATTCAGCTCACTACCATGACAGGTATTAGAAACATATAGAGTGGAAAAATTGCAAGATCAAGAAGGAACAGGGAGAAGAGTCCCATCTGGTATATAAAGTCCTAGTCTGGGTAACTGAGTGACTAGCTGTGCCATCAGATGAAATAGAAAGTAGCAAAAGAGGGGGAGGTTTGGAAAAGATGGTGATCTGTCTTATCATGGACCTACTAAGTTTGAGTTGCACTTGGTTATCCAAGTGAAGACATGATCCTGAAGTTTAAAAAGAGGTCTGACAGAAGACACTTATTTGGTAGCCACTATCGATATCAGACTAGAACTCAAGGAGATAACTTAAAGTGGATGTGTAGTAACATGAGCAGGAGGTCAATGATATAATCCTATGGAACACTAACCTTCAAGAGGGAGGAAAGCTGAAGGAGGCATAACAGAGACTTTAAATAGAGACAAAAATAGTCATATTTGAAATGGAAAGACCAGTTGAGTACACAGCCATGGATGCCAAAGGAAAATAATATCAACATCTAAATACTCCAAAATGTCAAATTCAAAGACTCTAAATAATAATATCTGACATTTCCTGACTATTAGTTCTTGTGCTAAGCACTATACATGCATCCCAGAATCCTTGCAACTGTCCTCAGACAGTGGTGTTATAATTCTACTTACAGACAGGAACTAAGGGTTATAAAAGAGTTTTTGATTCAAGAGTGCAAAGCTAGTCAGGGGCAGAAATCGGATTCCAATGCAGGTCTGTCTGAGTCAAGAATACATGACCTTAGGCAATCTCTACACTGTCTTCCTTTTGCAGAGCAGTTGAACAGTGAGTTCAAGAGGTAAGAAGGAGGCCATGAATGTAGCAAGTGTCCACTGATCCTCCCAGAGATTGACTGATAAAAGGAGGGTAGTTAGTGAAGAGTTAATAGAGAGTAACTACAAGTCAAATGATTTCCTAAAGGATATGTGAGACCTGAGCATGTTTATAGTACTAGGGAAATATTCTAAAAGGAAAGGGAGAAGTATGAAGAGAAAGGGTATCATTGATCGATGACCTCAAGGCTGTGGAAGAGAGGAGGGGTTCAAAGGCACAGGTGGTTGTACTTGCTTTTTTTTTCTTTTTAAAGATTTTATTTATTTATTTAACAGAGATCACAAGAAGGCAGTGAGGCAGGCAGAGAGAGGTGAGGAAGCAGGCTCCCTGCTGGGCGGAGAGCCCCATGTGGGGCTCAATCCCAGGACCCTGTGATCATGACCCGAGCTGAAGGCAGAGAGGCTTAACCCACTGAGCCACCCAGGTGCCCCTGTACTTGCTCTTGACTCTCAGTTTTCTCAACTGAAAAAATATGGACAATAAACCCACATTTGAAGAGAGCTGTAATAAGGAGGGCACGTGATGCGATGAGCACTAGGTGTTACATGTACCTGATAGACAATCGAACACTACATCTGAAACTAATGATGTATTGGATGTTGGCTAATTAAATTTAAATAAAAAGTATAAATGGGGTTGTACAGATTAAATGAAATAAAGCCTTGGGGGCACTTTGTAAACTGCTAATTACCTTACTAATTATTGGTTTGTTATCTTTAAAAGGATATCCAGAGGGGATGGATTTGTTGGTAAGGGGCCGCAAAGAGGCTGGAAGATACGTATTCGTGTGTGTGACTAAGTTCTCTAAGCTGCACTTGGCAAGAGATAAATGGAGAATGAGGGGATCTTAAATCTTAAAAACTATGTTTCTTGAGAAACTAAGTGGAGCTGCATTCTTCCCACCTTTGCGTATCTCCTGACTAGAGAGAAATCTAACCCACGAATGATCCAGCTGAGGACAGAAGGGGCAGTAGCAGCTTTCTGCTACACACTAGTGAGATCAGGTTTGGATTAGTGTGCTGGTAAATGCTTAGCAAATGGTTCTCCAGGTGGAAAGGCCCATATGTAAGGCATATATGTATGTATATATGTAACATATATACATATGTATATATGTTACATTTCCCATATGTAACATTTCCTGATGTCCTGAGATAAATCACTTCCATTACGGCAGATTTCAGTCTCCCAGTTGACATGGAGTTGTGAAGAGGTATTCATAGTCAGTCTTGTGGGCCAACACAAGCAGGCTGAGGCACTTGTTTAGAAAATGAATATTTTGATTCCCATTTTCAGAGATGGAGAAACAGAGGCTTGCAGGGTGGAATGTCTTGCCTAATCTTGTATAGCTAGTCCCCAGGAGAGATGGGTGGTTAAAACCACTGTTACAGGTTGAAAACACTATGCAGCATACTTCTTTTAATCTTGATTCTAATGTTGAGATTCTAAATCTCAATTTTTGCTGTTCATGTCTGTTGTAAATTTTAGAAACCTCTGATTATGTTCACTCCCCTTCCTGAGATATAATCAGAGGTTTCTCTTTTTAATAATGCTAGATCTCAGAGGACCTGAAATACTCATGGGTTGGAAGAACAAACATTGCTAAAATTCTATACTACTTAAAGCAATCTACACATTTAATGCAATTCCTATCAAAACACCACCAACATTTTTCACAGAGTTAGAACAAACAATCTCAAAATTTGTATGGAACCACAAAAGACCCCAGATAGTCAAAGCGATTCTGAAAAAGACAAGAAATGCTAGAGGCATCACAATTCTGGACTTCAAGTTATATTATGAAGCTATAGTAATCAAAACACTATGGTACTGGCATAAAATAAACCCATAGATCAGTGGAACAGAATAGAAAACCTAGAAATGAACCCATAATTAATATGATCAACTAATCTTCAACAAAGCAGGAAAGAATATCCAATAGGAAAAAGAATGTTTCTTCAACAAATGGTGTTGGGAAAACTGGACAACAACAACAACAACAACAACACACACACACACACACACACACATAAATAAAAGAAAAAGAAAGAAACTGGACCACTTCCTTATACAGGCACAAAAATTAAGTGAATATGGATTAAAGACCTAAGTATGAGACTTGAAAAAATAAATATGAGATAGGAAATCATAAAAATCCTAGAGGAGAACACAGGCAGTAATCTCTTTGACATTGGCTAAGGTGGCCTCTTTCTAGATATATCTCCTTAGGCAAGGGAAACAAAAGTGAAAATAAGCTCTTGGGACTACACCATAATAATACAACTTCTGCACAGCAAAGAAAACAATCAACAAAAGCAACCTACTGAATTTGCAAAAGGCATATCCGATAAAATGTTAGCATCCAAAATATATAAAGAACTTATAGAACTCAACACCAAAAAATGAATAATCCAATTAAAAATAGGCAGAAGACATGAATAGATATTTTTCCAAAGAAGACATCCAGATGGTCAACAGACACATGAAAAGATACTCAACATCATTTACCATCAGGGAAATGCCAGTCAAAACCACAATGAGATATCACCTCCCACCTGTCAGAAGAGCTAAAATCAACAACATAAGAAACAACAGGTGTTGGCGAAGATGTGGATAAAGGAGAACCCTCTTGCACCATTAGTGGGAATGAAAATTGGTGCAGCCACTGTGGAAAACAGTATAGAGGTTCCTCAAAAAGTTAAAAATGAAGCTAACCACAATCCAGCACAATCCACACTACTAGGTATTTACACAAAGAATACAAAAAATTAATTCAAAGGGATACATGTGTTCCAATGCTTATAGCAGCATTATATACAATAGCCAAATTATGGGAACAGCCAAAGTGTCCATTGACTGATGAATAGAGAATGAATATATATATATATATATATATATATACACACACACACACACACACATACATATATACATATATATGTGAATATATATGAATATATATCTAAAGAATATATATATCATAGAATATTACTCAGCCATGAAAAAGAATGAAATATTGCCATTTGCAATGATGTGGTTGGAGCTAGAGAATGTTTTGCTAAGCATATTAAATAAGTCATTCAGAGAAAAGCAAATACCATATTATTTCATTCATATGTGAAACTGAGCAAACAAAACAAAAGAGGAAAGAGAAAAAGAGAGAGAGAGAGGCATACTAAGAAACAGACTCTTAACTACAGAGAACAAACTGTTGGTTACCAGAAAGGTGGTGGGTGGGGTAGGTTAAACAGGTGATGGTGATTAAGGAGTGTACTTGTGATGAGCACTGGGTGAAATATGTAAGTATTCAATCACCATATTGTACACCTGAAATTAATATTACATTTTATGTTAACTAATCGGAATTTAAACAAAAACTTTAAAAAAGAAAGATTTATAAAGTTTTTATGACCAGATTAGTCTTTAAACTTAAGGTTAGAGAAGTTCAAAATATTATCTCTCTTATAGATAAAGTTGAAATTAAGAAAATAGTTTGTGCTGCAAGGAAGTAATCTTTCTAATGCTGAATCCCAGCGTTAGACAACTTTATAGGGGCAGATCCAGGGACGGATCATGTTAGGCCAAAACAGGCCTGTCCTCATTGAAACTTTAGTGCACTGAGAACTCAGAAGACCATGCCGCCCCCCCAACCCCCGAAAGCAATTCACTCACAAGAGAGTGTGAAGGAAGAGGGAGTAGGGGAGGATACTTGTGTCGAGGTGCCCTTTCCAACCTCAGCAGATAGGTCACTCCACTTCTTCTTGTATGGGAATTAACCCCAATCCTTCTCAAACTCTTCCAAAAAATCAGAAAAAGAAAAATTCATTCTGACACTAGTATTACCATGATAGCGGAGCCAGCCAAAGACATCACAACAAAGAAAATGAGAGATCCTATATTCCTTATGAATATAGACACAAAAATCCTCCAGAAAACATTAGCAACTAAATCCAGCAGTCTATAAAAAGGATTATACACTATAACTAAGTGGGATTCATCCTGGGAATGCAAGGCTGGTTCAACATTAAAAAAAATCAGTTTAAGTCCCAGAAGTTCATCTTTGCCTTTGTTTCCTTCGCCTTTGGAGACATATCTTGAAAGAAGTTGCTGTGGCTGATATCAAAGAGGTTACTCCCTATGTTCTCCTCGAGGATTCTGAAATGACAGTACAGATAAAAGGTTGATATCCAGGATCTATAAAGAACTCCTCAAACTCAACACACACAAAACAGATAATCATATTAAAAAATGGGCAGAAGATATGAACAGACACTTCTCCAAGGAAGACATACAAATGGCTACCAGACACATGAAAAAATGTTCATCATCACTAGCCATCAGGGAGATTCAAATCAAAACCACATTGAGATACCACCTTACACCAGTTAGAATGGCCAAAATTAGCAAGACAGGAAACGTGTGTTGGAGAGGATGTGGAGAAAGGGGAACCCTCTTACACTGCTGGTGGGAATGCAAACTGGTGCAGCCACTTTGGAGAACAGTGTGGAGATTCCTCAGGAAATTAAAAATAGATCTTCCCTATGACCCTGCAATTGCACTGCTGGGTATTTACCCCAAAGATACAGATGTAGTGAAAAGAAGGGCCATCTGTACCCCAATGTTTATAGCAGCAATGGCCACGGTCGCCAAACTGTGGAAAGAACCAAGATGCCCTTCAACGGATGAATGGATAAGGAAGATGTGGTCCATATACACTATGGAGTATTATGCCTCCATCAGAAAGGACGAATACCCAACTTTTGTAGCAACATGGACAGGACTGGAAGAGATTATGCTGAGTGAAATAAGTCAAACAGAGAAAGTCAAGTATCATATGGTTTCACTTATTGGTGGAGCATAACAAATAATATAGAGGACAAGGGTAGATGGAGAGGAGAAGGGAGTTGAGGGAAATTGGAAGGGGAGGTGAACCATGAGAGACTATGGACTCTGAAAAACAACCTGAGGGTTTTGAAGGGGCGGGGTGGGAGGGTGGGGGAACCAGGTGGTGGGTATTAGGGAGGGCACAGATTGCATGGAGCACTGGGTGTGGTGAAAAAACAATGAATACTGTTACGCTGAAAATAAATAAAAAATTTAAAAAAAATCAGTTTAATACACATATTACTAGAATAAAGAGGGGAAAAGTCCACGTGATTTCAATGAATGCAGAAAACAGTATTGGACAAAATCCAATACCTTTTCATGATAATAGCAAGATAGGGGAGGAAAAAAAAAACACTTACAAAATGCAAACGGAGCTTCCTTCACATGGAAGGAAGTATCAGGAATGAGGAAAAAGTCTCCTTCTTAAAAAAAAAAAAAGAGTATGAATTTTGTCAATCAGCTCAATTTTCTGACAACTGCTTGAAAAGAGCCACCTGATGGACATGAAAGTTTTTAAGGCTGCAAGGAATAGAAGAAACATTTTTGAAGTAGAACTATGTAGATTGAAAAGCATAATACAGTTATACAGGTGTTGGCTTTGAATTACTGTTCACTAACTGTATCGTTTGGGGGACCTCTTAAGTTTTGTGAGACATTGTAACTCTTTCTGAGAGTTTCATCATCTGTAGGATGATAACTGTAATTCTTATTTCCCAAGACTGTTAGAAATTAGGGTTAATCTCTGTGAAGAGTGCAGCATGGTGTTGGGCTGAGATTAGGCACTCCCTAATGATAATTTTACTGTTATTCACAGTTGGGGGAAGGAGGGTGGTAGGATGGGAAGGGGATGCTCACTTAAGAAGTGGGTCTGGTTATATACTCTAAGAAAATAAAATCCCCATTTCAAAGAGATATCTGCACCCCTATGTTTATTTCAACAATTGTTCACAATAGCCAATGTATGGAAACAAATTGAGTGTCAACTGAGGGATGAGTGGACAGAGCAAATATGGTGTATATATACAATGGGATAATATTTAGTGATAAAAAGAAGGAAATCCTGCCAGTTATGACAACATGGATGAACCTTGAGGGCATTATGCTAAGTGAAATAAGTTAGACAGAAAAAGAGAAATGTTGTATGATGTCGCTTATATGTGGAATCTAAAAAAAAACCCCAAATTCATAGAAACTGAGGGTGGAATGCTGGTTGCCAGGGCCCGGGGGTTGGGGAAATGAGATGTTGGTCAAATGTTACAAGATTCCAGTTAAAAGATGGGTGAGTTCTCGTGATCTAATGTACACCATGGTGACTGTCATTAACAATACTGAATTGTATACTTGAGAGTTGCTGAGAGATTTTAAATGTTCTCACCACCACCACTACCAAAAAAAAGTAATTTATGTGAGGTGGAAGTTGTGTCACCTAACCTTTTGTGGTAATCATTTTGCAATACATATGTGTATTAAATCACCACATTTGTACACCTTAAACTTATAGAAGGTTGTGTCAATTGTATCTCAGTAAAGCTGTAAAAAAAAAAAAAAAAGAAAAAAAATGGAATGGGACAGCATTCAGAAGAAAGAACTTGAAGTGCTCTATAGTGTATTCTATGACAGCTTGTACAATCCCAACTAAGTCATGAATCTGATTCTGGTTTCCATTCTCTTTATCTGCAAAATAGAGCAGGTGAGTTACATGACATTTGGCATCTCTTTTAACTCTATAGTTCAGTGACTACAAAGTGGTGATGGCACAGAAGGGAGGTGGGACAATAGCCAAACCATGGAAAGAGCCTTAATGTCCCAACAACAGATGAATGGATAAAGAAGATGTGGTGTGTATATATATATATATATATATATGAATATTATGCAGCCATCAAAAAATGAAATCTTGCCATTTGCAATGGTATGGATGGAACTAGCAAGTACTATGCTAAGCAAATAAGTTAATCAGAGAAGACAGTTGCCATATGGTCTCACTGATATAAGTAGTTTGAGAAACAAGACAGAGGATCATAGGGGAAGGGAAGGAAAAATGAAACAAGATGAAACCAGGAGGGAGACAAATCATAAGAGACTCTTAATCTCAGGAAACAAACTGAGGGCTGTTTGAGGGGAGTGGGGTGTGAGAAATGGGGAGGCTTGGGTGATGAACTCTGGGGAGGGTATGTGCTATGGTGAGTGTTGTGAATTGTGTAAGACTGATGAATCACAGGCCTGTACCCCTGAAACAAATAATACATTATATGTTAATAAAGTTAAAAAAAAAAAAAAGAAGGGAGGTGGGAGAATGCCACGTGGAACATTTTGAGTATTGTTGTAGACCTTGTTTGAATACAAGCTCTAGTTTACTTTCACCAAAGGTAAGAAGAGGGAGGAACATCAACATGATGACACACTTCTTTTTGGCTCTAAAAAGCTTCCAGATTGTGTCTAATTTTAGACCACTTTCTGGAGGCCAAAGAGGTGCCTGTGGACAGCTTGACGATAAATCTTTCAGCACACATAACTCTTCTCCTTGTCATCTCAGTGTGAGGAACGTGAGCACTTCAAGCTTCCTCCTCCAGAGTCGTCAATCTGGCACCTGTCACCAGCATCTGATTCATTATAAAAATATTTAATACTTCCAAGATGAATTGGCACAATGTCCAGAGAGGGAATAAATGGCATAGGGGAGATGGAAGAGGCTCTTTGCAGGGAGGGTTTGTGCTTGGCTCAGTATCCGATAAACATTTTTAGAGGGAAGCCAGATTCAGTGGTTTCCTTCATCGTCAATGTCACTAGCACCATTTTGGTCAGATTCAGCAGTAATTTTAACAACCCATTGACTGTTCCAACCTCGGAATCCTTATCTCCACTGATCTGTGGTAGCCCCACTCATTCAAAGTCTCTGTAACATGTTCCATTTTTAGGATTTCAAACTTAGGAGGCCTTTTTTCTAATCACAATCTTAAAAGAACCTGGGTAGCTTCCTACACCCACAGGACAGTGTTCAAAGTCCTTTCTTTCAAAGACTATTTGTCATTTGCCTTCAACCTATTTCCCCCAGCATCAAGACATTGCCTTCACTCTGAACAAACCTGACTCTTGGCTTTATATTCATCTTGTTCTAGAATGTTCTTTCTTAATAGCTCTACTTCAGAGTTTCTCAATCTTTGACTACTAGCATTTGGGGCCAGATAGTTCTTTGATATGGAAGATGTTTATACATTGTAGGATGTTTTTGCACTGGGCCTGGCACACTCCAAGTTATGACAAGTAAAAATGTACCCTGGAAGTTAAAAGTGTCTCTGATTGAGAGCCATTACTCTACCTGAAAAACTTTTTTTTTTTTTTTTAAGATTTTGTTTACTTATTTATTGCGGGGTGGGGGAGAGGGAGAGAAACTCAAGCAGACTCTGCATTGAGCACAGAGCCCAACCCAGGACTTGATGTCATGACCTAAGCTGAAACCAAGAATTGGATGCTTAATCAACTGAGCCGCCCAGGCACCCCCTACTTGAAAAATTTCTAGTCAGTCTTCCTTATCCAGTTCAAATGTCACCTCTTTTATAGAGCTTTTCTAACTTCTCTAAGGAAACCAACTCATTTCCTCCCATGACTGCATCATAAATATGGTCAGACATGCTATGTTTTAGTTATTTCTACAGATGCTTATCTTCTCAACTAGACTCACCTTCTCTAGGGTAAGGACCTTGTCACATTCATCTGTGTATTCTCAAATTCTACCTGGAACTGGAACTATGGACAGTGATCAAAATCTGTTAATTAATCTACTATTTATATAGGTGATATTGTATATAAATGGAAGAGAAAAACTATTTACTAACAAGGCAAATAATTTTCCCACTGGGAGGATACACTTCCAGTTGCAATTGACAGGGATATAACTCAAACTGGCTTGGGAAAAACAAGACATATAATTGCTCATATATTAAGAAAAAAAAAAAAAGAGAGAGAGAGAGAGTCCAGATTTGGAGTTTAGGCAGAACTGGATCCAGGTGAACAGATTCTGGGCAGGGGGGGGTGCAGGAAACAAGTTACTACAGATGAGTGTTCAGAAACCTGGGTACAAAAGATAAAGGAGGGGTGCCTGGGTGGCTCAGTCCTTAAGTGTCTGCCTTCGGCTTGGGTCATGATTCCAGAGTTCTGGGATCCAGCGTAGCATTGAGCCCTACATTGGGCTCCCTGCTTAGTGGGAAGCCTGCTTCTCCCTCTCCCACTCCCCCTCCTTGTGTTCCTTCTCTCGCTGTGTCTCTCTTTGTCAAATAAATAAATAAAATCTTTTTTTTTAAAGGTAAAGGAATTATAGTGAACTAACCTAAAACACCAAATCAAGGGAGATTGAGGATGAGAGAAAATGGCAAAGTGGATTGCATGCAAATTTGCTTTAGCTTTGGTTCTCCTTAATGCCTCTATTAATGGAGAAAATGGTATATTTTTAAAAAGTTTTTATTTATTTATATATTTACTTGAGAGAGAGTGAGTGAGTGCACAACTGAGGGGAGGGGCAGAGAGAGAGGGAGGGAGAGAATCCCAAGAAAACTCCCCAGGAGGCAAACATGGGGCTCAATCACACCACCCCTAGATCATGATCTGAGCCGAAACCAAGAGTTGGATGTTCAACCAATTGAGCCACTCAGGAACTCTGAGAAAAAGTATTTGTGTGTTTGAGATGACAACTCAGGTGGAGAGTGTAGATCCCTGTCATCTCCATTACATCTCACAGAAATGCGCTCAAGGTTCAGTGACTTTTCACATTCTGTGTAAAGGTCAGTGTCTTCAGGCTGAAGGAACCTAGAACGGTATGATTTTATAGCTACAGGTATATCCATTCCTAGTAACAATTTATCCAATGATTCTGCCATTCATTGATCACTCTCAGCCAGACTTGGTGTCTGGCTTCTAGGTTTTGAACCACTTGCCGTGCCATTGTTGAGTGATTCTTAGTTTTGACTGACTGGTAGGCCTGGAAATTTTAAATGTATGTGCTCTTAGAACTTCTTTTCCTGAAAGTCTAACCATAGACCATGAAGAATGCCTGGGATTTGAAACTAGATCTCTTGACACATGAGTGATTAAGTTTTCTTCATCGATAGAGTGTGAATTAAACTGTGATAACCTTCACAGCAACGGAAGAGCATAGATGGGAGTAGGCAGGCGAGTTCCCTCCGACACAGATCAGATCTGGGTGTTACAGAGGTCTAGAAAATGTTGCAACTGGGGGAAACCACACAAGGCAGCTCTTTCTTAGAACGAGCCTCCCCAGAAAGCCATAAAGTATACATATCTGAGCTGAGATAATATATGAAATAGAAACACTCAGACTCGCAGTGTGGCAACCCAGATTTTATCTACCTTGGTAAGACCTTAGTCAAGTCACAGAATCACAGAATATCAGCGATAAAAGAGACTTTAGCCATAAGTTACAAGCCTCTTATTTGTGGTGGTATGAATATCGGTCCAAAGAAATAAAATGTTTGGGTCAAAACCATAAAGAGGCAGAGTCAGGATTAGAACCAAACCGTGTTAACACTGCACTTGCATACCAGTATTTCCTTTGAGGTTTGTGATGTTCCTGATATTACCATTATTACCTCCATTTTAAAACAATACCAGCCGTGTCCAAAGTGACTTACCCAATGTCCTTCCGTAAATATCAGGGTTAAAACTAACAGTGCTGGGACTGGTTTCCTTGTTACAAAAACTCAGATATTTTTTTGATTCCATCTATATAAAATAAGAGTTGAAGACTAAGGGGTCTTCCTGTCCTAGGATTGGTGTCCACTGCCTCTGCCTAAGGAACCTTCCTCAGAAACCATCCCACGTACCACAGAGGACTTCTGTGAATTCAGTCTCCCGGGAAAGTCGGGCAGATGTGCTCTGGAGAAGGAGTTTTTTGGGGAAGGCAGGGAATGATCTAATAATAAGGGTACTCTATGAATCCAAATGTGCTAAGCCTTTTAGCCACATTATCACATTCAATTATCATAATCATCCTCTGATTAGATTGTCTTGCTTTACAAATGAAGGAACTAAGGCTCAGAGAGATGGCATGATCAGTACAAGTTCACTCAGATATTAAGCAGAGATTCAAATATACTCGGGGGTGGTGCCAAATCTGCCCTCTCCTTCAGGCGGCCTCTGGACTGTTCCGTTGGAAGGTGCAGAACGGAAGCATAGATAACCTGACTTATTTTCCTACTAAAATTAAAATTACATTAGTAGAGTTAATTCCCCAGATACCTGTTTAGCTCTCATCCGTCTGTCAGCCTCAATGTCCTCAATTTTCTGCATGCAGCTGAAATTAAAATGCAGCCCCATTCAGAGGACCGCGCTAATGTTTCTTCTCTGGACTCAGAGTTTGTTTCTGCCAAACGGCATCAAAGAGATTCCTTATCTCTATCCCAGACTCAGCTGCCCTCCCATTTTTCAGAACATATGCCCACCGATGGCTCCTGGGCTTTTTAAAGTTACATATTCTATAGGAGTTTTAGGGAACGTGTGAGGAATGTATTTATTTTTTAAGATCTAAAAATAGGAGTTAATGATAGTGGGATTGAAGGCATTTATAGTGTGTTGGAAAACAGAAACAGTCTAGGAAGGAACGGTATCTGGGTCCAAATACTGGAACTTTATTTTTTTCAAGATTTTATTTATTTATTTGCCAGAGAGAGAGAGAGCACACAAGTAGGGGGAGCAACAGGCAGAGGGAGAAGCAGGTTCCCTACCAAGCAAGGATCCCGATGTGGGACTCAATCCCAGGACCCTGTGATCATGACCTGAGCCGAAGGCAGATGCTCAACCCACTGAGCCACCCAGGCACCTCTTTACAAAATTAATTTAATGCATGCCAAATTACTGGAAACATTTTTAAACTCAATTTTACTCACCTGTAAAAGAGACTGATATTCTCTTGTGGGATTGCAGAGGTGATCAAATAAGACAAACGGAAAGCACCTAGGATAATGCTAATGGGTGTTTAATGTGTGTAAATTCACAAATGTTAAGAACAAGTCAAACATACCAATTTAAACATTTTCGGTTTATGTGCCCCCTTTTCCCTAATCTGTAGCCGACATTCCATCTCTAAGTGACCAAATTCCAAGAATTATTCGCAGTAGAGAAGCACTCATGCTAGGGTCCCATGCATAGGGAACTCAGAGAGCTGGAGAGATGAGCTACCATGCCAAGGTTTTTCTAAGGAAATAATCAGAGATGTATACTTGTCTGATCATCATAGTGTTATTTAGGCATTAAAATATCATTAAAACTGACAATCTACCAGCAGTGAACTATAAATTAAATTGTGAAATATCTACGTAATTAAATCTTATACAGCCAATAAAAAGCACCATATAGAGAATGTCTGACAAACTTGTCTGATCATTGGAGTCTCCCAGGGTGATTTATAAAAGCACAGGCCCGACCCTAGACTTACTGAATCCATGAGGAAAGAATGGATATATGTATTTGTATCAGGTTGTCAGGTGATTTTTATGATGAGCCAAATAAATGAAATTCTTTTACAGAAAATGCATTTTTAATGCAAGCAGAAAATGTTACCAAATAGATATCATTTTTTAACATTTCTACAAAAAATAATAATTAAAAAGAAACAGAAATTCTTTCTGCCTGTGGAGATTATTTTTCAGAGTAAAGAGCATGGTATTTAGTTTCAAAAGACCTGTATATTGTATA
This sequence comes from Martes martes, assembly GCF_963455335.1. NCBI lineage: Eukaryota > Metazoa > Chordata > Mammalia > Carnivora > Mustelidae > Martes > Martes martes. Next base: position 79,798,908 of record NC_137900.1, read on the forward strand.
TCTTTAGGCAAGTACTGTATAACCTGTAAATTGTATATCCTTAGGCAAGTACTGAAACCCACTATGCCTTTGCCTTAAGTGTCTCATCTTTAAAATGGGGAAAATATGGGGTGCCTGGGTGGCTCAGTCAGTGAAATGTCTGTCTTCGGTTCAGGTCATGATCCTGGGGTCGTGAGATCAAGCCCCATGTCCGGCTTTCTGCTCAGCAGGAAGTCTGCTTCTTCCTCTCCCTCTATGCTCTCTCTCAAGTAAATAAATAAAATCTTAATAAAATAAAATGGGGAAATAAAAGTACATATCTTACATGTCGTTGTGAAGACAAAATAATAAATACAGGTTATTTAACAGAGTTAATATTATTTATCATATTATTTTACATTATATTACTTAATAGTATTCTAAGCCCCGTTACTATTACTAGTTACTTCCACTTTCAACCATGAGGAAGTAAGGTGGTCTGAAATGATGCTCTCAGAACTATGCACCAGACAAACACGGGAAGTAACTATCTGCAGAAGCAGGACAGCAGGCGGCTGAGATTTGACCCATCCACCTTACCCGGGGCTATCATCTGCAGCCTCTGTTCTTGCATAGCCTTCTAAATTGTCTCCCTGCCTCCCTTCTTGACCTCTACTATCAATTTCCTCAACGCTGCCGGAGTGACCTTCCAAAGTCACTTCACTGTTTAAAAATTTTGTCAATGGTTCTCCATTGCAATAAGCAAATTTGGCCTTCATAGGACATTGCTTTGGTCTTCACGCCATGCATCAAGTGTATTTCCCCTTCTAGTTGTGACGTGAGAACTGGACCTATGTCTTTGTCTCTGCTCTCTTTCTAAAATAACCTTCAGACTATGACTGACTGAATGTTTATGTGTCTTTCCTGCCTTGCCTTCTGCAGCTACCTTGCCTCATCCCAATCCTAAAGCAGGATTTGAAAGTTATCTCTGTATTCCAGGCTCCTAACATTCGATTTGTGTCCAGGAAGTATCATTAAATGCTGCCACTACTGAAATTCCCCTGGGTCTCAATTGCTTTGGGTGAAGTATTGCTTCCTGCCCCACGGCAAAGTAATCTCACATCATCTCTTGGAGAAAAATGTCCTGGAGAAAAATACCCCTGCTAACTCTCACTTGCCCAATGAGCTTCTAGATTCTGTTCTAGGAATCCAACCTTCTTATTGCTTTATAGCTTATTGGCCAAGATATTATGATTGGCATGCACCTAACCCAATGGGTGATGAAGTTTGTCCTATCACCTCCTCAAACATCATCTCTGGGGGGTTGGCGTGAGAATCATGAACGATTCTATTTCCATGAAGCTTCATCTCTAACTGCAGAGGGAGAGAGCTCCGATTCTCTCATCAATGCAGGGACACCAAGCCAGATTCTGTGAGCAGAAAAAGACCTATTAAAGGTTTTGTAGTGTAAAATGGAGGCTAGGACATTTCATCAGTAAAAAAGACAGTCAGAAGTGTGACAGACCCTGACAGAAGCCAAAAGAGTCACTGATAAGCCATGAGAACAACCTATGATTGGTCCTAAGAGGCTTGGGCAAGCCCCAGGGAGATTGCTGGGCTCCAAAAGAAGGTGGTGACCGATCAAAAGTCAGGACCAGAATTCATAAGACTTGGAGAAACAGAGCTAGCTTGAGAAGACCAGAGAGAGTGGTGGGTGAGACATCAAGCACTGAGATGGGCCTTGGATGAAGGAGCCCTGTTGAAATCTTCAGTGTCTCCCCCTTTCTCTTAAGATAAAACCAACCACTATACCATGACCTTCGGAATCTGCTCCAGAATCAGCCTCCTCTCATTTCTGTCCTACTCATGGCTGTGCAGAGAGTACTATGAGCTCTCCTAGCCTGAGGGCTGAGAACATTCTGTTGCCTTCACTGGGAATACTCTTCTGCTTCTCACTCATCTGTCAACTTGCAAGTGACTTTCTTCTGGAAGCCTTACCGGACCCCTTCAGGCTGTGCTTGGTGCCTTCCTCCACTACCATTTTCCACCCCACACTGTGGGAAAGGCAGTGAAAGACAGTGGCAGGTTCTAAGAAATGGTGCCAGCACCACCTCCCTGGGGGAAATGAGAAGCAAAGGAGTTCAGGAGCAATTATAGGTAAGGAGAATCTAGGAGGAATGTTGTGAGAATGAGAAGAATCTTGGAGTAGAGGTTGGGGAAACCAACACAAGGAGAAGGAAACCAACCAGAGAGGACACATGGAGAAAAGTGTGGGGAGGTATCATCAAAGACATGTCCCAAGGAGAGTAGAGCAGGTCATGTCTACCATTGGCAAGGAGGATGGGACTTCTGGGAATGAGCGTGTGTGTGTGTGTGTGTGTGTAAAGTGTAGTGAAGGATCTCTGGATTTATAAAGAAAGCACCTATGCCATTCCTTCAGAATCCCAAATCCCCCGATCTTGTTTCTTCAGCCTGGTAGAAGTTCCTCTCTGCATTCCGCAGTGAGTTTTATGGACTGTGAGATATTGACCCCAGAGCTCCAAGCCTGCATGGTACTTACGGCTTGAATTCCCAGAGATGAGAAAATATCTTTGTAGATAATTCTGAAGAATTCTGCACTCATAAGCTTGGCTTGGGTCATGTGTTTATCTTTGAACCAATTACAGTGACCAGGATGACAGGAGCTAGGAGGTCTCTAACTGATCTGGCATGCACCATGGTGCCCCTCTGAGCTTTGACAGGAGGTGGGGATGGGGGGTGAGACTGTTCAGCTTCCACTTCCAAGGAACATGTCCAACATGACACAATAGGCCTTCCCACAATTCTGGCACCACTCTATTCTTACACCTTTTGGATGCTTCTAGGCTCACAAAGGTCCATGTGAGAATTCAGAACTTAAAATTTAAGTCAGAAAAACCTTTGGGCATCTCTGAGAAAGACCTGAGTAAGTGTAAAGCAGTAACTAATAAATGTTCTCCTCCCTGTGCCATCTCCTGCACTAATAAACAGTCTCTTTTGGTCTGTCCATCCCTTCAGGGTCTGGGTGAGTTTGATTTTTATTAACTTTGTTTTTCTTCCATCATTCTCCTCCCATTCAGAGCCAGGAAAATTGTAGGCAAGTAGCCAAGAGCCAGGGTAGCCTTAGGGCGACCTGCTGACGGAAGGGACATTTTTAGGTCTCACAGCTGGATTTGGCCACCTGGAGCGTGGGGTGACCTTGAGCAACTGACTTAATCTGTCTGGGTGTCCCTGCTCTGTGCTTTTGAAGAAGAACAAATCCATTTGTGCCTTCTTCCCTGCATCTAGAGTCGGGTGGACGAGAAGAAATCTTAGGTGGCAGGAAGTCTGATTGTAAGCCAGATGGATGACTTGTGTCCTCTTAAAAGACTGATTTATTCACCTCCACTCACCCAGTGCCCCAATTCTCCCCTGTTCCCACCATCCTCAAAAATGAGCTGCCGGTTTGGCTCGTGAAAAATTTAGTGAAATAAACCCTCTGTGGGCTTGCAGGTGGGTGGAGGGTACGAGAAAATAGGTGAGAACAGAAAAGAAAAGAGAAACAAAACAAAGTCTTCGGGAAATATAAAAACTCCCTTTCTGGCTGCAGGTTCAACTCTGGCACCAACCAGAGAGTTCGTTTACTTATTTATTGTCCAGAACTGCTAAGAGGATATCACTGTGATTGGATCGTTACCTGCTCTGTGCATTCTCTGCTTAAAGGCCAAGTTAACAGAGATAAGGCTGACATGAGGCGGCCTCAGGAGCCTTTCTGGATATTCTACAACTTGAATAATTTATCCCTAGACTCCTGGAAACAACTTGGGTTTAAAATTTAAAAAGTGAGTGGCTGCCACCTAAAAAGTAATTATGAACTAATTCATTCAACAGGCACTTACCAAGGAATCAGATGAAGTCATTTCCTCATTTAACAAATGCATATGCGGTGGGGGGGGGGGGTGTGCTCCTCCTCTCCAGGGGAACACAGTAAGGAGCAAAACAAGGATGATGTCATCCCTGGTGGTGCTTGCATTCCAGTGGATAGAGATTAGTGTAAACACTGACCAGGTAAATAAACAGGATCATTTCAGAGCATGGTAAGTGATCTACAGAGAGGTGGGAAGTGACTGGAAATGGAGCTGGTTTAGACAGGCTGGCACCTTCCCCAGGACACGGTGTCTGAACGCAGAAAGGAAAACTAAGGCACAAGCTCGGAGCCGGGTGAGTGGGACCCAAAACTCGTAAGTAATCTCGCTTTCTGGTCAATCTCTATCATTCAACAAATATTCTCTCCTTGCCCGTCCATCTCTCCAGAGATGGGTGACTTAGATTTTTATTGGCTTTTTCATTTCATATCCAGCCTAGCATTCAGAGCTGGATCAGCATCTATTGGGTTTTGTGGAAGTCTTGGGCACAGCTTTCCAGGCAGGGAGAAGAGCAAAGGCCTAAGATGGGAAGAAGTTTACTCCAGGGAATAAAGTGAAAGCTTAGCCTATGAAGGGAAGGGGTGGCAGCGGAAGAGCCTGGGAGTCTTTGAGCAGGGCCTGGGGCCGGATGCTCTGGTGGGGAGTTTGGGTCTTATTTTAAGTTGGAAAGCTTTGCGTAGGAGAGTAACAAAAGCTGATTTACAAGCAGATGGGCTGGTGTGTAGACACTGACTGCAAGATGACAAGGGTGGGAGTCTCTCACCTTACAAAGTCCTGGTCTCCCAGGAGAGACACACATCTGAACAGATGACTATGCTTCAAGGGGATGATTCAAAATATGTTGAATGCATTTTCCAGAACACAAAACATGGGCTGCACAATCCTGTATATTTGCTGATAATTGGACACGGTAAGGAGTGAAAACTTGAGCGAAATACCTGGGTAGAGTACACACAAAGTGACACGAGCGGCACAGAGGTAGGCATGATTAATTCTGCCTGGGGATGAACAACAGAGTCCTAACAGAGATGACATCCGCACTTCATCCTAAATAATGAATGGGAGTTTGCCAATTAGATTGGGGAAGAAGGGGATTTTCAGAGACGACAATGCTAACAAAGACTCAGAGACATGGAAATTCAGAAAATTAAGGAAAAGGTGACCAGAAGGCTCTTTCTAGAGGACTCAATGGGTAGGAGACTGGCTGGAGGGGATTCTGGGAGACTAAGCTCAGGTTGCTTTGTAATAGGACTGTTTGCCATTCTAAGGGTTCTGGCACCAGGTTGCTATTGAAGATTTCTGAACTAAGGAATAACAGGGTACCTACTGTATTTTTGAAGGATCATCCGACTGGCTCTGGGAAGGCTAGATTCGGGGGATCTTAGTAGAGAAGTGGATCCCAGGTAGAAGCCTATAGCCATAGCTCAAAAGAGAGGTAAGGACACAATGAACTAGGACATAGAAATGGAATCTAGCAGAAGAGAGAGAATGCAGAAAATTTCATCCAGTCCAAAAACCATAGGTTAATAGCCAGTGACATAATTACTTACCGGTGAGTAAGAACAGTGACAGCACAGTTATTTTCTGGCTGGAATGGCCTCTACCCCTGACCAGCGTCCAAGTTATTGTGTATATGATGCCCAAATGTGACCATTTCTCACATGGTGGATAAATCATAGTCTCAAATCAGGAGAATGCTTGAATATCAAAGTGACTGACCCACTTCTAGTAATAGCCAATCTTTTTTTTTTTTTTTTTGGACTGGATTCGCTATTTCCACTTACTTAATGGTCACTGGGGTCAGCACTCTATGGGAACCTCACACATTTGTACATGGTTTTATGGTTTGTAAAATACTTTCAGGGCCATATCCTCAACCATCACAAGAGTCTGGCAAGGTAAGGAGAGGGAGCACCACCATACTCATCTCATACACAATGAAACTAAACTAAAGTTCCAAGGAAATAAGATATATGAATAAAATTATACAACCACTTCACAGTAAAGCATTCCAGTTCCATGCTCCAGCCCAATCCCAGATCATCCACTACATTCTACAGACTTTAACATTAATTGGTAGGGGGTGAACTTGACCCCTAATGGCAGAAGACACAAATATTTTTACTCCCTCCTTTCCTGCTCCTTACAAACATCTGTGCACTGAAACCAGACCCTGTTTCCTATTGACCTTCGACTTTGCCTGAGTTGTGTTAACAGGGTGCTCCTGGCGGCCACTGACAATTGACTGGGATTATGTTTAAAATAAAACCTATTTCCCAGCCTGGATCCTGTGATCTGTAAAGTCCATCCCTGTTTTAAGTTTTATAATTTTATATTTAATGGTGATGATTCTAGGAACTCAATTTAATCCAACAAAAATCTGTTGGAAGTCTGCCCTCTCTAGGCACCCTCTATTCATCATACGAGTAAAGCATGTTTTAGAGTTTTGTGCTCACCGTCTGGTGGAGTTGATAGGCAGAGACACAAGTAACTGAGGTCTGGTTTCAGTGCATAACAAAACGTTATGGAAGAACAGAAGAGGCAGAAGTTAATGTTCTTTGGGGGTAAGGATGGTTCTAGGTAAAAAAAAAAAAAAAAAAAAAAAACAGACCTGGAATTCCTGTGGATAATGTGGGATCTGAGCAGAGCTTCACGCGGAGGGAGTAAAGGAGACACTTTCAGCACTGACAACAAGGCATTAGAGTTGGGTGTTGCAGACTGGCAACTTTCTGAGTGTGGCCTTCTATTCTGGATCCCATAGTGGCTGGATAGATGCTAAAGAGAAATACAAATCTTGTACTGATCGGATAAATTTTTAAAATCCCAAGGCAAAAAAAAAAAAAAAAAAAAGGAGATAATGGTCATCTTTAGGAAGTATGTCATTCAAAGGGAGAGTGGAGATAAGGTTTGGGAATCAGAACATTCTGATCTTAACTACAACGTGGAGAAGTCATCCTCCCAAGATCTCAGGTTTGAAGGCGGGAAAATAGATTTATCTTAAGTGCCGACTCTCATTAATCTGGAGCAGGGCTGAGGAGAAGCTTCAAGACACAAATGGCTGGCTGGATTCGCAGGGGCTGCCACGGGTGGGTGCCAGGAGCGTGGTGGCCCCCGTGCTAGGTGTGTGTCTTACCCAAACAAGTTCATCTCCAGGTCCCTGTGAACTCTAGACTCTTGCAATTCCCACCACCACCTCAGTGCTGTAGCTTAACCTCGAAAGACAGCAGGGTGATGAAGTGAGGCCATTTATTCCCCTTCGAGAGGAAGAGAAGCACATACCATATTGGCAAGAGGGAAGGAAGACTCCTGGTTACTGTCTTTTGTTTTGAGATACATTTTGAAAAATTCTTGTCTCAGCATCCTCAGTTCCTGGCTATCAGCCATGGTAAAATCAGTTCCTTCTGGTCCATTACAAATTAAATAATCATAACTATATTCATCAGGAAAACATACACAGAAGGGATGCATAAGCCAGCAATTAGTATGAAGGCTTCAAGCCTTTCACTGACTAACTCCAACGGCTTCATGGTGACTATCTCACTCGAGACCATGAGTATCCAAGCTCCTGGCTCTGTGCTTCCAGGGTAATGATTCCTCATGTGGGCACTGGGACGAGTCGTCTGCCTGGCCTCGTTTCTGTCTTATACTAGAATGTCTGGTAATATTTGTGGAAGGAAAAGTGCCAATAGGCCACCGTACTGAACAACTTATTAAGCACATCGAATGCTCCTGGGCCACTGCTAGGCACAGGAGGAGGTCTCCCTGCACACAGTAGGTACTTTCCTGCTTTCTGTACATCTGGGAAAATAAGAGGTTGGGCTGGACTCTGCCCAGCAATGTATGAAACCGAATGTGACCAAACACAGCATTCTGCTTAGGTTTCTGGTCACAGGAACACAGCGATCCTTCAGGTGATACCCATTAGGATTACACATCAAGAGGGGCTTCTGGAGTCAGGCTGAGCGTCCGTGGCTAATGTTGCCAGCAGGTGTTTACTGTTTCTGTCTGCCTGGCCGTGCTTTTCCTGGGCTGTCTTCACCGCATCTCAAAGACCGTCCTCCCCTTCTATGTGGAGACTGATTCCTTTGGGCACGTAATATCACTTGCCCTTGAAGAAGTGTCCTCTGAAAAGACCACCAAAGCCTCCATTTAATGCCACCAGCTCTTGACACATAGTGTTTGCAACATGCTTGTGTCAGGAGATAGGACATCCCGATATGAGCTCTGGGTGGTGCTGTGCAATGTTGCCCACGCACACTGCTTCTGTGGCCATTTTGTTTTTGTGTCCTGTAATTTGTTTTGCTTCCATCTCATATTTTCTTCTGGAAATTTACTGAGTGCCTCATTGGTGTAACCAAGCTCTGTGCCTTGGGATCCATGGGGAAAGAACAAAACTATGGTGCATCTTTTTTCTCTCTTTGTACACTCACAGTTCCCCTGGTTACACACGGGTTTGTTTAAACCTACCCCGTCATCTGTCTGATCGGGAGCTCAGTGATTAGGTTGAATTAATCCTCTCTATGCAGTTGAGAAAAGTAAGGCTGAGGGAGGGAAAGTGACATGCCCAAGGGCACAGAGTTTCTACAAGCACATCTAGCTCTGATTCCCAGTCCTGGCTTCTTAGATAGATCCCCAGCTCAGCGCTGCCCTGGGAAGACTAGGGAAGTGGTCAGCAAGTACATGAAGACAGGCAGCTAAGGAATTAGTGAGTCATTTATTTGCAGTACTTTTTTCTCCCTTTAATATGCATTTAAAGACTTCCTCCTATCTGCAAAGCGTGAAAAAAACTATGGTCATTGCCATCTGTCAGTTTACTTCCTGGTAGGGGACAGAGACACACGCACATTTAATTTCCATACAATTTAGAATTTTGGTAAATGGCACAAATACAATAAAGGTCACATGTCTGAAGGTCGGAGAGATGAACTGTTCTTAGACCTATGGGCATATGTACTACAGCACAGTACGGGAATTGGAGCAGCTTGCAGGGAAAGGCATTCCATGAAAACGGACTAGTGGATGGAAGGGTGTGAGGAAGACATACAAATGTCCTTTGCAGAATATGCCAGCACTCGTTATAGGAACAGGAAGTTAGCCCACTTACCATCTCTCGGAGGTCAGCCCTGACGCTACTCCATGCCAGAGATTTCACAGAAAGCGGTCATTGGTTTTTGCGGTTTAAGTGGGTGCAGTTCTAGATTGGACCACACGATGGCAGTACAAGGCCGCAAAAGGGTTGAGCATCCTCTGGTGTACTTCTGAAGGGTACCTTCGCAAAAAATGCCAGGAAATAAGGGTGCCCCAGAGCAGAAGCCAGAGCTGCGGGGATGGGCTTCTAGGGGAGGACAGTAGCCTTTAAAGCTGGGAAGGCAGGTACTTACCTTCTAAATCTCTGGTCTGTTCAGAATCTCTAGAGACAATATAGATGCCCATGAAGAAAACCCCTTTTGAGTTATACCCATTTTTTAAAATAAGAGGACTTGTAATGCCCTGTCCACAGTTTCCCCAAATACATTCTCCTCTGTGGGGAGTGTGCCTATGGCGGTTGAAGAGAAGTGGCTTGTTGCCATCTTGGGTGAAGAAAATGAGAGGTAATGGTGGGAAATGAAATAAATGTCACCAGAGCCCCTAAGAGAATATACAGTGAGGGAAAGGAGGTGTGAGACTCTGTGTGTGGTTGTGAGTGTACTTGTGTGTATGAGACTGTGAGTGACTGTGAGGTTGTGAATGTGTGTGGTTGTGTGTGGGGTTGTGAATGTGGTCGTGTGTGTGTATGTGTGTACATGTGGAGGTGACAGTAATAAAGGTGGTGATCGTGGCACGGGCATCTGTTTTGGCTATGGGGGAAATGAGACAGAGAACAGGAAAGAGAATGGGAGGGGAGACAGATGTGGTGGGCAGCTGAATTCCCAGAGAATCCTAGGGTTAGGGAAATGATTTGATTGGCGTCTCTAGCAAAGAGTTTTTCAAATTGGATTTTTTTTTAAACCCCTGTTCTCCTCTGACCTCTTTATTTCCACCCCTCCCCCACATACACTCTGTGTGTCTGTCTTGCTCTTCCTCTTAAGAGCCACACCACCCCACATTTCAACTTCCATTACCCTCAGTTTCCACCCTCTTTTCTGTGACTCTCAACCAGAAACTTGCTGCAGGAGAAAGGAGGATTAGGGTCAGAAGCTGCTGTCCTCCCAGAAGAGGAAGGAATCCAGGTGGGAAATCCTCGCCCACGGTATGTTGCCGGGGAAGAGAGCCGTGCCGGAGGACAGAAATAGCTCAGCCCCACGTCCAGGAGGCTGTGGTCCAGGAGGCTGCAGTCCAGGAAGAAGGCTGCGTCCCAGCTAGAGAAGCCTGAGACCCAGACAAAGCCCAGGAGATACGAGTGGGGAGAGCTGATGAGAAGGGACATTTGTGTGTGTGGGAATTGCAGCTCTTCTTTAAAGAAGCAGAACTTCTCAATTTTTAAGTCACAATCAATTTCCAGAAATCATTCATTTCTAAACATTGCCAGTCAAATCCCCCATTCCTTTCTGCTCTTAGAGTTTGAATGAAATTGATTTATGTTTTTAATTTCAATGAAAAAATGTCCCTCTGGCTTGGAAATTCTGGGCATGGGTTTTCTCTTTCTTCCCTTTCTTCCCCACTCCCTCTCCTCTCCTCCAGTCATCCACACTAGGGTGGGGAGACAAGGCAATTGTTTTAATTTGCTTCTTTGTCTACCATTGATGACTCAACGTAAGAAACAATTTTTTTTTTCTAGAAGTTGATATTCATAAAGACCATTTTCAAAGAGATACAAGTAAGAGAGGCTGTGTGGGCAGGATTCAAGAGAGAATGCATTATGCCTTTTTAAAAAATCATTATTATTTACTAACCTTTTATTCAAGGACTGCAGTGGATGATTGACAAAACAACTCTTATCCCGTAATCAATTATAGCTGGAAGACAATAAATAGTTATTCGATGTTTCTTTGGTGTTCTGGGGAAGAAGGATGTATTGACTGTCTTTACAGCTGAGGGCATTTGCATAGACCCTCGGTGGGCAGTCATAATTGGCATTGCTAATCCAATAATCTCTACAAGCTTGGCATAAATAAAGATACCAACCATAATGAGGAAAACAATAATTTGGTTTGGTGTTAGCTATTAGAGTTTATAAAACAATGGCATGTGCATTTTGAAACAATTCTTTCAAGGGCTCTGTCAAGTAGTGGTTATCCCCATTTTACTGAAGAAGCAACTGAGGCTCAGAAAGCCTGCACTTGACCCTGTATACCTCCCATGCATGCATGCAGATCAAGAGGCAGCCCAATGCATTGCCTTCCCGCAGGCATGAAGACCACAGCTTAGTTAGACAGAACACCCTCAACCAGGGATGAGTTAAAATAGATAGAAAATGCCTGCGGGGGGCGCCTGGGTGGCTCAGTGGGTTAAGGCCTTTGCCTTCGGCTCAGGTCATGATCCCAGGGTCCTGGGATCGAGCCCCACATTGGGCTCTCTGCTCAGCAGGGAGCCTGCTTCCCCCTCTCTCTCTGCCTGCCTCTCTGTTGAATAAATAAATAAAATCTTAAAAAAAAAAAAGAAAGAAAGAAAATGCCTGTGGACTCTACAGTAAGCAGACCCAGAGTGGAGTTTTGTTTTGTTTTGTTTTAATTATTGTAAGAATATTTAACATGAGATCTACCCTCTTAACCTATTTTTAGAGTACAATACAGAATTATTAACTACAGGCACAGTGTTGTACAGTAGGTCTCCAGAACTTACTCATCTTAAATAACTGAAACTTTATACCCTTTGAATAGCAGCTCCCCATTTCTCTCAGCTCCTGGAAACCACTTTTCTATTCTCAGCTTCTATGTGTCTGACGATTTAGATACTTCATGTAATTAGAATCACACAGTATTTGTTCTTCTGTGACTGACTTATTTCACCTAGTATAATGTCTTCAAGGTTCATCCATGTCATTGAGCATTGAAGAATTTCCTTCCTTTGTAAGGCCTCAAAAAATTAAAAATAGAACAACCATATGATCCAGCCATCCTACTTCTGGGTATTTATCCATAATAATTGAAATCAGGATCTTGAAGAGATATCTGTACCCCCACAATCATTGTAGCATTAACATAATAGCCAAGATGTGGAAATAAATTAAATGTCCATTGACAGATGAATGGATAAAGAAAATGTGCCATATACTTATAGTGGAATAGTACTCATCCTTAAAACATAAAGAGAGAGAATTCCTTTTGAAGCATACCTTCCTCCAAGTTCTGACTTCACCATATTAAATCAGAGGCCTTGGACATATATTAATTGACTTCTATGAATCTTATTTCTTTATCTATAGAATGGGAATAATGGTGTCTGTCTCTTAAGAATTTTAAATGAAATTGCATGTGTAAAAGGGTCAGTACATACATGGAGTTGTTATTATGCCAGCTAGGACTCCTGTGGACCATCAGTTCCTAGGTCTCCCTGTAGCCATGATCAAACACAGGGGAGAGAGAGAGGGTATATTATCTATTACCGTATAACAAATTACCTCAAAACACAGCAGCTTAAAATGGCAATAACTCACACAGTTTCTGTGGATCAGAATTTCAGAAGAGGCTTACTAAGGTGGTTCTGGGTAACGGTCTCTTAGAAGCTGGCAGTCAAGATGTTGGCCGGGGCTGCTCTCATGTGAGGGCTTGACTGGGGATGGAGGGTCTCATTCCAAGCCGGCTCAGCGAGCAGACTGAAGGTGACTGGTGCAGGGAGCCTTGCTTCCCAGCCATATGGATCTCTCCACAGAGTTCCTGTACTTCCTCACAGTGAGGTGGCTGCCTTCCCCTGGAGAGCGACCCAGTGACTGACAAGAGCAAAGTGGAGGTTGCACTGTCATTTATGCCCCAGAAGCCACTCTGCTATTTCTGCAAAATGATTTTCTACCATCACGGATGATCCAACATGGAAACAGTTGACATGGTGGCACGATGGCTTGTGGATAGAACCTTCTGAAGCCATCTTGAAAACTGGCTGCCACAGAGTCCCTTCCTATAGTCCCAGGACTAGTAGTTTTGTACCCAGAATTGTTTGGGAAGCACTTGTAGTCAGGTGGTCATGATGAGATGGCTGTTGGCAAACATTGCCTCAGAAACCAGAAGGTCACCTTCAGAACACACTGCATGGGCTTGATGTAGTAGAGAAGGTTCACAGCCTGAGCCCATAAGACCCACAAAGTTTAAGTGACCTGCTGGTTTCCCAGTTTCTAATCTGATTTCCTTCCATGCCTTACCCTAGGAACTTGGCCATCCTAATCCTTACACGCCAGTCTGCCCCCAAACAGGAATCTGTCTGTAACTGCTCAAGGCCATGCTTCCCTGCCTCAGTTGAGCTTATAAAACATTAGGTCCTTATTGAATTTAAAGATTTCAGGTGCCTCTGGGAGAGCTTTTGACTCAAGAAGCTTGGGCTGGAGGCTGGGAATCTGTTTTTAACAATCATCCCAGGTGATTCTTAACATCAAGTTTGGAAAGACCTAAGGCACTTTCGTCAAGGTATTGGTATTGGGAGACCTGAATCCTTCTCTCTGTCACACCATGTGTGCACTGAAATTGTTCACAACCCTGGATCTTTGCACACACAGCCTTTGCTAGCCTCATGCACCCTCCAGTTTCTGACTCCTCTGCTCTTGTCTCATGGATGTGTGTTTCTGGGGTCCTAATGCCGCCCCCTGCACCGCCCACATTAACAACCCACAAAAACACATATGGAACATTTGTGTGTTTTGTCTGTTTGGACAGGCAGGGGGTTCCCTGGGTGTTTTGAGATAATTTTTTGGTTAAATTATACATAACATTTTTCCTTTCATGTTTGAAAAAACAAATTGGCTTCTTTACAGTTGCTTCCTCTCTCTCGCTCCTCATTTCCTGCTGTGGAGACCAATCTCCTGCTTTTTTTGTTTTCTTTTAAGTCCCCAACACATTCTTAATCAGTCTGCTTGTAAACCAACATTTTCAGCCCAAATAGTGCATAGAGGAGAGAAGCGAGCTGGGGGGCGGATCCTTTGTTTAACCACAGAATATTTCTCTGCATTTCCACTGCTCAAGGATGACCTCTTGGATGTTAACACGAGCACATCCGTTTTGTAGAAAAATTGTGAGGTTTGGTTCTGGTCTATCATGTCTATGCTCTTGTATTTATTAACCCTGACTGTATTTTGAAAAAAAGATGTGTTTATTTATCTATTTGTCAGAGAGAGAGAGGGTATAAGCAGAGGAAGCAGCCCGCAGAGCAGACCGAGGGAGAAAGAAGCAGACTCTCTGCTTAGCAAGGAGCCCGAGGCAGGACTCGATCCCAGGACCCCAGGATTGTGACCTGAGCCAAAGGCAGATGCTACTCAGGCATCCCTATTTTTTTTTTTTAAGTAAACAGATAAAATCGATGTGGATTCAATGGTCGTCTAATCTAGTAGGGGAAAAGGAAGAGGGACTTTTTCAGTGCAAGGTAGGATGTGAACAGACTTAGAAGAGAACATAAATGGAAGCTCCAAGGAAAGGAGAACATTCCATGGGACAATCACAGAAGGCATTGAGCATAGAAGATAAGGGCATGAGATTCTGGGGTCATATCCTTGGGTTCAAATCCCAGCTCTGCCTTCTATTAGCTGTTTGC